>NC_086318.1:354130523-354733124 GCF_036172605.1 Pelobates fuscus | reverse complement strand
TACCCCATTCCTCTTACACAGTGCCCTCGAAGCGTATGCCTTGTTGTACACATGGTTAGTGAGTCGTAGCCCCGAGGTGCGTGACAAGTGGGTTTCTTGGACATATGCGATGTCAGTTTTTTGCCGTCTGAGTTCGCGGAAGAGGAGTCTACGTTTATTTGGGCTGTTGAGCCCGTTAACATTCAGGGATGTTAGTTTGAGTGTCATTATGTGAAATGGTGGTGCGGAGCAGAGTGTCTGGTAACACCGCAGTCTCCCGTTCTCCCGTCTCACTAGTGTGGCTTATTTGGCGGTGCCGCCTCCCGCAGTAGGTTTGGTCTGGGTGTAGGGGGGGGGGGGGCTGGGGTAGGTAGAGGGGTCCGAGTATGAGGAAATAAAGAGGGGGGAAAGGAAAAGAAAGGAAAACCAGCCGCGCAGACTACGCAGCCACGCAGACGCGCCCGGTGAGAATATTTAGTTAAGGTAGTGGGTTAACGTCAATACCTACAACTCCAACACCAAAACAAATCAAATCAAAAACTGTACAATAAACAATAGTACAATAGACAATAGTACAATAAACAATATCAGTCCTGGTCTTAGGCCGTGCCAGGAGCTCTGTGGGTGGGTCACCTCCGCGTCGAGGGAATCACCTCAAGACGGGGGGGAAACACAGCCGAAGAGCACCCCGGCGAGACCCATTGAGAGCGTAAAAAATCCAGGACCCCAAACCCTCGAGCTCGGGTGGCAGCGATATCTAGGGCGCCCCGAGGGGGGGGGGAGGGGGGGGGGAAAGGGAGCTAAAATGGCTAAATTACAGATGTGAATTCTCAGAGTCAGTGTCTATATACTCAGTACGTAGTGTGGGTGTTTGCAGACACACAAGTTACACACAAGTTACACACACACAAGTAGATATGTTCAAGGAGCAAGGGCCCCCCCCCCATGCCACCCACCAGCACCACAACAGTCCAAGCATCTTTAGGTACATGCAAATACGTTGTCCCCGTGCCACATTAAACAAGCCCACACACTGCCATTCCCATCACCTCTAGCCTCTCCTTTTCTGGTTCACCTGGCCTATTATAGCATTCCCTGCGTAGTGTGCCCGATCATATGATGCCATAGTAAAGGGCAAGGTGGCCAAGTAGTGCCGTGATCCCCCCTACACCTCTCTAGACTCATGCTAGGGATTCGTGCTGTCTAAGTGTCTGGGACCTCCAGCCCAGCCACCCACCCCCCATCCCCATATCAATGCATCCTATCATAGCGCAGTGTTACCGGTGACTGTTTGAGAACATCTTGAATAAAAGCAGGGCAGTGTAAACTAGATGTGTGCACTTATACTCATCAAAAGCGTCCAACCGCCGGTACAGGCCTGCTCACAGTCCACAGCCGGGCCCACACGGTACCAGTGTTAGTCCCACTAAGAATTCTGTGCGCCGTGGGTCTCCTCCAGCCTGGCCAAACGGCCCGCGTGGGACTGCGGGGCCTGGAAGTCCGCTGGCAATTCCAATCCCAGGTCGGCGAGAAAGGCGGTGACATCTGTCGTCGGGAGCAGCACCGCTGGCTTAGGGCCCTTGAAGACCAGGATCTTAAAGGGGTATCCCCAGGCGAAGCGCACTCCGTTGCTTCGCAACAGGTCAGTGACCGGCTTCCACTCTTTGCGACGAAGGAGAGTGGCAGGGGCCACATCTTGGAAGATTTGAAAGCTGGTT
Source organism: Pelobates fuscus (assembly GCF_036172605.1). Lineage (NCBI taxonomy): Eukaryota > Metazoa > Chordata > Amphibia > Anura > Pelobatidae > Pelobates > Pelobates fuscus. The sequence goes on along the minus strand of NC_086318.1, from coordinate 354,731,427 downwards.
CCGTGGTATTCATAGGTCACCGTCCTGCTGTGGCGCATTATGGCCTCCTTGGTCGCATAATAGTGCCACCGCATAATGACATCGCGGGGCGGGCTGTTCTTCGGTCCCCTGGCCCTCAGGGCCCTGTGTACTCTGTCAACCAGCCATTGATGAGCAGGGATGTCGGGGAGGCTCTTCTGGAAACAGGCGAGGAGGACCTCTTCGAGGTCTGCGTCCTCCACCGCCTCGGGTAGGCCACGTATGCGCAGGTTGTTTCTTCTGGAGCGGTTAGAGACGTCCTCCAGCTCCAATTCGAGATCTGTGACTCTGGTGAGGAGGGAGTTCGTGAAGGTGACTGCTTGGTTGTGTGCCTGCACCACGCTGCCCAGTTGCTGTTCAATCTGGGTTGTACGGGCTCCAATGGCGGCAATTTCCGCTTTGACCTCGGTGGCAGATTTTTTAATTTCTTCGCCAGATAGCCTTTGACGTCCGCAATGGACCGGAGGATGGCGCCGGAGCAGTCCCCCGATGGGTTGTCTTGTGTCCGGGGTGGATCCCCGCGGTTAGACGAGCTCGGGCTCGTGGTCGCGGCCGGGCCACGTGTGGCAGGCCTCTGGGCCGCAAACATGTCCACCACGGACGGAGCGTCGCTGGTGCCTTTCTTTTTGCGGTTAGACATCGGCCGCAAAAAAAGGGGAGTTCAGGGCTAAACTTGTAGCTCAAGGGTCTCGGCTGGTGCCGATTACAGTGCTTTACTTGGTCGCCGGGGTGCGGAGCACTCGCTCTAAGCGGCCATCTTCGCTGGCGTCCAGACCACGCCCCCCTCAGGGTTGATTTATAATGACCAGGCGCAACAAAGTAAAGCTATCAGGGCTCCATACTCAATCAATGCACTCCTTCTTACTCTGAATTACCCTATAAATATACAGTATTTTTCCCTTTTATATATTCAACTACCACCAAGACTACTTCTACCTTTGAAAATACACCAATGCGCTACCCCCTTTTCTACTGTACGCATTTTCTCTTACACCAGAGAGAGACTCTACGTGCTAGAAACCCATATAATGTAGATGTGTGTTCAAATATGTACATACATACAGGGCTGGATTCTTCATTCTTCCTCAGGACGGCATGGCCAGTGTAGAGATCAAACTTCTCCCTCACCGGCTAGCCCACTCTCCTCTTCTCGGTCCTACTTGATCTCCCTACCAGCACTAATATAGTGCCTCAGAGCGTTACCACAGGTTACCACAGGTTACCACGTTGCATTTTCTAACAAGATTAAGTACTGCCGCTAAAAAAAAAAAAAAAAATAGTGCTCAATGGTAACACCAGAGGTAGAAGTAAAAAGCTGTTACACCTCAAGTGTGCATTTAATTTTCATTAATTTGATGAGCAGTCATTAGTGATTCCACTTATATCATGGGTTCCACATCCCAAAAAGGTGGCTCTCGAGCGCCACATCTCCTGTCCCCAGCCGCATTCGGTTTATTCAATTCATTTAGAGGAAGCACAGTAGATTCCAATTCAGAAAAATAGGTACCGTTAATGGTTTAACCCCTTCGGTTAAGAAGTGCCATTGATCTCCTGGCACCACCACAGCTTAATTTTAATTAAGTTGCTATGGTGATCAGAGTGTTTCTAAACAGAGGCGGCTCTAGACTTTATGAGACCTTAGGCGAAACGCAAACATGAGGCCCCACTAACAAAAAAAAGTGTCACATATACACATTGATGCACTGTCTACCTGTGTATGTGCCTGAGAGTGTGTCTGACAAAGAGTATCCTTGTGTGTGTGAATGTATGTCTCTGGACATGTTTGCGTTTTTGTCTGAGACCCTATGTGTATGGGGTAGCTGCTTGAAGTGTGTTGTGTGTATGGGGGGGGGGAGAGGCGGGTGATGGTGAGAGGGGGGTGATGGTGTGGGGGTGATGGTGAGAAGGAGAGGGGGGGTGATGGTGAGAGGGAGTGAGGGGGTGATGGTGAGAGGGAGAGGGGGGGTGATGGTGAGAGGGAGAGGGGGGTGATGGTGAGAGGGAGAGGGGGGTGATGGTGAGAGGGGGGGTGATGGTGAGAGGGGGGTGATGGTGAGAGGGGGGTGATGGTGAGAGGGGGGGTGATGGTGAGAGGGGGGGTGATGGTGAGAGGGGGGTGATGGTGAGAGGGGGGTGATGGTGAGAGGGGAGTGATGGTGAGAGGGGGGTGATGGTGAGAGGGGGGTGATGGTGAGAGGGGGGTGATGGTAAGAGGGGGGTGATGGTGAGAGGGGGGTGATGGTGAGAGGGAGAGGGGGGTGATGGTGAGAGGGAGAGGGGGGGTGATGGTGAGAGGGAGAGGGGGGGTGATGGTGAGAGGGAGAGGGGGGGTGATGGCGAGAGGGAGAGGGGGGGTGATGGCGAGAGGGAGAGGGGGGTGATGGCGAGAGGGAGGGTGATGGCGAGAGGGAGAGGGGGGGTGATGGCGAGAGGGAGAGGGGGGGTGATGGCGAGAGGGAGCGGGGGGTTGATGGTGAGAGGGAGCGGGGGGTTGATGGTGAGAGGGAGCGGGGGGTTGATGGTGAGAGGGAGCGGGGGGGTAATGGTAATGTGAGAGTGAGAGGGGGGGTAATGTGAGAGTGAGAGGGGGGATAATGTGAGAGTGAGAGGGGGGTAATGTGAGAGTGAGAGGGGGGGTAATGTGAGAGTGAGAGGGGGTGAGGCTGAGGGTGGTGGGAGGGTTATGCTGAGGGTGGTGGGGGGGTGATGCTGAGGGTGGTGGGGGTTGATGCTGAGGGTGGTGGGGGGTGAGGCTGAGGGTGGTGGGAGGGTTATGCTGAGGGTGGTGGGGGGGTGATGCTGAGGGTGGTGGGGGTTGATGCTGAGGGTGGTGGGGGTTGATGCTGAGGGTGGTGGGGGTGGTGAGGCTGAGGGTGGTGAGGGGTGTGATGCTGAGGGTGGTGAGGGGTGTGATGCTGAGGGTGGTGAGGGGGGTGATGCTGAGGGTGGTGGGGGTGATGCTGAGGGTGGTGGGGGGTGATGCTGAGGGTGGTGGGGGTGATGCTGAGGGTGGTGGGGGTGATGCTGAGGGTGGTGGGGGTGATGCTGAGGGTGGAGGGTGGTGATGCTGAGGGTGGTGGGTGGTGAGGCTGAGGGTGGTGGGGTTGATGGTGAGGGTGGTGGGGGTGGTGAGGCTGAGGGTGGTGGGGGGTGATGGTGAGGGTGGTGGGGTTGAGGCTGGTGGGGGGAGGTGATGCTGAGGGTGGTGGGTGATGCTGAGGGTGGTGGGGGTGTGATGCTGAGGGTGGTGGGGGTGATGCTGAGGGTGGTGGGTGGTGAGGCTGAGGGTGGTGGGGGTGATGGTGAGGGTGGTGGGGGGTGGTGAGGCTGAGGGTGGTGGGGGGTGAGGCTGAGGGGGGCTGGGGGTGATGGTGAGGGTGGTGGGGGTGATGGTGAGGGTGGTGGTGAGGCTGAGGGTGGTGGGGGGTGATGGTGAGGGTGGTGGGGCGGGGTGAGGCTGAGGGTGGTGGGTGCTAGGGGTAGTGAGGCTGAGGGTGGTGGGAGGTGAGGCTGAGGGGTTCTGGGGTGAGACTGAGGGGGGTAATGCTGAGGGTGGTGGGGGTAGTGGTGAGGAGTGATGGTGAGGGTGGTGGGGGCTAGGGGTGGTGAGGCTGAGTGTGTTGGGGGGTGATGGGGAGGGAGAGCCTACCTTGATTTCCTTGGTGGTCCAGTGGGCTCCCTGGTGGTCCGGTGGCCACTGCTCTCGGTCTGCAGCGCAGAGCTGCAGACCGTGTAGTCTCGCGAGATTTCAGAGCGTTGCCGTGGTAACCCGCGGCAACGCTCTGATTGGCCAATTCTCGCGAGTCACATGGTCTGCAGCTCTGCACACTGCGGAGCTGCAGACCAGTGTCTGCGATGGTGGCCGGGCAGCAAGGAGGGGCCACGCACCCGGCGGCATACCGGGCAAGCCGCCGGGCCCCCCCCTGGTGTCAGGTCTTCGGTCACTGACCGAGGACCTGACACACTCTGCCCACAGGCGGTTTAGGCGGCCGCGAGGCCCCAGCCAGCGCGAGGCCTTAGGCGGCCGCCTAAACCGCCTAATTAGAGAGCCGCCTCTGTTTCTAAAGACTGGGATTCTAGTACTGATACTTGTTCTTTTCTGGTGCAGGTCCATATATGGGCTTTTAATCCCTTAAGGACACATGACGGAAATATTCCATCATGATTTGTCTGACATTTAGGCCAGATATGGCCTTTCCATCCTTTAGGTAATTACAGTGAGGGAAAAAAGTATTTGAACCCCTGCTGATTTTGAATGTTTGCCCACTGACAAAGAAATGATCAGTCTATAATTTTAATGGTAGTATTTTAACAGTGAGAGACAGAATAACAAAAAAAAAAATCCAGAAAAACATGTAAAAAAAAGTTATCTTCACCAAATATTTTCCCAGCCAATTCCACGCCCTCTCTGAAACTAAATCCAAGGGCGTATTGATTTTTGTTCACAGGGATGTACCCTTATTCCTCCAACAATTAATTAACTAATCTCCAGGAGCTGCACTGCCACTCCCCCCTTCAGCCCATAATGGAAAGAGGTAAGTGTGTTTTTGTGTGTGTGTGTGTGTGTGTGTGACTGTCTGCTAGTGTGTGTGTGTGACTGTGTGTGTCACTGTCTGACTGTGTGTCACTGTTTGTGTGTGTGTTACTGTCTGCATTGCGTCACTGTCTGCCTGTGTGTCGCTGTTTGTCTGTGTGTGTCACTGTCTGCCTGTGTGTGACTGTCTGCCTGTGTGACTGTAACTGTGTGTGTGACTGTCTGCCTGTTACTGCATGTGTCTATGTGACTGTCTGCCAGTAACCGTGTGTGTCTGAATAACTGTGTGCCTGTAACTGAGTGTCTGTGTGTGTATGTGTGACTGTCTGCCTGTAACTGAGCGTGTGTGACTGTCTGTTTGTAGCTCGGTGTGTGCCTGTAACTGTGTGTGTGTGTGTGCGCGACTGTCTGCCTGTAACTGTGTGCTTTTAATTGTGTGTGTGTGACTGTCTGCCTGTACGTACCTGTGTGTGTGACTGTCTCCTGTAACTCAGCATGTGTGTCTGTCTGCTTGTAACTGTGTTTGTGACTGACTGTCTGCCTGTACCTGTGTGTGTGATTGGGATACCGGAGAAACTGATGGAAGCCAAGCACAGAGAGATGGACACAGGTTTCTTCAGGAAGGAAGAGATTCTTTATTGGATCACCGATCGGGACTCAGAGGGACTAATGTCACCAAAATACAGCAAGTTCTGAGCCCCGGACAATAGTGCAGGCTCCTTATATAGGCACATAACTCCTCCCATATTAAGCTCCACCCGCACATTCTCTTGACCAATCAATACAAATAAGAATTAACTTCCTGCTTGACCGCATGGCCTGTCCAGCACAATGGAGGAGGGGAATACTACATCCTGTATTCTTGCACATGCTCCGTACACTACTGATCGTATCTTGCCTCGTGCAACCAACTGATCGATACGTCAGAATATGCACGTACACATGCCACGTGGTAATCTCGGCCTACTAAATTTATTTTTACCGAGATTCCACCACATTCCCCCCTTTGATGCCTCTTGATATTTCACAATTACTTGAGGCATCACTTAACCTTAGTTTGCATACACCGCAAGTTACCTTGAACCAGACCAGACTTATCTTATGATGTGAATCTTCAACACTCATCTTCCTGCATTGGTTCTCCTTGATCTAGAGCCTTATATTTATAAATTGCCATTATCTGTGCAGCAGCCTTCCTCTCTGCTATATTTTCTATCAGGCTTTGCACAGACCTAACTACTAAGGGTATAAGACACGGCAGGAGTAGACACAACATTAAAATCAGTAGGACTCCACCTACCACTGCCTTAAGCCCTCCAAACCACTCATACCAGCTACCAAACCAACTGCTTGGATTATACCCTTTCCATACCTGAGTAGGCACATGCGCTAGTTTAACCATATGGCTAGTAAGCTCAGCTATTGCTTGCCCTTCGTCATCTATTTGAAGACAGCAATTGCTCAGGTTAAACTTCCCACATACACCTCCCTCTACTGCCAAAAGGTAATCCAAGGCTAATCTATTTTGGTATACTGCTGTCCTCATCCTGGTATTGTGCTTCGCTAGAAGATTGAGCGCTTGTGATGTCTCGTTAGTAATGATCTCAACCACCGCCTGTAATCTTATAATACGGTTGAGCATATAAATAGGGGTTCTATAACCAAAGGTACCATCTTCTGCCCACGTGGCTGGCCCATAATAATCTATAATACGCTGGGGAGGCCATTCATTATCTTCCCAGGCACCTATCTCTATGGGTCCCCTTTTCTTCCTATGATTCACATCATATACTTTAACACCTAAAGTCTCACCTGTTTCAATAGGTAACAAGAAGAAGGATAGTTTGAGCATACCCAACACACATGCCCCTTCCCAGTCCTGTGGCAACTCCGAATAGGCTTTCTTACCACAGATCCAGTACAAATTTGCTGGGGCTCTCCAGGTAGATGTGATGGATAGATCAAACCACACATCCTTTAAATTGGCGTATCTAGCAAACGGGTTAGATGGTTCTGAGACATTTGAAGCCGACCACCAAGTTGTATTCTTTGTATCATCATCATAAGCTTTTTGCCCTAGACAAGTTAATTCTCCTACATAAGTATTATACATCATTCCTTTCCTTGCTATGCAAACATAACCTATGATGGAGGTCTTTAATCTCCACTCAGATTTACCTCTAACACTCATATGATAATCGGCTTGTGTAGATATTAATTGGTCAACTGCCTCAGAACCGGACATTACCTCCTTTGCTTCCCAAGGCCATTGGTCTCCCATGTTAGTACCTCCACACACATAGCAGTTGGTAACATTAAGACTACCGGCAATACTTTCGGCTCAATCAATGAACAGGTTTTTAGCATTATGGGGGATCTTATTATCTATACTCATCTCTTCATAAAAGGAATGGTATACTTGATGAGTTTGGGAGGATACCGTATCAGTCTCTATCCCTATAAACAATACTGTCCCAGGATCTAAACCCGTCCCATATATTTGAAACCCAAATAAATTACCATACTTGTCTAAGAACTTGTCGGGGTTATTTATAAGTATATGGACTGGATTGCATTCCATAGACTTACAATATGGGCTGGTAGGCAACTTAGTCACTATCATGTCCTTGTCTACTGTCTGTCCCCAAGTTGCCCACCCCACACAAGACCAATATGGGCAAAAGTTATAATCTCTATTTGGGCATCTAGGACTCACATATTTATTTTTACTACTGGGACAAATATATTTATTGTTAGACCCATATGTCCTCTCCCATCTAAGATCCCCACATACATTCCACGGCTTTCTACCACTTGATATCGCCTTACATGCATCAAATAGCAGAACACCCGAAGAATATACGGATTCTAATACTGTCTTGTTAATTAGGGTCCCCTGAGGATCTCCATTCCTGAGAGTCAACCAAATTGTACGGGGTTGATACTCTGGACTGAAGCACTTAGGTTCTCCTACTCCTAAATGGCACACACTATATTCTATATTAAGGTATCTACATCTTGATACATCTCCTTTGCACTCGTATTGTGAATGCCAAATTAGGGTTTGGGAAATATGGTTACCTGTTCTTGTAGTCTTAATGCATACCTCACAGCTAGGAGTGTCGGTACCTCTACCTTCCTGAATATAAAAATACACATATAAAAACATTATTAAGAACACATCTTTCGTCGTCATCCTCAGTCTTCGTCCGTGCGAAGGCACCTCAGCTTCCAGGATGTAAGGGCTGCAGGGAATGGAGTTCTGCTCGTCTTCACAGGAGTCCCTTTGAGACTTTCCCTGGCTTATATACTATACGTCGGTGGGCGGACAGGCTTTATTATGGCCCTCTCACTCACGCACCAAATCTCTGAAACAATAAAATGTTGTAATCCACAAAGTTCCTCGTCACTCCGACTGAGTCGTGCGTTTTAACCGGATCTTGCAGGGATTCTCTGGATCTGCTGTAACTTGCCAAGAATCGACTGCTGCTGGTTTAACCCTGGAGTGATGTATCCACGGAGTCACTTCGGCTACTTTTATCGCTGTAGGGGTAGACAAAAGAACAACATAAGGACCTCTCCACTTGGGCCCTAACGGTACATTATTCCACTCTTTAATCCACACTTGGTCTCCTGGATGGTAACTATGAACTGGGGGATAAATATTCACAGGTAATCTATCTTGTACCCATTTCTGTACCTCCTCCATAGTCTTACCCAACTCTACAACCTGCTGCCGGGTAATTCCTTCTCCCAACTGACTCAAATCCCCCCTTAAGTTACCAAGTACGGGAGGTGGTCGCCCATACATGATTTCAAAAGGAGAGAGGCCCATCCTTCTGGTAGGGGTACTGCGGATTCGCAATAGAGCTATGGGTAAGAGAACGTTCCATTTAAGTTGAGTTTCCTGACACATTTTAGCCAACTGATTCTTAATAGTTCTATTCATTCTCTCTACCTTACCAGAACTCTGGGGTCTATATGCCATATGAAGCCTCCACTTTATACCAAGCATATGAGTCAGTTGCTGTAGGCACTGATGAACAAAAGCTGGACCATTGTCCGATCCTATAGAGCAGGGTAGTCCATATCGGGGTATTATTTCTCGTAACAGTAATCTCACAACTTCTCCTGCTTTCTCTGTACGAGTAGGACATGCTTCTACCCAGCCTGAATAGGTACACACAATTACCAGCAGGTAACGATGTCCACCCGATTTAGGCATCACTGTATAGTCAATTTGTAAATCGGACATGGGGAGTCCCCCCATGAACTGGACTCCTGGTGGCTTTACTGGTCCTTGTCTTGCATTATTTTTAGCACACGTTACACATCTTCGTACAATGGCCTGAGTCAAGTTGGACAATCTTGGTATGTAGAAATGTTTTCTGAGAGATTCTTCTGTGCTGTCTCTCCCAGAATGTGTCCCGTTGTGATAATTTTGGACAATTTCTACCGCTAGTGATGCTGGAATGACTATTCTTCCATCTTCTAACTGATACCATTTGTTCTCCAAATACTTTCCAGGTTCAGTCTTTAACCACTCCTCTTCTTGAACTGTATAAACTGGAGTCCATTGAGACAGTGGAGTTGGTATAAGAGCAGCTATATGCCCCACATACTCCTGTCTTCCTGATTCAGCGGCACGCTTAGCTGTACTGTCTGCCATCCGATTTCCTTTAGTTACATCACCATCTCCTCTCAGATGCGCTCGACAATGTATGATACCGACTTCTTTCGGCTACCACACTGCTTCCAATAGTTGTAGGATTTCAGCTGCGTACTTGATTTCTTTGCCTTCTGAATTCAATAGTCCTCTTTCTTTATACAAAGCTCCGTGGGCATGGGTGGTTAAAAACGCATACTTGGAGTCCGTGTAGATGTTCACTCTTAAACCTTCAGCCAATTGTAACGCTCGTGTCAGTGCTATCAATTCTGCCTTTTGTGCTGATGTTCCTTTTGCCAGTGGCCGAGCTTCTATCACCTTGTCTATTGTTGTTACTGCATATCCTGCATAGCGGATCCATACTTTCACATAACTACTGCCGTCGGTGTAATATTGAACATCGGGGTTCTGGATGGAAAAATCACGAAGATCTGGTCTACTTGAAAATACTTCATCCATTACTTCCAAACAATCATGTTGACTTTCAGTAGGTTGTGGCAAAAGGGTAGCTGGATTTAAGGTGTTTACAGTCTCTAAATGCACTCTTGGGTTTTCACACAACATTGCTTGATACTTGGTCATACGGCTGTTACTAAACCAATGATTTCCTTTGTAATCCAACAACGTCTGTACTGCATGTGGGACTCGTACATAAAGTTCTTGACCCAGAGTGAGTTTATCGGCTTCAGCTACTAGCAGGGCGGCTGCAGCTACGGCTCTTAGACAGGGTGGAAGTCCGCTGGCCACTGCATCCAGTTGCTTAGACATGTAGGCAACAGGTCTTTGCCATGATCCCAAGTACTGTGTCAATACTCCCACAGCCATTCTTCTTTGCTCATGTACATACAGGTAGAATGGTCGTGTATGATCAGGTAGACCTAATGCTGGGGCACTCATCAAAGCCCTCTTCACATCTTCAAATGCCGTTTGCTGTTCTTGAGTCCATAAGAAGGGGTCGTGCTCTGTACCTTTTATAGCTGCATACAGAGGTTTTGCCAGTATCGCGTAGCTGGGAATCCATATCCTACAGAAGCCTGCTGCCCCCAAGAATTCTCGCACTTGTCTTCTATTCTTGGGTATCGGTATTTGGCACACAGCTTCTTTTCTCTCTGGCCCCATCATTCTTTGACCTTCAGAGATATGGAATCCCAGATATTTGACAGTTGGCAAACACAACTGAGCCTTCTTTCTAGACACCTTGTATCCTGCCTTCCAGAGAATGTGTAGTAGATCGTGCGTTGCTTGCTGACATATTTCCTTTGTAACTGCTGCTATCAACAAGTCATCTACATACTGTAACAATACACACTCTCCTGGGATGGACTCGAAATCCAGTAGATCTTGACTTAGAGCTGAACCAAATAGGGTAGGTGAATTTTTAAACCCTTGGGGCAGTCTTGTCCAGGTCATTTGGCGTTTTGAGCCCGTTACAGCGTTCTCCCATTGGAAAGCGAAAATACATTGACTTTCTGCGGCAATTCGGAGGCAAAAGAAGGCATCTTTGAGGTCTAAGACTGTAAAGTAAGTAGCCCCGCCCGGAATTAAAGCAAGCAGGTTATATGGATTGGGTACAACTGGATGTATACTAACAACCGCATCATTGACTGCTCTCAAGTCCTGCACAGGTCGATACTCATCTGTACCGAGCTTTTGAACAGGCAGCAATGGGGTGTTCCAGGGGGAAGTACAGAATTTTAGGATACCATACCGTATGAACTTATCCAGATATGATTGTATGTTCTTCTTAGCCTTCTGCGGGATGTGATATTGTCTTAGGCTCACTGGATAAACCCCAAGTTTTAGTTCGATTTTAATAGGTGGAATATTGCGGGCCAGTCCTGGTGGGTTGTTCTCTGCCCAAACTCCTGGTATGTTGAATAAGGACTCATCACTCCTAGGGTTTTGGCTAGTCAACGCTGTATAAAGTCGCCACTCTTCTTCCTTTGGTACGGATAATGTCATAATACCTGAAGGTCCATTAAACTTTAAGGATGTTGTTCCATTTGGTAGGAACGTAATCTGCGCTTGTAATTTAGATAGCATATCACGTCCCAGCAATTGGACTGGACATTCAGGCATATAAAGGAATTGATATTTTACTACGTGGCCTCCCAATGTACAGAGTCGACTTTTAAGAACCGGTTTTTCATCACTTCTTCCAGTTGCTCCTATCACAGTAATAGTCCTTCCAGATGGAGGAGCAACTAGATTAGTCACCACTGAATGTTCAGCACCAGTGTCGATCATGAACGCACTCCTTTTTCCCCCTATTGATACATCGACCATAGGCTCCGCTCGACCAAGGGGGATGGAGCCCGGTCGGTATCAATAGTCCTCCATGACCGTGTCAGCCAATCCTACAAAGTCCCTACCTTCTCTATCGCGGGACCTTTGCGCTGCTGGGAAATACCTATCTTCCCTAACACTTCCTCTGTTCCCATTGCTCCCTCTATTACCATTACTCCCTCCGGGGCCTCCTCTACCTCTCGCTCTGCCTCTAAAGTTTCCATAACCTGTCCTAGGTCTGTCTCTCTCAGACTGTTCTCTTCGCGGACACTCATTTCTCCAATGCCCTTCTTCCCTACAGTATGCGCACTGATTTCTACTTAGAGGTTCCTCATTCCACTTACTATCGCCTCTATCTGGGCCCCGTCTATCTACGCCTGCGATCGCTACCGCTAACATATCTGCCTTTCTACGCATCTTACGCTCTTCCTCTTTCTTAGTCTCTGTTTCCCTGTTCATGTATACTTTATTCGCTACCTCCATTAGTTGGGTGATAGACATACCTGCAAACCCTTCTAACTTTTGTAGCTTGCGCTTAATATCTCCGTAAGCTTGGCTGACAAAGGCGGAGTTCACCATTCGGGAATTATCTGCGTCTTCCGGATTAAAGGGGGTATACAAGCGGTATGCCTCCAATAATCGGTCATAAAAGACACTGGGCGCTTCATCACTTTTCTGAATCACCTCAACTGTCTTCGACATATTAATGGCTTTCTTCCCTCCGGCTTTCATGCCAGCAATTATAGCATCTCTATAGGCTCTGAGTTGAACCATATCAGCACCATTTACATTCCATTCGGGATCGGTGTTAGGATAATGTGTTGCGGCCCATGCTGCTGGATTGGCTTGATTCAAAGCACGGGCTCTATCCTCTAGCGCTTTAATGGCCGCTTGGTTAATCCTTGTCCTTTCCTCATTATTGAACAAAGTCATTAATAACTGCTGGCAATCAGCCCATGTCGGGTTATGTGTCTGAACTATCGAGGTGAACAGATCAGTCATAGCTTGTGGTTTCTCAGTATACGAGGAATTGTGGGTCTTCCAATTCAAGAGATCGGTTGTCGTGAACGGGACATATACGAAGACTGGGTCAGCATGTGCCATTTGACCTGCGGCATCGATATAGGCTGACCCGGGATTCAGACGAAGAGGCATCTGATAATGTTTTAATTGTTGGGTACCGGTCAGTTGTCGGGTTAGTATGGGGCTACGTAGAGGGGCGTCAGTTAGAGGTTCCGGTCAGGGGGTAATAAAGCATGAGGATGTGGGAGCTTGGTTTTGGGAAAAAGTAGTAAATAAAACACTTCGAGCCGAGCTAGAAGAAGCTTGACCGGAAGTCTGAAGTGGCGCCAAATCAGGATATTCAGATCTAATGGGGGTTGGCTCTGGTTCCGGAAGGGGAGATTTAGTACGAGAGGGGGTGGATTCTGTACTGGAGGAGGAAGCGGAAGTGGATGAGGGCAATGAGGGAAGGGGTGCAGGACTTCCTGCATTTGCGTCACTTCCTCTTAAAGGAAAGTAAGGGGGCGGCAAAGGGATCTCGGACTCAGGGGGCGTGTCCAAAATGGGCCTAACGCCAGTCCTAGTGGACAAACAAGTCCTAGCCACCATGAGGCGACATTGCTCCTCGTGGCATGTCTGAATCCATTTTGGCGAGTCATTTACGGCCTGTCTCCAACAATCAATATAAGGAAACTGCCCGTAAAGTTCAGGCCTACCCGATACAGCCACGTGTAAGTGCTGTACCAGAGTTGGATCCAAACTGCCACGTGGCGGCCATGCCGCAACCAAAGTAGGCCACTCCCTAGTACACAAAGTGACCAAACGTACAGGAGACATTTTAACCCCAAAATCACATGTTTTGAATCCCTTTTTAAAATTCTTCACCATACAACCTAAGGGATCCGGAATCGTTGACTCCGACGCGCCCATACTTATCAATGGAACGTCGTTGACAACGAATACTATGCACGCGTACTATTCAACAGTCACACCCGTTTCCTCTGGCAACAGCACCACGTGGTACGGTTACCAAGTGAAACGTACACAATAACACAATAAACACTCAGGGAATTCCCGTACACACACAGCTGTTACACCAGTCACTATATAATCAATATTATGCCCTTTGGCGAAACTATACAGTCACCCACGCTATAATTCTCTATATATGAATTACCCGTCTATAACACACCCCAGTAACATCGTCTTTTACAAATAGCGGTTACAGTACGGTTAGCATAGGTCAAAGCACAATTTAAGGTCACAATACAATTATTAGTGGTTATGGTGTTAAACATGCAATAGACGACAATGATTAGTACTTATATACAGTGTCAGTAAATATACAGGGTTATGGTACCGTGCACTATAATACAGCAACACACTATTAACACTCTCGCTAGACGGCTGAGCTCGCGCTATCTAACAAGATATACACTTTACTAAACAATCTTTAACACATTTACAATTCCCAACTAAACTATTGGCCAGTACCTTGAATGGACTACCTAAAACTATCTACATCCGTTTTGGTTAGCCACACTGCCCAAGCACCACATATAGCGAGCTAGAGGACCGAATTTACACAGACGCCTCTTAGTCGATTACTATAAAAAATCTAGTGGGTTCCAAATTTACACGCCTTCCCACTTAGCCAAGATAGGTTGAGAGCTAGCGAACCGAATTTACACAGACGCCGCTTAGTCTCCCGGTCCCTCCGACCTAGCGAACAAAATATACACCCTAGAACGCTAGTCTAGACAAGACACCGGTGTCCGGCTAGGGCTATTTACACCAGAACCCCGCCTGACTAACAAAATCAAACGGTCTTACTAAAGAGCGTTCGATCGAGCGGTGCGCCTTCGCTCCTTCCCTCCGACAGAGGGGGCAGATTCCATACACAAATAACCCCTTATGGGCCTACCGCACAATCGGTATACCCCTAGTGGGTCTGCCGTCTAAAACAGCAGTTGTCTTACCTCCTCGTTCCTGAACCTGAGTTCACACTCATCGACGGGGACACCCCAGCACTTCTTACGTAGAGGCCGATGATCTCCTGGACAACAGACCAGTGGTGCCGAGACGAAGGGAGGTCCACGCAGAAGTTCAGGGGTGCAGCCGTAGAGAACGTGGGCAAAGATGGACCGTCTCACGCCTCTGCCTCTCAGCTACCGTTGAACGATGAGCTTCCCGGCCAATGCACCAAATGATACCGGAGAAACTGACGGAAGCCAAGCACAGAGAGATGGACACAGGTTTCTTCAGGAAGGAAGAGATTCTTTATTGGATCACCGATCGGGACTCAGAGGGACTAATGTCACCAAAATACAGCAAGTTCTGAGCCCCGGACAATAGTGCAGGCTCCTTATATAGGCACATAACTCCTCCCATATTAAGCTCCACCCGCACATTCTCTTGACCAATCAATACAAATAAGAATTAACTTCCTGCTTGACCGCATGGCCTGTCCAGCACAATGGAGGAGGGGAATACTACATCCTGTATTCTTGCACATGCTCCGTACACTACTGATCGTATCTTGCCTCGTGCAACCAACTGATCGATACGTCAGCATATGCACGTACACATGCCACGTGGTAATCTCGGCCTACTAAATTTATTTTTACCGAGATTCCACCACAATTGTATGCATGTAATGCGGAGGAGGCAACTTGGCATCTCTGACTTGCACTTCTGTTGGTTGTAGACCATAAGTAGCTGTCTTCCAAGCTCTGGGCAATCAGTGCATTGCCACGGATTACCAGAGGAAGGCTCTGACCCTGTAAAAGCCTGCTAGACAGTTACTCAAAGTCTGCACCTGGTGAAAGGACAGACCAGATTCCCAGCACATTGGATCACTTTAGTCATCAGCATTCCCCTCTCACTGCAAGGTAAAAGGGATGGGGGGAATAATATGTGTTTTTAAATCATTAATAATTTAATAAATACCCTATACCAACACTACATGCAAAGGTGTATGACTTTGGGGGTGCCTAATGGCATAAGCCAGGCGCTGCAGGGCTTCTGTCCTTCACGATGTAGTGTGTTACCAATTGTTTTCTTGGTGACTATGGTCCCAGCTGCCTTGAGATCATTAACAAGATCCTCCTGTGTAGTTCTGAGCTGATTACTCACCTCATGATCATTGAAACGCCACAAGGTGAGGGAGACTGACAGCTATTTTGTGTTTCTTCCATTAGCGAATAATCGCACCAACTGTTGTCACATTCTTACCAAGCTGCTTGGCAATGGTCTTGTAGCCCATTCCAGCCTTGTGTAGGTCTAAAATCTTGTCCCTGACATCCTTGGACATTACTTTGGTCTTGGCCATGGTGGAGAGTTTGGAATCTGATTGATTGCTTCTGTGGACAGGTATCTTTTATACAGGTAACGAGCTGAGATTGGGAGCACTCCCTTTAAGAGAGTGCTCCTAATCTCAGCTCGTTACCTGTATAAAAGACACTGGGGAGCCAGAAATCTTGCTGATAGGGGATCAAATACTTATTTTACTCATTGACATGCAAATCAGTTTATCATTTTTTTGACATGTGTTTTTTTGGTTATTCTGTCTGTTGAAATACACCTACCATTAAAATTATAGACAGATAATTTCTTTGTCAGTGGACAAATGTTCAAAATCAGCAGGGGATAGAATACTTTTTTCCCTCACTGTAATCATGCCATCCACGCAATGCCTACACTATCCAAGTGCTGGCCTTGCAAAAGTAATACACTTAGTCTGCTAATGACTATAATCCAGCACCAGCACCAGCACCAGCAGGGAGATATAAATATATATTTTTTTTTTTTAATTTTTTTGTGTTTGCAATGCATTAACTATATATATATATATATAAATAAACCAAAAAGATTGAGAGCACTCAGTGGATTTTGTAAATCAATAATGTATTAAATACAACGCATACAAATCAACGTTTCGACCGTCCAGCGGTCTTTATTAAATTTGTTGAAATTTATATATATATATATATCCACATCTATAGATAGACAGATAGAGATATAGTTAATACATTGCTAAACACAAATACACATACCACTCAAGCCATAAAATGTATACATGGATTGCTTGGAGTATGTGTCTGCTGTACCTCTTCCTGAGTTGTGTTTCAAAGCTGATGTATACAGCAGACACATACTCCAAGGAATCCATGAAAAGTAGAGTTATGAGGCAAAAATGTGGTTCTTTGTTGAGATCATTTGCATACGCTTACCCAGAATCCCTTGCAGTAGTGAGAGCACTGTTAAAGTGAGATTTCTGTGGGAAAAGCAAGTCTTATGGCTTGACTGGTATGTGTATTTGTGTTTAGCAATGTATTAACTATATATATGACACCAGGGGGCTGCACTCACCTGAACATGCATAAATGGGGTGCTGCAGGGGGCCAATTTATACAATACACAAGATCCAGCGCACTCACTTATCCACTAAACAGCAACTTCAATGTTGACAGATTTTATAAGTTGTTTTAAAAACACCTAATCGAGGAAAAAATAATGGGGTTTAGTTACAGTATGCCATCATACATTGCATAAGCCTGCCACAATGTCAATGTACCCCATATTTGACAGTGTAGCGAACTCCTTGGTTTTGCATGCCTCCCCGTCACAGGTGCCTCATCCCAGGGCCCTATTTTTTTTAATCATATACTACACTACATTCCCTAAACATACACTATACACACACTACAGTCACTATATACAGACACTCTCTTTATAGCCCCTAGACCTGCACACACACACACAGGACAGCTGTTAGCCACACATACTACAGCCAAAACATAACCAAAAACATACTTATTTACACACAACACCACAAACTGCCCCCCAGGGCCGCCATCAGGGGGTGACAACCATGATGGTTGTCACAGGCCTGGCGGCCCTGGAGGGCCCGGCCGGCTGGGCGCCACAGTGCATCTGCAACGGGGCCCATCAGGTGGCCCAAGCATTTAGGGCCACCCGATGAACCCTATATCTTCAGGAGCCCGGTCAGCGCTGTAATAGCGCAACCGGACCCCTTTAAATAAAATTGCAGCTGTACCGCAAGTGCTGCTGAGAGGAAGTGATGGCCGGTCACTTCCTCCCAGCTTACTCCGCGCGGGAAGGAGAAGAGACAACCTGAAGGCAGTGAGGAGAGGAGAGGTGAGGCAAGGCAGCTGACTCCCATCATCCCCAGCCACCCTCCTGCAACAAAAAGGTAAGGAAGAGGAGGGTGGCTGAAAAATGAGGTGTGTGTGTGTGTATGTATCTGTATGTGTCTGTCTGTATGTATGCCAGCATGTATGTATGTATGCCAGTATGTATCTCTGGTTGTCAGTATGTATGCGTGTATCTATGCATGTATGTGTGTATGTATATATGTCAGTGTGTATGTATGTAATGTATGTCAGTATGTGTATGTCAGTATGTTTGTATGTATGTAATGTATGTCAGTATGTGTATGTATGTATATATGTCTCTGTATGTCAGTATGTATGTGTTATCTATGTATGTATGTATGTGTGTCTGTGTGTGTGTGTATGCCTGTATGTATGTATGTATGTAATGTATGTCAGTATGTGTATGTCTGTATCTATGATATGTATGTGTGTATGTATGTGTTTCTGTGTGTGTGTGTATGCCTGTATGTGTATGTCTGTTTGTCATAATGTATGTATGTGTGTGTTTATGTATATATGTCAATATATGTGTATGTATGTCTGTGTATGTGTGTATGCATGCATGTATGTATCTATCTGTATGTCAGTATGTTTGTGTTTATGTATATGTCAGTATGTATGTGTGTGTATGTCAGTATGTATGTATGTGTGTGTGTCTGTATGTATGTCAGAATGTATGTAAATCAGCATGTATGTGTATGTATGTCATTATGTATGTATGCATATCAGTATGTATTTATGTGTATGTATGTGTCTGTATGTCAGTATGTATGTCTGTATGTATATATGTGTGTCTGTATGTGTGTGTGTCTGTATGTATGTTTGTATGTATGTGTCTGTATATGTGTGTGTCAGTATGCATATATGTATGTATGTCTGTTTCAGTATTTGTGTCTGTTAGTATGTGTGTATCTTTCTGTGTGTGTCTGTGTATTCCTGTGGGTGGGATTGGAGGTGGGCTCTGGGGGCAGGCTTGGAGGCGGGCACCCGGGGGCCCAGACCTTGAGCTGTGTTAGGGGCCCCAACATTTCTGATGGTGGCCCTGCAGCCCCCTCTATACACAATTCTATAAGCAGACAACAAACACATACAGGTATGTGTTTGTGTTAAAAGTGACTCTTCTAAAATGGCTGCCTATTTATATAGCCAACCCCCCAACCCTCAAACCACCAATCCCTACATGCTTCCTCCGATGCCTGCCTCCTAACCCTGTCAAGGCCCCTTTCCACTAAGCTGCGCTTTTGTTATATGGGGCTACAATACAAAAACATGCATACCTTCAAACACTGTTTACAAATAAAACCCTGAAAGGATGGGCAAATGGTAGATCCACAACTGGCAAAACACCATGGGAGATGCACGCAAGATGTTAATCTACCTTTTGGCCAGCCTTGCGCTAGAGTGGTGGCACAAAGAATATTCTTGCACCAGGACCTTATACATTAGTTCTTCAACTGATCACATCTGAATCACTTGCACGCCATTGCAACGTGATTTTTTACAATTTATAGTGCTGACAAAACTATTCTTCTTTTAAACTACATTTCAACATATTTTACCATTCACAAAATATTGCTTTTAATTTGCAATGTCATTATACTAGCTTCCAGGCATTGCGTATTGAATATATACATATATATATATTCCAATTAAATGGCTAAACTGTTTCTCTTATGCTTCATGACATATGAAAATATGAATTATTTATATGTCATGATTAATTGTGTTGTGAAAATGTGGGGTAAGATTTATAGCCCAATGACTAACAATAAAGTTTTCTAATTATATTCCAACAAAATGTGGTCCAGGTTACTCTTTACGAAGCATGAAATAAGAACAAGGCTTCTGAGCATGTTTTAAAAAGGTAATTCCAAGGGAGCACTTAGAAAGACCAAGGGCTGGCTGTTATTTCTAGAGACAGATGTATGAGAGTTAAATGCTACACTTGTGCACAGTAAAAAAAAGATCAGTTAAGCTGAACCATTTTTTTTTTCAACATAAAATTTTTTTTTCACGATGTCCAAACAAAAAACTTATTGAGGAAACAAATCAGATAAACCAAAAAATGTACTGCAAAATATATACATAATGTAAATATTACATTCTCAATACATAATGTAAATATTATGTATATATTTTGCAGTACACTGATTGGAGCATTTTCCTGTGATCTGGCTCACAAGTCAAGTCAAGAAGTAACCAATAGAGTGATAAACAGGAGGAGAAGTAAAAAGATCTATATTTAGTTATATACTATATATTTATTAACTATATAATATATAGATTTTATTTACTGCTTCTTCCATTTATCTGTCTATTGGTCACTTCTCACTTGATTTGTGAATAAAATCAATATTTAGAGACTGTCCCATGGCCATCAATAATCTGTTTTCCCCATCAATTATCTCTTTATTTTAGCATCAATCAGACCAAACCAATCAAAACAATTAATGCTCGTCCATTGCACGTTTCGGCAGAGTTGTGTGACAAATTGCAGTCGACAATGAAACAAATCTCCAATGAAAAAAAATCTCCAGGTGAAAAAAATCTCCAAGTCAGTTGTAAGCCAGATCTCCCATAGACTGCTACAAAACAGTTCAATACAAAAGCAGTGTGATATAATCGATTGATATAACATTTTTCAAACTGACTCTGATTCTTCAGAATCAAAAAGTTTCAAAAATCCCAATCCTATCAGTTGAGAAGAAGGCAAATGTTCACCATGCCCAAGTATTGCTTACTGCTCAATGTCATTGCCCCAAATCTGTAGATATGGATACTGTGTGTTTTGACGGCTTCTGCCAGCCTACTTGTTACCCTGATTCATTTAATATTTCAATGCTTTCGGTTCTATTGGTGAATAACTGGCCTCAAATCCTTTCTATTCTCTGCCCTTGCTTGTAAAACATAAAAATCATATTTTTCCTGCCGAAAAACATAATTTTGAGGGGCATGGTAGATATGTTTTTCTAACCAGTCAGATGCTTTATAAAGGGTTTATTAAAGAATCAGTAAAGGGGGTTAGGATTGTCCTGTAAATGACTTGTAAATGCACTTGACAATTACTTAACATAACTGTGTAATGTCGTTTTTCACAGTTTGATACCTGGGGAATTTGTCATAGAAATGATCTCATGGAAAGTTAATGGTAAGTACCTAAGCTTTGTGTCTGAAAGCTGTATATACTATTTATATTTCCAAAGAAAATGGTGTTTACATTAGAGAATCTAGAGCAGACAGACTGTTAATATTTCTGTATACCTCTGTAACTCTTTAAGACATATGTGCTGGTAAAATGGATTCACAGAGGTGAGTCAGGGAATTCCGTCCACGACTCCACATCATAGACATTGAACACAACAGCATGGAAAGCTTGACTAGCTGTCTGTCGTCTCATTTTTTTTTTTTTTGCTTTGCTTCAGATTTGAACACTCCTTTGACTTAATAAAAAAAAAATTGAAATGATAACATGCGTGCTTTTAATTATTCATTTTTTTCATTTTATATCTAACAGCTTGCAAAAAGCATAAATTATCTTCAGTAGCCTTTGCAAGCCCTCCCCAATCACAGACTTCCCAATACAGCTCAATTAGAAGTCTTTGCTAGGCAGGTGCTCTGGGTAATTACAGTGAGGGAAAAAAGTATTTGATCCCCTGCTGATTTTGAACGTTTGCCCACTGACAAAGAAATGATCAGTCTATAATTTTAATAGTAGGTGTATTTTAACAGTGAGAGACAGAATAACAAACAAACAAAAAAATCCAGAAAAAAGCATGTCAAAAAGTTATAAATTGATTTGCATGTCATGGCATGAAATAAGTATTTGACCCCTTCGACTTAGTACTTGGTGACAAAACCCTTGTTGGCAATCACAGAGGTCAGATGTTTCTTGTAGTTGGCAACCATGTTTGCACATATCTCTGGGGGGATTTTGTCCCACTCCTCTTTGCAGATATTCTCCAAGTCATTATGGTTTCGAGGCTGACATTTGGCAACTCGAACCTTCAGCTCCCTCCACAGATTTTCTATGGTATTAAGGTCTGGAGACTGGCTAGGCCAATCCAGGACCTTAATGTGCTTCTTCTTGAGCCACTCATTTTTTTGCCTTGGCTGTGTGTTTTGGGTCATTGTCATGCTGGAATACCCATCCACGACCCATTTTTAATGCCCTGGCTGAGGAAAGGAGGTTCTCACCCAAGGTTTCGATGGTACATGGCCTGGTCCTTCGTCCCTTTGATGCGGTGCAATTGTCCTGCCTCCTTAGCAGAAAAACACCCCCAAAGCATTATCTTTCCACCTCCATGTTTGACGGTGGGGATGGTGTTCTTGGGGTCATAAGCAGCATTATACCTCCTCAAAACACGACGAGTTGAGTTGATGCCAAAGAGCTTGATTTTGGTCTCATCTGACCACAACACTTTCACTCAGTTGTCCTCTGAATCATTCAGATGGTCATTGGCAAACTTCAGACAGGCCTGTACATGTGCTTTCTTGAGCAGGGGGACCTTGCGGGCGCTGATTTCAGTAATTCACGGCATAGTGTGTTACCAATTGTTTTCTTGGTGACTATGGTCCCAGCTGCCTTGAGATCATTAACAAGATCCTCCCATGTAGTTCTGGGCTGATTCTTCACCGTTCTCATGATTATTGAAACTCCACGAGGTGAGATCTTGCATGGAGCACCAGACCGAGGGAGACTGACAGTTATTTTGTGTTTCTTCCATTTACGAATAATCGCACCAACTGTTGTCACCTTCTCACCAAGCTGCTTGGTGATGGTCTTGTAACCTATTCCAGCCTTGTATAGGTCTACAATCTTGTCTCCCTCTCCCCCTCCACCTCTTTCCATCATGGGCTAGTAGGGGGGAGTGGCAGTGCAGCTCCTGGAGATTAGTTAATTAATTGTTGGAGGTAGAAGGGTACATCCCTGTGAACAAAAATCAATGCGCCCTTGGATTGAAAATATTTGGTGAAGATAACTTTTTTTGACATGCATTTTTCCGGATTTTTTTTTAATTATGTCTCTCACTGTTAAAATACACCTACCATTAAAATTATAAACTGATCATTTCTTTGTCAGTGGGCATACATTCAAAATCAGGAGGGGATCAAATACTTTTTTCCCTCACTGTATCTGCCTCTTGAGTTTAGCTCCACTGGGCCAAAGTAACAATAAGTAGCAGGACCAGTTGTATAAACAGCCAGGGGAATATAACAAGGTTAATTAATAAATGTGCCAATTTCTCCAATGTCTATTGAAATATGCCCTTTTTTTTAAAATAAAAGAAAAGAGGACACACTCGTCGCACATAAAGCATTTAACAAGCTGAAATGCTTCAGGGATCCAGGGTGTTCCTTTTAATTGTATTTGTCCAATTTGTATTTGACAATTTTACACATATTGTTTCTGAAGGCTTAATCCACAGATTGATTTACTCAAAGGCATTAAAACCATAATAGCTAAAAGTCAAAGTTTTAGTAACTCTGCTGTTTTTCCCATTGTATGTGCAGAGTTTGCCACAAAATAAAACATTGAAAGTGACATGTTTTAGGTACAAACAGCAAACCGGTTGCTGTTTGCTGCCATATTGTTCACTGTGTACTTATTAGGGTCAACGTGATTATGTACTCACTGGGTCATATACATATTAGTAGAGGGATTGGACACATTTTAACTCTATGGACTGGTGGATAGGAATCCTACGTTCTGTCCATTATTAGGAGTGACTTAAGAAGCCTCTAGTACAGAGGCATGCACCATTAATCTGGCCCCTATCCAGTTATTTTACCCTCCACCCCAGTACACACTGGGAGGAGGAATAGGTAGTAGTCATTCATTGGACCACTACATTGTTAAGCCTCACATTTAACTTCTTCCCATGGGAAGAAAGAAAACAATTCACCAAGACTTCCTTGGTTAATAGTGGGATCTAAGAGAACAAATTATATGAAAAGATTGTTTCTATCATGTTTTATGTTGGAAACTCGCAGACCCCAAAATGTATTTTTAATGTGTTTGTAATGGAGCTTCCTGTACCCCAGTTGGTTACCTCCGCTGATGGATGCTCCTAGTGCTTACCGAGGGATCCAAGCACTTCTCCAGACACCATAAGTACTTCAGACCCCACAAGCCGCCACAGGTTGATTGGGGTCTCGCCGTCTCCTACCCACCCTGGACCTATGACAAGGCTCCAGGTTCCAGCGGGTGAACCTCTCTTCCTTCAGAGAGCGTAGCAGGAACAGCACATACAAGAGCTAGTGATTATCCAAGGGAGTATGATGATCGTAGGAATCCCTTGTAGTGACATAGCAATTCCCCCCAATAAGAGACAAGACTCTAGAATGAGGGTGAAGTAGAACTGAAAGTGTAATAGTACAGGTCAGCTTTATATACAATTCCTCAGGCCTACACTCCCTGTAGGATACGCTGCCGCTGGGGAGGGAGACCGGCCGTCTCCACTCCCTGTAACTCACCCTGCCGCTGGGGATGGAGGACGATGCTCTACTTTCCCTGCAGGGAAAGCTGCCGCTGGGGAGTAGAACCGACTGTCTCTACTCCCGGCAACTCCTGCTGTAGCTCGTGATCTGGACTGTCTGGCCAGCATCCCTGTAGGGCCGGTCCCATCTCCACCTGCCATCTGTGGGTAGTCCCAGGACCAGTCTATGATGTCCTCCCAGCTAAAGGGTTGTAGGTCTGGATCTGCCACCCAGCTTTCTGTCTCTGCCTCAGGGTAGATTGGGGCTGAATTGAGCAGAGCAGGCGTTGGTAGTCCTGCTCCAGTTCCCACTCCATTGTTACCAGGTGGGTCATGTCTGGTTTCACCTCGTCGTCGCCAGCCCAAACATGCATGCTCATTGTGTAGTTAGTCATAGATGTCCCAAAATCTAGACCCCTCCGTGCTGCCGAAGTCAGTGTCCTCCTCCAAGGCATTCCATAGTAAACCATGGCCATCATAATCATCACCCTCAGGTATGTCGTGCTCAGCCGTCCAGGGGGTATGCCTGGCCGTATACCACCATAGGGCCTGGTAGGCATCCTCCAGCCAAATCTCCTTCCTTATCAGGCTCTTGAGCTCTTTCACCCACTCGTCCAGGAGCTGTTCTCCTAGGAGGGGCATCCGCATTGCCACTTGCATTTGTAGACAAGCTGTTTCCATACTGCTGTAGTCAGGGGCTCTGCCTGGGGACAAGTGTTGCCCTCAATTATAAGTCCACACGTTACCGTGTCTCCAAGCTGTTTCTCCTCGCACTAGGCAGCCATCCCACCGCTGCCACCAATGTAACAGAGCTTCCTGTACCCCGGTTGGGTACCTCCGCCGACAGATGCTCCTAGTGCTTACCGAGGGCTCCAAGCACTTCTCCAGACACCATAAGTACTGCAGACCCCCCGAACCGCCGCAGCTTGGTTGGGGTCTCGCCGTCTCCTACCCACCCTGGACCTACGACAAGGCTCCAGGTTCCAGCAGGTGAACCTCTCTTCCTTCAGAGAGCATAGCAGGAACAGCACTTACAAGAGCAAGTGATAATACAAGGGAGTATGATGATCATAGCAATCCTTGTATTGATATAGCAATTCCCCCCAATAAGAGACAAAACTCTAGATTGTGGGTGATGTAGAACTGAAAGTTTAATGGTACAGGCCGATTTTATATACAACTCCTCAGGCCAGAGGCACACCCCCTGGACCTGATGGAGCGCCGCATTACACACTGTACAGACCAATAAAAACAATGTAACAATGAATGACACTCCCACATACAGTAAACAATCCCTCCCCTCTGCCTATGATATAATTAAGGTAGTTAATGCATTAACTTAATTATCCCCAGCCAGAAAAAAACACACATTTTTATAAAGTACCATAAGTACCACAAAACACAACATATCCCCATAATCGGGTTGAACAACATATCCAAAAATCACCCAGATCAGATCAGGGGTTCACAAATTTTGTGGAAGTCATATTTTTGCCCAGGCGAACCCAGGAATTCATGCTGAAAATAGTTACAGGGCATTTGCGGCTAAGTCCCCCTGAAGTCTACTCGTGGTTTTAATATGGGGTATCTATTGAAAATCAATAGTAATTTGCAGGACTCTGTGGAGATGGTTGCAATATAGTTTCACAAAATAAAATTAAACTATATTGCAACCATCTCCACAGAGTCCTGCAAATTACTATTGATTTTCAATAGATACCCCATATTCATACTTTTAACCGTAGGTGGCGGTTATTCCTGCAGTGACACAGTGGTTATGGTACACATATCCAGTCTCATTATTTAAACTTGAAGAGCTATTCACCAGTGGATACTGGCGTTTACCTATTAAGTTACTTTTTAATTTGCTACTCGTGGTTTTAGTCCATGCGAACAAGATGGCCGCCATTACGTGTTCGAATGTTGAATGGCGGCCACTTCGACTGTTCGGGAGTTCGAAGAACCATTGTCTAAATAGCCACAAATAGGGTCTCTCAGTCAAAACAAATTAAAGGGGCCATAGTCACAGGGCAAAAGGTTGGCAAGTAGTCCTCTCCAAAAAAACAGTGGTGAGGTCACTTTCGCCACAGTGTTTTATTTCTCTTTCAATATCTCATGAGAGAGCAGTACATCGCACTGGTCTCTGGCATGCCAATAAAAGTGATCATTAGAATTACATATTATATCTAGTGAGATCCTTTATCTGGTCCAACTTGGCATAGCATATGCTCAAAAAAATGGCTTTTGAAAAATCATGAAACTAGTCATGACACAGATTAGATTGCAAATGGCTTAGGAGTCTGTTGAGTTTTGATATCTTCGGAATCTATTCTATTGGCAAGGTTTTTCATATGAGTTACACCTTCTAGTAAGTTTGCCCCATCAACAAAAAATAAGTAAAGCATTTGGTAACTCAACCTGAAATTTTCATTAACATCCAATAATGTCTTTTTTTGTCCCAAATAATTGTGCTTAGCTTTACTGTTCTCTGAAATCAGACTGTCCTCAATCAATGAATAATATTTAATTGTAAACAAGTAAAATAGATTACATAAAATACTCCTTAAGTCTACACATAATTACTTTAAAATGTCACATTTTGGGGGAAAACAGACAACACATAGGCAATACAACAACACATAGGCAAGGTTTAATGAATACAATTTGGATGCTAAAAATAAAACATGAGAGAGGCAATTTAAAACAAAAATATTTGTTTTGGAAACGTGCGTTAGTCCCAGATCATCCTGAATCCTAAAACAAAAGAGCTTTGTGGATTCACCAAACGAGGACATGCTATACTTGTTTTGTAATTTAACTTAGAACAATAGTGGAATTATTTTTTATGCCTCCAGCTAATACAAGAAATCCTATGTTTGGTGTTGTTCTTTCAAACTTGTCTAATGCATCTGATCTCTTTGTTTGGGAAAAAATAAGGAAGATTAAAAGATCTGATGAGTTCTGCATTCCACTAACATATAGCCAGAGGACTGGTCCGTGTTAGGCATTCCATGCATTTCCAACAAATGGTGGAATTCCTATTCCATCTGTACTTACAGACCCTCAGCTAACATTGCCTGCATTCCATACCAAATGTGTGACGTCCATCACGTATGTTAGTCGACTTAAAAAAAAGTCTTGTTTTGAAGGCAGTGAACAAATAAAAGAGGTGCAGAATCTTTCTGTTTCTTTCTGTTTTTGTTTGGCAATATTACTCAAGTGTAACAAACATAAGCCATCAATACATTGCTACTGATCCTCTTGAGATCTAGAAGTATATTGCAATTTAACATGAGACAATTATCAATGCATTGACGGCTCGCGATGAGCCATTAAAGATATTGATGCCATCACAATCCAACAGTTCTTATAACTGATACCGTTATCGGTTTGGTAAAAAAGGACACTATACCTTATCTCCATAGTCAGGTTTCTTAACACTTCTGAAGAGGAGTTCTCAGCACAGAAACAAAACCATTTTTTAATAAATCTAATATTGAACACTCAAGGAGCTAATAAAAGGAAGTGCTCCAAACAAAGAATATATTATGATAAAACAGAAAATACTGCGTTATTTAGTATTAAATTCTTTAAGAACTCTTCCATTTATTATATTGTTGATCTTCACAGTGGATGGGTGCCATTTTTGAACGTGAAAGGAGCTAATTTATGCTGAGATTTTGGTTAAAAGTACAAGAGTTACATTTATCAAATAAATCTAAGACCTTAAAGTCCATGAAAACACTTTTCTATCAATTATAAAGAGTTTGCATGTTACCAGGATGAACACAGCAATCTGCACAACTTTTTGAAGTGTGTAACAAACAAGCAACATCGGCTAACAATGATTCTTTGTTAATCACTTAAACCAATAAAATATCAAATAAACACTATAACTAAAATATGACATGGATAAGTTAATAAAAAATGCACATGCACAATACCGTAGCCCTTTTTGGGGTACCTTAAAAAATACAAACACTATAATATTCATATGGGCATCCATGTAAACACTGCACCATATTACGCTATATTCAATATTCCGAGCCTGTTATAATGTCTTGCTGGCATAGGTATAATTTAGTAAAAAAATAAGCTTACCTCGGTCCTGGGTCAAATACACTGTCTGTAAAATTGAGGGACAAGGGCCATTGCACCACAGGCACTTATTCAAGGCTAGCTGTGGCAACCATCATCCACCTACATTGTCACAAAAAGGTAATTAAATCATATGGTAAAATAAAAAACGAGTGGCTTGCTATTAAAATTATCCAGTGCTTTTAGTGGCACACAATAAACCTGGTACTTGAAGTCAGACTGGTTTAAGAAAGCAGTAGTAGTTGCTCAGAGCAGAGGTTCAGATATTGATAATTAAATATAAGCTGCTTAGGGCCCCTGCTGTTTCACTAGGCCCCGTTTAAGCACTTATTAACAATTGATCAAAACTGCTAGTAGTTTTGCATCTCACAGCAGTCACTTTTTTCAACAGTTTTCAGTCCTACTGAGTTCAATGCAAACATTTTAAAGACAGAGTCTTTGAAGCTAGTTAGAAATGCCAGCCTGTGTTTTAAGATAATGTTTAAAAGTTAAAAAGCAGACAACAAAGTCGACATGTTTAATTTAGTAAGTAGCTTTCTTGATACAAAACATGGTATTCTTTTTGAAACTGTCTGGCATTTGTACATTGAAATAACGCAGAATGTAACCAAAAAGTGAGAAAAAGTTTAGTGCAGATCTGGGATTATCATAGAACGTGGATATTCATGGAGTCTGACTACTTGCCTGAAGGATTTTTTGAATTTTTTTTTATTAAATGTGCTGAGCAGCCTGAAACTAATATGTATGTTCTCTTAAATCCAAACATTTTCAAATGAAATCTAAACACAAAGCCAAATCCCAGCAGAAATGTCCCCTAAGTGAGGTGATGCCATCTGAAACCTAGGCCAGTTTCCATTTAATATCAATGAAAAGATTAGTTACACCTTCCAAAGTTGTGGACACCTAGAGCTAAGGCGAAAGTGCAATTGCCTGGAACATTTGGAAGCTGAAATAAGGCTTAAAAAGTGTCAAGAAACACTTTGCCTTAACTCCACTTTAACAAAAACAGTGTTCTGAATTTGAAAAATATAAGAGTTTCTAAATGCTTTACGTACAGTAATATATTCCAGGACGTAGGGAAAAGGTAGGTTCATTTATTTGTAATTTAGAAATGTTGTATCTTTGTTGGTGGTAACATTTCCTTACCGCCCACCAGTTCCACAGTTACACATTTTAAAGCGCATGTGTGATTTTTTTTTTTAGAAAGGAAGGTTTTTTAAAATAAAATAAAAAAATATCTATTTTTTTACCTTTTTTTTCTATTTTCTATTTTACTTTTTTCTATGCGTGTGTGTGAAGGGTGTAATGTGTGTGTGTGTGTGTGAGAGAGAGGTGCAGTGTGTGAGGGGGCAGTGTGTGTGAAGGGTGCAGTGTGTGTGTGTGAATGGTGCAGTGTGTGTGAGGAGTGGTATGTTTGTAAGGGGGGCAGTGTGTGTGAAGGGTGCAGTGTATGTGAATGGTGCATTGTGTGTATGAGAGGGGGCAGTGTGTGTTGGGGGCAGTGTGTGTGTGTGGGGGCAGTGTGTGTGAGGGGCAGTGTGTGTGTGTGTGCGGGGGCAGTGTGTTTGTGTAAGGGGTGTAGTGTGTGTGAAGGGTGCATGGGGTCTATGCTGTGTGTAGGTGAGAGGTGTGAAAATCTTTCTTAATGTCTCCCCCTCCCTTATTCTTTCTTTTACCACGGAGGGAGGACATAATGCTGCAAGTCCTTGTGGTCCAGTGTTGGCATGTTCACTTTAGCCTGCAGCTCCTCCGGCTGCAGGCTGACTCTCCTGTCCTTCAGCAAGCAGGCACTGTATTGGAGAGTTGCCATGGTAACGCGCGGCAAAGTTCCGACCAGCCTGCTTGCGGGAGGAACACAGAACTTCCCAGGCCCTCCCCTCCCTCTCCTGGAACTAAGTGCCAGCGGGCTGGTGAGGAGATCTTTGATCTCCTCACCGGCCCATGAGGGCTTACAGCAACGCTGGCTCTGCTTGGGCCGGCACCAGAAATTAGAAAGATCTCCACTGCCAGCCTTGGTCCACGGCCATCAAGGCCCACCAGGAGTTTTCTGTAGAACCACCACCCACCTGAAATCCCAGATTGGGACCAGGTTGATTACCCATGGATTAGACAAAAACTTACACGCAAATATTGATTCACACTCCTATATAAAAATGCACTAATTCGGATTTGTCCTCAGATGTAAAATATTTTTTTCTGCCATTCTCTTTAACCCCTTAAGGACACATGACATGTGTGACATGTCATGATTTCCTTTTATTCCAGAAGTTTGGTCCTTAAGGGGTTAATACTTCATATGTTATAATTAGGGATTATTCTAGCCTCGGTGAGGGAATAATCTAAATTTTAAACGACAGGAGGCGAATATTTGCTTTACCTTCTTTACTGAAACTTCCAGCAGCAAAGAAACAGTTAACAGAACTTTTTAAAACAACCAATCAGAGCAAAGCAACAGTAGTATAAAACCCCTAAGCAGGCTCTTCCACTTCCTCTTTCTTTGATGAGGTCGAGCAGGAGAGCAAGGAAACCAACTAATCCACCTTGTAGCAGACACATCCAGAGAATCAATCGTCAAGCCCAGAGAGAAAACAGATTACACTGCAAGAAAAAGGAAAACATTGTGAAAGTAAAATGTCAAGGCAAGATGTCATATCCATACAATATCACTTGCACATCATAATACCTGATGAATAAACAAAGTCTACAGATCTTATGAAGACCTAGTATATACCTAAACTAAAAGGCATTGACAAAACATAATTACAACACAAACATGATGAATAAAATGCACACGGACAATCATCACTGAATAATAGAAATAACCTTTATTATGTAAAACCATGCATTCACTAAACATAACAATATCTCCAATTAATAATAATAGAATAAGACCCAAATCCAGGGAGGGAACGTAAAAAAAGGGGGGGGGGGGGGAAATATTCGCCTCCTGTCTTTAATAAAATTTAGATTATTCCCTCACCGAGGCTAGAATAATCCCTAATTTTATGGCAGGACAGGAGGCTTCATATTTGCAATTTTAACACCCAAATAGTAGAACCAGAAGCAATATGAGATAGAGGACTGAACTAAAAGGAGAATGGAAAAACCCATTCCCTAAACCAAGCAGCGGTGTAGAGAAAATGCAGAAGGGATTCAACGGCTTCCAAAGTTGTTGAGGTGACAGCACCCCGAACCAAAAAGTGTCCCAGAGGAACTCTCAAGGTCAGCCAATAAGAGGATCCACCAAACCCAACGGGCGAGCGAAGATGCAGAAACAGTCCAAAACGGCCGTACGCAGAAATCAACAGCTGTCCATGAGTAGACGGACAAAAGAACCAGATCCTGGATCTACATGGTCGTGTACAACCTGTCAGAACTGTCGCCTATCCGGAGAATAGGGGTACAACACAGAGGACGAATAGAAATGAAATATGTGTGGAGCAGAAGCCGATGTACTGAACGGCAAGAAGGAAGAAGACACTACGTCGATACCATGACGTCAGAACACCATGAAATACAAGATGTACTGGGGAAAACCATAAGCGGAAAAACTGGCGCAAGGCCAGTCCTTGTCATCAGGTCATTCCTCAAGGAAATGCAGAACACACGATACCACTGGAATTAAGGAATAGCGAGAGATAGGGCTCCCGTAAGGTATACTCCTTATGGTAGACTGCAGACCAAGAGATCCTTACCAATGCCAGAATCTTGAGAAAACGCACAGAGGCGTGCAAGAGGGGGTCACCCAACAAGCACAAGCATACCATGCAGTATAGGCCAGCAGGGGAGGGGGTCACCCTCAGTCTGAACATAATCGGCCACTGTAGGTACAGTAGTGTCGTAGTGGTTAGCCGTATAATAAAGTAACCAGACATTGCCGGTCCAGCAGTGCAGTCGGCAGGGGGGGAAGAGGGGTCACCCTCATATAACCATAACCGGGCATTGCAGATCCAGCAGTGCTGTAGGTAAGAGGGGGTCACCCTCAGTGTGGTATCATAGAGGTCTGTACACCCAGTAGTGCAGTCAGCGAGAGGAGGTCACCCTCATTATGGTTATAACGGGACCCTGTAGGTCCAGCAGAATAGTCCACAGGAGGGGGTCACCCTCAGCATCTGTGTATAGCAGGGCACCGTAAGAACAGTAGCTCAATCAGTGGGAGGGGTACCCTCTTTTAAAGGTATACCTGGACGCTGCAGGTCCAGCAGTGCAGACTGTAGGAGGGGTTTCCCCTCGGTATGATAATAACAGGACATTGCCGGAGCATTAGTGTAAGAAGCAGGAGGGGGTCACCCTCAGCATTAATCCTACAGGACACCATAGAGCCAGCAGGATACTCATTGGTATACACATTGGTAGCCATGTTGCCAGAGGGAGGGGGTCACCCAGCCCACAATGGCGTCATACGTCCATTATTATGGTCCAGTAGCGGGTAGAGACCCAGAAATATGGACGGGTGGGGGGGTGGTCACCCCCCCCCCCGTAGTAACAGGGCTGTATGTGGAGCCAGTTAGCCCCCCTGAGGGGTAGAAGGGTTCATATAGCTAGAAGCTGACTCACATCTACAGACCACTCAGGT
This sequence comes from Pelobates fuscus, assembly GCF_036172605.1. Taxonomy (NCBI): domain Eukaryota; kingdom Metazoa; phylum Chordata; class Amphibia; order Anura; family Pelobatidae; genus Pelobates; species Pelobates fuscus. Next base: position 354,698,594 of record NC_086318.1, on the reverse strand, counting down.
ATTATATTAGGATACACTTTCGAAGTGTATGTATAGTGGATAAATTGAAGTCCCTTGCAGGAAGGGCAGCAAATCCTAGGCAGGGGAGCTAGGTGCTGAAAAACAGGCCATTTAATTTTTATGAGAAAAGACTGAACCTTCAGAGAAAGACTTGATTAGCATATATCACATGTGGCATAGCTTTGTTAAACAATGATTTTTTAAACAATGATTGTTATTTGAGCAGTAACATGCCCCTTTAATGAGAGTCACATTTAATGAGTAAAATAAAAACGTGACAAGTCTACTGCTAAACAAACCTATTAAATAGACTGATTAAATAGACTGTTTAAATAAACAAGCAGCATGTAGGATAAAAAACAACCCAGAGCAGAGACACTCTCTGAGGTGGTGAGTGCTCACCTGGAGGCAGCAGCAAAGAAAGAGGGAGTGGAAGAGCCTGCTTAGGGGTTTTATACTACTATTGCTTTGTTCTGATTGGTTGTTTTAAAAAGTTCTGTTAACTGTTTCTTTGCTGCTGGAAGTTTCAGTAAAGAAGGTAAAGCAAATATGAAGCCTCCTGTCCTGCCATAAAATTGTGTTAGATTACACATCTATTGGCTCTCTAGGATAAAAAATGCCATCCTGTCACATGTGAAATGTAATGACAGAGATTTACAACTTTAAGATTAAGGATACTATTATCACATATCGATTTGCTGATTTTGGATGAATAATAAAAAAGCTGTCAACTACATTTTCAAAAATGCTTGGCTACATATAGCAAATGGAAAATTCTATATCTAGTGTGCAAATTACGGATCACTCCATGTATCAGGGGTAGGCAAAAGGGTGTGTATATCATGAAAACATTTTTCATAAAAAAACAAACAAAAAAAAACTGATATTTACCAAATTATAAATAGAGAAGGATAGAAATATATGGAAACTATAATAACTAAACTCCCACAAACACATACACACACCACATGCTAATGTTGGTGTGCTTACATTTCAAATGAACACACACTTTCAACACCACCATATTTCAAATAGAGATTACTAGTAGTACCTTCATACCGGTACTTTTTTTTTTTTTTTTTTTGGTAAAGATACACTTTCTAGGTTGGAGTTATGTCATGGTGCGATCATGGCCTGATCATTTTATTAAACTTTATGTAACCAATATTGACAAAAATCTCTAATAACAATGTATACCTACAGTCATCAATAAAACTATGTCACGAGAGCTAGGACTAGACACAATTTGGCTTGAGATCTAACATGATAAGGTTATTAACTCATAAAATGTTAAATTAGAATTGTTGACATGATTCAGATCATTTAAGATAAAAATTAGAGAAAGCTAACTGCAACGTAAAAAAATATTTTATACCTGGCAGCTTCAGGGAATTAGTGATTTTTTTTTAGCAAAATAAAAACCATATGAAAATTGACACCTTCCTCTCCTTCCTAATATTTTCCCAGCTGAAGGTTTTCACACACAGTGCTCCTTGCTGTTGAAAGCAATTTGCAATAAAACAATTGTCACCTCTAATGCATTTTGGATTGGTTGTACTTTGCATAGCAACCAATGGCACTAGTGTCAAATCTCACATTCAAATTCGCACAATGAAAAGGATTTGCACATTAAAAAAAAAAATGATTAATTTAACACACAAAAAAAGATATCCGTTTATATCTTTGCATGCTAAAGGGTAATAATGGAGTTATTTGCTAAACTGAGAACTGGCATTGCAGTAGAGGTTTTTTTTATATTTCTCTGACTGGGAGCTAGAAGTTCATTAAATAACAGTTCTTTAACAATGTTCAAGGCACCAAAGATACTTTTTTTTAAAGAAAAACAGGGAGATGTAATTTTTTGTGGAATCTCTGGAAAGGAGGAAGGAGTAAGGATGCTAGATCTCTCACCCTTCTAGCAAGCTATTTTATAATGAATTTCACACAAACTACCTTCCAAGAAAAGCTTACAGTAAACCCCAATCAATATAAAGGGTTTTTTTTGGTGATGATCCTATGGGTCACCATTTAATGAGTCTGACTTCTTGCTCATTGTTAGGGCTCCTGTTTGCTTGATTTATTTATTCATTTTTTTTTTTTAATAAAGCCAACTATAAATGAGGTAAATATATATGTCAGCGGTTAGTGTCCGTTCCGGTTGCAATAGTGTCCAAGGGACCATCACATGTATAAACTTTGTCACAGAAGACCGCTATAGTGCTAGGAATAAATGTTTGTATACCTAATACTATAGTGTTCCTTTAACCTTATTATATTAACCTACGGTGCCCGATGTTACAATATTACCAGCTAAATCATGGTTTATACTCAAATAATCAGTTTTAAAACATTAAAGTTTTCTATCTTACCTATCTTGAGAAAGCCCTCTTGAGAAGGCCGAAACGCGTTGAAGGTGCCGGACGTATACTGCAGCAACTGGGGACCACACATGAGGCTCCAGCTTCCAGTGGGACATACCTTTGGCGCTCTTCCGAATCTAGATCGTAGATGGTCAGCTTCAGTGCACGAGGCAGACGCTGTCTCTCCTGTAGGAACCGGTAACCCACCTGATTATTTGGCTGGCTCAAGTGCTTACTATGCTGTTTTAGTGGTCCTTGGAGATAAGAACCACGTTTTTATCTTGTAAGAGTTTTTGATTGCGTTTTTTTTTAATAAGGGTATTAAATTTACAGTGTTACACTATTTTCTGTTTCCTTAATTTTTAAGGTAAATTCAGTGAACTACGTGGTTCAACACTGAAGTGGACATAGAAATTAGCTCTACCCTTTTTCTATATTTTTTTATATATATTATATTTTATTTTTTTTTGGTATCCATAAGAACTTACAGATACCCAATTTTGATCTCAGACTTTACAAGTTTGTTTTTTGTGATATCCTAGAGAATATCTCACATGGACATATCTACCAAGCGCTGACACTGTGGATTGCTTTTTTTTTATGTACACATTAATAATTTTAACAGTGAGTACTAGCACAAACTAGTTGCTTTGTTCACTAAATAAATTGTGTTGACTTGCTAACTTTAGGCAAAATTAATAGAATAAAATAATTTCTAGAACAGTGCTCTACTGGATTCCTCCCCCTCCCCCCACCCCCCATTCACCAATATTGATTATATTTTAGTCTACTTTTTGCACGTTGATTGTCTACTCAAACTTGCCACCACAACCAGAACTGACTTCTAGTACTTTTCCAGGACCAAAACCATCAATCGGATACTTTATGACCACTCAGACCACTGTTTAACTGTGACAAGTTTCAGAATTCTTTTTGGCCGCTGAAAAACCAAAGTAATCACCAGTCTTGCTGCAGATATTTTTCCATCAAATGCAATTCCTTCCAGTAAAATAGTGAAAGCCCTGTTTTGTGCACAAAGAAGCAGTCTTAGTGCTAGCTGAGATGAATTTGGAAACCATAATAATTTTTGTGAATTTCCATTAATCTTTCCATGTTTCTCTTTTTCACCTGAAATACTGTTTTATTCAAAAAGTAACAACGTTATAACAATCAGCTCACTCTTTGCTAACTTAACCCCACAACTTCCCCGGTGATAATGCCTGCAGTGTTTGAACAGAATTACATGCTTGAAAACTAAGCAACAATCCACCAGTGAGTTCAAGACAATTAATTGAAATTTATAATGGAATAGCTTTTCCTGGCTTTATGCTTAGATTTTCTATTGGCTGCAAGTCACTTTTCAAAACTGACATATATTAATAATAACGCATTCAGAACCAGCACATACCTCATTGCCCACCTACAGTTCCTTCCTGACTATTTCCAATACATATCATGTCAAGCTGGCTGGTAAACAGCAAAGCACGCTATTTAATTTGGAGACAGACTTTAGAAATTCTTCCATAGATGCATCATATAAGTAGAGATAAAAACTTCATTAATTCCCTTTATTAAAGGAGCACTATAGTGCCAGGAAAACTTGTTTTCCTGTTACTATAGGGTTATTAGGTCCCCCCTCCCTCAGGGCCCCTTCAGCCCTTACCTCGGCGCTTGTGTTCTCTCCTCCCCCGCCGACGTCAGCTCCGAATGCGCATGCGTGGCAAGAGCCTCGCGTGCATTCAAACCGCCCATAGGACAGCATTACTCAATGATTTCCTATGGACGTCAGCTTTATCTCAGTGTGATTTTCACACTGAGAATCGCGGATGCGGCCTCTAGTGGCTGTCAGGTAGACAGCCACTAGAGGCTGAATTAACCCTCTGAAACCGCTATGTTTTTAGCTGCAGGGTTAAATCCAGGGGGACCTGGCACCCAGACCACTCAATTGAGCTGAAGTGGTCTGGATGCCTATAGTGGTCCTTTAAGTAAATAAGGGGGATATAAGTAAATAAAATATTTAGATATTTTATTCTTGGAACCATTTCTTTAAACAGTTTCATTGGTTTGTTTTCCTGCTAACTTAAACTCTAGCAACTAAAACATTCATTTTATTTGTGTAATCCTATAGATAGAAGGAGTTTATGCATTCTGAAAAAATACACTATGGAGGTTTTAGCTGTTATTTGAAAAGGTACCGCTGAGGAGTTTGGAAGAGCATCTGTCTTAACAAAGATAACTTCAAGCTGCTGAAGGGATTGTGATGTCCATAAATGCTTAAGGGAAGGCTGGGAAGTAACAGAAGCATTGATTTTACATACTTGTAGATTATGCTAGCTTTAGTGTACCTAAAATCTTAATTTTATGCCAAGAAGCAAATATTAAGTCTCTCTTTACTAGAACTGCACAGCAGCACAAGTTATTCAAGAAATTCAACCAATCAGATTACAGAGAAAAACAATATATAAGTCACATGCTCCCATGGGACTTCCTCTTTCAAACTGCAAAGTAACAGGAACAGAAAGCAATCAACAATAGAACTAAGAACAACCATAATAATAACACCATAATGTATGGAGAAACATTCGTCATATATTTTGTAAATTTAAGTCCTACATTTTTAGGTATCCATAAACAGCTGTTTGCTCTCAAGCGAACTGTTTTATGTTTACTTATGTGCTCACTACACATCCCATATTTCAAATAAATATAGTGCTAACTTTTTTTTTAAAGAAATTGATGGCTTGTTCATAAAGGGGTCCGTCTGTTGATTATTTTGTGCAGCCTAGATTTGTACTTAATTTATCAGAGAGAAGGTGTTTGCGTCTGATAGCTCAGTTTGCAGACAGTATTATGTTTGGTAGGAATTGTTTAAAACAAGAGCGATGGGGTCTAGTTTTTTTGGCTAAACAGGCAAAAATGCCTTTTGCCGCCCTTGTACACATACAACACATATAGGTACTGATAGACATGCACCGCCACCTCCCATGGTCCTGCAAGAAACCTCTGGTCCAGCATTACCTTGCTCATTGGCTAACAGTGCTTAATTGAAGCTCTTAACCAATAAGGAAGGCTCTACATAGCTGGACTTAGCCAGATCACGGATGCACGTCATAATGCATGCACATAGACAGCCAGCACTGCCCGTCAAACGGGAATCACTTTGCACAGATGGGGTAAGTAATACATTTCATATTTAGTATATATTTGCACTGTATGACACTGTTATTATCTTGATAAAGACCCTGAAGGGTCGAAACGTTGATGGATAGGTGCTGAGTTTTTTTAAATACAATTGGAAAACTGAGAGAGTGCTCCTGTCGTTACTTTGTTTATATACCCTGCTGGGAAGCACCCGGGTAAAGTTTCTTTATTTTACACTTTTTGTGGTTGAGTGCCAGAGCCTTGACATATATATATATATATATATGTATACACACACACAGTATCAGAGGTGACCCTCCCCTCAGTAGCTCCTCAGCACACAGTGTACACCAATCTAATGTCCCTGAGTACTACTAATTCCCCTTCCTGTCAGCCCTATACTATTCCTCACTTCCTGTAATTCCTAGAATTATGCATGCTGTAGATATTCCTACCTGTAAGGAGCTGCAGCCTTCAGCCTTCTTAGTGGAAGACTCTTTCTCACTCCCTTGTGGTCTGATGGCACATAAGGAGGTCCTGCAGCATCCAGTGACGTGTTGGGCTTCAGATATGTGTCAGAGTACCAGCATGGCTATTTAAAAAAAGCTGGTGTAGGGATTCTAAGGGGCGGGCTTACAGCAGTTCTTGTTTTTGTTCTGCCAGAGATATTGGAAATCCAAAGACTCTGGCCAGGTGCCAGGGATTTGGATTTTGCACCCCCTGCTGTTGTGCCCTAACGCCTTAAGGTAGCGCTGGCCCTGGCTACCTGTTTGTTGAAGATTATGTAAAGGAACACTCTAAGCATCAAACAACTTTAACTTAATGAAGTGTTTTTTGTGTATCGATTTTGCCCCTTGAGTTTAACTCTTCTCAATTCTCATCTTTTCTTTTTTTTTCTTTTTTATAATTCATCAAGGTTGATATGAAGACAAGTCTGCAAAATTCCATAGCAATTCCATGCCAATGTCGTAGACATCTATGCCAACAAATGAGTGAGAGAAAAGAGCATTAGAACCCTACGTTAAGTGTTTCTCCTGCTCCCCATCACATTATCTAAAATACATGTGCTGTAGTTGCTGTGATTATTTCTTTAGTAAGTGCGTCTCATGCTTTGCTAGTAGTGTATAGCATTGGAGCAACAATATTAGATGGTATATTGTTGTGAACCCATGAGCCTATAATAAAAACAGTGACATCACTTGTGAGGAGGTAAATATTTTACTAACATTTCCTAGAGCAATGACATTTATAATTCGTATTAATTGTAAATTATATAGTCATTGTTTTAGAACATGTGTCAGTAAATGTGACTAACATAATGTTTATTTTTATCAGTAATTCCAGAGGAAATAGAAAGTCAGAGTATTAAAAACTGCAAATTAGTAATTAGGGCAGTGATGATTACAAGATTAATTTCATACTTTTGTCCACTTTTCTATATCTTCTGCCAAAATAAGATTAGTAAAGAGGAACTGTAACTTTGAATGTAACAACACATTCTGACAGCTACCCAGAAGTTCTGGCACACACTTGTATAGAATGTATATTGTAAATGTTCCTTTATTCTCTGCAAATATCCTTTCAATATGAATGTGCATGCGGAGATCAGGTTAAGAATATGGTAACTTCACTCACTTCAAAGTGTAGTAGAGGTCAGTATTTCATTTGATTGACCCTTCAATATCACGTACTAAGGTGAGTAATACTGAGGGGGCAGGGCCGGGCCGCCGGGCCGACTGGACGCCATCTGCATGGGCTCCAGCACCAAGCCCCAAAAAAGGACACAAAAAACCGTCCCAGCCATCCTAATTTCGCATACCTCAACCTTAATCAATGGAAAGCGGCCCCAGCTCAGTCCCATTGCTGGCAAGAAGGCAAGCAGAGGAGGCCATGCACGGCCTACACGCGGCCGCATGAATAAAAGCCGACAGCCACTACGCGCGGCATGGTCCCGCAGAGAAACACTGCCTCGAGACACCCGAGCGGGAGACCTGCGCGACGGCAGCCTCAAACAGTGAGTTAACCCCCGGCCCGGGGCACGGTCCCGCTCCCCCCTCTCTAGGCCGGCGGGGGTTATCCCGGCCACATGGTGGAGGCCCATGCCGCGGCGGGAGTCCCCGCGTGGGCTATGCGCTGAAAGCCTACACTGGCAGAAGCTGTATGACAAACAGAAAGCCAGCAGACGTCGGCACCGACACGAAGGGGAAGGAGAACCTCCATGGGGAGACATCTTGATCCTGAACAGGCAGAGGCTGCCTGAAAAACAACCCGCCAACAGCGTGGAGATGGCCTTCCCAAATGATGGCAGATCAGGCACTGACTCGAGGAAGCTCACCAGCATCTACCCAGAGTCGCTCCAACACAACTTAACACGCCCGGTGGGCATCAGCAGAACATACCAAGGAGGACTGGCATGGACAGCTCGAACAGGCCCAAACGGTACCGAGAGCTGAGCGGAATCTCCGCACTGCCCACACGCTGACCGGAGCAGTGAGTACCCCGATCTCTGGGTAGGGGGTCCCCGGAGACCAATGTCCCCGCTGCCGTGAGCCCTGTGAGGCGGGAGTGCGCGGACCTACCGGCAGACCGGTGGCCGTTGGGACTGTGTACCAGCTTTAAGAGTGAGGCCGGCAGGGGGAGAGACATGGGGGTGCTCGCTCCATAGGGCACAATGTGATGCTGGGGAGGTGCAAGGGGCGGGAGGACCACGGACTTTGTGGTGGGGTCTAGTGGACAATCTCTGCCCCTGAGTGCCCACGGCACCGCGGAGGACCCAGCCGATGGGCGGGGGCTGGTGTGGGGAGAACAGGCGGAGGCTAGGAGACCCGAGGACTGTACCACAGCGGAGACATGTGAGGCCTCCACTAGACTGCCACACACCCACCACACAAGTTACTATCTGCCATGTTCATATATTGTCGATATTTTTAGTACTGGATCTTATTCTTTCCGCATTTATTAATATTGCATTCCAGCGCCATAATTTTCTAGGTGATGTTACAAAACAGTTATGATCCAACACTTCTCCAAGACACTAGCCTCATATGATACTGCGTTTATTTTCCTACACATGCTGCACTAGTGTTGGTCTATTTTTTATGTTATAGTTAAGCCATTTGTTATCCTAGCGAAAATTCTACTGACGCATCAGCCTAGAATTAATGAGGCACAGTTGCACTGCACCCACGCTAGATTTCGTGAATTGACCCATGCTACCAGGTCGACACAACTCTTATGCAATATGAGTCTCATAAGCTTAGGTATTGCTCAGATGAATATACAGCCTACACGATGCGTTCTTATACTCGTTAAACATCCACGATATAACATATCTCGCAACGTTTATGTACATTTACTTTACCTCACTGCTTGTTTTTCTTTTAACTACGTATAAGGCTACACATGCTGAAAGAGCAGTTAGACATAGGTATTACTCAGATGACTAAAAAGCCTACACAATGAGTTAATATGCCTGCCGAATGCCCTTGATGCATCAAATCTCGTAGAGTCTATGTACACCCAATTTGTATGATCGCTTGTTTATTCTGACTTATATGCCTCTGCGCAGGCAACCATATGTTATTTTTACCAATTCGCACAATGCCTGCCTACGCTTTTCAGCAACTCTAATAAATATATTCAAAACTAAGGTGAGTAATACTGTAACTGTCCGATAAAATAGAAAATGTCATGTATTACCATAGAAATATGTGACACATGATAACATAACACTATATAAAATATATAGTTATCTAGGAAGTTCAATGGGAAAATTTATAATATAAAAATAATGCTTGTTAATCTATTAATAGATGTATGTTAAAACATTAAATTATTGCTTTAGGGATAAATGTAATGAAAGAATGTCTGTGCATAGTTGCTAATATTTCAGTAAAATCTGTGTTTAGACCATTGAGATGGTAGTTTATTTATAATTCTTGAGATGGCCTAGCTGTTCTGGATAAGCAGAGCCATGCCAGGTGATAATTTTATTATACACTTAGACGTTGCTGAATTTCAACCATTAAATGGAGGGAATGAAAAGTATCACAAAAACACTTCTCCTAAAATTCAGCTAATGGCCCATTGCTCTGTAAATTACTCCCATTGCCCTAAAAAGGGCATTGTTTGCAAAACTGCACAATTAGGCACTGAGAAAAGGAATTTCACTTACAAATCATTATTTGACAGCCTTTTTTTTTTTCTCCTAGTCCATAGAGGTAAAGAATTCTCTCATTAGACATATCCAAAAAAGGATGTTTGAAGATAGTAACCAAGTGAAATGCAAGTAACACTTTAATAGTTTGATATTTTATTTGGAGTAGTGTATTCATGGACAAAGAGAAGATGGAGATACTGGGTGAAGCATAACTAGCAACAAACAGTGGACAGAACTTTGAAAGTTGTCACTGCTTATTGTGGTAGTAATACAACACCCTTGTCTGGGAAATATTGAAAATGTTCTACATTTTCTATGCACCTGACTCCTTGTAAGAATGTCCTGCTCTAGTTCGTGTTATGTCATGTTCACCTAAAATGGCTGACTATGTTTTATTCCCTAAACCTTGAAGTGAAAAACATCTTGCTAATTTTAGTTCATATCAGACTAAATAACTATTTTTTGTATTATGTTTATAATTGGTCTTGTTGCTCCTCTACATTTCGTGGATTAGTAATTAACCCATTTGTAAGAATTTCTCTCAAAAAAACTAGTTTTCCTTCTGTCACAAATATTAAATGAATACAACAAATATATGTATTTTGTGCAATATAGTATATAATGGACACATTCAGTCATTTGTTAATGGGAATTGTTACAAAAAAGCATATAAAATAAACATCTGATTTTTTTTGGAGGCTCATAAATTGCAATCCCAAATGACCGTAGTCAATATTGTCCATAGAAAAGAACAAGTACAATTATGTTTAGATTTTAACAATAGCTTTCTATACAGCCTTCGCATGTTGTGTGTGCCATAACTGCTGTATTTTACAAGGGCTTTTGAAAGTAAGATATTTTCTTTGAAAAGCAGAGTCAATCATCCCTTGTGTTCTTGCTTATCTGACTTCATAATATCTATAAAGACAAAACTTGTCAATACTTAAAAAAAAAGCACTGTTAAAATATATTATCATCTCTTTATAAACAGGCAAACTATAACTAAATAATGTTTCAAGTATCTTTAACTTCTAGAATTATTCACCAAAATTATCCACGGAAAATATGCTGGTTAGGAAATTACTAAATTTAGGTATAAAATTGCCAAACACCAAAATTCTTCAAATCAGCTTTTGTTTCAGACTAACAAGTCTTAGCCAGCCATCGTGGGTGTGCAACCTGTGTGAATTTGTTGGCGCTATATAAAAATAATAATAATAATAATTGAAGATGGCACATACTGAGAAGGGATATTTCTAGCCTTGATTGAGGCTCGTCTGTATAATGTGACAGCTGAGGTGACCTCTTTTTTGCACTTCGGCATTGGATGGAATTTTATGCATACAGTGTGAGTTTCTACAAACTGTCATTGGTGGAAGTTCAAAATGCTGAGAATGTTCAGAAAATGCACGAACTCCAAATGTGAGCATTTTGTATTTTTATTATTATTCTATTTTTCTTTTTTAACTTGGTTATTTTTGTTGTGTGGTTTCAATACAATATTTATAGAAAGCATTCAGAAATTGGGGCTCAACCAGGGCCGGATTAAGAGCATAGTGGGCCTGGTGCTGACAATTATGATGGGCCTAATTACGTAATCTTATCAACCAAAAACACTAAAACAGTCATACCTCCCAAGCGTCATGTATCTGATGGAGATGGTGCTGGAGGGAAACAAACACATACTCTATGCTAATTTCTCTCTAATTTATGCTTTCATCTTTCAAGTAAATCCATAACCCCTAACAGCAGTGTCCAGTGAAGCAGGAAGTCAATGGGCGGGGTAAAAGGGTGTGCCACTGGCGCGAATCACGTGACAAGACCTGCCAAATGTGGTGAACATGCCCAAAAAGGGAGCATGTTTGTCCAAAGAATTGGAAGGTCAGTCTGGCATGAATTCATGTCAGGCTGCCTGCCAATCCTGCAGGCTGTCCAACTAAGGGCATACTATGCAGGCAGCACCTTGAGCTTGACATAAATCTGTCTAATGATGCGCTCACTCCATGCTTTCTAAGGACTGCCCCCTAGCACTCGCTGGTCCACTTGTCTCCTTACCTTCTTACTAGCAGGCAGAAGTTCCTGGTATATAGTCTGAGACAGAGAGAAGGTGTATGTAGTGAGTGTAGAAGAAAGGGGACATGCCACAGTGTTAGAGAGACCAACGTCTGCATTACCTAAACTAATTTTAATGTCAGCCAGTCCACACAAGTTTTGTTCCCATACATCGCTCTTAAGCTTCCAAACTTAAAGGGACACTATAGTCACCAGAACAACTACAGCTTATTGTATTTGTTCGGGTAAGTAGAATCATTCCATTCAGGATTTTTGCAGTAAACACTGTCTTTTCAGAGAAAATAACTCCACTGGCCGCTCCTTAGATGGCTGCTAGAGGTGCTTCCTGGGGCAGTACTGCCTAGTGTGCAGCACTGCCATTCAGTGTCTCCACCCTCTGCATGCAGACACTGAACTTTCCTCATAGAGATGCATTGATTCAATTTATCTTTATGAGGAGATGTTGATTGGCCAGGGCTACGTTGGATTTGTGCTGGCTCTGCCCCTGATCTGCCTAGTTGACAGTCTCAGACAATCCTATGGGGAAGTATTGTAATTTGCTCAGACCACCACGTCTGAGCCAGCAGCTGCAGATTAGAATATACATAATATTTTACTATATTTAGGGAGGCAAGAAGGGGCCAGGGTGGTGGTTTTAACATAATAGGGTCAGAAATACATGATTGTGTTCCTGACCCTATAGTGCTCCTTTAACCCCTTAAGGACACATGACATGTGTGACATGTCATGATTCCCTTTTATTCCAGAAGTTTGGTCCTTAAGGGGTTAAGCAAGAGTATGTGAAGAGTAGTTAAGGTTGCCACCTTTCTTGGAAAAAAATACCAGCCTTAATCATTTGTATAATTAATTAGTTATGCGTGACATCACATGATGTAAATCACAAGGAGTGACATCAGAGAAAATCCAGTAAAATCACCAACAAACTACTCAGTTTGATTCTGCTGTATAGATGGATTGCTCCCAGTGTCTCCCTGTCTCCCAGTGTCTCAGTCTTGCAAGTCACTCAGTGTCTCAGTGTCAGTTTCCCCATGTCCCCCAGTCCCCCTAGTCTCCCAGTGTCTGTGTCCCCATTTCTCCCAGTGTCCCAATGTCTCAGTGTATCCCCATGTCACTAGGATACTGGGGACACTGAGAGACATGGGGACACTGAGAGACCCGGGGACACTGGGAGACATGGGGACACAGATATTTAGGAAAACTGGGAGAAACGGGGACATTCAGACACTAGGGACACAGAAACTGGGAGACATGGGGACACTGAAACATTTGGGGACACTAAGACATGGGAACACAGACACTGGGAGATTAGGGGACACTGGTTGGGAGACAGACACTTGGGAACACTGGGAGACATGGGTACAGTTGTGGACATAGACATGGGGACACTGTGACATATAGGGACACTGGGAGACATGGGGACACCAGGCACACTGAGACACTAGGAACACAGACACTGGGAGACATGGGGACACTGAAACATTTGGGGACACTAAGACACTAGGGACACTAGGGGACACTGGGAGACTAGGGGACACTGGCTGGGAGACAGACACTTGGGGAGACATGGGGACACTGGAACATATAGGGACACTAGGCACACTGAGAGACATGGGACACAGACACTGAGAGACTTGGGGACACTGAGACAATATGGACACTGGCTGTGGGACATGGTAACATAGTGTATCCGTGTCCCAATGTCACTATGTCTCACAGCATCCCCATGTGTCTCAGCATCCCCATGTGTCCCAGTGTCCCCATGTTTTCCAGTGTCCTCAAGTGTCTCAGTGTCCCCAGGTCTCCCAGTGTCTGTGTCCCCATGTGTCCTAGTGTCTCAGTGTCCCCTAGTATCTCAGTGTCCCCATGTGTCCCCTAGGGTCTCAGTGTCCCCATGTTTTCCAGTGTCCCCAAGTGCCTCAGTGTTCCCAGGTCTCCCAGTGTCTGTGTCCTAGTGTCTCAGTGTCCCCTAGTGTCTGTGTCCCCTAGTGTCTGTGTCCCCTAGTGTCTCAGTGTCCCCATATGTCCCCATATGTCCCCTAGTGTCTCAGTGTCCCCTAGTGTCTCAGTGTCCCCATGTGTCTCAGTGTCCCCACATGTCCCTGCTGCCTTTCCCCCCATTCCTCACTTGCCTAAGCTGTAGAGCTGCTGTCTGGACTGTCTGGACCACGGATCAGTGAGTAGTAGAGAGAGGCAGGGATATGCTTTAATCTCCTATCCCTGCCTCTCTCCACACACAGTGAACCCTACTGGCCGGTGCTGGTATTGCAGAGTAATCTCCATTTATTCTGAGAAAATTACCTGTATTTGTATTGCCGGTATTACTGCAATACCAGCACGGCCAGGCAGCCTCAAGTACCGGCTGTGCCAGTAAAAAAAACAGTCAGGTGGTAAACCTAAGAGTAGTGTGTAAAAAAAAAAATTTTTTTTTTTTTTCAAATGGGCCTATTCCATGGGCCTGGGCCTGGAGCTGCAGCTCCATCAGCCCCTATGTTAATCCGGCCCTGGGCTCAACTATAAACTGAAGTGTCCTTTTAAATGCGGGTCCTGAATAAGGACAATGGACAGAGATGTCGAAAAATGACTGGAAGTTTACCAACTGTTCAGATCTCATATATATGATGCATAAAACTACATAGAAGCTGCAGTGCCAAAGAAATTTACAATAGCTTTCTCTTCTATTGCTATGGTTTATGACTCACTGACTTAATCATTTCCAACAGGAAATAATAGATTATAACACTGTAAAAGCATTATACAGTAAAACGCCGTCTCACAGTAAAGTATTATATTCAAGCAGGTAAATAATCCCCGTAGCACGCTTGGTTATGTCGCCGCTTCATCAGAGGGATGAATTCAAGCAATAAATATGGCGTCACATTCTGGCAGTAACTTTATTAGTTATTATAACATTCAAGTTACATAGATTTTTATGAAAGTAAATAAATAATTAAATACATTTTTTTTAAAAACTTCATGAGTTTTCAACATTGTTTGAAAAATGTTCAAGCTAAAATGAAATTATTTTTACACTTATAAAAAAAAAAAACATGAATCAAAAAGGCATAACAACCAGCGCCGAGTTAGTCACATATTGTTATTAAATATTTGACTGACGGTACAAAAGGAGTAAGGTTATAAGATAAATGTAAATAATAATAATAGTAAAAGGATGCACAAAGCCAGACTTTAACCTTATGGATATTATAGAAGAAAATAAGTAATACAGGTAAAAAAAAAAAAAAAAAGTCAAGTTAAAAGCAAAATTAATTAAGTGTAGTATAAAAAACCTTTATCAATAGCCTTGGTAGGTTTTTGCACTGCTTAGCAGTGTCAGCTTGACAAATCTTATTACTGCTCAAACATCTAAACTTAATTGTAGATATATACTCACATGAAAACTTTGTTATGTCCTTTTGCAGACTTTTCTTCATACGAACCTTTCCTTACAAAATAAAAAAACTAAAATTAGAGAATTAAGAACAGTAAAACTGTAGGGGCAAAATTGATACACCAAAACCAGTTTATTAAGCTAAAGTAGTTTTTTTGCTTAGAGTGTACATTTACGTTATCTTTAACAATCAAGTTACCTCTCATCCTACCATTGTCATTAAGTTGCGGTGGAATCACACTTAATAACGTGTACGTGTTTTTCACATTATCAGCGTAGCCAAAGAGGAGGCAGGAGATCCAGGGTATTGATTAAATTACTTCGAAGCAGTTTGACAGTAACTTAGGGGATGGGTCCAAAACTCAGTAGTTGCTATGGTGCTTAAGGCTCCGCTTTTTGTTGTTGTAAGGAATAACATATGAAGCAACATATAAAGACAAGTCTGCAAAATGACTTTGCAAAGTTCTAGGAATTAACGTCTAATTGCACTGTAAACGTATATCTAAAATTAAGTTTTGCAGTTTGAGCAGTCAGCATAAATTTGATGTGAAATTCTGAATGCGTTAGTAAATCTATCTCTGTCTTTCTCAACAAGCACATACTTTTCCTGAACTTATGTCATAAAAAATGTCTAAATATTGATATTATGTGTCATGACTCCAAACATTAAAAGCAATGACAAAAAAAAATACATATTTCATCAGAGAAACATTCTCAGGATTAAATAAGCAGAGTTTAAAAAAAATAAAAAAAATTTGATGTTACTAACCAAAGCTCAATTTTGTAAAAAAATGTTTTACAGTATGTATTTGTTAATTTGAATTGCTGATTTAGGTTTCCACTACAATCAATGTGACCTAGACTGGGGCTGCTAAACACAGCATGGAAAATGCCAATACAATGATGGATGTGACAGAACTGGATTATCCATTAGATCATCTTTAGACAGGATTTCCATTGTGCCCCTTTCAGAGCTTGGAACACTGGCTCTGACTTTAAGATGGTGCCATGCCTGAACCAGCTCAGAATGCAGCAGGAAATTGAGTGCCGGGCCTCAATGGAGCATTGGGTGTAATCTGCACCTGACTGACTTGAAGACCATACTCTCCACCAACAGACCAATAGGGATCCTGCACTAGGAGATATTACAGCTATTTCCTGTGACAGAAATGTACTTTGGCACTCTCATAGTGTAGATTGTTTTTGTTATTGTCTATCTTCAATGCCCCTACCTCCCTATTGTTAGTGAAATTACAAACACACACATTCACTTTTATACACACACACACACACATACAGACCTATGCTTACATTCATTTTTTTTTTTTTTTTTGTGCACTTTATTACAGAGAGGCCTGTGATGCCACAACAGCGAACAAAAGCATGCTAAACTCAAACATAGGAAAACATAAAAGGCCAAAAACATAGCATATAACTGTGTGGATAAGGTGCCAAAATATTGCAATTCCAAATGGCCACTCACACTTTCCATGAAGTAATAAAGCCTTGTATATAGTTCCCTTCAGGGGTTAAATCTTCTTGATATATTCAAATACCATATGTAGGCTGTAGAACATGTGCTCAAAAAAATAAAAATAAAATTATAATGCAAATCCGAGTGTGTAGTAAAAAACAATTTATTGACTTACATATAGGTTTAAAACAGTGGATGTAGTGATTAAAACTCACCACTAGGCATCCTATGCATTTCATCCGTGTGAAGGACTTCCTCAGGGACTTGACAGTGTCAGGTAACAATCCAAAGTAAATACTAACCCTCCATCCCCTGCCTAGTCCTTTTATACCCCCTCAAATGTCCTTAAAGGAACACTATAGTCACCTAAATTACTTTAGCTAAATAAAGCAGTTTTAGTGTATAGATCATTCCCCTGCAATTTCACTGCTCAATTCACTGTCATTTAGGAGTTAAATCACTTTGTTTCTGTTTATGCAGCCCTAGCCACACCTCCCCTGGCTATGATTGACAGAGCCTGCATGAAAAAAAAACTGGTTTTACTTTCAAACAGATGTAATTTACCTTAAATAATTGTATCTCAATCTCTAAATTTAACTTTAATCACATACAGGAGGCTCTTGCAGGGTCTAGCAAGCTATTAACATAGCAGGGGATAAGAAAATCTTAATTAAACAGAACTTGCAATAAAGAAAGCCTAAATAGGGCTCTCTTTACAGGAAGTGTTTATGGAAGGCTGTGCAAGTCACATGCAGGGAGGTGTGACTAGGGTTCATAAACAAAGGGATTTAACTCCTAAATGGCAGAGGATTGAGCAGTGAGGCTGCAGGGGCATGTTCTATACACCAAAACTGCTTCATTAAGCTAAAGTTGTTCAGGTGACTATAGTGTCCCTTTAATAGTATTTAAATCCTTGCAGCTGTTCGTCTGGTTTCGTCCGGGTGCGATGACATCATCACGCATAACGTCCAATTACGTTTTGTGTTACCAAAAACATTTGTATTCCATGGCCGAGAACCCGGAAATGAGTCAAATTCATAGCACTATTTGTTCGTTCCTGTGTTAAGTTGTGTGTCAAAGCTCACAAAGTGGAGAAGATAGAGGGAGTGAGGGAGGGGAAGAACACAGGGTAAGGGGGTTAGGAGATTAAAAATACAACACTCTACTTGCACTTATAGGATAAAAAATTAAAATATAAAAAGAATTATAAGGGAGAATTAAAAGAAATATATATATATGGAGAAAAGTATATATATATATATATATATATATATGGAGAAAAAATAAATTCATAATAAAAATAAAGATAAAACATTTAAAATTAAAAAATAATAATTAAAATAGAAAAATATGAAAAAATAAATGAAAAATAAAAAATAAATAAAAAATATATGAAATAATAGTAATATGAAGTAATAATTAAAAAATAACTATTACAAAATATTACAAAATATATTGAAAAATTATATTAAAAAAAGATGAAAAAATAAAAAAAGTTGAAAAATGTAAATGAAAAAAAATAATTAGAATTGGATTAAAAAGAGAATATATAAATATAATGAAAAATTAAAATAAAAAATAAATGAAAAATTGGAATTGGAAAAAATTGGAATACAATCAACTGTATATGGGGACATGGAAGAAAATTAATTTCTGAGACACAGTAGATTGGTCCATAAATTCCTCGTTTAATAAAAATAGAATAAAGAAAACAAGGAAAAGAAAAAACTCAGATACAGAACATATATATATATATATAGGATTTATTGCACTGTTCCCATAATATAATTTAATAATACTTTTTTCTTTTGCATGATGAAAATTTTTTTTTTCTTTTTTATGAGTTTGGGTGCCCCCCAAAAAGCAAGGTTACCAATTCTTACCAATGTTTACTTTATTTCATACATAGGAATATTTATCTCATGTATAAAAAACATTATTCTGTATAAAAACAGGAATGGGAAAAGTGCAATATTTACATTAAAGTGACATAAGAGCAGATGTATTAATCCTCCAAGAAACACCATAAATCTATATATAAGTTTGTTACAAAGTTGTAAGATTTTTAACTTATTTTTTCAAAAAGTTTCCCTTTGTTCAAGTTTTTTTTTATTCTATTGCCCCCTCTCCAATGGGGATAGATATGTTCAATGCCCATGAGGAAAACATCTTGCCAATTAAACTTCCTGCAACTATTGCAATGCATTGTTACTATGTTTTTTTGGAGTTTTTTTCTGATGTTATTTTGATGTTCTAAAATCTAAAAGGTCATATAGAAATTAGAAAAGGAACAAAATAAAAAAAAAAATATATAACATGAGTAATGAAGAATCCGCCAGTATTCTGAAATTACAACGAATAGAGAATATAATCATCAAAGAAGCGGGTAAAGAGGGGCCATAGTTATTATGACAAAAGAATATTATTTGCATGAAGCATATAATATCTTGGGATACATAAACACCTATATACAATTATCAGAGAATTCAACAAAGATATTTAATCTTATTCTAAAATCTTTATTAAACCAAGCTTATGAATAGGGAGTCATTATTTCAGAAAAGAACATGGAATATTTATACAACAAATTCCAAATAATTGCAATTTTCTATTTCTTACCCAAGCTACATAAAAACCCCATAGCACCTCCCCAACTAGTGATGGGGACCAGGTTCGCCCTCAGCTATGCCAACATCTACATGCGAGATTGGGAATCTAACCACATTTGTAGGGGGCATGGCTGGGCAGTGAATCTGGTCCTATGGAAACGTTTTATTGACAATATTTTAATGATTTGGCGAGGTACTCACAATGAACTAGAACTTTTCTTAAGATACATTAATAAGAACGACTATGGTCTAAAGTTTACTCATGTCGTTAAGTCAAAAACAAGAAATTTTCTGGATGTCTGTTTTTTTTTGTGGAAAACCAAACCATACAATTAAAATGTTATTTTAAAAAAAACTGAAGGTAATAGCTACATAAACAGAAAAGGTTGCCACTATGAAAAATGGATGAAAACTATTCCAAGAGGCCAATTAACAAGAGTAAGACGCATCTGCACACAAAAATAAGATTACAGAGAACAGGCAGAACATTTAAAAAAAAAAATTATAACCAAAAAATACGAACCATTATTATTGGAAAGGGAAATCAAAGAAATTGAAAATAAGGATAGAAGGGAACTTATGGTACAGAGACCAAAAAAAAATAACTGCAAATTTCTCCTTATCACCCAATTTAACACCCAACACGAAAAATAAGAATTATCCTTAAAACAAACACTGGGATATCTTATGTAAGGATCCGGTATTAGGAAAGGTATTACCAAAAAAGCACCAATCATCTTTAAGAAAACAATGAATCTAAAAAATATGTTAGCCCCAATTTCTGCACTAAATTCTCTAGGAAAAAGCACTTTATCCAAATTTAAAGGCTTTAATCCCTGCAACTCATGAAAGGCTTGTAAAAATCAGAGAGATATAAAACAAAAAAGACTTTAGAAGCACAGCCACCAAGTAAAGCTTCAAAGTTAAAGCAAATATAAACTGTAATACTAAATTCATTATTTATATATTTTACAATTCCATGTGGGAAACACTATATAGGAGGAACTTGTAGAAAATAAAAACAAAGAATTTTAGAACATCAAAATAATATCAGAAAAAATCCAAAAAACATATAGTAACATTACACTGCAACCCCATTGGAGAGGGGGCAATAAAATAAAAAAACTTACACAAAGGGAAACTTTTTGGATAAATAAGTTAAAAACCTTACAACCTTGTGGACTCAACTTAGATATGAATTTATGGTGTTACTTGGAGGATTAATCCATTTGCACTTATGTCACTTTTTTTTTTCAATTTGAATTTTATTGAAATATTTTTTCATTAATCATCTTTGTCATAGTATGAGTAAGGTAATTAAACATTTTGTCATGCAATACCACGTTTGACACTGTAAGTTGTACAGGTTTAACATAGGAACATTTGGGAAGAAAATAGCTTAGAGCATAGTATGTCCTAGTGGACTTTAGGTCACATGGCCGGAGTTCACATAGGTGCCAGGAGGGCGGTGGTTGAAGGGTCACAGTCTCTTGTGGGTAGACGGTCTGGTTGCTAATCTACTGATCTTTTTCGCGGTCCATCCCTTGTCAGAACGTGAGTGCTCTTCTGGACTCTCTTGTGCGTTCGGCTGTAACTCCATGGGTTCTGTTGCTTCCTTGTGCTTAGCCAGCAGCCCGAGGGATTGGAGAAGTGCTTGTGGGTCATCAGTGGAGGAAAGGGTGAGGGTGTCCTTGCCCCGGGGTACCACCAAGGAGCCCCCTGTGTCCCAGCTATATTTGATAATATTGTCTCGGAGTCGCTTGGCTACCTGCGCCAGTTTTTTCTTTTCCACAAGGACTTGGAATTGTAGGTCGCTGTAGATCTCAACTGAGTGCCCCTCAAACCGCACTGTGCCCATCTCTCTGGAGCGTTTCATGATCACGCTGTGGGTTTGTATGTCGCTGGTCACTGCGATGACATCCCTAGGTGCTGTTTCTGGGGCTGTCGCTGATTTCCGTATTCGGAAAGTTAATTTTATGTGGGGGATTACTGGGTTGTCTGTAATGCCCATGGAGGCTATCAGTCTCCTCACAGTTGGGAGTAGGGCCTCGTCTCCTACCTCCTCCGGCACACCTCTAGTCCTTCCAGCTGGCTTTTGGTATGGCTGTGGTGTAGGTCTCGGGAAACCTCCCTCTCCTCCACCTCCTGTACCCTCCTGTGGATTTTGCCAATTTTGGCCTGGGTTTGCCAGTCAGCCTTCCAGATCCGCTGCATGGACGCAAGGAGTCGTTTTATATCTCCTTTTGTGGAGGGAGAAGAGTCATCCCCTGAGTCTGAGGCTGACGCGGCTCCGTCCGGGTCTAGCGAGGCAGGGGATTCCCTCTCTGCCTCTGAGTGGTCTGAGGTCTCTGGGCTGTATCGAGGCGCGGGCGCCATCTTAGGTTGCGGCGGCGGCGCGGAACTCTCAAAGGATAGCCTGATATCAGGCTGCCTAGGTGTCTCCGGTTTCTGGATTTTCTTATTTTTACTTCCCATGGCTGTCTCTGCGTGGGGGTTCGTGAGTAGCTGTCTGTAAGTTTATTTTTTCGGCTCTTTCTTGCCTATTATGGTGAGGCCCTTGTGGAGCTCCCTTGATATGCGCCCTGTAGGTTTCTTGCACTTATGTCACTTTAATGTAAATATTGCACTTTTCCCATTCCTGTTTTTTTTACATAAGAATAATGTTTTTTATACATAAGAATAATGTTTTTTATACATGAGATACATATTCCCATGGATGATATCTTCTAGACTTGGTAACCTCACTTTTTGGGGGGCATCCAAACTCATAGAAATGAAAACAATACTACATTTTTATTATCATGCAAAAGAAAAAAAAATATGATTATTTTTTTTATGGGAACAGTGTAATAAATCCTATATTTATGTATGTTCTGTATCTGCATTTTTTTTTTTTTTTTAATTCTATTGTTATTAAACGAGAAATTTATGGACCAATCTACTGTGTCTCAGAAATGGATTTTGTTCCATATCCCCGTATACAGTTCCTTGTATTCCATTTTTTTTTTCTAATTCCAATGTTTCATTTTTTCTTCATTATATTTATATTTTTTAATTTTTCATTATTCCAATTCTAATTTATTTTTTCATTTACTTTTTATCTTTATTTTTTCATTTTTTCACCTTTTTTTTTATAAATTTTAAATATATCTTTACATTTTGTAATAGTTATTTATTTATTTATTTATTATTACTTCATATTACTATTTCATATATTTTTAGTTTATTTTTTATTTTTCTTCTGCCCATTGGAGTGATCTGGGTGCCAACTCCCACCATCCTTAACCCTGCAAGTGTAATTATTGCAGATTTCATAAACTGCAATAATTACCTTGCAGGGTTAAGTCCTCCTCTAGTGGGTGTCTATCAGTAAGTTTAAGTGGCCATGTGGAATTGCGATATTTTGGCACCTTATCCACACGGTTATATGCTATGCTGTTTTGCCTTTTATTGTTTTAGCAGATACTCCTCAGACAAGAGGAAGTCTTTGGGGTATTCTTGGAGCTTTACCGTATACAGGAAAGTTTCGCTCTGCTAATATTTTATTTTGTTTGCACTAAATGCACTTTGGTTTGTGAACACAAATAGTTTTTGGTATAGGAAAACATAAGCATGGCATGTAGACTTTGACATCATTTAAAGAAAATTATAAGAAACATAATGCATGACATTAGCTGGACATACTATAGGTAGCTCTGAGAGGATTTTAGTGGAACCTGCTATCAGCAACAAGGTTTAAACTTAGAGAGGACATAATGCCACAATTATAATCATGCTGGGGTCACAGAAGAGAAATAGATCACTAGGATCAGCCAAAATATATAATAGAAACATAGAATGTGACGGCAGATAAGAACCATTCGGCCCATATAGTCTTCAGCTGGACGGCTATTCCATGCATCCAGAGGCGGCTCTCTAATTAGGCGGTTTATCGCGGCCGCCTAAACCGCCTGTTGGCAGAGTGTGTCAGGTCCTCGGTCAGTGACCGAGGACCTGACACCAGGAGGGGGCCCGGCGGCTTGCCCGGTATGCCGCCGGGTGCGAGGCCCCTCCTGGCTGCCCGGCCACCATCGCAGACACTGGTCTGCAGCTCCGCAGTGTGCAGAGCTGCAGACCATGTGACTCGCGAGAATTGGCCAATCAGAGCGTTGCCGCGGGTTACCACGGCAACGCTCTGAAATCTCGCGAGACTACACGTCTGCAGCTCTGCGGAGCTGCAGACCGGGAGCAGTGGCCACCACCGGACCACCAGGGAGCCCACTGGACCACCAGAGAAAACAAGGTAGGCTCACCATCACCCCCCACAACACTCAGCCTCACCCCCCCAGTCACCATCACCACACTCAACCTCACCCCCAGCCTCACCATCCCCACCATCCCCCCACCACCATCACCCTCACCATCACCACCCCTAGCCCCCACCACCCTCACCACCACCCCCACCACCCTCAGCATCACCCCCCTCAGTCTCACCCCCAGCCCTCCTCAGTCTCACCCCAGCCCCCCTCAGTCTCACCCCCAGCCCTCTCAGCCTCACCCCCAGCCCCCCTCAGCCTCACCCCCCACCCCCCTCAGCCTCACCCCCCACCCTCCTCAGCCTCACCCCCCACCCTCCTCAGCCTCACCCCCCACCACCCTCAGCCTCACCTCCCACCACCCTCAGCCACACACCCCCACCACCCTCACCATCACCCCCCACCACCCTCAGCCTCACCACCCCTAGCCCCCACCACCCTCAGCATCACCCCCCTCAGTCTCACCACAGCCCCCCTCAGCCTCACCCCCCACCCCCCTCAGTATCACCCCCCTCAGCCTCACCCCCTCAGCCTCACCCCCACCCCTCTCAGCCTCACCCCCCACCACCCTCAGCCTCACCACCACCCCCTCACCATCACCCCCACCATCCTCACCCCCACCACCTTCAGCACCACCACCCTCAGCATCACCCCCGTCAGTCTCACCCCAGCCCCCCTCAGCCTCACCCCCCACCCCCCTCAGTATCACTCCCCTCAGCCTCACCCACCACCACCCTCAGCCTCACCCCCCCTCACCATCACCCCCACCACCCTCACCCCCACCACCTTCAGCACCACCACCCTCAGCATCACCCCTCACCACCCACCACCCTCAGCATCACCCCCCACCACCCTCAGCATCACCCCCCACCACCCTCAGCATCACCTCCCCCACCACCCTCAGCATCACCTCCCCCACCACCCTCAGCCTCACCCCCCACCAACCTCAGCCTCACCCTCCCACCACCCTCAGCATAACCCTCCCACCATCCTCAGCCTCACCCCCTCTCACTCTCACATTACCCCCTCTCTCTCACATTATCCCCCTCTCACTCTCACATTATCCTCCCGCTCCCTCTCACCATCAACCCCCCGCTCCCTCTCACCATCAACCCCCCGCTCCCTCTCACCATCAACCCCCGCTCCCTCTCACCTTCAACCCCCCGCTCCCTCTCACCATCAACCCCCCCGCTCCCTCTCACCATCAACCCTTCCTCTCCCTCTCACCATCACCCCCTCTCCCTCTCACCATCACCCCCCTTCTCCCTCTCACCATCACCCCCCTTCTCCCTCTCACCATCACCCCCTTCTCCCTCTCACCATCACCCCCCCTTTCCCTCTCACCATCACCCCCCCTTTCCCTCTCACCATCACCCCCCCTCCCTCTCACCATCACCCCCCTCTCCCTCTCACCATCACCCCCCCTCTCCCTCTCACCCCCCTCCCTCTCACCCCCCTCTCCCTCTCCCTCTCACCCTCTCTCCCTCTCACCATCACCCCCCTTCTCCCTCTCACCATCACCCCCTTCTCCCTCTCACCATCACCCCCCCTTTCCCTCTCACCATCACCCCCCCTTTCCCTCTCACCATCACCCCCCCTCCCTCTCACCATCACCCCCCCTCTCCCTCTCACCATCACCCCCCCTCTCACCATCACCCCCACACCATCACCCTCCTCTCACCATCACCCGCCTCTCCCCCCCCATACACACAACACACTTCAAGCAGCTACCCCATACACATAGGGTCTCAGACAAAAACGCAAACATGTTCAGAGACATATATTCACACACACAAGGATACTCTCTGTCAGACACACTCTCAGGCACATACACAGGTAGACAGTGCATCAATGTGTATATGTGACACTTTTTTTTGTTAGTGGGGCCTCATGTTTGCGTTTCGCCTAAGGCCTCATAAAGTCTAGAGCCGCCTCTGCATGCATCCATTACCATCTCATCATCAAGTAATACTTTATAATATTATTTTTAAACCCTTGCCCCTCTAATTTATGACTATTTCCTCTTGTTGTGGTAGTTTTTCTTCTTTTGAATATAGTCTCCTCCTTTACTGTGTTGATTCCCTTTATGTATTTAAATGTTTCTATCATATCCCCCGTCTCGTCTTTCCTCCAAGCTATACATGTTAAGTTCCTTTAACATTTCCTTGTAAGTTTTATCCTGCAATCCATGAACCGGTTTAGTAGCCCTTCTCTGAACTCTAAAGTATCAATATCCTTCTGGAGATACGGTCTCCAGTACTGCATACAATACTCCAAGTGAGGTCTCACCAGTGTTCTGTACAATGGCATGAGCACTTCCCTCTTTCTACTGCTAATACCTCTCCCTATACAACCAAACATTCTGCTAGCATTTCCTGCTGCTCTATTACATTGTCTGCCTACCTATAAGTCATCAGAAATAATCACCCCTAAATACCTTTCCTCAGATGTTGAGGTTAGGACCCTATCAAATATTCTGTACTCCGCCCTTGGGTTTTTACGTCCAAGATGCATTATCTTGCACTTATCCACATTAAATGTCAGTTGCCACAACTCTGACCATTTTGCATAATGCAGAGAACGTATGTGTCTCAAGCCACAAAAATAGCTGCTCAATATGAGACTGGAAGGATAAGGAAGGCATAGGTTAGGGAACCCCAGTCCACCCATGCAAGGTATGATGCTTAGCCTATGCCCACCAAACAATACTGCGTACAAGGTGGAGTAGCTTTACGTAGAATCCTTATAGCAGTGCCCCACCAGCCCCAGGCACTAACACAGTCCAGAGCACGTTGCCCACGGGCCTTATCGTGATCTGCAAACTGGACATGAACCTAGGGTCTCCTATCCTCCCCAGGTTGTAAGCTGCATCTGTGAAGTCTTCTCCAGGCATCTGCCACCATCTTCGTCTTGCCGCTTTAGGTGTCAGGATCGGGTGAGTCAAGGGTTCCACCTGGTTGTGACTATAGGTAACTCTCCCGCACTGCATATTTCACTGCTTGGGAGCTCATTGTGCACAGAATTGCTCCCACATCTGTTCAAAGGTCTGTGCCACGGCCGGACTGGGGGATACAAAGCAGCCCTGGAAAAAAATCTATGCTAGCCCCATAAGTCACTGCGCCATGTATTGTCACATGTAATACATACGGCTATGTGTTGCCACCCTAGATTATTGAGTAATATATAAACACATTATATATATATATATTTTTTTTTTAAACATTTTTCTAATATGGTGGGTAGGGAAACTGTAAGGTGGTTAGGGGGACTGTGAGTGGGTAGGGGGACTGGAAGGTGGGTAGGGGGACTGGGAGGTTGGTAGGGGTTCTGTAAAGTGGATAGGGGGGCTGCATGGTGGGTAGTAGGGGGCTGTGAGTGGGTATGGGGACTGTGTGGTGGGTAGGGGGGGCTGTATGGTGGGTAGGGGGCTGTGGAAGGGTAAACATCTTTTAGTTTTCTGTAATTATTTCCAGGTGGTCCGGTGGGCAGCTTTTCAGCGAGGTCAGCAATGTGAGTGGGGGCAGAGCTTGCGTGCGGGATGGAGCTTCAGTTCAGGAGGCGGAACTTAGGCATGGGGGTGGGGCATGCGGCCAAAATTGACTTACACTGTTCAGGGAGACTGACAGGTCTCCCTCCGGCCGCTGGCAGCCGCACCAGCCCCCAGCTTCTCCCTCCTTACTCCCCTCGGACTGACAGGCTGGCACAGTCCGAGGGGAAATATTTAAATGACCTTGCCGTGCTGATTATTAGGACTGTCTGCTTGGCCCCAGCTTGCTGCTACCCACCGGGAAATTTCCCGTTATCTCGGTGGGCCAGTCCAGCACTGGTCTGTGCAATGCACTCCTCAAAGAGAGCCCAGGATGTTGTGGCGGCCATCTTGGAGTGGTGGCATCGGTTGTTCAGCCCTGCAGGAGTGTCTGAATATCTCCACTGTCTGCAAATGTCTTTCGGTTGTGTCAGGTTGAAACACCAGTGTAGTGGGGAACAAGGGGAAAATAGATACAAAGTTATGGAATCTTTACGTTGAAAATAGTTTGGTGCATGCCTTGTATAAATCTGTCATCTACAGAATTAGTTATTTCTATGACTATGCACTTTGATATATGAACAATGTTAAAGCTATTTTTTTTAAATGCTTCAAAAAGCTTTCTTGAAATTTAATTTTCTGCATTTCAATATGCAATTCAATGTCTTGACGTGGCATATATTAATTTCCATAATGAAGCCATCTGAAGGATAAAAACATAAGATGGTTAAATGTTTAATAACAACGAAATATTCATATTTTGATTAGGCTTTGACACAAAGATTTTTCAAGGCTCATCCCCCAAAATGAAATTCTGTATTTGATTTTTATATTTTTTTTTGTTTGTTGTTTTTTTTGCATAATTATACACAGACTGACATTTTAAACAAACAACAGTTTTTAGATATGTATAAAATGTAAAAGAACCATGATGGATTAGTTTTAAAATGTTTTGTCAATGACACACCTGTTTTCTCTTCTTCCATATCCAATTCTACAGTTCTGATTTGCACGGTATTTTTTATTTTTCTATTAATGAACAACTTTACTTGCTTCTTTTATACAATTGCTAATAGCATAAATGTTAGGATCCCCATGGTGGGATCTCCAGTGGCTATGGTATTGGGTTACATGAGTCAAAATGGAAAATCAGGGCACGAGGTCTCAAATGCTCAATGGAAGTAAAGTGGATGCATACCTCAAAATAGCCTGAATGTATTAGGAAACACAGATCAATGTGGAGAATTACAGACTAAAAACTACCTCAATGTGTAAGGACTCAACATGACTTGAATATGTAAGGAAGCACAGACTCAAAATGACTTATATGCATCTACAAAGCAGTTTGATACATGGATTTTACATTTTTATCTAACTATCATCCTCAGAAATATTTATCATCAATATGACTAGATACATTGACATGTTTGTACATTCTTGAGATACAATAGGTAACAAGACCCCCCCCACCTCACCCCTCCCTTGCCCCCCCCTTCCTTATGCTATTCAATACTACGAAACAACCAGACAGTTAGCCGGACACAGCCCAAAGGTCTAAGCTACCCACTGCGCATTACCAACCACTAGCCAAGGGGACACTTCGCCCACGACACAACGTTGATAGGGAAGCGTCTTCAGAGCCCAATCAAACGACCGCAGGAATACCTAGAATTCCAAGCTCCCACCCAACCACACAAGTAGACTACGGACAAATGATGGTGAGTTTGGTAAACTCCCAATCCATACGCCCCCGAGTCGCGAAGGTAGCCCCTGAACACCGAATGTATCAAAAGGGTACACAGTCACACCCAACCAGACAGAGGCTCGGCCAGCCTCCATATTACTCGATTGCATTACGATGTGTTTTATGCCATTATGTTAATTTCCTGGTTTGATGATAGCTGTATATTCTACTGTTTAAAGAAATATGTAACACTCACTCCATGGTTCAATGTACAAATGAACTGTTAAAACCTAATAAAAATGTAAATGAAACAAAAACAAAAAAATAAATATTTAATTCTAACAAAACATGTATAGCCAACCAAGATCAAAATACAAACATTCACTTTTTTAAAAACAGTTTTAAACAACAACCAACAGGTTATTCAATGGCTTAGCATGCAATTTATATCCATTAAATAACCTTTAAAGGATAAAAAAAAGAGGTTTAGATATGTATAATTTGCTCTTAAGTAATGAGACCATGACAGGTTAATTTAAGACAGTTTTTTAAAGGTCCCACCTGTTTTCTCTTATTCCATATCCTATTATACAGTGCCAATTTGCAGGGTTAGGCTGTATAACCACTACTTGTTGTAAGACTCCGGATACTATCAAGTCCAGTTCTTGCTTAAAGGGGCAATCAAAGCACCAAAACAACTTTAGCTTAATGAAGTTCCACTTTTTGGAGATTTGGATGCGGTCTAATCTGTAGACAGTTCTCTTTATATTGCGGCAGGAGATTGTATTTTTGAAGTCTGAGATTTGTAAATTATCTGGTAAACAAACTCAGGCTGGCACTGCTGCAAAGCCACTGCCGCAAAGACATATTAGGAATGGCAGATGGATTACTGTAGGATCTGGTAGACTTAGAGTTGTGGATAAAAGGCATATTGCACAGTCTGTTGCTCTACATAATTTATTTTCAGCACTTTCAGAGTGTAATGGTGTTATGGAAACAGGCTCAGGCACTGAGGATAGTGGTGTTGTGGAGACAGGCTCAGGCAGTGAGGGTAGTGGTGTTGTGGAGACAGGCTCAGGCACCAAGTGTAGTGGCGTTATGGAGACAGGCTCAGGCACTGAGGGTAGTGGTGTTGTAGAGACAGGCCCAGGCACTGAGGGTAGTGGTTTTGTGGAGACAGGCTCAGGCACTGAGGGTAGTTGTGTTGTGGAGACAGGCTCAGGCACAAAGTGTAGTTGTGTTGTGGACACAGGCTCAGGCACCAAGTGTAGTGGTGTTGTGGAGACATTCTCAGGCACCGAGTGTAGTGGTATTATGGAGACAGGCCTGGAGACTATGGTGAGGCCTACTAGAAAGCAGTTTTTGGGGGATTCTATCATAAGAGTTGTGGAGCTGGACAATAGTGGTCTTGTGAGATGTCTTCCCAGAGCTACAAATTACGTATTTGTAACATTGTTAAGCAAGCAAAGCAGGAAGGGTAATTGGATGTACTTGTCCATCTAGGGACAAATGTCTTGGCTTGCAATGAGGTTTCAGAGGTAAAGGGAGTTTTAAGTGTTTTTGCCAATGATATACGGCAGGTTGCTTCCACATTCCCTCTCTGAAGTTCTGCCTGTGCATAACACTCAGAACGACAGGCGGATGCGTATTAGGGACTTTAACTTATGGCTTGGTGAATGGTGCAAGGATTTGGCTTCATTTCTCATAGTAGCTCTGCTTAGAGTCATGTCTACAAATGCTCGCAGTTTAGGGAAAAAGATCCATGAACTTGTGGCAATAATGGCAAATGATGTAGATTTAGTAACTGTTACTGAGACATGGTATAATGAGAAAAATGACTGGGACATGGCAATACCAGGGTACTTTTTATATAGAAAAGACAGGGAAGGAAAGAAAGAGAGAGGGGTGGCCCTGTATGTTAAGAATAGCATAAAATCTAGCCTAATAAAAGTTAGTGAGGCGAACATAGAGTTCATTTGGGTTACGTTAGAATTTGTTAATCATAAAGTAACTCATGTAGGTGCGATTTATAGGCCCCCAGGACAAATAGAAGAGTTAGATAATCTACTAGTTGAGGAAATAGCTAAAATAACAATTAAGGGGGGAGTTATCGTCATGGGTGACTTTAATCTTCCTGATGTGAATTGGAAAACCAAAATAGTTGTTTGTGCTAGGAGCACACATATTCTAAACTCCCTACTGGGATTGTCTCTAAAACAAGTTGTTGAGGAGTCAACTCGTAAAGAGGCCATACTTGTAATGGGGATCTGAACCCTGGACTTTGGCTTCTTGAGTCCTGCTCGTTTGCCACTGTGCTATCCAGCCATTCTTAGTATTGCTTTATAGGTGTCCTTGCCTTGTTTCCAGCACTGGGAGCTGAACTTACCCATGGCTGCTCTAGCACACCTGTATCCCATATCAATTGGCTGGGCATAAAGCCTGCCTCTCCCTGGGAGGGGTGTCAGTTCATTGACTCTGGTTCCCTTGTTTGGTTCCTGTCTCTCCGTACCTGCGTTCCAGTGTTTCCTGTCTGATTCCGGCTTCTGACCTTGGCTTTCCTCCTGGACTACTCTGATCTCTGGCTTACCTGATTTTGGCTTCCCTTGACTACGCTTCTGCTATCCCTACTGTACAGCGACTTGGAGCATTTTTCCAGGAAAGCCCCCGTGCACAGACTCACAGGCCAGGTGGCGTCTTACCTGGTCACCTTGGTCTGTGTCTACTTTGCAAGGGTGAGCGTATAACTCTGCGAGCTGGACTCCCAATCAGGTAAGACTCATTACAGATGAACTGACCAATGGAGTCCGCAGAGTTATACAAATTACTCACCTCCCTGGCCGAGCAAGTCTCCAACCTGTCCCAGAATGTTATGGATTTGCAGAGATGTTCATTGGCATTTAAAGGAGCAACACTTCCAATCCCGGAACATGTATACCCAGAACCGTATGTCATTATGCCTGACAAGTTCGACGGTTCCCGTTCTGCTTTCCTGATGTTCAAGACAGATTCTGAGCTACTGTTTGCCCTGAAATCTAGAACCTACGCCTCCGACTTTATCAAAGTTCGCTCAACTATTAACCTATGTACCGGGCGGATTAAGGCGTGGGCACACCAGAAGCTGCAGGAGAGAAGTACTGTCTTGGACTCCTGGGAGTTGTTTATGTCCGCAATAGATTCTCAGTGTTTTGCAGCAAGAAAAGCAACTTCCAAGCCTACTTCAGGTTCTTGCAGAACCCGGTTGCCTAGAGAAGAGGAATTATTTTATGAATACAAGAAACCCATCTTGTTGCAGCGTGAACCCACTTTCAGGGACCCGCCTTGTAACCCTGTTTATACTCCAGCTAGCCGTGAAACTCCAGTGGACATGTAGGAACCCATGGAGATTGGTTTCACCAGAACTAGATTGCCCCCTAAGGAAAAAGACCGCAGGAAATCCCATGGTCTATGTCTATACTGTGGGAAAAGAGGGCATTTCATATCTCTCTGCCCGACTTGTCCACCTAGGCCAAGATCTCTTCTGTCTGGTGCCATGTGGACTTACCCTGTCATCCCGGCAAGACAGCCTGGACACTGCCAGCCCTGTCCCCGCTCCGTGACCCATAAGAGTACTCAGGCCACGGTAGTTAATGCAACCAGTGTTCCTCTAGAATCAGCTACCAGTACCCCTGAAGAAGCTCTACCTCCTGCTCCAGAGACATCTGTACCTCTTCCTGAAGAAACCACTGTTCAAGCAAGCACCACCACCACTTCATGCCTGGCCAAAAAGGTTCTACCACCTGACTGCATGTATGCCTCGAATGGCACAGTTGTGTGCAAACAGGATCTAGAAGTGTTTGAGAAAGCATTAAAAGCTGCAAATGCCTCTCCTAGGAGAACGACTAAAGCAAAGGCTACAGTAAGTGCTGTGACTTCCCAGACATTCGAAGAAGGCCGTACCTATGGCTGGGATGTTTATGGGAATATTTACCCTCTGCCAGATGACATATTTGATTTTTCATCTGATGATGGTGATGTTGAGCTGGTGGACTCTGAGTCTAATGGCACTATAATGTGTAAGCCGGATCTTGAGGAGCTTGATAAAGCATTGCAAGCAGCGAACGTCTCCTCTACGAAAATCGCTAAAGATAATGTCTCCTCTAAGAAAATCGCTAAAGATGATTGTAACGGATCACCTGGCACCCCGACTGGGTACCTCCGTTAATGGATGCTCCTAGCGCTTCCTGAGGCCTCCAAGCACTCTGGCAGACACCACAATCACCGAATCCGAGAAACCTTTTAAATTCTCCCAAGCATATGAATGCTGTAGACCATTGAATAGGAACCATACGAATAGGCTTGCACTCCTAGCAGTCAACTGGAACAGCATGCAATAAATCCTCCCCCCCAATAATGAGACGACACATCACTTTGAGGGTAAAAACAGGAACTCTGGACTGGCTCATCCAGCCTGGCTTTTATTTCCAACTCACACATACAGGCCACACCCAGGGGGAGGCATAAAAGAACCAATGACATAGATGTTACCTCCCACACATCCCCTCCCCTTAGTGTGACACATAATCCCATTATGCATACAGTGTAAAATATACTTTTACACAACTTTCATAACTTTAAAACCATACATCACATTCACATAAAAATACATATCCACAATCAATCCATTCAGGGGAACAACATATTAAAAAATGGCATGAATCCGACCAGGGGTTCAAAAGTTACTAAAAGTATCTTTTGTTCCTTTCTGGCTGGCAGAAAAACATCCCCACAATGCACCCTGGTTTCTTCCCTTCTGCCCTGGAGTTAATTGGAGAAGTAATCCAATTACCCAGGACTAAAGGCAGACTCCATTAACCACATGGTTGCAAAACAACATAAAACACTTTAAAATACATAAAGTCACATTTACACATAACACACAGACATTTCACCTATCCCCAGATAGCTGGGATCTGCATGCACAAAACTACCGAATAGCGCGCAGATCCTACTCACACAGTACAATTGCCATGG
This sequence comes from Pelobates fuscus, assembly GCF_036172605.1. Taxonomy (NCBI): domain Eukaryota; kingdom Metazoa; phylum Chordata; class Amphibia; order Anura; family Pelobatidae; genus Pelobates; species Pelobates fuscus. Next base: position 354,664,875 of record NC_086318.1, on the reverse strand, counting down.
AGCTAAAGTCTTTCCCATAGTCTTTCATTATATGAATAGGCTCCATGGTATGGCTATCTGGGGTATCACATTCCCATAAAGTCTGGTCCATAGTCCAAAGGCAAGAGGCGGGCAATCAGCCCCCTCCAAGGACACGTGGCGAGGTCGGTTTCGCCACAATGATGTCCCCTCTAAGTCTAGATCTAAGAAAAAGAGGAAACAGAGTTCCTGGTCACGCCTGGTGGGCGTTCTTCAGGGGAGGGTACTGTAACGGGGATCTGAACCCTGGACTTTGGCTTCTTGAGTCCTGCTCATTTGCCACTGTGCTATCCAGCCATTCTTAGTATTGCTGTATAGGTGTCCTTGCCTTGTTTCCAGCACTGGGAGCTGAACTTACCCATGGCTGCTCTAGCACACCTGTATCCCATATCAATTGGCTGGGCATAAAAGCCTGCCTCTCCCTGGGAGGGGTGTCAGTTCATTGACTCTGGTCCCTTGTTTGGTTCCTGTCTCTCCGTACCTGCGTTCCAGTGTTTCCTGTCTGATTCCGGCTTCTGACCTTGGCTTTCCTTCTGGACTACTCTGATCTCTGGCTTCCCTGATTTTGGCTTCCCTTGACTACGCTTCTGCTATCCCTACTGTACAGCGACTTGGAGCACTTTTCCAGGAAAGCCCCCATGCACAGACTCACAGGCCAGGTGGCGTCTTACCTGGTCACCCTGGTCTGTGTCTACTTTGCAAGGGTGAGCGTATAACTCTGCGAGCTGGACTCCCGATCAGGTAAGACTCATTACAATACTAGATTTAGTAATAACAAATGGAGATTTGGTATCAGATATTACTGTAGGTGAACAAACAATTCTACTTATCATCAAATAATAGCAGATAAAAAGATAAATGTACTTAGCTTAGTACAAAATGAGAATAGCTTCCCTGAAGGCTTTTCCCTCTAGAGCCTCCATAATATCGAATGGATATGGATAACAATAGGGATACGGCTAGGTGAGGGTGTAAATTGGTGGGACCAGCAGCTTTGGTCCTTACCAGATATCCATCATTATTTTTCTCTATTATTATTTTTTATATTGTTCTAACGTTTTTTGTCTAGGGTTTATGTATGGTGAGTATGGTGAGAGATGAAATTCCCCCCCTTTTTTGACATATTGAGGTAATAACTATCTGTACATATTTTATAATGTTTAACTTTCGATTTCCTTTCATTACAAGATTGTTGTATGAAGTTGCTGCTATTAGAATCATAGTTTCAATTGTGGAACGCATTCAGCGTTCGGACGATTAAACCAGAAACGGAAGTACGTGTGGAACGCATACACAAGCCGGTGGAACGCAAACCGGAAGTATTGATTTCGACCACGAAAATTTCATAGTGGCGAGTGGAAACAGCTGATGGAGGGTACACTGAAGACCTATAGGAATCCTTCACCTCTCCATCGTCCAATAGAACCTCTCATGAACTTGGATCACACCTGGATTGCATTCTAATCAAGACTCTATGTTGGTTGTATTTAAAGGGTGTTGGGGGGTGGGACCAGGTATGCTTTTTTGTGTGTATTGCTGTACAGTTCTTTCATTGCTGTTCAGTTCATGTTATTTTATCTCAGATGAAGTCCACTAATTCTTACCAGGCAGTTTGTTGCCTTAATAAATGTATACTTTACTCTGCTAGCAAATTTTTTATTTGCATCCTGATTCTGCTACCTGATATTTCTGGACCTGCTGCATTACCCTGAATGGTGGAAGGCGGACCAGTAGAATCCATTTATGGATTTCTGTCATAGCTTAATTGATGGTATCACCGATACCCTGACACTTCCGGGTAGCCGGAGCCTTGCCACGCCCCCTTTCTCTGATGCGGTCCTCCCGCGCTACTTAGGGAGACCGCGCCAGATCCAAATTGCTGGATTATTGAAAAAGGTTACGACCGCAATCACATACCCGGCTGAAGTTCTTCACTCTCTTTACACGTGTACCAGACCCGGACTGGATATCGCTGACTCCCTCTCTCCTCACCACGACCTCGGATTGTATCACGGACCACCCCTCCATGTTCAAGAACCTTCCCAGCTTAGCGACAAGCTAAAAGCAAGCTGGAACTACTCACATCAAAAGCTAAGTAGAATCTTCAGTGCTAATTCGGATTCTGCCTACATGCAAGTCTGTCTTACTTTCTATTGCTACAACTAACAATCCTTCCTGCAAACTTGTCTGATTGTTACTCCCAGGAAGCAGTCATTTTCATGGACTAACTAATTGCTTTCTTCAAATTGCAAACTGCTTCTGCTTGCTTCATCTAACTACGCTGATATTTAAAGCTACAGTATCAGTATTATTACCTGCTTCAATTGCATCTTCTTCTACTTGCTTTGTCTAACTACGCTGATAATTAAAGCTACAGTATCAGTATTATTACTTGCTTCCATTGCAAACTGCTTCTACTTGCTTGTCTAACTACGCTGAGATTTAAAGCTACAGTATTATTATTTGCTTCAACCCCAAAGTAATTCATTAAAGAACCATCAGATATCTGCAGTTGTGTTCCAAATCTATACATTATATTCAAGTGATCCTTACAATTTCAAGGCATCCATTTGATTTCAACTCTCACCTAGCCGTATCCCTATTGTTATCCATATCCATTACTGTAGGTGAAAGTTTAGGCTCCAGTGATCATCAGGTACTGTGGTTAATAACAGTGACTGAGTCACACCACACAAAAACAAAAGTTTTAGACTTTAGAAAAACAGACTTTTCTAAAATTAGAATATGTGTAAAGGAGTCATTATCAGACTGGAGCAATTTAAATGGAGTCCAAGAGAAATGGGATTATTTAAAATTTGCACTGCTGAAGGCAACAGAAAATTGCATTAGGCTTGTCAGTAAAAGCAAAAAAATCAAGAAACCCTGTTGTACTCAGCAGATGTGGCCAAAATAGTAAAAAACAAAAAGTTAGCATTTAGTAATTATTAAAAAAAACAGAGTGAGGAAGACAGAATGATCTATAAGATTAAACAGAAAGAGGCTAAGCAAGTTATAAGAGTAGTGATGTCGCGAACATAAACTTTTCGGTTCGCAAACGGCGAACGCGAACTTCCGCAAATGTTCGTGAACGGGCGAACCCGGCGAACCGCCATAGACTTCAATAGGCAGGCAAATTTTAAAACCCACAGGGACTCTTTCTGGCCACAATAGTGATGGAAACGTTGTTTCAAGGGGACTAACACCTGGACTGTGGCATGCCAGAGGGGGATCCATGGCAAAACTCCCATGGAAAATTACATAGTTGATGCAGAGTCTGGTTTTAATCCATAAAGGGCATAAATCACCTAACATTCCTAAATTGTTTGGAATAACGTGCTTTAAAACATCAGGTATGATGTTGTATCGATCAGGTAGTGTAAGGGTTACGCCCGCTTCACAGTGACAGACCAAACTCCCCGTTTAACGCACCGCAAACAACCGCAAACAGTCCATTTGCACAAACGCAAACTCCCCATTTGCACAAGGTTGGATATCAAGCTAGCCATATCCCGTTCCTTGTCCTCACTGATGTCATTGAAGGTCTCTTCCTCCACCCAGCCACGTACAACACCAAGGGTCCCCGAAAGGTGACAACAAGCCCCCTGGGACGCCTGCTGTGTTTGGTCTTCCACCTCCTCAAAGCCACCTTCCTCCTCTGACTCCTCTTCTTCAGACTCTTCTCTCTTTGCGTTGCCTCTCTCTGCGTTATTATAAGGTGTGTTAAGTAGTACTATTCCTATCAGTTTAATCCCTGTTATGTCCACTATCAGAAGACAACCCTGGAGAAGGTCCCAGCGGGACTTCACCAACTAATGATAAAGAAGAAGCTACAGGTTCCAGCCCTGACAGAGACTGTCGGACAGCGCCAGAAACACAGTTGGTCCCTTCTACCTCTGCTCCTTCTCCTTCTTCCCCCTCATCTGGATTGAATCCTGAAAGTCCCAGCTTTGTCCCTCATTCACCAGTTAGGGACTCTAACTCTATACGAGGATCTGGACCTCTGTCTACCAGATCCCTTCCCAATGGTGTGGGCAAAAGACCCTGTAATGAAGAAATTAGTGGACAACCACCGAGCAAACCTAGGTAGAGGCAGAAGAAATCGGAGGGCCCCGAGATTATTGACCTATGACAACATTGGGGAACCCACATATTCTCAGAACCCCCACACGTGCACTAAGTTAATCAATGTATTGCATACTTTGACTGAAATTTTGAGTGATAGAATTTCCCTGTATTAGATTTTATTGTACCATCTTGTTAAACGGTTATAAACCAGATGGACTGCTCTTGCCAGTGGAAGGCAAGGATTCTACAGAGGGGAGGATGTAACTGTTTTTACTTTAAGTTTTGAGATATTGAACTTTGCCCTGTCTTGTGAGGAGGAGGGGCTAGGATGGCAGGAAGAAGAGGACAGGGAAGAAGCCATGTTCTCTGAGTCTGCTATAAAGAAAGTGTGTTCCTACCTGTTTATATGGTCTATTACTGCTGGGACAGTGAGATAATAACAGGGGAAGGCTAATGCACTGCAACTACAAGAAGTTGGAGATGGTCTATGCCAGTGATGGCGAACCTTTTTGAGCCCGAGTGCCCAAACCGCAATACATGCCAACTTTTTTTCCCTCAAAGTGCCAACATGGCAATTAAACCTGAATACTGAGGTTTACGTTTAGAAAAAACTACTCGTACAGTTAACAACTTTTGTTTTAAAAGAAGAACACAACAGAGAGTTAAATTATAAACATTTTAAATAATGATATAAATTAAGCTTCTATTAGTATCTCCAACAAATGCAATACATACACACAGACTGCTGAACACATTCACACACCAACTGCTTAATACATACACACACCGAGACACAGACAGACTGCTAAATACACACACAGTCCGCTAAATACAGGCACACTGCTGAGTACGCAGTCTGCTGAATACACGCACGCAGTCTGCTGAATACACGCACGCAGTCTGCTGAATACACGCACACACACACACTGCTGAATACATAAAGACTGCTGAACACACACACATATACTGCATTGAGGGGTGCAGTGTATCTGTCTGTGTGTAATGTGGGGTGGGGTGCTGTGTGTGGGGGGTTGGGGTGCTGTGTGTGGGGGGGTGGGGTGCTGTGTGTGGGGGGGTGGGGTGCTGTGTGTGGGGGGGTGGGTAGGGTGCTGTGTGTGGGGGGGTAGGGTGCTGTGTGTGGGGGGTAGGGTGCTGTGTGTGTTTGGGGGAAAGGGTGCTGTGTGTGTTTGGGGGAAAGGGTGCTGTGTGTGTTTGGGGGAAAGGGTGCTGTGTGTGTTTGGGGGAAAGGGTGCTGTGTGTGGGGGGGGAAAGGGTGCTGTGAGTGTGGGGGGGAAAGGGTGCTGTGAGTGTGGGGGGTAAAGGGTGCTGTGAGTGTGGGGGTAGGGGTGCTGTGTGTGGGGGGGTAGGGGTGCTGTGTGTGGGGGGGGGTAGGGGTGCTGTGTGTGGGGGGGGGGGTAGGGGTGCTGTGTGTGGGGGGGGGTGCTGTGTGTGTGGGGGGTAGGGGTGCTGTGTGTGGGGGGTAGGGGTGCTGTGTGTGGTGGGGGTAGGGGTGCTGTGTGTGGGGGGTAGGGGTGCTGTGTGTGGGGGGGGTAGGGGTGCTGTGTGTGGGGGGGGTAGGGGTGCTGTGTGGGGGGGGGGTAGGGGTGCTGTGTGTGGGGGGGGTAGGGGTGCTGTGTGTGTGGGGGGGTAGGGGTGCTGTGTGTAGGCGGGGTAGGGGTGCTGTGTGTAGGGGGGGTAGGGGTGCTGTGTGTAGGGCTGCTGTGGGTAGGGGTCCTGTGTGTAGGGGGGTAGGGGTGCTGTGGATAGGGGTGCTGTGTGTAGGGGGATAGGGGTGCTGTGGGTGCGGGGGTAGGGGTGCTGTGGGTAAGGGGGGTGGTGGGGTTAAGGGGGGCTAGGGGTGCTGTGGGTAGGGGTGCTGTGGGTAAGGGGGGTAGGGGTGCTGTGGGTAAGGGGGTGGTGGGGTTAAGGGGGGCTAGGGGTGCTGTGGGTAGGGGTGCTGTGGGTAAGGGGGGTAGGGGTGCTGTGGGTAAGGGGGGTAGGGGTGCTGAGGGTAGGGGTGCTGTGGGTAAGGGTGCTGGGGGTAGGGGTGCGGTGGGTAGGGGTGCTGGGGGAGGGGTGCTGTGGGTAAGGGGGGTAGGGGTGCTGGGAGTAGGGGTGCTGGGGGTAGTGGGAGTAGGGGTGCTGGGGGTAGGGGTGCTGGGGGTAGTGGGAGTAGGGGTGCTGGGGGTAGGGGTGCTGGGGGTAGGGGTGCTGGGGGTAGTGGTGCTGGGGGTAGTGGGAGTAGGGGGTGCTGGGGGTAGGGGTGCTGGGGGTAGTGGTGCTGGGGGTAGGGGGAGTAGGGGTGCTGTGGGTAGTGGGAGTAGGGGTGCTGGGGGTAGGGGTGCTGGGGCCAGGGGGAATAGGGGTGCTGGGGGTAGTGGGAGTAGGGGTGCTGGGGGTAGTGGGAGTAGGGGTGCTGGGGGTAGTGGGTGTAGGGGTGCTGGGAGTAGTGTGAGTAGGGGTGCTAGGGGTAGTGGGAGTAGGGGTGCTGGGGGTAGGGGTGCTGTGGGTACTGGTGCTGGGGGTAGGGGGAGTAGGGGTGCTGGGGGTAGGGGTGCTGTGGGTAAGGGGGGGTAGGTGTCCTGGGGGTAGGGGTGCTGTGGGTCCTGGGGGTAGGGGTGCTGTGGGTAGTGGGAGTAGGGGTGCTGGGGGTAGTGGGAGTAGGGGTGCTGGGAGTAGGGGGAGTAGAAGGGGGGTGCTGGGGGTAGTGGGAGTAGGGGTGCTGGGAGTAGGGGGAGTAGAAGGAGTAGGGGTGCTGGGAGTAGGGGTGCTGGGGGTAAGGTTATTAAATCAGTATCCCCCCCTTCCCTTCTTGTTACCTTTGGTGAAGGGGAGGGGGGGGACACAGCCATCCCTGGTGGTCCGGTGGTGGTATGCAGGACAGGAGGACAGGTCCTACAGTTCTCCTGTCCTCCCGCGCGATGCTGTGTGGAGCGTTGCCATGGTAACGCGCGGCAACGCTCCACACAGCTCGCGGGAGGACGGGAGAGCTGCTTCCTCGATCCCTCCCCCCTGCTTCCGGTCCTGCCGACACGGAAGCAGAGTAGGCGCCTGCCGTTTTGGGCAGGCAGGCGCCTACTCTGCAGTGATGGCAAAGCTATGGCCGCGTGCCCACAGAGAGGGCCCGGCGTGCCACCTGTGGCACGGGTGCCATAGGTTCGCCATCACTGGTCTATGCTCTGCTAGGAGAATTAGAAGACTGTCATTTTATGTTCAACTCCCTGCAGATTCTGGAACTTTCTGCAGGAGTGTGAATGAGCTCTTGCATCCTGCCAGCAGAAGGAAGAGAAAGGATTGCCATTGCTGTACTGCTGCTGTCCTACATTCTGCTTGATCTCTCTGGAAATATCTGCAGTTACAGAAGTCACTCAAAGGTACTGTCTCCAGAGATTGCTTCAGGATTCTCCCTTATAACTGTATCTGGGTAGCGCTACCTACACCTAAGGGCCCCAACGTTGTGCACATAATTTACCTGCAGGCACCTAGAAGTTTAACTGTTAAGATGTAGTTATTAATGTTAATAAGATAAGTTTGTTGTCTGCATTCCTGCTGCTAAAGACTCTTGTGACTGTGTTTAACATTAGCCAGGAACTGCGTTGTTATATGTGGCTGTTATATGTGTATCCCTTTGACCACAATACATTGTTTATTCCCATGTCTGTATTTATTTCATGTCTCTGAGGTATTAAGTGGAGGGTACTCATCTACTCAGTGGGGTGGGTGAGTGGCACTGGTGGTGGCACTGAGTGGAGGCACTGCGTCAGAACAAGATGTCCCGATCTCCCAACTATAGCGGAGGCTCAGGATCCCTGTCAGCCACAGAAGAAGGTGTAACTGCTGCTAGCTACGGATTGTTGCCAGGAGCAGGGCAAAAAAGGGCAAAAATGAGTTACAGGGTTACAATGGCATTGATTTTAGGAACCGGGAGATGGAAAAAGATGCTTGGTCGGTCCTCCTACTTCAAATTTGGGGCACTGCGCGTGCAATCTAATGTGCCACCAGATAGGAGTGGTGTGTTAAGTAGTACTATTCTTATCAGTTTAACCCCAATGTCACGACTACTAGTGTGGTCCAGCACGCAGAAACTATGTAAACATATACATAGGCAAGAAAAGGAAAATAAAAGGACAGAGCTTTAACCAGACCTTAGAATGGCTGGACTAATACGCTAGAGACAGAGAATGGTCAAAGGGAAAGCCGAGGTCAAGGAAGCAAGAAAATACACAGTACCGTTTACACAAGCCAAGTCAGGGAAACCAGAATTCAGAATAACCAGGGAAAAGCCAAGATCAGGATACCAGGAAATCAGATTCACAATGATAAAGCACTCTCAGGAAACCAGGAACAGGAAACCACGACAGGGCAAGGTACTGGGGTGAGCTAGGGATTTAAATATCACGCGGCGGGCCGGCAGCCGCGACACCCTGTTACGTCCCCCTCATCAGGCCTTTTTTAGTCGAATGTATCGCACACTGTCAGTCCCTTTGGGATCCATCCCTCATTCATCTTAATAAAGGTGAGGTAATCTAGACTTTTTTGACCTAGGCGACTTCTCTTCTCAGTGACAATACCTCCTGCTGCACTGAAGGTCCTTTCTGACAGGACACTTGAAGCGGGGCAGGCCAGAAGTTCTATCGCAAATTGGGATAGCTCAGGCCACAGGTCAAGCCTGCACACCCAGTAGTCAAGGGGTTCATCGCTCCTCAGAGTGTCGATATCTGCAGTTAAGGCGAGGTAGTCTGCTACCTGTCAGTCGAGTCGTTCTCTGAGGGTGGACGAAGGGCTGTGGCGATGCGTAGGACTGCGTAGGACTCCATTAACAACAAGTCTGTAAAACGTCCTGTCCTTGCCGGCGTGGTCGTGGGAGGAGGATGATTACTTTCACCTCTTCCCCTGTTAGATTCCCGTTGTGCTGTGACATCACCCTTATACGCTGTGTAAATCATACTTTTAAATTGATTTTGGAACTGCTGCATCCTTTCCGACTTGCCGTAATTCGGTAACATTTCAGGCACTTTCTGCTTATACCGGGGGTCTAGTAGCGTGGACACCCAGTACAGGTCGTTCTCCTTCAGCCTTTTTATACGAGGGTCCCTCAACAGGCACGACAGCATGAAAGACCCCATTTGCACAAGGTTGGATGCCGAGCTACTCATGTCCTGTTCCTCCTCCTCAGTGATCTCTCTGAAGGTATGTTCTTCCCCCCAGCCACGTACAACACCACGGGTACCAGATAGGTGACAACTAACACCCTGGGATGCCTGTTGTGGTTGGTCTTCCTCCTCCTCCTCCTCAAAGCCACATTCCTCCTCTGACTCCTCTTCCTCACAATCCTCTTCCAGCGTTGCCGCAGGTCCAGCAAGCAATGCTGATAAGGCTGTTTCTGGTGGTGATGGTGACCACAACTCTTCCTCTTCACGCTCATCTACGGCCTGATCCAGCACTTTTCGCAGGGCACGCTCCAGGAAGAAAACAAATGGTATGATGTCGCTGATGGTGCCTTCGGTGCGACTGACTAGGTTTGTCACCTCCTCAAAAGGATGCATGAGCCTACAGGCATTGCGCATGAGCGTCCAGTAACGTGGCAAAAAAATTCCCAGCTCCGCAGAGGCTGTCCTAGCACCCGGTCATACAAATACTTGTTAAATGTAGAAAATTGATGGAAGTGCACTCCACCCCTTGCCAAGGAATCCAGGGTGCTTAACTGGATATGTCCCAGTACCAAAGTGGGCCAAATGTAATAGTAAAAATAGAAAATAAATCCAGGCACTCCAAATGAATTCCAAGAGAAAGGCAGTTTATTGGAACCAGCAGCTACAAAGCGACGTTTCAACCCCTAATAAAGACCCTTAGGGGTTGAAACGTCGCTTTGTAGCTGCTGGTTCCAATAAACTGCCTTTTTCTTGGAATTCATTTGGAGTGCCTTGATTTATTTTCTATTTTTACTAATACAAATACTTGTTAACGGCTTTTTCTTGTTGGAGCAGGCGGTCGAACATTAGGAGTGTTGAATTCCAACGTGTAGGGCTGTCGCAAATCAAGCGCCTCACTGGCATGTTGTTTCGCCGCTGGATATCGGAAAAGTGCGCCATGGCCGTGTAGGAACGCCTGAAATGGCCACACACCTTCCTGGCCTTCTTAAGGACGTCCTGTAAGCCTGGGTACTTATGCACAAAGCATTGTACGATCAGATAACACACATGTGCCATGCACGGCACATGTGTCAACTTGCCCAAATGCAATGCCGCCAACAAATTTCTTCCGTCACAAACCACTTTGCCGATCTCCAGTTGGTGCGGAGTCAGCCACTGATCCACCTGTGCGTTCATGGCGGACAGGAGTGCTGGTCCGGTGTGACTCTCTGCTTTCAGGCAAGTCAACCCCAAGACGGCGTGACACTGCCGTATCCGGGATGTGGAACAGTACCTGGGGAGCTGGGGGGTGCCGTTGATGTGGAGCAAGACGCAGCAGCAGAAGAGGACTCACCTGAGGAGGTTATGGAAGAGGATGGAGTAGGAGGAGTAGAGGAGGTGGCACCAACTCCTCTGCAGAGCCACGCATTCAATGCTTGGCAGCCATCAGCAGGTTTACCCAATGCGCAGTGTAGACCAGGTATCAGTGGTCAGATGGACCCTTGCCCCAACACTGTGTGCCAGACATGCCACACTTCCTTTTGCACAATCGAGTACAGGTTGGGGATTGCCTTTTGTGCAAAGAAATTTCGTCCGGGTACCTTCCACTGCGGTGTCCCAGTAGCTACAAATTTTTTGAACGCCTCAGACTCCACCAGCTTGTATGGTAAAAGCTGGCGGGCTAAGAGTTTAGTCAAGCCAGCTGTCAGACGCCGGGCAAGGGGGTGACTTTGTGACATTGGCTTCTTACGCTCAAACATGTCCTTGACAGACACCTGACTGTGGGCAGATGAGCAGGAACTGCTCAAGGCGAGAGACGGAGGGGCGGATGGTTGAGAGGGGGCAAGGAGGACAGGAGTGGTTAACGTGGCTGAAGATGCTAGACCAGGAGGAGGATTGCGGCTTTGAGTTTGTGTGCTGCTTGTACTCATGTGTTGATCCTATAGGCATTTGTGATGTGCGATCATGTGCCTTCGCAAAGCAGTTGTACCTAGGTGGGTGTTGGACTTCCCACGACTCACTTTCTTTTGGCACAGGTTGCAAATGGCATCGCTGTTGTCAGAGGCAGACACACAAAAAAAATGCCGCACTGCTGAGCTCTGCATTCTGGTGGTGGCAACAGCATGCATTGATTGGCGTGCTGTCTGGCTGACCCCGGGTGCCGATGCATACTGTCTGACTGTGCCACTAGCTCCTTGCGACAACCTCCCCCTGCTTCCAACTCGTCTCCTCCTCCTCCTCCTCTCTGTCTCCCTATCTGAACTTTCCTCCTGCTCTTCTCTTCTAGCGGGCACCCACGTGACATTCACGGATGCATCGTCATCATCAACCGCTTCACTTGTATCTGACAACTCAGCAAAGGAAGCAGCAGCGAGTACAACATCATCATCATCACACCGTACGTGTGTAATGCTGCCTGACTGAGACATATCCCTGTTATCTACATCCTCTGGCAATAATGGTTGCGCATCACTCATTTCTTCCAACTGATGTGTAAATAACTCCTCTGACATACCAAGTGAAGTGGCTGTGGTGCTAGTGTTGGTGGTGGCGGCGGGCGGGCGAGTGGTAACTTGAGAGGTGCTCGAAGCTAAGCTGGAGGAGGATGGTGCGTCAAGGTTCCGAGCGGAAGCAGTAGAAGATTGGGTGTCCTGTGTTAGCCAGTCAACTATGTCCTCAGAACTTTTCGAGTTCAGGGTACGTGGCCTCTGAACACTGGGCATTATTCTAGGGCCAAAGAGAATCACTGCACCACGACCACGACGGCCCCTGCGGGGTGGCCTGCCTCTGCCTGTCATTTTTTTTTTCGATTAGTGGTACTATGCGTGCAAGCTACTGTGACAACAGATATGAGTGGCACTGTGCAGTGGCAGAAGTTGGCAGAGTAGACGCTGTAGGCCTGACACACACGCTTGCAGACAACTAACTGCTATTCCACCTATTACAGTCAAAATTTTATTTTTTTTTTAAATGTACACTACTGTTACACCAGATATGAGTTGCACTGGTGTGACACTGTGCCCTGGCAGACCCTGAAACGCACACGCGTGAAGGAAACTGACTGCTATTATATTACAGTCAAAAACTTTTGTTTTTTTTAAATGCAAGCTATTGTGACACCAGATATGCCACATGCCACTCGGGGGGGGGGGGGGGGGGGCAGGGAGGAGGACATTAGGTCCCCCCCCACCTTATTAGTATTTAGGGCCCCACCCCCCGCTCAGGGGTGTGGGTCAGGGGGGAGAACATTAGATCCCCCCCCCTTAATTAGTATTTAGGGCCCCCACCCACCGTTCAGGGGTGAGGGCCAGGGGGGAGGACATTAGGTCCCTCTCCTATTCTAATTTAGGGCCCACACCCACCGTTCAGGGGTGGGGGCCGGGGGAGAGTGACATTAGGTCCCCCCTTTATTATAATTTGGGGCTCCCACCCACCGCTCAGGGGTGGGGGCCAGGGGGAGGACAATAGGTCCCCCCCCCTTTATTCTGATTTAGGGTCCCCACCCGCCGCTCAGGGGTGGGGGCCAGGGGGGAGGACAATAGGCCCACCCCCATCATTTTACTTTAGGGCCCCCACCTGCCACTCAGGGGTGTGGGCCGGGGTGGGGGGTCAATAGGTCCCTTTTTTTGTTTTTTAACGGTAAGCAGCCATAGGCTGCTCATTGTTTTATAGACATGCCCCTACTTGCAGTATAGCGAGTAGGGGCAAAATTTACTTAGTAATTTTTACTTAGTTGGTCCCTTTAATTCTCTGCCAGTTAGGAATTAAATCACTTTTGTTTCTGTTTATGCAGTCATAGCCACACCCAGGGCTGGTGCAAGGATTTTTAGCTACACAGACAAAGATGCATTTTGTCACCACCTAACCCCTCACCCCCCCTGCAAAAACAAAATAAATGCATCTTCACCTGTGTGTCTTGTTTTAATCCTCCTCCCCTTTGAATTTCTTACCCCTTTTGTGTTTTAGTGTATTGTATTCCCTTTCTAGTGTGTCTTACAACCCCCTTTGTATGTCTCTCACTTCCCTCCAGCCCCTTTGTGTGTCTCTTTTCTCAGCCCCTTTCTGAGTCCCATTCTTACCACAGCTGCTTTCTGTGTCTCTTTCTTACCCCCAGCTCCTTTCTTTGTCTTATTCTCCACCACAGTCCCTCTGGGTGGCTCTTTCTCCCCTCAGTCCATTTTGTGTGTACCTCCCCTCCAGATCCCTTTTTTGTGTCTTTCCTCCCAAGCCACAGGCACACAGGCATTGTTTTTCAGGCACACAGTAATAAAAGGCACACAATCAAACAAAGTCATACAGGTACACTGTCATACAAAAAGAGACATAATCTACAGAGACATACAGGCAGAGACAGACACACATACACAGACACAGACATACAGGCATACAGAGACATACATGCATACAGAGAAATGCAGGCATTCAGAGACATACATGCATACAGAGGCATAAAGTCATAAAGACACATGCATACTGAGACATACAGGCATACAGAAAAATGCATACAAAGACATACAGGCATACAGAGACATACATGCATACAGACACATACATACAGAGACATACAGGCATACTGAAACATACATACAGAAATATACATACAGAGACATGCATACATACAGAGACATACATGCAAACAGAGACATACATGCAAACAGAGACATACATGCAAACAGAGACATGCCTGTATGCCACATAGCCTGTGGCAGACACCAGGGTAGGAGGCTAGGCTGGGCGGGCAATAGGAGGCTAGGCTCTGCGGGCTTTAAGATCTGGCACTGCTAGGCTGCGCTGAGGGTTGAGGCGCTTGCGATCAGCCACACTTAAAGAAGTAACCGGCTGGAGAGAAGCGCCGTGCTCTACCCTCTAGCTGTTTAGCCAGGCTACACCTCCCCTGTCTGTGACAAAACCTGCATGATATTTTTTTTCATTTTCAATCATTACAAACGTTATACATACAAACAGATGCATACACAGACACAGACAAATAGATACACAGACACAAATACAGACACACATATATACACAGATACACATACAGACAAATGCAGATGCACAGACACACATAAGACACAGATTTACAGATATACATGCAGATACGTTGTCACACATATAGATACACATGAATGAGAAAATAGTGCAGCGCACTCAGACTACAAAAATACAAAAAACAAAGAAGGCTACTAAAATGCCTAACTAAGTATAAATATGGGGATTTGGTTCCACCATATGGCCATATGTTGTTAAGCCCACCACTACTTTCAAAGTACCCCATTATCGGTGGGTCCTACACTACAATGTGGGAGACAAATAAATAGTAATAGTGTCATAAATATTTATGACACTATTACTATTTATTTGTCTCCCACATTGTAGTGTAGGACCCACCGATAATGGGGTACTTTGAAAGTAGTGGTGGGCTTAACAACATATGGCCATATGGTGGAACCAAATCCCCATATTTATACTTAGTTAGGCATTTTAGTAGCCTTCTTTGTTTTTTGTATTTCTGTAGTCTGAGTGCGCTGCACTATTTTCTCATTCATGAAATTTTGGTCACAGCGGCAGCACCTTTCATGCAAAATTCAGGTCTCGGGAGTGCCCCCTATCCTTTCTCTGTTTATACATATAGATACACAGACACAGATAAACATAGAGACATGCATGCAGACACAAAGATACACATAGGACACACAGATACACATACAGACACACAAATATACACATAGAGATCAAAAGATACACCATTTTACATACAGATACACAGACAGACAGATACACAGACACACAAACAGACACATGCAGATAAACAGACACATACAGGCACACATGTAGACATACAGAGACGCATGTAGGCACACAGATACACATACAGGTACAAAGATACACATACAGACACACAAGCAGACACATAGATACACATAGACACACAGATACACAGACACACATGCAGAAACACAAACACATATGCAGACACACAAATACACATACAGACACACATGCAGACATACAGGCATAAAGATACACATACAGACACACATATTCAAATACAGACACAAATATACACACACAGACACACAGATACACATACAGACACACACATTGACAAACAGACACACATGCAGACATACAGATACACACACACACACATATAGACACACAGATTCACATACAGACACACATGAAGACACAAAGATACACATAAAGACACACATAGATAGATACACAGATACACAATCAGACATTGTGTGTCATTTTTTAAGCCAAACCCCTGGTTCCTATCTTTTAGGTGCAGGAGGGTGGCTTTCCTGGGGTCCAATGGCTGGCCGATAATATTGAGCGTCAGAGGCTTTCACTCTGCTCCCCTCCTCTTCTCCTCTCTTTTGTAAGCTGGGAGGAAGTGACCAGCTATCACTTCCTCCATGCGCTGACATCATTACAGTTGCCTGGTTGCGCTATTGAAGGGCTGCATCACTGACCGGGCCTCTGAAGATACAATGCCATTGGGTGGCCCAGAGTGCATGGGCCTTCCGATGGTCCTCCTCAGCATTCAGGTCCGCTGCCAACAATAATATCTTTTAGGATTGACGATCTTTACGAAATTATTGCATGCAGAGGGCAAACAGGACAGCTGCTTTGGGCCCCACACGAGTAACCATTTGCCCCGCATTAAAGATGTCCCTGATTATGCTTTTTTTAGTTTGTGAGTTATGCAATGCAGTAAATAATGTTATTTGCTGTATTCTGAAACTAGATTCTCCATGAATATTTTATCTAGTTAATGATCTGTCTATACAGTTTTATGAATTTGTACAAGGCTTAAATAAAACCAAAATAAGATTATACAGTTGACAGCAGTTTACAATCTGTCTTATCCATCTATAATAAGCTACTAGATTTCTAATAATGCTATCTAAATAAAAGCCATTCTATAGAAAAATGGAAGTATAATATTAACATTTCACATCTGTGACAATAATTTATTCAAGCCCGAAAGGTCACCTTTTTCAAGTTGGAATGGATTTTTCCACTTACAACTATTTTCTCCATAAACACAAATGTTATCACTTATTCCAAAACATGGGATGAAATGATTAGGCCTAAAAAAACAAAACAAAACATCAGATGTAAGGAACAGGAAAACAGTGAAACATTCATAAAATGTAGAAAAAATTGCTAGTGATCTTAAATAAGCATAGATGCAAACACTGTTTTTTGCAAGAATGCCAGTGATTTTTATATTAATGCCTGCAATATGTTCCTATATCCAGGGCCGCCATCAGGGGGTGACAACCGTGACGGTTGTCACGGGCCCGGCGGTCCTGGGGGGCCCGGACTGCTTTGGCAGTCCAGGGCCCCACAATTACACTCTGCACATATATATAGCGATCATCGCTATATATATGTGCAGCCGCGGGCCCCCCGGCTCCCTGTATTTGCAGAGGGGGCCCAGCGGACTGCAGGAGCACTTTCCAGCATTTGCCTGTCTCTAACTCCCGCGAGATGTGCGGTCGGTAGAGCGTTGCCATGGGTTACCATGGCAACGCTCCGCGCGACGCGCAAACCACGTCTCGCGGGAGTTAGAGACAGGCAAATGCTGGAAAGTGCTCCTGCAGTCCGCTGGGCCCCCTCTGCAAATACAGGGAGCCGGGGGGCCCAGAATGCCACCGGACCACCAGGGATCAAAGAATCTTCCCCCCTCCCTGAACAAGGTAAGAAACAGGGAGGGGGGAATAACGTTCATTACATTCATACATACACTAGTAAACACACTAACACACACTGCATCCACTACACTAACACACACACACTGCATCCACTACACTAACACACACACTGCATCCACTACACTAACACACACACTGCATCCACTACACTAACACACACACTGCATCCACTGCACTAACACACACACTGTATTCACTACACTGACACACACTCTGCATCCACTACACTAACACACACACTGCATTCACTACACTAACACACACACTGCATTCACTACACTAACACACACACTGCATCTACTAAACACACTGTATTCACTACACTAACACACTGTATTCACTACACTGACACACACACTGTATTCACTACACTAACACACACGCTGTATTCACTACACTAACACACACGCTGTATTCACTACACTGACACACACACTTTATTCACTACACTGACACACACTTTATTCACTACACTAACACACATGCTTTATTCACTACACTAACACACACACTGCATCCACTACACTAACACACACATACTGTATTCATTACACTGACACACACATACTGTATTCACTACACTGACACACACATACTGTATTCACTACACTGATACACTCTGCATTCACTACACTGACACACTCTGCATTCACTACACTGACACACTCTGCATTCACTACACTGACACACACTCTGCATCCACTACACTAACACACACACTGCATCCACTACACTGACACACACACTCTGCATTCACTACACTGACACACACACTCTGCATTCACTACACTGACACACACACTGAATTTATTACACTGACACACACTCTGCATTCACTACACTGACACACACTCTGCATTCACTACACTGACACACACTCTGCATTCACTACACTGACACACACTCTGCATTCACTACACTGACACACACTCTGCATTAACTATACACACAGCATCCACTACACAAACATCCTGTATTCACAGTACACGCACTACATCCACCACACATTTAAACATTCTGCATTCACTATACAGAGACACTGCGTCTAAAACACACACTACATCCACTAAACACATTGCATCTAGTACACACAAAAACTACATCCACTACACAAACACACTACATCCACTACACACACTGCATCCGCTACACAAACACACACTCTGCATTCACTGCACAAACAGTATCTAATACACACAAACACTACATCCATTACACACATTCTAATTCACTTCCACTATACACACCACATTCAGTCCTGCATCATTGTCTGCGGACTAGGTAAGAGTCCTGTGGGCGGACTCGTGGACGGGCCTGGGGGGATGGGGCGGGCCGGGGGGGATGGGGCGGGGGGGCCCAGACCTTGTGCTTTGTCAGGGGCCCCAAAATTTCTGGTGGCGGCCCTGCCTATATCCTATAACTACCATCGATCTCTTCTTTCAATATACATGGGTACACACACATACACACACACACACACAAAAACACAACCACACTATATCTATACAATATATAGGTATGTACAAGATACAATTATTAATGGTGTATTGTGTGAAGAGCCTCTGAGAACTTACTTCTCCATCTCCTCAAAACCCAAGAAGCAGTGTGGTGGAATCTCGGTAGAAATAAATTTAGTAGGCCGAGATTACCACGTGGCAGGTGTACGTGCATATGCTGACGTATCGGTCGGTTGGTTGCACGTGGCAAGATACGATCAGTAGTGTACGGAGCATGTGCAAGAATACAGGATGTAGTATTCCCTTCCTCCATTGTGCTGGACAAGCCATGCGGTCAAGCAGGAAGTTAGTTCTTGTTCGTATTGATTGGTCAAGAGAATGTGCGGGTGGAGCTTAATATGGGAGGAGTTATGTGCCTATATAAGGAGCCTGCACTATTGTCCGGGGCTCAGAACCTGTTGTATTTTGGTGACATTAGTCCCTCTGAGTCCCGATCGGTGAACCGAATAAAGAATCTCTTCCTTCCTGAAGAAACCTGTGTCCATCTCTCTGTGCTTGGCTTCCGTCAGTTTCTCCGGTATCATTTGGTGCATTGGCCGGGAAGCTCATCGTTCAACGGTAGCTGAGAAGCAGAGGCGTGAGACGGTCTATCTTTGCCCACGTTCTCTACGGCTGCACCCCTGAACTTCTGCGTGGACCTCCCTTCGTCTCGGCGCCACTGGTCTGTTGTCCAGGAGATCATCGGCCTCTACGTAGTAAGTGCTGGGGTGTCCCCGTCGATGAGTGTGAACTCAGGTTCAGGAACGAGGAGGTAAGACGACCGCTGTTTTAGGGGTATACCGATTGTGCGGTAGGCCCATAAGGGGTTAATCTGTGTATGGAATCTGCCCCCTCTGTCGGAGGGAAGGAGCGAAGGCGCACAGCTCAATCGAACGCTCTTTAGTAAGACCGTTTGATTTGGTTTGGAGTCAGGCGGGGTTCTGTGTAAATAGCCCCAGCCGGACACCGGTGTCTTGTCTAGACTAGCGTTCTAGGGTGTACAATTTGTTCGCTAGGTCGGAGGGACCGGGAGACTAAGCGGCGTCTGTGAAAATTCGGTCCGCTAGCTCTCAACCTATCTTGGCTAAGTGGGAAGGCGTGTAAATTTGGAACCCACTAGACTATTGATAGAGTAGAAAGACTAAAAGGGTTCTGTTGTAAATTCCGCCCTCTAGTTCGCTATATGCAGGGCCGGATTAACATAGGGGCTGATGGAGCTGCAGCTCCAGGCCCAGGCCCATGGAATAGGCCCATTGAAAAAAAACAAAAAAAACATTTTTTTAATTTTTTTTTTTTTTTTTACACACACACTACTCTTAGGTTTGCCACCTGACTGGTATTTTACTGGCACAGCCGGTATTTGAGACTGCCTGGCCGTGCCGGTATTGCAGTAATACTGGCAATACAAATGCAGGTATTTTTCTCAGAATAAGTGGAGATTACTCTGCAATACCAGCACCGGCCAGTAGGGGTCACTGTGTGGAGAGAGGCAGGGATAGGAAGTTACAGCATATCCCCATAGACATATAATACCTAGACGCCGCATTGACCTTGGGGGGCCATGATATGTGGGCGCCATTTTGGGCCGGTCACCCGGTCTGGTATTATATGTCTATATATTAGGACTTCTGTCCCTAATTTTTTTAATTTACTTTGACTTAGTGACAAATCTCACTTTAGTAAATAGTAATGTGATTGAGTTCTCCTATTCTCTTTATGCTATCTCCATGCGGACTTCAAAGTGCAAAAGACAGAGCTCTCAATAATAAAGAGTTGTAGATATCTACATTTTATTTTGCATAGTTCCAAAATCCATATTAGTTAAAAATAGGTGAAAAGTAAATACATTACAAATCAGGCAAAGATCCAGTCCCAGTTTAAAACATGTATATTAAGATGATAGATTGTTGGTGTTAGTTCACTAAACTTATAATTTTAGCAAACCTAAATCCAAATGCAACGCATAGTTTCAATCTGGAAATTAAAATAATTTCAATGTATTGAGTAAATTTAGTCGATAACGTAAATAACCACAGAGGTCTTAAAGCAGCAAATGTCAGTTAATGTTATTTAATATCCCAGGATTAAACATCATGCTACTGGATCTATACACCCTCCAGGTGGATTTTAACACTAACCATGTTTACTTTGAGGACCTTGCTCTGCAGATCATAGACATATATATTCTATATATGTCTATGCTGCAGATCACACTGTGACCGATCCAAGATGGCGGCCCCGCGGCTCATCAGCGCCAATAGGAAGTAGCAGTCAATGCGGCGTCTAGTATTTTATGTCTATGCATATCCCTGCCTCTCTCTACTACTCACTGATCCGTGGGGACCAGCAACACAGCACAGAGTCCAGACAGCAGCTCTAGAGCTTATATAAGTGAGGGATGGGGGGGGGGGAAAGGCAGCAGGGACACATGGGGACACTGAGACACTAGGGGACACATGTGGACACTGAGACACTAGGGGACACTGAGACACTAGGGAACATATGGGGACACTGAGACACTAGGAGACACATGGGGACACAGACACTAGGACACATGGGGACACAGACACTGGGAGACCTGGGAACACTGAGACACTTGGGGACACTGAGACACTTGGGGACACTGAGACACATGGGGATGCTGAGACACATGGGGACGCTGTTTATCCCAGTGTCCCCCATCCAGTGTCGCTAGTGTCTCAGTGTCCCCAAGTCTCCCAGTGTCTGTGTCCCATGTCTCTGTGTGCCTAGTGTCACCATGTCTATGTCCACAACTGTCCCCATGTCTCCCAGTGTCCCCAAGTGTCTGTCTCCCAGCCAGAGTCCCCTAGTCTCCCAGTGTCCCATAGTCTCCCAGTGTCTGTGTTCCCATGTCTCTGTGTCCCTAGTGTCTTAGTGTCCCCAAATGTTTCAATGTCCCCATGTCTCCCAGGGTCTGTGTCCCTAGTGTCTGTGTCCACATTTCTCCCAGTTTCCCTAAATGTCTGTGTCCCCATGTCTCCCAGTGTCCCCGGGTCTCTCAGTGTCCTCAGGTCTCAGTGTCCCCATGTCTCTCAGTGTCCTAGTGACATGGGGACACACTGAGACACTGGGAGAAATGGGGACACTGAGACACTGGGAGACTAGGGGACTGGGCGACATGGGGACACTGACACTGTGATACATAGGGACACTGAGACACTGGGTGACTTGCGAGACTGAGACACTGGGAGCAATCCATCTATACAGCAGAATCAAACTGTGAGTAGTTTGTTGGTGATTTTACAGAATTTTCTCTGATGTCACTCCTTGTGATTATACAAAGGATTAAGGCTGGTATTTTGTTCCAAGAAAGGTGGCAACCTTAACTACTCTTCACATACTCTTGCTTAAAGTAGCACTATAGGGTCAGGAACACAATCATGTATTTCTGACCCTATTATGTTAAAACCACCACCCTGCCCCCTTCTTGCCTCCCTAAGTATAGTACAATATAACTTGTATTCAAGTCTGCAGCTGCTGGCTCTGCCTCTGAACTGACTGTCTGCTGACATCATCAGAAGTGGTGGTCTGAGCAAATTACTATACTTCCCCATAGGATTGTCTGAGAGTGTCAACTAGGCAGAGCAGGGGCAGAGCCAGCACAAGTCATAGCCCTGGCCAATCAGCATCTCCACATAAAGATAAATTGAATCAATGCATCTCTATGAGGAAAGCTCAGTGTCTGCATGCCGAGGGTGGAGACATTGAATGGCAGTGCTGCACACTAGGCAGTACTTCCCCAGGAAGCACCTCTAGCAGCCATCTAAGGAGTGGCCAGTGGAGTTATTTTCTCTGAAAAGACAGTGTTTACTGCAAAAGGCCTGAATGGAATGATTCTACTAACCAGAACAAATACAATAAGCTGTAGTTGTTCTGGTGACTATAGTGTCCCTTTAAGTTTGGAAGCTTAAGAGGGATGTATGGGAACAAAACTTGTGTGGACTGGCTGACAATAAAATTAGTTTAGGTAATGCAGATGTTGGTCTCTTTAACACTGTGGCATGTCCCCATTCATCTACACTCACTACATACACCTTTTATCTGTCTCAGACTATATACCAGGAACTTCTGCCTGCTAGTAAGAAGGTAAGGAGACAAGTGGACCAGCGAGTGCTAGGGGACAGTCCTTAGAAAGCATTGAGTGAGCGCATCATTAGACGCATTTATGTCAAGCTCGGGGTGCTGCCTGCATAGTATGCCCTTAGTTGGACAGCCTGCATGATTGGCGGGCAGCCTGACATGCATTCATGCCAGGCTGTCCTTCAAATACTTTTGACAGACATGCCCCTTTTTTGGGCATGTTCTCCCCTTTTGGCAGGTCTGGTCACGTGTGTCGCACCAGTGGCCACCCTTTTACCCCGCCCATTGACTGCCTGCTTCACTGGACACTGCTGTTAAGGGTTATGGATTTAATTGAAAGATGAAAGATATAAATTAGAGAGAGATTAGCATAGAGTATGTGTTTTCTTATAGCTGCATCCTATGAGTTTCCCTCCAACACCATCTCCATCAGATACATGACGCTTGGGAGGTATGATTTTAATGTTTTTGGTCGATAAGATTCCGTAATTAGGCCCATCGTAATTGTCAGCACCAGGCCCAGTGTGCTCTTAATCCGGCCCTGGCTATATGTGGTGCTTGGGCAGTGTGGCTAACCAAAACGGATGTAGATAGTTTTAGGTAGTCCATCAAGGTACTGGCCAATAGATTAGTTGGGATTGTATATGTGATAAAGATTGTTTAGTAACGTGTATATCTTGTTAGATAGCGTGAGCTCTGCCGTCTAGCGAGAGTGTTAATAGTGTGTTGCTGTATTATAGTGCACGGTACCATAACCCTGTATATTTACTGATATTGTATATAAGTACTAATAATTGTCGTCTATTGCATGTCTAACACCATAACCACTAATAATTGTATTGTGACCTTAAATTGTACTTTGACCAATGCTAACCGTACTGTAACTGCTGTTTGTAAAAGACGATGTTACTGGGGTGTGTTATAGACGGGTAATTCATATATAGAGAATTATAGCGTGGGTGACGGTATAGTTTCGCCAAAGGGCATAATATCGATTACTTAGTGACTGGTGTAACAGCTGTGTGTGTACGGGAATTCCCTGAGTGTTTTTTATTGTATTACTGTGTACGTTTCACTTGGTAACTGTACCACGTGGTGCTGTTGCCGAAGGAACGGGTGTGACTGTTGCATAGAGTGTGTGTATAGCATTCGTTGTCAACGTCGCTCCATTGATAAGTATGGGCGCGTCGGAGTCGACGATTTTAGATCCCTTAGGATGTATGGTAAAGAATTTTAAAAAGGGATTCACAGTATGTGATTTTGGGGTTAAAATGTCTCCTGCACGTTTGATCACTTTGTGCACTAGGGAATGGCCTACTTTGGTTGCGGCATGGCCGCCACGTGGCAGTTTAGATCCAAATCTGGTACAGCGTGTACACGTGGCTGTATCAGGTAGGCCTGAACTTTACGGACAGTTTCCATACATTGATTGTTGGAGGCAGGCCGTAAACGACTTGCCAAGATGGGTCCGAATATGCCACGAGGAGCAATGTCGCCTCATGGTGGCCAGGACTTGTTTGTCCACTAGGACTACGGTTAAGCCCATTTTGGACACGCCCCCTGAGTCCGAGATCCCTATGCCGCCCCCATATTTCCCTGTAGAGGAAGGTGATACAAGTACAGGAAGTTCCACACCCCCTCCCCCGTTGTCCCCATCTACTTCCACTTCCTCCTCCAGCTCAGAATCCACCCCACGCCATAATAAACCTCCCCTTCCGACACCAGCCCCCTTTAAGTCCATCTATTCCGATTTGGCGCCATTTCAAGCTTCCGGTCAGGCTTCCTCTAGCCCGGCCCGGAATATTTTATTCACCGGCCTTCCCCATGATAAAGCTTCTCTATCCCCACGTCTTATTACCCCCCGACCGGAACCTCTAACCGACGCCCCTCCATGAAGCCCTATACTAACCCGACAACTGACTGGAACCCAAAAACCTAAACATTACCAGATGCCTCTTCATTTGAATCCTGGGTCAGCCTATCTTAATGCTTTAGGTCAAATGGTGTATGCTGACCCAGTCTTCGTATATGTCCCGTTCACGACTACCGATCTCTTGAATTGGAAGACCCACAATTCCTCGTATACTGAAAAGCCACAAGCCATGACCGACCTGTTCACCTCGATAGTCCAGACGCATAATCCAACTTGGGCTGGTTGCCAGCAATTATTAATGACATTGTTTAACAACGAGGAGAGGACTAGGATAAATCAAGCGGCTATTAAAGCACTGGAGGAAGAAGCCCGTACTTTAAACCAAGCAAATCCAGCAGCATGGGCCGCGACTCATTATCCTAATACCGATCCCGACTGGAATGTTAATGGCGCAGATATGGTTCAACTAAAAGCCTATAGAGACGCTATAATTGCTGGCATGAAAGCCGGAGGGAAGAAAGCCATAAATATGTCGAAGACGGTTGAGGTGATTCAGAAAAGTGATGAAGCGCCTAGTGTCTTTTATGACCGATTATTGGAGGCATACCGTTTGTATACACCCTTGTATACACCCGGAAGACACTGAGAATTCCCGAATGGTAAACTCTGCCTTTGTCAGCCAAGCTTACGGAGATATTAAGCGCAAGCTACAGAAGTTAGAAGGGTTCGCAGGAATGTCCATCACCCAACTAATGGAGGTAGCAAATAAGGTGTATATGAATAGGGAATCAGAAAGTAAGAAAGAGGAAGAGCGCAAGATGCGTAAAAAGGCGGATATGCTAGCGGTAGCGATCGCAGGCGTAGATAGACGGGGCCCAGATAGAGACGATAGTAGGTGGAATAGGGAACCCCTGAGTAGGAATCAGTGCGCGTATTGTAGAGAAGAAGGGCATTGGAGAAGTGAGTGTCCAAAAAGAGAGCAATACGAGAGAGACCCACCCAGGGCAGGTTATGGAAACTTTAGAGGCAGAGCGAGAGGTAGAGGAGGTCCCGGAGGGAGTAATAGTGGTAACAGAGGAAGTGTAAGAGAAGACAGATACTATCCAGCAGCGCAAAGGTCCCGCGATAGAGAAGATAGGGACTTTGTAGGATTGGCTGACACGGTCATGGAGAGCTATTGATAAGGCAATAGAGATACCCCAACCACTAAAAAACAAACAAAGACAGCAAACCTACTAAAAAGTGTGCCCTCTTACAACACCAAAAAACAATAATGTAACAAATGAAGAAGTAGGGATGCAAAACCAGAGATACACTTCTAAGGTGCAGATATAAAAATATATATACATACAACCTTTCAATAACGAAGTAGGCGATATCTATAAAAACAAATCGCACATAGTGTATTATATAATAAACATAGAGGACACGCAGGATGATAATGTGGAACTCACAAGATTGTAGTGATAATTAAGCCCATCATCCTCAGTCAGAAAGTATCTTCAGAATATATGAGACAAAAATCTTCTATTTTTCCTTGTAGGGTAAAAGAGACCAAATAATAGTGCAGGTGTAAATAAAATATAACAAAATTTATTATACAATGCACTTACAACAGGGTCCAAATAAAAACGCATAAAATCCACTCCGCAAGGTGGTAGTGACAGCATACAAAGTGAGTCCCCCAAACAGTGTAATCCGACGCGTTTCGTCTAGATGACTTCCTCAGGGATTCTGTTTCTCTGTTCTTAGATCGCCGTTTAAATATGCCGCCAGAATACCGGAATGTGTTTCATCTGTGTAGATTCTCCGTCGCGTGCGTTTCAGTTTGGAACGCACTACATCCGTCCGGCGTCACTTCCGGTTCCGGTTTAGCGATGTAACACTTCCGTGCGTTCCATGTTGGAACGCACAGGCGAAAAAAACGGAACATAAAAGAAAAGACCTATTTACATAGTTACAATAAGAATGTCCCATCATGAAAAGATATCCGGCTGTTATTAGTATAGAAAATATCTAACTAAAAAATAGATAGCTCAAAAATGAATGGAAAAAAATGAATAAATGAATAACATAAAATAAAATAAAAATGGAAATGTAATGTATCTAATAATCATGGGACACCTTTTGACATCCATATCGGATAAATATGTATCACAATACTGTTTTCCCAAAAAACATATGTATCTATTATAAATCCAATATGTATATATATATGGGCACTCCAATACAAGTATTTAGTTGCTATTGATGCTCCAGTTGGGAAAATAAAAAGAATAAATAAATATAAATATAAAATTGTTGCTCCAAAAAACATCTCTGAAACTTAAAAGACAAGAATTAGAACCAAAACCAACAATACATAATTATAAATAGAATAGTATCTTATATCTAAAAAGAGAGAAAGACAGAAAGAAAATAGAAAAAAAATTTTTTTAGATTAATCCTGTAAGATCTATATCCATATTGAGGCCTTGTTTAAGGGTGCCCAAATTATAGATCCACTGTGCTTCCTTTTTATTTAGTAATATCGATCTGTTACCTCCTCTCCAATTTTTTTCCGCTCTATCAATCCCAAAGGCCAAAAAATTTTCCCATGCAAAAGACGGACAAGTGTTGCAGTGTTTGGGAACACTATGTTCCGTTTTATTGGTACGGATATTATAAAAATGTTCCGCCAGTCTAGTATGTAGTTTGCGTGTTGTTCGTCCTATATATTGTGCACCACAACCGCATTGTAAAAGGTAAATGACAAACGTGGTGGAACATTGAATAAATTTTTTTATATCATACTTTTTGTTAGTATACGTACCAGTAAAATCATGTGTGGATCTTTTTTGGAATTTACAAGTGGAGCATTTTCCACAACTAAAAAAACCTTTTAGATCAAATAAACGGGTGTTGACTTTTTTTGTGCGCAATAAACTAGGTGCCAAATGGTTTTTTAGATTTTCTGCCTTTTTGTATATCACCATTGGTTTTTCTGGAATCACTTTTCCTAATATGTCGTCCTTCTTTAGTATGTGCCAATGTCTTTTTAGAATTGTTTCCATTTTTTTGGCCTGAGGATTAAATCTGGTGATAAAAGCATATTCAAATCTGTTGTTAGTTTTCTTTTTTTGAAAACCATCTCGGTTTCTCAATAAAGATTGTCTTTCCAAACTTTTTATTTGTTCCTCATCCTGATTCATTTTATTTAGGTCATAACCCTTTTCATAGTATCTTTTTTTAATTATCTGATTTTGTTCCTCAAATGTTGATATATCTGTACAATTGCGTCTTAGACGCATCATTTGGCCCCTAGGGACATTAGTAAGCCATGGACCGTAATGTGAGCTGGACTTGTTAATTGCTGTATTGCAGTCTGTGCTTTTGAAGAAGGTTTTGCTCTTTAATTGTTCTTCTTCAACATAAAGGGTGACGTCCAAAAAATCAATGGAAGTGGGGTGTATGGCTGATGTAAAGTGTAAATTGTAATCGTTATTATTGATATTATTAATGAAAGATATCAGTTCCTCTGTCTGACCTTCCCATATGATTAGAACATCATCTATGTAGCGTCGCCATAGGACAAGACCGCCCCCGGCCGCTTCATCCATCGTGATAGTCCTGGACTCCCAATGGGATACGTAAAGATTAGCAAAGCTCGGGGCGAATCTTGTCCCCATGGCGACGCCACATAGCTGCAGAAAGAAAGTGGAATCGAACCAGAAATAGTTCTTGGTTAGTACAAAATTAATACAGTCAATCAGAAAATCAATTTGGTGTATATTTAGTAACTGTTTGGAAACCAAGATCTCTTTTATGGCTCTTAACCCTTTACAATGAGGGATGCTTGTGTATAAGGAGGATACATCTACTGTAGCCATAATATAAGTGGATTTCCACTTGATTTTTTGGAGATCATATAAGATGTGTCTAGTGTCCTTAATGTATGATGGAACCATTAGCACATAAGGCTGAAGGAAAAAGTCGACATATTCGGATAGCCTGGAAGATAAAGAATCAATCCCGCTAATGATGGGGCGGCCTGGCGGGTTAGTTTGATCCTTATGAATTTTTGGAAGAAAGTAAAATATTGCCGTTTTGCATTCTCTATTAAACAAATAATCAAATTCTTCCTTTGTGATTATTTCTTTTTGCATCCCAGCTGATAGGAGGTTATTTAAATCTTGTAAAAATACTTGTGTTGGATCTTTGGGTAAGATTTTGTATGTGGTGGAATCTCCTAAGATCCTGTTAGCCTCTGTCATATAGAATAATCTGCTCATAATAACTATCCCCCCCCCCCTTATCTGCTTCTTTGATAATCAAATCAAAATTATCAGTCAATTGTTTTATTGCTTCTTTCTCTTTCTTGGAAAGATTTGGGGTATATTTATTGTGTGAGATCTTTTCTAAATCATCCTGAACAAGTTCATTGAACAGCTCAAGATATTTGTTTTTTTCCATATGGGGATAGAAATTGGACTTGTTTTTTAACTTAGAATGTATTATCGGTATTGTAGATGATTCACCGCTTTCAGAAGGATCTTTTCTGATAGGTGGTGGTTCCTCTATTTTTTCTTTCTGTCTTTTTTCAAAAAATCTCTTTCTGGTCAATTTTTTTAAAAATATTTGATTATCCAGAAATAGAGAAAACGGTTGTGGATTGGTAGCTGGAGCATATTTCAAACCTTTTTGTAAAAGGGATAATTGATGTGGAGTGAGGTCAATATTGGAGATATTAAAAATACCTTCAACCTTTTTTTGGGGAATTATCTCCTGGATTGGAATGGAAGAGGGTAATCCTCTGTTTCTATGTAAGGTCTTTTTTTGTTTGGGGATCTCACATTGTGCAGTCGGTTGCGTGTGGGTAAGAAATGGGAGTTTCGGTCTTGCACCTTGTCTAAAAAAACTTCCTGGTTTTTAGCCTGTCCCTCTGACTGAGACCCAGTAGTTTTTTTAGGGGGAAGAGAACGGAGAGATCCCATTCTTGGAGTGTTAGATTCTTGATAAGATGTAGAATTTCTTTTAGATCTATTTACATAGGGTCTGTGTGTGTTGGTAACAGAACTATAGTCCCGTGGTCTTATAGGTCTAGATTGTTTATATGTATTGAACTTGGGCAAAATTCTATGGTTACCTGTTTTGAAATCTTCTTGGTCTCTTTTAAATTTTGAAGCTTTGTTGTTGGAAATTTTATCATCTATGTTTTTGATAGTTTCTTTTAATTTCTGATATTTTTGTTCTGTAGTGTTTATCTCATGGTTAGTTATGATCTCGGTTTCTAGGGAATTAATTTCTGTTTCTAAGAGGTTCAGAGACCTTTTTTGGAATTCTATAAGGCTTTTCATATATTTTCTGGAACATTCATCACTGGCTGTGTTCCATTCATCCATGAGTTGTGTGTCATCTGTGCCAAAAGCTGGCATTTTAGTGACCCTTAACCCACGTGGGATGATGTTATGGGAGAGATATTGTTCTAGAGAGGTGATTTCCCACCATTTTTTTGTTTCTTTAACCAAAAGCCGTTCTAATTGAATAAATTTGTTATTAAGATTGTCATCATTACTGGTAGTATTATTATGAAATAGAATATTAATTCTGGTGTTCCTTTCTTTCCTAAGTTCCTGATAGAACATATTGGAAGCCATAATATGAAATGTAAATTAGTGGAGGGACAGAGGGCCTGAAACACAGATAAGGCAATAGAGATACCCCAACCACTAAAAAACAAACAAAGACAGCAAACCTACTAAAAAGTGTGCCCTCTTACAACACCAAAAAACAATAATGTAACAAATGAAGAAGTAGGGATGCAAAACCAGAGATACACTTCTAAGGTGCAGATATAAAAATATATATACATACAACCTTTCAATAACGAAGTAGGCGATATCTATAAAAACAAATCGCACATAGTGTATTATATAATAAACATAGAGGACACGCAGGATGATAATGTGGAACTCACAAGATTGTAGTGATAATTAAGCCCATCATCCTCAGTCAGAAAGTATCTTCAGAATATATGAGACAAAAATCTTCTATTTTTCCTTGTAGGGTAAAAGAGACCAAATAATAGTGCAGGTGTAAATAAAATATAACAAAATTTATTATACAATGCACTTACAACAGGGTCCAAATAAAAACGCATAAAATCCACTCCGCAAGGTGGTAGTGACAGCATACAAAGTGAGTCCCCCAAACAGTGTAATCCGACGCGTTTCGTCTAGATGACTTCCTCAGGGATTCTGTTTCTCTGTTCTTAGATCGCCGTTTAAATATGCCGCCAGAATACCGGAATGTGTTTCATCTGTGTAGATTCTCCGTCGCGTGCGTTTCAGTTTGGAACGCACTACATCCGTCCGGCGTCACTTCCGGTTCCGGTTTAGCGATGTAACACTTCCGTGCGTTCCATGTTGGAACGCACAGGCGAAAAAAACGGAACATAAAAGAAAAGACCTATTTACATAGTTACAATAAGAATGTCCCATCATGAAAAGATATCCGGCTGTTATTAGTATAGAAAATATCTAACTAAAAAATAGATAGCTCAAAAATGAATGGAAAAAAATGAATAAATGAATAACATAAAATAAAATAAAAATGGAAATGTAATGTATCTAATAATCATGGGACACCTTTTGACATCCATATCGGATAAATATGTATCACAATACTGTTTTCCCAAAAAACATATGTATCTATTATAAATCCAATATGTATATATATATGGGCACTCCAATACAAGTATTTAGTTGCTATTGATGCTCCAGTTGGGAAAATAAAAAGAATAAATAAATATAAATATAAAATTGTTGCTCCAAAAAACATCTCTGAAACTTAAAAGACAAGAATTAGAACCAAAACCAACAATACATAATTATAAATAGAATAGTATCTTATATCTAAAAAGAGAGAAAGACAGAAAGAAAATAGAAAAAAATTTTTTTAGATTAATCCTGTAAGATCTATATCCATATTGAGGCCTTGTTTAAGGGTGCCCAAATTATAGATCCAGTTTATTGCGCACAAAAAAAGTCAACACCCGTTTATTTGATCTAAAAGGTTTTTTTAGTTGTGGAAAATGCTCCACTTGTAAATTCCAAAAAAGATCCACACATGATTTTACTGGTACGTATACTAACAAAAAGTATGATATAAAAAAATTTATTCAATGTTCCACCACGTTTGTCATTTACCTTTTACAATGCGGTTGTGGTGCACAATATATAGGACGAACAACACGCAAACTACATACTAGACTGGCGGAACATTTTTATAATATCCGTACCAATAAAACGGAACATAGTGTTCCCAAACACTGCAACACTTGTCCGTCTTTTGCATGGGAAAATTTTTTGGCCTTTGGGATTGATAGAGCGGAAAAAAATTGGAGAGGAGGTAACAGATCGATATTACTAAATAAAAAGGAAGCACAGTGGATCTATAATTTGGGCACCCTTAAACAAGGCCTCAATATGGATATAGATCTTACAGGATTAATCTAAAAAAATTTTTTTCTATTTTCTTTCTGTCTTTCTCTCTTTTTAGATATAAGATACTATTCTATTTATAATTATGTATTGTTGGTTTTGGTTCTAATTCTTGTCTTTTAAGTTTCAGAGATGTTTTTTGGAGCAACAATTTTATATTTATATTTATTTATTCTTTTTATTTTCCCAACTGGAGCATCAATAGCAACTAAATACTTGTATTGGAGTGCCCATATATATATACATATTGGATTTATAATAGATACATATGTTTTTTGGGAAAACAGTATTGTGATACATATTTATCCGATATGGATGTCAAAAGGTGTCCCATGATTATTAGATACATTACATTTCCATTTTTATTTTATTTTATGTTATTCATTTATTCATTTTTTTCCATTCATTTTTGAGCTATCTATTTTTTAGTTAGATATTTTCTATACTAATAACAGCCGGATATCTTTTCATGATGGGACATTCTTATTGTAACTATGTAAATAGGTCTTTTCTTTTATGTTCCGTTTTTTTCGCCTGTGCGTTCCAACATGGAACGCACGGAAGTGTTACATCGCTAAACCGGAACCGGAAGTGACGCCGGACGGATGTAGTGCGTTCCAAACTGAAACGCACGCGACGGAGAATCTACACAGATGAAACACATTCCGGTATTCTGGCGGCATATTTAAACGGCGATCTAAGAACAGAGAAACAGAATCCCTGAGGAAGTCATCTAGACGAAACGCGTCGGATTACACTGTTTGGGGGACTCACTTTGTATGCTGTCACTACCACCTTGCGGAGTGGATTTTATGCGTTTTTATTTGGACCCTGTTGTAAGTGCATTGTATAATAAATTTTGTTATATTTTATTTACACCTGCACTATTATTTGGTCTCTTTTACCCTACAAGGAAAAATAGAAGATTTTTGTCTCATATATTCTGAAGATACTTTCTGACTGAGGATGATGGGCTTAATTATCACTACAATCTTGTGAGTTCCACATTATCATCCTGCGTGTCCTCTATGTTTATTATATAATACACTATGTGCGATTTGTTTTTATAGATATCGCCTACTTCGTTATTGAAAGGTTGTATGTATATATATTTTTATATCTGCACCTTAGAAGTGTATCTCTGGTTTTGCATCCCTACTTCTTCATTTGTTACATGGAGAGCTATTGATACCGACCGGGCTCCATCCCCCTTGGTCGAGCGGAGCCTATGGTCGATGTATCAATAGGGGGAAAAAGGAGTGCATTCATGATCGACACTGGTGCTGAACATTCGGTGGTGACTGACCTAGTTGCTCCTCCATCTGGAAGAACTATTACCGTAATAGGAGCAACTGGAAGGAGTGCTGCAAAACCGGTTCTTAAAAGTCGACTCTGTACATTGGGAGGCCACGTAGTAAAACATCAATTCCTTTACATGCCTGAATGTCCAGTCCAATTGCTGGGACGTGATATGCTATCCAAATTACAAGCGCAGATTACGTTCCTACCAAACGGAACAACATCCTTAAAGTTTAATGGACCTTCAGGTATTATGACATTATCCGTACCAAAGGAAGAAGAGTGGCGACTTTATACAGCGTTGACTAGCCAAAACCCTAAGAGTGATGAATCCTTATTCAACATACCAAGAGTTTGGGCAGAGAACAACCCACCAGGACTGGCCCGCAATATTCCACCCATTCGAATCGAACTAAAGCTTGGGGTTTATCCAGTGAGCCTACGGCAATATCACATCCCGCAGAAGGCTAAGAAAAATATTCAATCTTATCTGGATAAGTTCATACGGTATGGTATCCTAAAATTCTGTACTTCCCCCTGGAACACCCCATTGCTGCCTGTTCAAAAGCCCGGTACAGATGAGTATCGTCCTGTGCAGGACTTGAGAGCAGTCAATGATGCGGTTGTTAGTATACACCCAGTTGTGCCCAATCCTTATAACCTGCTTGCTTTAATTCCGGGCGGGGCTACCTATTTTACAGTCTTAGACCTCAAAGATGCCTTCTTTTGCCTTCGAATTGCCGCAGAAAGCCAATGTATCTTCGCTTTCCAATGGGAAAATGCTGTAACGGGCTCGAAACGCCAGATGACTTGGACAAGACTGCCCCAAGGGTTTAAAAACTCACCAATCCTATTTGGTTCAGCTCTGAGTCAAGATCTACTGGATTTCAAGTCCATCCCAGGAGAGTGTGTACTATTACAATATGTAGACGACTTGTTGATAGCAGCAGTTACAAGAGAAATATGTCAGCAAGCAACACATGATCTACTACACATTCTCTGGAAGGCAGGATACAAGGTGTCTAGGAAGAAGGCTCAGTTGTGTCTGTCAACTGTCAAATATCTGGGATTCCATATCTCTGAAGGTCAAAGAATAATGGGGCCAGAGAGAAAAGAAGCTGTGTGCCAAATACCAACACCCAAGAATAGAAGACAAGTGCGAGAATTCTTGGGGGCAGCAGGCTTCTGTAGAATATGGATTCCCAGTTATGCGATATTGGCGAAACCTCTGTATACAGCTATCAAGGGTACAGAACACGACCCCTTCCTATGGACTCAAGAACAGCAAACGGCATTTGAAGATGTGAAGAGGGCTTTGATGAGTGCCCCAGCATTAGGTCTACCTGATCACACACGACCATTCTACCTGTATGTACACGAGCAAAGAAGAATGGCTGTGGGAGTATTGACACAGTACTTAGGATCATGGCAAAGACCTGTTGCCTACATGTCTAAGCAACTGGACACAGTGGCCAGCGGTCTTCCACCTTGTCTAAGAGCCGTAGCTGCAGCCGCCCTGCTGGTAGCGGAAGCCAATAAACTCACTCTGGGTCAAGAACTTTATGTACGAGTTCCACATGCAGTACAGACGTTGTTGGATTACAAAGGAAATCATTGGTTTAGTAAAAGCCGTATGACCAAGTATCAAGCAATGTTGTGTGAAAACCCAAGAGTGCATTTAGAGACTGTAAATACCTTAAATCCAGCTACCCTTCTGCCACAACCTACTGAAAGTCAACACGATTGTTTGGAAGTGATGGATGAAGTATTTTCAAGTAGACCAGATCTTCGTGATTTTCCTATCAAGAATCCCGATGTCCAATATTATACAGACGGCAGTAGCTATGTGAAAGAAGGGATTCGCTATGCAGGATATGCAGTAACAACGATAGATAAGGTGATAGAAGCGCGGCCACTGTCAAAAGGAACATCAGCACAAAAGGCAGAATTGATAGCACTGACACGAGCGTTACAATTGGCTGAAGGTTTAAGAGTGAACATCTACACGGACTCCAAGTATGCGTTTTTAACCACTCATGCCCACGGAGCTTTGTATAAAGAAAGAGGACTATTGAATTCAGAGGGCAAAGAAATCAAGTACGCAGCTGAAATACTACAACTATTGGAAGCAGTATGGAAACTGAAAGAAGTCGGTATTATACATTGTCGAGCGCATCTGAGAGGAGATGGTGATGTAACCAAAGGAAATCGGATGGCAGATAGTGCAGCTAAGCGTGCCGCTGAATCAGGAAGACAGGAATATGTGGAACATATAGCTGCTCTTATTCCAACTCCACTGTCTCAATGGACTCCGGTTTATACAGCTCAAGAAGAGGAGTGGTTAAAGACTGAACCTGGAAAGTATTTGGAGAACAAATGGTATCAGTTAGAAGATGGGAGAATAGTCATTCCAGCATCACTAGCGGTAGAAATCGTCCAAAACGGGACGCATTCTGGACGAGATAGTACAGAAGAATCTCTCAGAAAACATTTCTACATACCAAGATTGTCCAACTTAACTCAAGCCATTGTACGAAGATGTGTAACGTGTGCTAAAAATAATGCAAGGCAAGGACCAGTAAAGCCACCAGGAGTTCAGTATATGGGGGGACTCCCTATGTCCGATCTACAAATTGACTATACAGTAATGCCTAAATCTGGTGGACATCGCTACCTACTAGTAGTTGTGTGCACCTATTCAGGCTGGGTAGAAGCATGTCCTACTCGTACAGAAAAAGCAGGAGAAGTTGTGAGATTCCTGCTATGAGAAATAATACCCCAATATGGACTACCCTGCTCTATAGGATCGGACAATGGTCCAGCTTTTGTTCATCAGTGCCTACAACAACTGACTCATATGCTTGGTATAAAGTGGAGACTTCATACGGCATATAGACCTCAGAGTTCTGGTAAAGTAGAGAGAATGAATAGAACTATTAAGAACCAGTTGGCAAAAATGTGTCAGGAGACCCAACTTAAGTGGAACGTCCTTTTGCCTATAGCTCTGTTGCGAATTCGTAGTACACCTACCAGAAGGATGGGTCTCTCTCCTTTTGAAATCATGTATGGGCGTCCACCTCCCGTACTTGGTAACTTAAGGGGGGATTTGAGTCAGTTGGGAGAAGGAATTACCCGGCAGCAGGTTGTAGAGTTGGGTAAGACTATGGAGGAGGTACAGAAATGGGTACAAGATAGATTACCTGTGAATATTTATCCCCCTGTTCATAGTTACCACCCAGGAGACCAAGTGTGGATCAAAGAGTGGAATAATGTACCGTTAGGGCCCAAGTGGAGAGGTCCTTATGTTGTTCTTTTGTCTACCCCTACAGCGATAAAAGTGGCTGAAGTGACTCTGTGGATTCATCACTCGAGGGTTAAACCAGCAGCGGTAGATTCTTGTCAAGCTACATCAGATCCAGAGAATCCCTGCAAGATCCGGTTAAAGCGCACGACTCAGTCGGAGTGACGAGGAACCTTGTGGATTACAAATTTTATTGTTTCAGAGATTGGTAAGTGAGTATTTAGACGGCCATAATAAAGCCTGTCTGCTCACCACCGTGTAATTTAAAAGTCAGGAAAGTCTCGAAGGGACCCCTGTGAAGACGAGCAGAACTCCATTCCCTGCAGCCCTTACATCCTGGAAGCTGAGGTGCCATCGCACGGACGAAGACTGAGGATGCAGCCGACGAAAGATGTATTTGTGATAATGTTTATTTATATGTATTTTTATATTCAGGAAGGTAGAGGTACCGACACTCCTAGCTGTGAGGTATGCATTAAGACTACAAGAACAGGTAACCATATTTCCCAGACCCTAATTTGGCATTCGCAATATGAGTGTAAAGGTGATGTGTCTAGGTGTAGATACTTAAATGTAGAGTATAGTGTATGCCATTTAGGTGTAGGAGAACCTAAGTGCTTCAATCCAGAGTATCAACCCCGTACAATTTGGTTGACTCTCAGGAATGGAGATCCTCAGGGGACCCTAATAAATAAAACAGTGTTAGAATCCGTACATTCTTCGGGTGTTCTGCTATTTGATGCATGTAAAGCAATATCAAGTGGTAGAAAGCCGTGGAATGTTTGTGGGGATCTTAGATGGGAGAGAACGTATAGGTCTAATGATAAATATATATGTCCCAGTAGTAAAAATAAGTATGTGAGTCCTAGATGCCCAAATAGGGATTATAATTTTTGCCCATATTGGTCTTGTGTGGGGTGGGCAACTTGGGGACAGACAGCAGACAAGGACATGATTGTGACTAAGTTGCCTACCAATCCATACTGTAAGTCTATGGAATGCAATCCAGTCCATATTCTTATAAATAATCCTGACCAATTCTTAGATAGATATGGTAATTTATTTGGGTTTCAAATATACGGGACGGGTTTAGACCCTGGCACAGTATTGTTTATAGGGATAGAGACCGATACGGTAACCTCCCAAACTCATCAGGTATTCCATTCGTTTTATAATGAGATGAGTATAGATAATAAGATCCCCCATAACGCTAAAAACCAGTTCATAGATTTAGCTGAAAGTATTGCCGGTAGTCTTAATGTAACCAACTGCTATGTGTGTGGAGGTACTAACATGGGAGACCAATGGCCTTGGGAAGCAAAGGAGGTAAAGTCCGGTTCTGAGGCAGTTGAACAATTAATATCCTCACAAGCCGATTATCAGATGAGTGTTAGAGGTAAATCTGAGTGGAGATTAAAGACCTCCATCATAGGTTATGTTTGCATAGAAAGGAAAGGAATGATGTTTAATACTTCTGTAGGAGAGTTAACTTGTCTAGGGCAAAAAGCTTATGATGATGATACAAAGAATACAACTTGGTGGTCGGCTTCAAATGTCTCAGAACCATCCAACCCGTTTGCAAGATATGCCAATTTAAAGGACGTATGGTTTGATTTATCTATCACATCTAGTTGGAAAGCCCCAGCAAATTTGTACTGGATCTGTGGTAAGAAGGCCTATTCGGAGTTGCCACAGGACTGGGAAGGGGCATGTGTGTTGGGTATGCTCAAGCCATCCTCTTCTTGTTACCTATTGAAACAGGTGAGACTTTGGGTGTTAAAGTGTATGATGTGAATCATAGGAAGAAAAGGGGACCCATAGAGATAGGCACCTGGGAAGATGATGAATGGCCTCCCCAGCATATTATAGATTATTATGGGCCAGCCACATGGGCAGAGGATGGTACTTTCGGATATAGAACCCCAATTTATATGCTCAACCGCATTATAAGGTTACAGGCGGTGGTTGAGATAATTACTAATAAGACCTCACAAGCGCTCAATCTTCTAGCGAAGCATAATACCAGGATGAGGACAGCAGTGTACCAAAATAGATTAGCCTTGGATTACCTATTGGCAGTAGAGGGAGGTGTATGTGGGAAGTTTAACCTGAGCAATTGCTGTCTTCAAATAGATGACGAAGGGCAAGCAATAGCTGAGCTTACTAGCCATATGGTTAAACTAGCGCATGTGCCTACTCAGGTATGGAAAGGGTAAAATCCAAGTAGTTGGTTTGGTAACTGGTATGAGCAGTTTGGAGGGCTTAAGGCATTGGTAGGCGGGGTCATACTGATTTTAATGTTGTGTCTGCTCCTGCCTTGTCTTATTCCCTTAGTAGTTAGGTCTGTGCAAAGTCTGATAGAAAATATAGCAGAAAGGAAGGCTGCAGCACAGATAATGGCCATATATAAATATGAGACTCTAAATCAGGGAGAACCAATGCAGGAAGAGGAGTGTTGAGGGATTCACATCATAAGAAAAGTCTGGTTTGGTTCATGGTAACCTGAGGTGTATGCAAACCAAGGTTAAGTGATGCCTCAAGTAATTGTGAAAAATCAAGAGGCATCAAAGGGGGGAATGTGGTGGAATCTCGGTAGAAATAAATTTAGTAGGCCGAGATTACCACGTGGCATGTGTACGTGCATATGCTGACGTATCGGTCGGTTGGTTGCACATGGCAAGATACGATCAGTAGTGTACGGAGCATGTGCAAGAATACAGGATGTAGTATTCCCCTCCTCCATTGTGCTGGACAAGCCATGCGGTCAAGCAGGAAGTTAGTTCTTGTTCGTATTGATTGGTCAAGAGAATGTGCGGGTGGAGCTTAATATGGGAGGAGTTATGTGCCTATATAAGGAGCCTGCACTATTGTCCGGGGCTCAGAACCTGTTGTATTTTGGTGACATTACAGGGAGTGCAGAATTATTAGGCAAATGAGTATTTTGACCACATCATCCTCTTTATGCATGTTGTCTTACTCCAAGCTGTATAGGCTCGAAAGCCTACTACCAATTAAGCATATTAGGTGATGTGCATCTCTGTAATGAGAAGGGGTGTGGTCTAATGACATCAACACCCTATATCAGGTGTGCATAATTATTAGGCAACTTCCTTTCCTTTGGCAAAATGGGTCAAAAGAAGGACTTGACAGGCTCAGAAAAGTCAAAAATAGCGAGATATCTTGCAGAGGGATGCAGCACTCTTAAAATTGCAAAGCTTCTGAAGCGTGATCATCGAACAATCAAGCGTTTCATTCAAAATAGTCAACAGGGTCGCAAGAAGCGTGTGGAGAAACCAAGGCGCAAAATAACTGCCCATGAACTGAGAAAAGTCAAGCGTGCAGCTGCCAAGATGCCACTTGCCACCAGTTTGGCCATATTTCAGAGCTGCAACATCACTGGAGTGCCTAAAAGCACAAGGTGTGCAATACTCAGAGACATGGCCAAGGTAAGAAAGGCTGAAAGACGACCACCACTGAACAAGACACACAAGCTGAAACGTCAAGACTGGGCCAAGAAATATCTCAAGACTGATTTTTCTAAGGTTTTATGGACTGATGAAATGAGAGTGAGTCTTGATGGGCCAGATGGATGGATTGGTAAAGGGCAGAGAGCTCCAGTCCGACTCAGACGCCAGCAAGGTGGAGGTGGAGTACTGGTTTGGGCTGGTATCATCAAAGATGAGCTTGTGGGGCCTTTTCGGGTTGAGGATGGAGTCAAGCTCAACTCACAGTCCTACTGCCAGTTTCTGGAAGACACCTTCTTCAAGCAGTGGTACAGGGAGAAGTCTGCATCCTTCAAGAAAAACATGATTTTCATGCAGGACAATGCTCCATCACATGCGTCCAAGTACTCCACAGCGTGGCTGGCAAGAAAGGGTATAAAAGAAGAAAATCTAATTACATGGCCCCCTGTTCACCTGATCTGAACCCCATTGAGAACCTGTGGTCCATCATCAAATGTGAGATTTACAAGGAGGGAAAACAGTACACCTCTCTGAACAGTGTCTGGGAGGCTGTGGTTGCTGCTGCATGCAATGTTGATGGTGAACAGATCAAAACACTGACAGAATCCATGGATGGCAGGCTTGTGAGTGTCCTTGCAAAGAAAGGTGGCTATATTGGTCACTGATTTGTTTTTGTTATGTTTTTGAATGTCAGAAATGTATATTTGTGAATGTTGAGATGTTATATTGGTTTCACTGGTAAAAATAAATAATTGAAATGGGTATATATTTGTTTTTTGTTAAGTTGCCTAATAATTATGCACAGTAATAGTCACCTGCACACACAGATATCCCCCTAAAATAGCTATAACTAAAAACAAACTAAAAACTACTTCCAAAAATATTCAGCTTTGATATTAATGAGTTGTTTGGGTTCATTGAGAACATGGTTGTTGTTCAATAATAAAATTAATCCTCAAAAATACAACTTGCCTAATAATTCTGCATTCCCTGTAGTCCCTCTGAGTCCCGATTGGTGAACCGAATAAAGAATCTCTTCCTTCCTGAAGAAACCTGTGTCCATCTCTCTGTGCTTGGCTTCCGTCAGTGTCTCCAGTATCAGCAGTAGTTGACATTATTTCTAATTTTCTCATTTTCTCTGTATCTAATGTCTATGGGGACTTTAATGCACTATACCAGTGGCGTACATACCAGGGTCGCAGGGGTCGCGGCTGCGACCGGGCCCGGCCCACCAGGGGGCCCGGCCGCCCCTGCGACCCTGTATGTACCCACTGGGCCAGCCTCTTCTCCTGGGGGGCCCTGAAGCCGGCCACCTCCGGGCCCCCCGAGGCTGGCCCTGCTTACACCCGGCGGGCAGTCAGGCTGGCCGGTGCGCGAGGGAGCACTCTCCCCTGAGTGCTTCCTCTTCAGCTCCCTCGCGCACCGCACTGATACCGGAGCCGGAAGATGACGTCATCTTCCGGCTCCGGCATCCCTACGCGGCGCGCGAGGGAGCTGAAGAGGAAGCACTCAGGGGAGAGTGCTCCCTCGCGCACCGGCCAGCCTGACTGCCCGCCTAGGAGCCCAGCAGCACCACTGGACCCCAGGGAATCCCCTCAGCACTCCAAAAGGTAGGGAGGCTGGGGGGATTAAATTAAAAAAAAAAAAAAAACATGTGTAAGTGTGTGGGAGTGTTAGTGTGTGTGAGTGAGTGTGAGTGTGTGTGTGTGAGTGAGTGTGTGTGAGTGAGTGTGTGTGAGTGAGTGTGTGAGTGTTAGTGTGTGTGTGTGTGTGTGAGTGTTAGTGTGTGTTAGTGTGTGAGTGTGTGTGTGAGTGTGTGTGTGTAAGTGTTAGTGTGTGAGTGTTAGAGTGTGTGTGTTAGTGTTTGTGTGTTAGTGTGAGTGTTGGTGTTTGTGTTAGAGTGTGTGTGTCTGCTAGTGAGTGTCAGTGAGTGTGTTACTGCGTGTGTCTGTTACTGAGTGTGTTTGTGTGTGTGTGTTAGTGAGTCTGTTTGATGTCTGTTAGTGAGTGTGTGTTTGTCAGTGAGAGTGTATGTTTTGTAAGTGAGTGTGTATGTATGTCTGCCGCTGAGTGTGTCTCTGTCAGTAAATGTGTGTGTCTGTTAGCTAGTGTGTATGCATTTGTTCGTGAGAGTGTGTGTGTGTGTGTCTTCAGCACTTACCTTTCTTCAGCGCCGGACTCCCATGGCGCTGGGGATCCCTCCGCCTCTCAGCTCCGAATGCGCATGCACGGCAAGAGCCGTGCACGCTTTCAAACCGCCCATAGGAAAGCATTACTCAATGCTTTCCTATGGACGTTCAGTGTCTTAAAATGGCGGAAGCGCCTCTAGCAGCTGTCAGTGAGACAGCCACTAGAGGCTGGATTAACCCTCAGTGAAACATAACAGTTTCTCTGAAACTGCTATGCTTTCAGCTGCAGGGTTAAAACTAGAGGGACCTGACACCCAGACCACTTCATTGAGCTGATGTGATCTGGGTGTCTGTAGTGGTCCTTTAAGTGTGTGTGCATCTGCATGCACTGGCGTACATACCGTGGTCGCAGCCCTGCAACCCCTGCGACCAGGTGCCCGCCGCCATGTGTTGCTGCCCCGGCCCGCGCAGAGTAAGCGCGAGGGGGGGGGCCCACGAATCAATTTTTGCACCGGGGCCCCATGGGTCATGTGTACGCCACTGCACTATACACAGGTGGCTGTACACTATATCTAGTACTTAACCAGGGCACCAGGCATTCAATCCCCTTTACTACCAATATGCACACACATTATTTATTTATAATCACATAAAATAAAGATAAAACATATAGAGATACACAGGCACATTACATGCTAATATAAGCTCCTCTAATCTCTGGTTTATCAAGAACTTTTGTTTATTGATTTTGATTGAAAAAATGGCTCTATTCATGAGTCGATAAATCCTATATGGAGTGATTAGATGTACGCTTAACTGCTTAAAATAATATTCCAAGCACCATAACCTCTACAGTGCCCTATAGTGGTTATGGTTCCAGGAGCACCCTGGTTCTCCACCCAAAATAAGTAGTCAAACCATTTTAGAATCATTTGATGTCTTATCTGAGATGTTCCTCCATTACAAGCTTAAGAGAACCAGAAACTCTCACTCTGAATCAAGTCTAGTGGTGCAGGGGTTAGCTCACTGGCTGAGAGCAATAAATTATGTCTCTCAGCCAACGAGCTATCCCTGCACGTTAGGGCTTGGCTCAGGAGAGTTAACAGAAGCTTGTGAAGGCCTCAATAGATGCTGGGATCAGTGCCTAGCAGACCCCGGGTAAGAATTCAAATTCTTTTTAAATAGTTTGACTACTTACAAAGGGGAAAGGGGCGCCAGGACACTCCAAGCACAGTAACCACTACATCACACTATATTGGTTGCAGTGTTTGGAGTGTTCCATTAACACAAATATAGGGCACTTTTTTGATAAACATGTAAAATCTAAATTGTTGTCAAAGCATTCATTAGCATGTTGATAATTATAAAACAATACATTGTGATCAAGGTCTTTATTTGCAATCTTTTCATGTTTTTATTTTATTGATTATTTTGAAGAAAGGCATAAATTGCATGTGCAATTATAACACTAATGGACATTCAGTGGCAATAATAACAATATTTCAAAAATGAACATTTGTAATACTAAAACATGTACCCATATATAGGAAATGTACAGTGTATTCAGCCGAAGAATGTTTGTGTCATACACATAACATGTTATGATTAATAAAAAATAAAAAAAATCAATAATAATACGATCCCAACATACACACCAGTCATGTCAAAATGTACAAAGGTGAACTAATAAATATTTATAAAACTAGTAAATATCATATTTTAGTGTTATTAAATGATGATGTCATATTGAAATCATAATTGTTTGAGAAAATAGCTTGGTGTTTTGAAAGGCAAACATGAAACCTGTGGATTTTCTACTTTTGCCAAACATCCATAATTACCAGTAATTCCATAAAAAGTAGACATGTGCAATTCGTTTCGGGCCGAATATGTATTGGGACAAGTTTCGGGCAATTCGGACATTCGGGTACTTCCGAATGTCCGAATAGTCGAAGTGCCGAAGTTCCGAAATTACCGAATTAATGAGGGGGCACCATTTAACTAAGTACCTGAAAAAAAAATAAAAAAAATTAGCATTTGATGTTTTCTTTCTTCTAAAATCTTCTTTTTCAGCGCCAAAAAAGGCCAAATAAAAAAGCCATAATAACCGACGCACTTAAAAAAAAAAATACAAAAAAAAGGTAAGTTTTATTTTATTTTTTTCCAGGTACTCCCTCCGGGGGAGGGGGATTAATTTTTTTATTTAGGGCCCCCACCCGCCGCTCAGGGGTGGGGGCCAGGGGGGAGGACATTAGGTCCCCCCATTAGTATTTAGGGCCCACCCACCGCTCAGGGGTGGGGGCCAAAGGGGGAGGACATTAGGTCCCCGCCTAGTTAATTTTTAGGGCCCCAACCCACGGCTCAGGGGTGTGGGCCAGGGGGAAGGACATTAGGTCCCCCCAT
Source organism: Pelobates fuscus (assembly GCF_036172605.1). Lineage (NCBI taxonomy): Eukaryota > Metazoa > Chordata > Amphibia > Anura > Pelobatidae > Pelobates > Pelobates fuscus. The sequence continues at coordinate 354,620,386 of NC_086318.1, read as the reverse complement.
TAGTATTTAGGGCCCCACCCACCGCTCAGGGGTGGGGGCCAGGGGGGAGGCCATTAGGTCCCCGCCTAGTTAATTTTTAGCCACTGGCTGCTCACTGTTTATTAGACATGCCCCTACTCGCGGTATAGCGAGTAGGGGCACAATTTACTAATAATAAGTAATTTTTACTTAGTATTAGTAAATTTGACTGAAAGACCAATTTAGGTCTTTAAGCCTTTTGGTAGATAACTCCCTAATACCGTGGGAATTAGGGAGTTATCTACCAAGCAGCTGCAAGAGAAGTGTCGAAGTGCCGAATTGCCGAAGTGCCGAATTACCGAAGTCCCGAATTTCTGAATGCTGAACCGGATCGAAAAATTTTCCCATGCACATGCCTAAAAGCTAGAGATTTTTAGAAAAAATGGGGATAAGTGACAAGAGCATTTTTAAATGTGCAATAAAACCCAATCTAAGCACTGTAAATTATCCTTCCCAATATTTATCCTCGGCTGCTTTTCCTTACAAATACGATGCACACACTGTACTGCATCAAAATACATAAATGCCCACACTACTCACGCAAATAAACATACACACATTCACATTGTACACACAATACACATTATCACAGACATTCACATAACTAAACTATCCACCAAAATGTACTCACATGCATACAAACACAGACTGCTACGTAACTGCTATATGCATTATTTACATACATGGAATTCCTAGCACCATAATATCCATGCCCATTGCATAGAGTAGGGGGCACGGAACTTCCAGTCTTTCTCTGCATGCACTCTGCTTATTAAACCAGAGAGAACAAATATTACATATTTCTAAGACACTATCATACAGCATAGTGATAATCTATTTTTTTCTTCTACCAATACAAGCACTTGTATGGTGTTTGTTGAAAAGAAAAGCCCCCTAAATAGCGGGATTGGTGACTAATACATGTCAGGACTTTTCCTTGAATATACCAGTTAATTTACTCTGCTAAAACTGTGCTTACACTAGTGGCTTAGAATATAATATAATTGTTAAATAGCAACATAGACATATATGAGTAGCAAGAGAGTCATCTAAAATATAGGTGTTTTTCAAACTATCTACACTGTCCTAGGGACAGTATGAGTGCATGCTATTAATGGTGGTTGTAACGAACACTGGTAGTCCGTATACTCGTTCGTTCGTATGCTTCCAAACGGCTAAGGCTTAGTGATTATAGCCCGCAGCCTGGAGCGCTGATTTGTACGTTCCCAGGAATCGAAGTGCCACCTGAAAGTAAATCCAGGGGTTCGTCAGTGACATACCCAAACATCAGTTGAGACTAAATGAAGGGTACAACAACATTTTATTATGCCACACATGGGTTTTATGCATAATCCCCTACAAGGGGTCTTCTACCCAATCAACCTGGGGTTTCTATCCCAAAATCCTCTGTACCTGGGAGCCAAAGTGCAGGAAAATGGACCTAGTCTCTTTGTCTCCCAGGTACAGAATCCCCTCCCCACATGTAAGGGGTCTTCCACACCAAACAACAGGGGTCTTCATGCCAGGATCCCCTGTGCCTGGGAGCCAAGGCATGGGAAAAGGAACTCCCTCTTTGTCACACAGGTACAGATAGAAAGGGACTCCCTCTTTGTCTCCCAGGTACAGATAAGCCCGCCAAAATAGCCAGTGCACCAAAAGTGTCCCCACCAACCTCAGGAACCCTCACAAAGGTACATTTCCCCCAACCAGTCTCCGTTCGTGAGGTTCCTGTGTGAAAACCATGCAAGGGCAGCGTCTCCTTTCAGGATATGAATGCTCCCCATGGTTGGCGTTTGTCTATACGAAATGGCAGCCACCCAGGCACTCTTTAATTACTTCCCTTGCGGTTTCGCACTTATGTTACTGGTGCAAACGTTCTAATTAATTGGTGTGAACATTCAACCAGGGCACAGGTGTGGTCTCCATTCGGGAGAGGAATGGGCTCCATTCGTGTGAACGCTCCCAAACGGGGAAACAGAGCATAACACACGAAAAGTCAGGGGAAAAACAATAATACAAGCGGAAAATATACAAAGGAACAGGGGTTCTGCCACAGGCACCAAGTATGTAGTTTCGTCACAGTGGTGTTCCTGTTACCTCAAAAGGCAACTGTCATCAGACTTTCACTTTTCAGTTTTTAAATGTTTTTTACATTTAATGAAACAAAAAGTTTTTTTTTCTAATTTCCTTTTTTTTCAATGGAAATTAAAAAAAAACATGTTTCGTCAGATTCTACTGTTTTCTGACCAACTGCTTCTCAATGTAACTTGCCTACTACTGCAGTTTCACACATAGCAATTACAGCAACAGGCAAGTTAGGTTGAGCAGCATTTGGTCAGATAATAGGTCTGACCCTATATGGCTGCTCAGCCAAACAAGAAGTGAAATTAAAAAAAAAATCAACATACATCATTTAAAAATATTATTAAGTTTAATCAGATATAATAAACTTTTAAAAAGTGAGATGTGAAAATGTGAGGGCTGTTGTCGTTTAAATGTCCTGTTGTACATTTTATTTGCATATTTTAACTGTATTGAATATAGAAAGTGGTGTGTTTATGTTTTTATGTACCTTGAATGTATTTGCACTTTGATATTTTACTATTGTATTTTATATTTCATGATGTCGTATCTATGTGCCCTAATAGTTTTGCAAACGTATCAGTTTTGAACGTGATCTTGCACATGGCATCTTGATTGTGAGTACCTGTATTTGCTATGTAAACAAGTTTATTCTGTGTTTGTCTCAGCTCATTTTGGAGCTGAAACACTGCATTGACTAACCTAACTTATACATTTTCTTCTTTAGGTCCAATTTCTTCATCAATGCTTAATGTTGTCCTGTCAAAAAAAAAAAAACACTGCAGTTCCAAACCATGAAAATAGTTTGGACCAATCACAACCTGGCTTTATGTCCAGTCATTCTTATGTTGATGGCAAAATCCATCACATGCATCAGCTTTCTGAAGATGTCACTGTTGTCCACAGAATGGCCTTTCCTAGCTTCTTCTGACCTCTGTGACTTCTTCAGGGCTGAAATTGTATGAGTCACTGATGTCCTGGGCAGTGCTACTTTCACAACCTTGTTTTAGTATTATCCATGGAAGATAGCATCTCATATTGCTTTTGTGACATTGCCAGTTGTTGTCCTTTAGGAAAGATAGCATCTTACATTCATGCAGTTCCATATGCTGTTGTTGAATGAGCCTTTGATAGGGCCATCCATGGAATGCTGGGTTGGGTTGTTCAATGATATTCTTTGGAACTACAATAATCATCTTGTACATTGCAAGCAAATATTTCCATGACAGTAAAATAGTTTGGGGAATTAATGTATATTTATGACAGTGTGTCGATATAAGTTGCGAGAAAGCCACGCGATTCCCACTTCCACCAGCACTGATTCTATTCATGAAAAAATGCATGAACTGAGCATTTCTGCTATAAAAGCTACACTGTGCCTATTATGTAGCTCTGTACAATGGGTACAAATATAACTAATAACACTAATGAAGGAACACACAGATCAAAGGGAATGAGGCATAATTACAGTAAAGGCTGTATAAAACATCTAGAAAGGAGAATGGAATGCAGACACACTAATAACACCTTAATTACATAAATGCAAAACATGTGAAAGCAGTAGTAGGAAAAGAAAAAGGTTTAAAGAAGTGAGATGCAGCAGCGAAACTACCGCAAGTGCCACCCAGGGCCTGCACGCTGTAATATTGGCAGCAGTGGGAGGAAGTCAATGCAGGTCACTTCCTCCCAGCTACATAGAGGTCCCACATGTGAGGCAGAGGCAGGAGGGAGAGAGCTGCTCCAACTCCACACTACCATCAGCCTCGGCCAGCTGCAGGACTCAAGGGAAGCCACCTTTCTGCACACAAAAACATATGTTAGCAGGAAAGTGGCTAAAAATTATGACGTGTGTGTATCTATGTGTGTCTTTGTTTGAATATTTGTGTGGCAGTATGTGTGCATATGTAAGTGTGTATATGTGCGTGTCTGTGCATCTTTCTGTTTTTATGTGTATCTCTCTGCCAGTGTCATTGTGCGTTTCTGTGTAAGTATATGTGTGTATCTGAGTGTGTGTGTGTGTATGTGTGTATGTGTATGTGTATATGTAAATTAGTGTGGGTATGTGGCTGTGTGACAATGTGTATGTGTATATGTGTAAGTATGTATAAATGTGGCAGTGTTTGTGCATGCACCTCAGCAATCAAATACCAACACTAGATGAAAACACTCCCTTGCAATAAAACGCAAACATTTCATACAAACATTTCCCTGAAGTCAGACATCAAAATTTTATACAAACACAGGGTTCATCCAAACACTAACAGTACACACACATGTACACCTGTATTTAAAAGCCAACACTACATACAAACTCCCTTCTGCAATCAAACACAAACATTACATAAAATAGTCTGCTGCATTTCAATGGCAATGATACATAAAAAACACACACAATTATTCTTTACAAAAACATGCTTGCATTCAAATGCACAAACTCACAATAAAAACTACAAGGATGGGCAAATGGTAGTTCCCCACCTATTGCAGAATAGTGGGAGTTGTATGACAAATGAGGATCTACCTTTTGGACACCCTTGCACTAGGGGAGCCCCAAAAAATTATTGCACCAGGGCCCACTCTACGTTAGTTCTGCCACTGGTGAAATGAATAGGGAAGGCTATAAGAGGGATAGGAATTAAACAATTAGTTGATAGGCTACTCTAAAGGTGTAGGTTATATATTTTTTTTAAGATTTAAAGACTATGGCAAGGAACGTGATAAGGAATAGCATGAATCATAAAGAATGGCACAGCCGCAGAAAAGGCAGTTAGGTGCAATTTATGATTTAAAACACAAATTCTAAATTTAAATTTAAATTTAAAACCGCCCTTCTAGTTATAAAATAAACATTAAATATATCTTAAGATATCCACTTTGGGAGGGGGGGGGTTGGGGCAGGGCCTGACAGCCATGGAGACCAGACATGTCCTGATTGAGCTCCTCCATTGTCCTGCGATTTAAAGCATTTTTAGAGCCTGCAACTGCATGATTAGGGACAAAACAAATGAAGTCTGTAATGCCCGACATACCAGACAGGTGGGCAAGTGTTTAGCGACCTATCGGGAGATCCTGGGCTCCACCATGGCAATTGCGGCCTAATGTGCACTGGGCAGGAGTGGTAGCCGAGCTCCTGAACCGGAGGTACCCAGAGGCTAACAGCTTAAACCCAGTTACCCCCTCCCCCTTGGACCAGCGAGGGTGATTCTGGTCCTCCCATGGGGGAATAACCACCTCATGTGCAGACAGGAAAACAGGTGGGCTACACATCGCCTTACCTAAAATGGCAGAGACCACATGGGCTACACACACCAGCGATGCTCAAGGCGACATCTTCACCAGGCTCGATCGACTCTTCTCTAATTTCTGGCAGCAGTTGAAAAGTCTGAAGCTCCATTCTGCTCCACTGCAAACAGCGACCTACTCACTTCAGAGAATCCTTCCCAAGCCTCAGCTCCACCAGCACTTAGTGCTGTGGCACGCCGGAGGGTCACACATCGCACTTTACCCAGACACAAGGCGGCTCAGAAGAAACCATACACGCGACTTTAAAGCTGGAGTGCTACATCGGTCTGAGGTGCAATGTGGAACCCCAAATACAGCGAGAGACCCGACTCACCTGCCTGCACCTCGGTATTACAATCTGCAGTATACCACCTTAAGCATATCACCTCAAGCCATCAGATCCACCTTACCGGAGCGGAGCTCTGTCCTCGCGGTTGCAACGCCTCCTACATCTCACTGAGTGGCTGGCTATACCATATCTCTGAGCGGATCCCTGCTACCAGGCTGCGGGCCTTGAGATCTGGAGTTGGTTGAGTCCCTAATATAAACTGGCTACCTGTGTCCCACAACCACTTTACGTTTAACTGGGACACCTGTTTCTTTTATCTACACTGCTGTCATGTCTTATTCTTGTTTGCCGAGGACTCTTTTTACTGCAGCTGAGCAGGGTTTTCACTGATTTTTTTTCTTTCTATTTCTGACTAATTTCTGCAGTTTTGCCTTGCATGCATTGCCAGTTCATATTTGGTTTACTGATTCCAATGCCCAGTATCTTATTAAACATGAGATTGTATTGTCTTTCATGCTACCACTCTGTCACACCATTTCCAAACCCTATCTCGCTAATTTCACACTTGCACATACACCTGTGAGCTGTTGCTTCGCTGTAGCCATGGTGGTCTTCCCTGGAACCTAAGCTTGCCTGTCAACCAAACATGTTACAATACTGTAGTCGTCTATGTACTGTAGTCTATGAAAAACTAACCTTTGTCCCATAGGCAATTTATCACACTCTATATTACATGTGTCTCTCATTTTGCTTCACCGGACGCTTTGACATATTAGTCTTGCAGGCTTAATATACACTAAAAAGGAGACTGTTCCATCAGTGGTATAAGTCCCTATTGTGCTTGACAACTACTCATATACTCTACCTGCTATTCTCTTTTTGGTAATGTTTTACCCAATGTCAAGCCTAGTTATTATAAAAATTGTGCAGTTTTATTCTATGCCATATTTCTGTTAACCATGAGCTGCCGGTATCTGCTATTGTGGCATTACCAGCATGTTTGTATTCGTTATGCACACAAAAATTAAGAATTAAAATAAAAATATAAAAAGATATCCACTTTGGGGTTAGTAGCAGGTCAGGATTCCCTTCAATTCAATTTAGTTGCAAGTTATGACGGAATCTAGCAGCCTGAGGAAGCTGCTCGTCTTGGTTCCCATGTGCACAGGTATGGCTTCGGTTCTCAGAACCTTCTATTTGTTGAGTAATGTTCTCTAGGGTTCTCCAGGTGCCAGTAGGTAGCCTTTCAGTCCTCAGTATCATGTAAGTGAATCCCCAAACGCGTTTCACCAGGGTTGGGGCTTTATCAATGGTGTAATTCTACTGAAGGATGACTTCCTATTAATAACCCTCTTGCTTTAAGTAGGTGGACAAGATCCATATTACAAAATACCTTAGCTACTAAATATTTGAAATATAACTAAATTCTTATATTATACACAGACATTTCTTACATGGTACTTAATAAAAGCTTCCTCTTCCACTTAGTGTTAAAATATTCAATATTTAAAAAAAACGAGTTGTTATGGATCCCACACTACGTGTTAAACACCTGTATTTTACTTTTTATTTTCGATGTGGAGAGCAATCCGATCCTGTATTCTATTTGTTACTTTGTCTAAGAGAAATATATCATTCCTACCTTTTATTCTGTCTGAGTAGGTTAAATCATTGTACACTTTCATTATGGGAGAAACTGGTTGTCATAGAAACCTGATATAGTTTTTACAATCCATTGTATTTGGTTAAAAAGGTAATACAAATGTGACGAAGAATAAAAGCAATTTATGTTTGATCTGGGAAGGTTATTATGAGGTGATAAGCCAGTGCTAGTCCAATTAATTATAACTCGGCTGTCATTGGAACCCATAGTATTGAGTAAGGATGTACGTTTTTAAAGTGATTACGTATTTCATTGAATTATAATAAAGTTCAAGTAATATGCTAAACTAAAGTTTAAAATGTTTATTGCTACTCTGTTATGACCATAAGTTAGTGTCAAAACTTTGTAAACATTATAAAGGGAGATGCAATTGGGAACTATGTATCTTTCAAGTGTTCTCCCAGATGATACATGAACTCCAAACCTCTATAGGATAGATGAATTTCTTTACCTTATGAGTTGGAATATATTTCTTAGGGGTTCAAAGGTCTAAAATTTGCTCCAACAGCCCATATGGATAAACAGCATAATTGAAATTAAGAATTTTATTTTTTAAGTACAAAAGACATTTCCTACAACACGCAACCCCTACTGAACCCAGTAAGTCAATATACAGCGAGAAATATATCCACAGTGATTTTTCTACCTTTTTTCCCACCAACCAAATCTCAGCAAGCATGGAATTGTTTGAAGAAATAGTGGTGGATGTTATTAGCGATATGAAAAGCCAAGAACACACAAAGGACAACTTAAGTAGGACAAAATTAAGGCCAACGTGCAAGGAGGGTGGAAATGTGATACTCTCAAAATCTAACTATGAGGAAGAAGCACACAGATTGCTAAGACATTAATGTACATTTTTTACCTAAGAGTTGAACCCTAAGAAATGTCTTCCAACTTGTAAAGTAAATAAATGCCTGCACCCCTCTGATGGTAGCCTTGCTCTATTATTCTGCAGCTATTACTGACCAAATGCATCTTGTGCTTTTGCCAAAGCAGTAAAATTAATATTCTAGCAATGTAAGATTCCCAAGTATGTTACAAGAGATGAGATACAATATTGTTCACAGGGTTATTCACTAAACACGCTTTGAAATCTCAGTATATTCCCAGGCAAAGCTCCTGAGAAATGAGATGTGACTGTCAGAGTGCTGTGATGGGTTGGTTTTTAAGCCACCAATCAGAGCTCTCTAATGAGATACTGAGATTTCAAAGCTTGGGAAAGTGTTAATAACGGAGTTTACCACCTTAAAGGCTTATTAGGTGCTGATCCCTCGAAGGGCTCACATAGATTTATTTTTGTTGCAGCATGCCTTTATTTTTTCTTTACGTTTTTTAAGATATGGTTATTTTTTTAAAAATTTGGTTCTTTATTTCTAATAGCAGCATTGTGATGTACTGGATTTTCTAACCTTTTTGGGGGGCTGATGAAAACAATACTTCCGAAGGGTATTAGATGTATGGTCACCCTCACTATTATTTGAGTAAGTGAAGTAGGTGGGCAGTTTTAATTAAAGGAACACTATAGTCACCTGGACAACTTTAGCTTAATGAAGCAGTTTTGGTGTATAGAACATGCCCCTGCAGCCTCACTGCTCAATCCTCTGCGATTTAGGAGTTAAATCCCTTTGTTTATGAACCCTAGTCACACCTCCCTGCATGTGACTTGCACAGCCTTCCATAAACACTTCCTGTAAAGAGAGCCCTATTTAGGCTTTCTTTATTGCAAGTTCGGTTTAATTACGATTTTCTTATCCCCTGCTATGTTAATAGCTTGCTAGACTCTGCAAGAGCCTCCTGTATGTGATTAAAGTTCAATTTAGAGATTGAGATACAATTATTTAAGGTAAATTACATCTGTTTGAAAGTGAAACCAGTTTTTTTTTTCATGCAGGCTCTGTCAATCATAGCCAGGCGAGGTGTGGCTAGGGCTGCATAAACAGAAACAAAGTGATTTAACTCCTAAATGACAGTGAATTGAGCAGTGAAATTGCAGTGGAATGATCTATACACTAAAACTGCTTTTTTTAGCTAAAGTAATTTAGGTGACTATAGTGTTCCTTTAAGGGGGGGCTTAGGGATCCCTAGCTTCCAGATGGGAGGATGGACTGGCCCTAACTTGGGGTTAGGTGGACAATGGCATGTCCACCCCACCCTTTCATTGATTAATCAATTTTATTTTATTTTAATGTATTTATTTATAAAATATTTTACCAGGAACGATACATTGAGATGTGCTGGGTATGTGCTGGGTCCACAAACATTGCATTGATACATTATGGTACAATAAAATACAAAAACAATATTAATAAACAATATATACAAAATTTAACATAGAACAGGTAGGAAATATATAATCAACCATGACACGTGCATTCTGTTTTGAGGTATGTAGAGAGGGATCTCTTTAACCCCTTAAGGACCAAACTTCTGGAATAAAAGGGAATCATGACATGTCACACATGTCATGTGTCCTTAAGGGGTTAAAGGACTTTAGGCTTATAATAGTTTTCCCTCTTCCAATGGGTGAGGGCTGGGAGGGACAGTAGGATGAACTGAACACTTTCTTACATAACCCAAATGTCTTGATCTCCCATGATAAATACAGACTTCCCCACCAGAAACCAGGATCACTGAGAAACACTAAGGTTCATCAATCCTCCTATATGTACGATGGATAGCTGGAGAGACAACTGCACATTCGAGAAAGCCGTAGGCGAATTGCATCATGTGTTTTATTAGTACATTTTTTATTTTAAATTTTTATTTATGGTTTTTTCTAATAAATTCTGGACTTTTTTTTTTTTTTTTTTCACTTTACCTTTAAATTTAATTTTATTTAATTTTTTTTATTTTTGTAGTGCATAGGTATAACACAAACAGGCAAGAGGTACCCCAAAGGCATTCCTCCAGTTTTTCCACGCAAAACAGGCGGCTCCCAAGTTTAACATGCACAATTTTAAATTTTAAACAGGTGTAGGCATACTGAAGATTATGGTCTATGTATATGAAACAGGCTGAATCTAACCGATATGCCACATAGTAAGAAGTAAGAAAGTAAGTGCTTCTCAATTTAGGACAGGGCATAGACCAGCTTAGTAGTTATAGTAGACATGGCTGAGTGAGTGGTAATGCTGGTCACATGAGGGGCTAAGCATACATTATAACAAGATTTTGTATTAAACAAGCTTAAGTTGAGCTTTCGTTAACTAGGGTAGAAAAGCCTAGTGTATACATACTGATTGAGTAATAGCAGGGTAGCATAAAGTGGACTATGAGCGTAACTCAAGACGTGGAATTATTAGCTTAGGATAGCTACTAGGTAGTAATTATATACGTGTGGTTAGCAGCAAGCCTTTGACAGTAACCAGTAGTCCGCAGGTAAGATGTAACATAGTACCTAGCCAATGCCCAAAGGCAGAGAGACCCAGCTTTCCCTGCACTTAGTCGTGAAGCGAAAGTCCTGTACATCGAGGGCTAGGGAGGCAGCAGCACTCAGGCGACGCCGTGGAGCATCTCTCCCGCCCCAGGCCGGTTGAAAGGCCAGCATCTTCTTGCCACGGACCTGGGAGCTTCTGGGGTCCCGGTCCTCCCCTCCATGGGGTAGACAGGAGGTCTTGGTGGTAAACCGCCATCGGTTGCGGGTGATCCTCCGTCTGCGTGGGTGATGCCGTGGGGCTTTGCCCCTGGTGGCCCTCGGCCTAGGTGATCCCTTGCTAGGAGGCTTGTGTGCGGTTGAGGCATGGCTGATCGGAGGGGGTCCACTCACCGCCCGGCCGTCAACCTCCCTGTCATCCTCGTGCCGAAGTGTTGCTGCAGCTTGGCGTGCTTCTAGCTGAGCCCAAAAGTGATTGAAAATTTCGTCCAGCTTCCTCAGTGATAGCTGTGCAGGAGTGAGAGGTGTTGTCATAGACTGCTGAGTGGCTGATTCCCGCTGGGTAAGTCGGGCCTCCATTTTGCGGGCTTTGCTGGGCCGTGCTTTAGGCCGATGCGGGAGACTCTTGTGTGGCCAGGTCGGACCGGGATAACCCCCGCCGGTCCAGAGGGGGGGGGAACAGGGCTGAGAGAAAAGCTTGGGATAGCACAGCGTCACACCGAGCGGGGGATCGGCCGCTCCCCTCGTCCGGCGGCCGTACTAGGCCTCACTCCTCCAATCTCCGTCGGACGTGCAATGCACCCGCGGGCAGCAGACCCGGGGTTCCTCGGCTGTTTCCAGAGGCAGGTAAGTCTCTTTTTATGGCGTTTTGGCTGGCTGGTTGGCGAAATTCAGACTTAGAGGATGAGTTGAGCTCAGAGCTCACACGAGGTGCGTCCAGCCGCCATGATGTCCAGGCCCCGCCCCTCTGGACTTTTTTAAGGCATATTACACTGTTGGTATATTTTTTTGCTTTTCTTCATTTAATTATATATCAGAACTTTTATATTTTGTACATTTCCAGAGCGACATACTTCTTTCTACTTCCGATTTATACTAAAGCAATGTGCTTGTTTGTCCCACTGGTGTCCATGATGACTGTCCCAACTTTTAGTATTTCGGACCACTTTTCAGAACAGAACACTAATACAGAATGCTAAATACAGGTTGTAATTCCTGTGAGGAGAGAAAAAAAATATTAAATGTAAATTTAAATATGAGTCAGGATCTCTAACTGAGGAATTTTGATGATGTTGTGTGCCTACTGTGCCCAAGCAAAATATAGAGATGTAACATTTTCTTTTTTACTATAAAACAAACTGGTAAACAGAATGAAAAAATAATAAAAGCATTATGGAGCTTTTATAGTGCTATATAATGGCGTACATGCAATTGTAGATGTCATTGCCATCATTCTTGTTTTTAACTGGAATTAAAACAACAGGACACACTTAATTTGGTAAAACAAAAAGCACTTTCTTTGATAAGGATGCATTTCTGTAAGGTTTCTTTCATATGGGGGAAGCTGTGTTGTAATGAGTGTTAATTAACTATTTGGGCTGACTTATTTTTAAATATGAATGTATCCATCAAGGTTTTGGGTCCATTTCCTCTTTGCTGTTTGTATTCCTGAAACTTAAGACGTTTTTATAATCTTTCAGGAAATACTTCAGATTTTCATTTGATCTGTTTGCTGCTTGCGCTGGTTGTACAGGGTGTGGCTGGGAATAGCTATACACGAAATGTGTTTTTAATGGTACTGGGAGCCTATTTCAAAACATATAAATCTACTTTTTACATTAATGCACTTATTCATAAAGTGTCCTGGGTAAAAAACAAGCAGGTTCCAAAAAGGGAAATGGAAACTCAAATATTACAAACGAGAATCTGGTTGTACGCTGCATCATACAGCAATGAATATGAAAATTGTTCTAATAATGTATCTTGTGGTATGATTTATTGTGTGGCAATCGTGTGGAAAATGTCACAGTTCAGTGGAAGTGGGCGTATGGGAGAGGCCCTGCAATGTTACAAACTTTGCCTCAAGTAACCACAGGGGATCCCACAATCTTTAATATAATTATATATTTGAAATTTCTTTATGCATTCTATCTTAAATGAATTGCCAGAAACAAAAAGACAAAATACTTTTAAAAATGTTCATATATAGTTACATGTTTAATGTTTTTTTTGTTTTGTTTTTTGTTTTTAATTCTTTATTTTTGGTGTAAATAAGATTAACAAACATTCCTGTGGTGCCACGACAGCAGGCACAGGTGGAATAATGCATACAAGGTCATGGCGATATACAGTTGCACATTTTTTGTTATGAAATAGGATAACATGCTAGGAACACTTATTGTAATTCAATACATGTTTAATTTTAAATTCAATGCAGGAATTATATTAAATGAATATGCAAATACAGTATCTTCACCTACGAGCAAACTACATCTCCAATTCAATAGCACAGAATGTAGTTGACAATGGTTCATCTGACATAGTTCTCAAATCTGTATTCCTAACGCCGTGTTTCATAAACCTCCATTTTCCATAAAAAAATAATAGAAAAAAAGGTCTTACGTACAATTTTCCAACACTGAGGCTCCCTCAGTGCTGCTCACCTCTTTGTCTCCTGTGATGTCATTGCAGCTTTCTCCAGCATTGGTCAAATACAATGCTCCTGATAGAGGAATCGAATGTGCATGCATGGTGAGTAGTGCCAGCTCCTATTTCACCAACTGCACCCATGTGATTTATTTTTCTTTTAACACTACAACTTAATATGGAACACTAAAAAGTATGTTCTAAATCAGATTGTCATCCGTCCTTTAACTGTTTAAGAGTAAATTATGAATACTCCCACCACGACACAGTTGACTCTTTTGAGCAGGTCCCTACAATAACAGTATCTGCACTACCTTTAGCTATTTTTCTATAAAAAATAATTTCTTCAAAACACAAGAGAAGAAAAACAAGAGCCCTTTAACCCCTTAAGGACAGAGCTTCGGAAGCTTGTCTTTCACTTTATGACAACGGCATTTTTTGCTGTTTGCGTTCAACTGCAATTTGCACTTGATTTAATTTATTTAATTTATTGCACCGACGCATATTATATACCGTTTTTTAAAGGACAGAAAGGGCTTTAATTTGATGTAACATATATATATATATATATATATATATATATATATATATATATATATATATATATACATGCTTATTTATTATAAAAAATACAGAAAAATGCAAAACAAATGAAAAATTTTGTGTTTTTGTTACAGTTTTTGCAATAATAATGTGTGCACAATTAGTGCAGGTTAAGGAAAGTAATTAAAAATAAATTCATTTAGTTGTTCTGATTTACAGAATATATAATGTGTCTGGGATTTTAAGTTTTTTTTGGTAGTTACAGGTCACAAAGCACAAGGAGTAAAATAAACTTTTAATGTGGAGCGATTTTAGAATTTGGTATGTTTGTCTTGTAAGCTTAATAGCCATAAAAGAAAACAAAATTGCCACACAAAAGTATATATTTATATAAAGTAGACACCACAGGCTATTTACCTAAGGTTGTTTTGACACTTTCTACGTAGCCATTTTACCGCCAACTCTGCTAAATATTGGAGTAAAAATGTGTTTAGGGGGGGTTTTCGAACTTCTCATGTGTATTTTGTAAAGTTGGTGTGTGCTATTCTTGTACAAAGTTTTATTATGTGTTCAGTTACTTCTGCTGAGTACAACGATATCCCCATTGTATGTCTTTGGCACTATTTCGTGAAGCTACAGTGCCATATAGGAGACCTGTCCTTTTCAGTATTCACAGTAGAATTTTGAGAGACGGATTTAATGAGCCTATGCTTCCATTTGGGGTATTATAACAGTTTGACTGTTCAAAAAAACCCCACAAAGGCCTACCATTTGTAAAAGTAGACACTCCAGGGTATCTCATAAGGTGCATATTGTGCCTTAACATGCCCCCATTTTTTTACCATTACATGCCAAAGTATGTGGTAAAAAATAATTTTGTGCATTTTTTACATACGGATTGCATTTTTGCTGGGCATTTTGTATATTTCATATGTGCCACTAAGTTCAAAACCCCCAAATTATGCTCAGCTAAGTCTTCTGAGTAAAAAGACATCCCCAATGAATGTCTTTGGCACTATTTTGTGAAGCTACAATGCCATATAGGAGACCAAGCCATATCAGTTTTTACAGAATTTTGAATTTTGACGCTCGGCCTATGTGCAATTTCCAAGCATCTTCGCAGGTTTTAAATTCAAACTACCCCACAAAGGCCTACCATTTCTTAAAATAGACACCCCAGGGTATTTCAAAAGGCATATTTTGAACCTTAGCGTGGGATAATTTTTCCGCTAGCTTGTACCAGGTGTAGTGGTAATAAGCGTTTTTTCTGCCTTTTTGACACACAAAGTGAGTTTGCACAGTATATTTTGCAAACCTTATGTGTGCTACGACTGTATAATACTTCATATGTTGCTCAGCTATGTCTGCTGAGTACAAAAATACTCCCATATGTACCTTTGCCAGGTATATGTGGACATCGGAGGGGCACATTTGGGACACAGCCATTCCATTTTTTTTCAAACGTTAAATTTTTACACTGTGCCCATGTCCCATTTTAGAGTATTTTACCAGGCTATATAATCCAAATACCCCATAAAGCCATACCTTTTCTTAAAGAAGACATCCCAGGGTATTTCAAAAGGCATATTTTGAACCTTAGCGTGGGATCATTTTTCCGCTAGCTTGTACCAGGTGTAGTGGTAATGAGCGTTATTAAATGTATTTTTTAACTTTTTTAAAACATTTTTTACTTTTTAAAACTATTTTTTAATCTTTTGTTTTGCTTATTAATTTTTTTAAAGTTTCCTAAACTTTCGTAAAACTTTTTTTTTACAGATTTAACATTTTTCTAAGCTTTTTTTTTACCGTTAACCCCTAACTAGCAGTAAGCAGCACTAACAGTAAATTCCCCATTTTCCCATAACTCCCACCCACCCCAGCTAGCAAAATATTTAATTATACAATAATTAAATTAGTTAATTAAATACATTTAACCCCTGAGGGTTAAAAAATAAATAAAAGTTAATCGTCAGGGGTTAAAAAAAATTAGATCACAGTATAATACTGTGATCTGTATTTTGATCACTGTAGGCAGTGATCGACTGGCAGGGAAGGGGTTAATTTTTATTTGGACTGGGTAAAGGGTTTTTTTTTTATTTTTTTACTTAAACGTTATTAAAACTTTTTTTAACTTAATTTTTTAACTTTTTAAAGCTTATTTTAAAACTTTTTTAACGTTAACCCCTAGTTAGCCTAACACTAAATCCCCCAATTCCCCACTAACTTCCACCCTCCCCAGCTAGCTGGATAGACTGGACCCATTTAAAATGTACAAACTATCCCAAAGTGCTACAGATTATTGCCAACAAAACCAAGTCCCAACATTGTGTCTTTGGAGAGAACCCCCATCTGGGAATATAGTTTGTAGTGTGTAGTGTATGGAGCACCATTAACTCCACGATCGCCGCAATTGCGGCGATCTGGGGTTAATTTTAGCGCGTGACGGACGAGGTCCGTCACTCGTCATTAAGGCAATCCCTTGAGTGACGGACCTCGTCCGTCACTCGTCCTTAAGGGGTTAAATTCCTTTTTTAGTCAAAATATAGGGCTTATTTTGAATCTGCCGCTCTGTGAGGCAACGTGTGTTTGGGTGGAAATTGGGGCTTTATTGTGTGTGGGGGGAATTGGGGATGTAGTTTGTAGTGTGTAGTGTATGTATGCGGAGGGATAAGAGCTGTGCAGGGAATCGGGGGACAGTGTGAATAGTGGCGTAATGTGTGTTTTGGGGTGATGGGGACTATTGTGTATGTGTTGTGGGGTGGGTTGTTTGAATGTTGAAGGGGAGATAGAGTTTGTAGTCTATGGATAAATGTCGTGGTTGTGGTAGGGTGGCAGAATTTCGGAGGGATATGGGATGTAGGGGGTATTGTTGGGGTCCCTTCAAATGAAATAGCACATCCATGTACACAGATGCAAACTCAAGGAAACAAATAAAAACATTCACAACTGCGCACATACAGGCACACACAAAAACGCAGACATGCATACATATACATATTCGCAGATACACACACACACAGATTCACACTCACAGACATGCACTCACAATCAACATCTGTCATGGGTGTACATACACTGATGCATAGTCACACAAACAAATACACAGTGAATATGGTGTGTGTGCCTATATATATATACTACTATCCATCTTCACCCCTCCTCCCCACATACAGAGCACTGCGCAGAAAGCATGACAGAGTGGGTTGCCATCATTTGTGCTTCAGAGACCTCCCTTGCCCTTACACTACGGGGTAATTAGAGCAGGCAGCTCTGGGTCAAATTGATTGGTATCAAATTAAAAAAAAAAGGATGACTAAAAAACTCAATGGTCAGGACCAAGGCCTACTGGGCCCCCAGGGACGCCATGGACTTCCCAGAACTCTAATGGCCCTGTGTGCTATGCACTGAGAGTGTCTGGAATGCATATATGTTCGTATGTGTGTTTGTGTCTGTGCATCTCTCTCTGGGATAATGTGTTATGCTATCTCTGTCTGGAAGCCTGTGTGTGTCTGAAAGTGTGTGTTGGGGGACCCTTACAGTAGGTTTGTAAGAGAATTCAAGAAACTTGATGGTGGCTCTGCTCAGACCACAAAATAACCCAAAAGAATAATGAGCAGGTAGTGTACAATGTAGAAAATGTAAAATATTAATATTATAGTTTATCGGAGACAAGTGTTTACTACCCTAAGCTTTGACAGGTCTACTTTTCTTACCATTAATTCCCAGAATCTGGAATGTCTTCAAATGCGGAGACATTTGAATCTTTTCTAAGTTGTCTAACCAGGACCGCCATCAAAAATGTTGGGGCCCCTAACACAGCTCAAGGTCCGGGTCCCCCTTCAAGCCCGCCCACAGGGCCCGCCTCCAAATCCTGCCAACAGGAATACACACACACTAACAGATACAAATACTGAAACAGACATTCACACATGCATAGGGAGATACTGACACACACACACACACACACACACACATATACATGCAGACATACATACTGAAAAACATACATATACATCCACATACTGCATACTGATATATACATACATACATACATACATACATACATACATACACACACTGGCATACATACATACATACAGACACACACTTGTATACATACATACATACATACATACAGACACACACTGGCATACATACATACACACACTGACATACATACACACACTGACATACATACATACACTGGCTGGCATACATACATACACTGGCATGCACAAATACACTGGCATACACACATACATACACTGGCATACACGCATATTTACAGTCTCCGAAATAACCTACCAGCCAATGCTTTCTCTGAGTGAGGAGCGGAAAGATACCTCCTATGATCGGCAGGGTTAACTCCAGCAGTTAAACAACGGACATGGCATCTTGGCACTTTGGTATACCTGGAAACAAAATAGGATATACCAGCTGCTGGGTCCAGGAATACAAATATAACATCATTTAAAAAAATAATGTCCATCAGTTGCAGTCAGATAAATAGCGTTTTGGAAGATTTATAGCCAGCTTTGTTTTGTATCCATCGGTTCAAAGGGTAATACATTTCTATATATTCACTGGCATACACACATACATACATACATACACTGGCATACACACATACATACATACATACATACACTGGCATACACACATACATACATACATACATACACTGGCATATATACACACATACATACACTGGCATACACACACTTGCATACATACATACACTGGCATACACACACTGGCATGCACACATACACTGGCATACACACATACACTGGCATACATACACTGGCATACACAGGCATACACTGGCATACACACATACACTGGAATACACACATACATACAATGGCATACATACACTGGCCTACACACATACACTGGCATGCATACACATACACTGGCATACACACATACAAACACTGGCATACATACACTGGCATACACACACATACACTGGCATACACACATACACTGGCATACACTGGCATACATACACATACACTGGCATACATACACATACACATACACACACAACTCATTTTCAGCCAACCTCCTCTCTTCCTTACTATTTCGTCGCAGGAGGGTGGCTGGGGATTATGTGATTCGGCTGCCTCTCCTGGCGGCCTTTCTCTCCTCCTTCCTGCGCGGAGTAAACTGGGAGGAAGTGACCGGACGTCACTTCCTCCCAGCAGCACTTGCTTTCCGGCTGCACCAGGCCCCTGAAGATAATAGGGCCCATTGGGTGGCCCTAAATGCTTGGGCCACCTGATGGGCCCCATCAGCGTGTGGGCCCCGGTGCAGATGCAATTGTCACGGTTGTCATGCCCTGATGGCGGCCCTGTGTCTAACATCCTGTTTAACAGCCTTCATTCATACTTTGATCAGGGAGACAAAGGTATGCTGATGACAGGCTAGGAAAAATATTCATTATACATGTAACTTTTAAAATGGGTGGAGCTTTTTAGGAAATACCAGGACAGCTTCTAGGAATGGGGCTACAATAAACATTTTTAGTGAAATACAGTGTTACAAATGGGACTAAAGCTTTCATTTTTAAATACCAAATGGCTGATGTGCCTAGTTACTGACTATAATTCTGCTATAATTTAATACATGATCATTCAAAATAATTACTTGGCTGAACACGTAATATGTAAAGAAGGATTATTTAATTGCAGTGTAAAGGGGCCATGGGCAGTTAATCATATCCTGCAATCTTTAGGATATATTAAAAGAACACTTAGCATCATAACCACTACAACCTGCTATACAAATAGATGTGTGATATTCTTTATATACAGGATATCCTAAATGAGTTACAAGTCAATGTTATTTAATCAGCAGAGAGAAATCTAGAGATTTTTTTATCCTCTAAACTTATGCTCTTGTAGATATTTCCTTACAGAATTATCGCTATCTAAAATCTAAAATAAACTTTCAGAGAATTATTTCCTGTATGTGCCATAACCTTTATAAAAACTGTAACTTTTCTTGATTTCTTATGCATGGGGAAACTGTTGTTAAACAATTATAGATCCACCATAACTACTACAGCCCTCTGTAGCATTCTGGTGCCAAGAATACCCTGGTGTATGCAGGGGCATAACTAGAAACCACGGGCCTGGTGCGAAAATTGCCCTGCGGCCCCCCCAAAAGTCCCTGCCCCCCCCCCCACACACACATAGACATATAGATACACACACATAGATACACACATGACAAATACATACAGGCACACATACATGTAGACAAATACATACATACACATATACAAACACACATACATACATACATACACACACTCAGAGACCCATACATACAGAGACACATACATAGACACAGACATGTAGAGACACACACACACTCCCAGACACACACACATTCAGACACACACACTCAGACACACACTTACACACAGAGGCAGACATGTACTAACACACAGACACACACACACACACACATTCAGACACAAAAACTCACACAAATTATTCATATTTTTTAAAATGTAAAAAAGTCCACCCAGCCTCCCTACCAGTGGTAGATCCAGAGCCTGATCTCGGGAGGGCACTTGTAGATTATTTAAAGAAATAATCCAGGCACAATAACCACTACAGCTCAGTGTAGTAGTTATGGTGCCAGTATTGCCAGGATCCCATCCCAGAGTAAGTAGCCAAACCATTTAAGAACAGTTTGACAACTTACCTGGGGTCTGCTTGGATATAGGACATAGGAGCAGTGGTATGTGTTAGGGGTGAAGTGTGTGTGAAAGGTGCAGTGTGTGTGTGTGTGTGTGTGTGAGTGGTGAAGTGGGTGTGCGAGTGCGTGAGGGCGGCAGTGTATGTCAGGGTTGCAGTGTGTGTTAGGGAGCAGTGTATGTGTGGGGCAGTGTGTGTGTGAGAGAGCTGCAGTGTGTGTGTGCGAGTGGTGCAGTGTGTGTGAGAGTTGGGGACATTTCTCAATCCCTGGTGGTCCGGTGGGGAATCCCTGGTGGTCCAGTGGTTAGAGTGATCTCTAGCCCACGCTCCAGGGCTAGAGTTCACTCTCGCGATATTTGGAGTGTTGCTGTGGTAACCGCGGCAACGCCCCATGCAACGCTCAATGCTCGCTCCATGCTCCCGGATCCTCTCTCCCTCCCTGCCAGCGGCCAGCACAGTGCCTACAGACCCGGTCCGCAGGCACATTGCAGGGCTGGCGCTTGGACAATGCCAGCCCTGCATTAGCCGGCAGGGGAGAATCTCGGGGGGAGGGGGGGAATGGCCCGTTGCCCCCCCTTCCGGATCCGCCACTGTTCCCTACCTGGAGAGCTGGTATGGATCTGTCCCTGGAGTCCAGTGGGGTGAGAGTTCTGCATGGGCCTGCTTTCCTCTATAGAGACACCTGTCTTTTCCAGATGGAGAAGATCAGATGCAGTGGACCCCTCTGGCGGGTGGCTGTGTTCCCAGCAGAGGCAGCGAGGGAGCTGTCTACTGATGCTGGGAGCCGGAATATGATATCATATTCCAGCTCCCGGCATCAGCAAACGGCGTGTGAGGGAGCAGAGCAGGGAGAACAAAGCTCTCTCACCGCCTCTTCCGGGAACACAGCCACCCGCCAGAGGGGTCCACTGCATCTGATCTTCTCCATCAGGAAAAGATAGGTGTCTCTATAGAGCAAAGCATGCCCATACAGAACTCTCACCCAATGAGTGTTCTCCATCAGTGGTCCTGCATTGGTCCTGCTTTGTACAATGGAGAAATCCTGTGCTTCTCCTGCTGGAAAAGACCTGAAGCAGCAAATACAACACCAGTACCAGTTGAGTCTGTGCTAAAACTGTTTGACATCTTACCATGGGACATTGTCAAGTCATTCCTGGCACCATGAACCCTACAGTTTGTCATAATGGTTTATAAAGCCAGTTTATCCATGTATAAGAATTATTAAGACAAGTCTGACTTATCAGGAGGGTTATAAGTGCAGGAAAGAATTTCCTGAAAACGGATTTTAGGAAATCATAATTCTAAAAGGAAATGATCTACAAAATCATAAATTGCTTTTTTTTTTTTTTTTTTTTAAATAACACTGCTTGTAACACATTTAGGATATACATTATATAAAAAATATCACACATCTGTATTTATATGTGCTATAAAAACATTTCCATGAGTAGATTTTTGGCCAGCAAAATTATGCATTTGGTACAAAAGTGCATAATGCTTCCAGTCTCTCATTGAAGATGACATCATCAATAAGGCATATTTTTAGAATTGCAAGTATGGAAAATATGAGTTACAAGTTCTTATACACTGATATATAAGAGAATCAGTCCTTTTACTTTCCTGACATGTTTGTATTCCTGTCACTGTTGTGTTCCTTCAACTGTGAGATCCCCTCCATTTACAAAGAAAGCAAATTAGCGCTATATAAATAAGAATGGAGGATGAAAATTAATTACTTTTTGGAAGTGTTTTTTTATTTTTACAGTGTTTTTTTTTTTGCGGTAGTATTTTTAAATTATATTATCTAGTAGTGTCAGGATATGATTTTTTAAAATAATTTTGGTAGAAAGAAGAATTTAAAATCAATAATTTTTATTTGGTATTAGTAAATTTGTCTGAAAGACCAATTTAGGTCTTTCAGCCTTTTGGTAGATAACTCCCTAATACCGTGGGAATTAGGGAGTTATCTACCAAGCGGCTGCAAGAAAAGTCCCGAAGTTGCCGAAGTGCCGAATTTCCGAAGTGCCGAAGTTGGTGAAGTTCCGAAGTGGTGAAGTTCCGAATTGCCGTAGTCCCGAATTGACAAAGTCCCGAATTTCGGAATGCCAAACCGAGCCGAATATTTTTCCCATGCACATGCCTAGTGAGGAGTACATTGGTAGCAGATGGTACTCGTAGAGCAAGCTCACACCTTTTGTTTTCAAATAAAAACAGTAAAACATCTTTGACAGATGATTTACAATATGTAGGAATGATTGATGTAGCCGAGATAAGGAGGTGGCCTAACATGGTTCGTTTATGTGTCGATAAATCTTCGAGGAAGCGTTTTAGTAAACAAAATCTCGGGGGGAACTCCGATAGATATTATCATTTCTAATATTTGTTGCTAATAGTTGGATAGTTTTGGGCAAGACCAAAAAATATGGTATAAAGTACCGGTCTATCCATAGCCTCTCCAGCATAAATTAGATGTGGAGAGGTGTAGTCGAAACATTTAACCCCTTAAGGACCAAACTTCTGGAATAAATGGAATCTTGACATGTCACACATGTCACAATGTCCCCAGATACCAAGGTATATTGCCATAGATATCTTAAAAGATTTTAGATTGAATGAAGATTTGACTGTGTCCCTAAGGTTATTCCATAATTGTGGTGCTCTGTAGAAAAATGAGGAGCGAGCCACTTTGTTTTTGTTTTGCGGTATGCTAAATATTGTGCTGGTACTGGATTGAAGGTCATAAGAGATGGGAACATTCTATATTTAACACGTCACAATGGTGGGTAAAATAATTACATTCTAGTACTAAGCTGCAGAACAAATTATATAACGTATTTATGAAATTTGGACATCCAACGGCCGATTCCCCAGCAGAAGCCATTGTCAGGATTTTACCTGAGGTGGGGGTCTGTTGTGCAGATATGTTTGCTCACCCTTGCAGATAGACACAGTCCAAGGTGACCAGGTAAGAAGCCACCTGGACTGTGAATCTGTGCACTGGGGCTGTGCAGGAAAGGTGTTCCAAAGCAGTACCAACAAGGTCACAAACAGCAGGATAGTCGAGGGATAGTGAAAGTCAAGGGATGCCAGAGGTCAGGATAAACGAAATGTAGCCAAAATCAGAAACCGGGGTCAATTTGGAATACAAGTTCAGGAGACTAGAAAACAGGAACTGAGCACATACACCAGGATCAAAGACTTAATAATGTTCTCAGAAAGGGGCAGTTTATATATCCAGCAGATGAATGATCAGTCTCAGGTGAAGCACAGCAATGACCATAGAATAAGTCCAGCCCCCAGTGCTGCAGACATAGCCAGGAATAATAGGGATAGAACAGCTCCAAAGAAACAGATAGCAGGCCCAGAACAATAAAGGACCCAGGTTCAAATTCCCTGGTTGGCACTTGTCTGGCTGTCTATATGGCACAGTGAAAACTGTGTCAGCCATTAAGTGCTTAGGAATGTGTATGGGGAAAATGTTTGGTTTGGGACTTTGGATGTTCTCTTGCAGCTGCTTAGTGGATAACTTTCTAATTACCATGGTATTAGGGAGCTATCTACCAAAAGGCTTACTTAGTATTAGTAAATTCAGTTTAAAAAAAAAAAACAGTGGCTCGGGAGGGGGGACACTTGTATTTTGTTTACTACACATGCCCCTACTTAATCTTTACTTGGTATAAGTAAATTTGTCTGAAAGACCAATTTAGGTCTTTCAGCCTTTTGGTAGATAGCTCCCTAATACTGTGGGAATTAGGGAGTTATCTACTTACTCATTCCCATCCATTGACTTTCTAAGTTGTAAGTGTTGCAAATGCTTACAGCTGAATCCTGGGTATGTTTGTGTACGTTTTATTTAAACTGGTATACAGTGTAACATTCTTCATTCTTCCACTTGGTATATTAGTATTTTGGCAATTCAGTGCTTCGGAACTTCGGCAATTCAGCTATTTGGACATTCGGAATTATCCGAATGTCCAAATTGCCCGAAATTCGTCCAAATTGACATTCGGAACAAAACAAATTGCACATGTCTACTGAAGGGCTTTCAAACTTGTACATATCAACACACTGTTGTAGCATACATAGCATTGATTCATCATAGAGCCTTGATTGTAAAATGTACAGCTAAATAACCACATTTTCTGCCTTTAGTAAACCAACAGTAACATGTAAGGGGACATCCTATCCACCCTGTCTCACTGTCTATAGAAAAATAACTTGTTTGCATCATTTATCTTTTAAACTGATCTCTTCCCTTACAGTAATAACAACTGTCTCCCAATCAGCAGTAACAGCATTATGCAATTCGAGTATTACAAGTCCTAGTGTAGAGATAAAACATTTGCATTCCTATGAAATTTATGCTTATAGTATAGTGACCCATGCAAGCTTATATTCTCATAGTTAATGTGCATTAAACAGGGATTAGAACAAGTGCTCATAGATCATATACTATCAGTTTGCACATTCTCTGTGGCACCTTTGTGAATGGAGGAAATGTAAGATGCCACCAGTATTTGTCACATTTTAGGAATTAAGTGTTGTTTCCAATTTGCCTCTCTTTTTTATTTTTTTTGCAAGTGTGGAATAATAGGAGGGATGTTTTAGTTATCTTGATGTTAACATTGTTATGTACAATTGGGGTAGAAACTATCACAGCACTGCAACTAATTATATGGGGAAAGAGTTTAATACATCCTACAGGTAAGTACTAAACCATGTAAAATACCAAGAATCAGGTGCTCTAGGACATTGTAAGGAAGGTCTGGCACAATAAGACATATACAGAGTAACAAAAGGTCAAAACATACGGAATCAATAAAGGCACTGGAAGTGGACTGTAAGGTAACCAAATGCAAGCTGTTCACTCTCTTCTCTACATCCATTCTCCTGGTTAGAGACCAAGCCTTCTGTGGCCCCTGTGAAGGATCCTAAAGTCCTCCGGAATTTCAATGCCAAGTCTCTGTAGGAATTGCAGTGGATCAGTGATAGCAGAAGAACCGCTGGCAGTGTGACCTTGAAGACTAGGAGTTTAAAGGGGTATCCCCATGCAAATTTCAGGTTGTGTGATTGAAGGAGGTTGGCAACTGGTTTCCAGTTTCTCTGTCTCTCCAGTGTAGTTGGGGCCCTATCATGGAATATCTAGAGCTCTCAATCTTGACACTGATAGGGGGGTAGACCTTCTCAGGCATAGCATAGCTTCTTTAGTCTGTGTGAAAAGCGCTCCTTAGCCTGGACATTTGTCACAAACTTCTGGAGGAGCCTGCTAGCTAGCCTCCTGCCCAAGTACCATAGGCCTCATACAAAGACCCTGTTTGGGAGTGAAATCTCCTCCACCTCCATTATCAGCTTTCCCTGGGTGCCCGTGGTTTGACACTTTTCCTTTATTCGAATGGAACCACACACTGGCTTCCTGGCGTCCGTTCGCATGAAGAAACCCACGAATTGTCCTCAGCGGTACTTAGCCGCGATCGTTATGGAACTAAATTCGGCATGAGGATTTTGTGGGTTCCCGGTCACCTCAGCAGGACTTAATTGCGAATGTTATGGAACTGTTTTAGGCATGGGGTGACCGTGCGGCTCCCGGACTACTTGGCCCGGGGTTTTGCATGACTTTGAAATCCGCAAGGAGAGCGCTTTTTGGAGGGAAGGTGCCTGAGACTGGGGGGAACAAGGACCCAGGTGAAAAGTTGACCGGCCAAAGCACCAAATGTCCTGGAACTGTTTTGGGCATAGAACCATGTGTGCAGCCGGTCAGAACTTCCACACGGTGGCGTTTCCCCTACACTGCATGGATCTGAGCGCTATTTGGAGAACTTGGGCGCTCAGATCAGGGCTATTTAACGATATATAATTTGTGGGGGTTTCTATTTGTTTTGTATGTATTTTTTTTACGTATTTTGATATTTTATGGTTTTATTACTGGCTCCAGAGGGTGGTCTTCTTTTGGCTTTACAAGATAACAGAGTGGACTCCGAGGTGTAATTAACCAGTAATTTAAACAGTGCATTTTCTCTGTTTATAGTGCTAAGGCTGCAGGTGTGTTATAGACACTAGAACACTACATTAAGGTGTCCCTTTAAACCATTTTTTAACAGTTTAACAATAAATAATAGTTGAATTGAATGGACAAAGCATCCACTAACAAAGTTCATAAATCACAAATTGTTCATTGTATGTGCTCTTCTTAGTTATTGATTAAGCTGCTTTTAGAAGTGGTCGTTATTATTATTATTTTATTATGATTATAGCGCCAGCAAATTCTGTAACGATGTATTATGGGTGGACTAACAGATCCGTAATTGTAACAAGACAAGTGGACACACACGAACAGAGAGGTTGAGGGCCCTGCTCAATGAGCTTACATTCTAGAGGGAGTGGGGTATAGTAACACAAAGGGTAAAAGTAGGGGTAACAAAGTAGGTTGCTAGAAAAGTATTCACTGAGGGCTTAGTAGGTTATTTTTGACAGTTGCAGGAGAGGAGTCAAGGTGTGGGGATGAAAACCTGCTAACAGTTTTATTGATATGTTTTCCTGAAGAAGTGAAGCGGTGCTGGATTCCAGGTAAGTTTAGAACTTATTTTGAAGGGCCCAACAGATCATTATAAATTGAAAAAGGAAATGGTTAAAGCAACCCTTTAATTTTTGCCACTTTTCACTTTGCTTTCATTTTGCCAAACACTCTTAATTAGAACAATTCTGTAAAAAAACAAAAAAAAACAAAACAGTGGCTGCATTCTATTAATGTCTTCAGTCACATTTAATTTATAAAACTCTATTTGAAGACTGCTTTTATCTCACAAATTTGGAAGTCAAGCCTTGTGACATTGAGCACAAGCCGCTGGAATGTGCTGTTGATACAGTCTGACAGCTTTGATGCAGCCAGAAACTTTTAAAAGTAAACTAGCCAGATTATGTTGAAGTCTGTTACAGAAATGCATGCTATAATTTATACATATACTGAATGTAGCAACATCACAGCACTATCCTATGACAACAGATAGACTAGTGCATTTAGTTTCAAACTATTTGCAATTCATCCGAAGTTTGGGCGATCAGCGATTAGTCTAAATTGCACAAGTCAAACACTATAAGGTCAAATCGTGAAACATACAAAAACATACAATGGACATGCCATTTAGGTGTCTAGAGAGATATCAGCTATGCCTCACTGATGATGCCTAACAAGGCTGAAATGATCATCTGGGGTTGCTGTATCTCTCGTGCTGAGAGAGCCGGCCTGTATTTTGGATCTGTTCTGCCCTTTTGGGTGGAATCAGACTGAGATGCATGGTCTGGTTTTTTTTTGTAATGGCACAAGATGAGCTAAAACCAGCTTGAGAACTGAGCGGGGATCCACTGAAGGGCTGGCTAATTGAGCTGTTGTCTGTCCTCAGCACTCTCTTGTGACTTGTTTTTTTTGCTCTCCTTAAGCTTAAAAGGTAATCCAGACTTGGACCCCTTGCTCACGGTGCCTAGATAGATATCAGCTATGCCTCACTGATGATGCCTAACAAGGCTGAAATGATCGCCTAGGGTTGCTGTATTTCTTGTGCAGAGAGAGCCGGCCTGTATTTTGGATCTGTTCTGCCCTTTTGGGTGGAATCAGACTGAGATGCATGGTCTGGCTCCCTTTTAATGGCACAAGATGAGCTAAAACCAGCTTGAGAGCTGAGCGGGGATCCACCGAAGGGCAGGTTAATTGAGCTGTTGTCTGTCCTCAGCACTCTCTTGTGACTTGTTTTTTTGCCATTTAGTTTGTTTCATGATTACATGATTTGGAGTTCCATCCATGGCACAAAACAAAAATACATATAAATAAAGATGATTGATGCTAAATGATCATTTTAGTGACACATCAAGTGCAGTGGTGTATCCTGGTTTTGTGCAGCCCTAGGCATGACAAAACTCAGGAGCACCCCTCCCCCCTTCCCCTGCCACTCCATCCCCCCCCCTTCCCAAGGCCGGACTGGGGACACGAAGCAGCCCTGGAAAAAAATCTATGGCAGCCCCATAAGTCATTGTGCTATGTAGTGTGTGTTATATAACACACACTACATAACATATATACACACACACACACATAACTATATATACACCGGTATATATATATATATATATATATATATATATATTATTGGAATATTTCTTTTTCAATTCAAAATATTAGTCCTTTTAGGGTAATTAAATTATACAGTAAAGCATACTCACATGCAGACACAGACAATCTTACTGATGCACACAAATAGGCTCATTGACAGACAATCTCAATGACACACACAGACAAGGTTACTGGTACACACACACATTTAGTACAGAAAAACTCTGATACACACACAAGCTTACTACAGACAAGCTCACTGCACACACATGCTCACCACAGACAGGAGCAGACACACCCATGCTTCCTACAGACAAGCTCACTAACACACACACGATCCCTACAGATAAGCTCACTGACACACATACAAGCTCACTCACTAGCAGGCACACACACAAACTCACTAGCAGGTGCACACACACAGAAGCTCACTCACTAGCAGATGCGCACACACACACGTACACACAGAAGCTCACTCACTCACTAGCAGATGCACACACACAAATATATCCACACACACAGAGGCAGGCACCCACACACACACGCACGCACACACACACACGCACACAGAGGCAGGCAACCACACACACAGAGACAGGCAGACATCCACACACACAGAGACAGGCAGACAGCCACACACACACACACCAAAAGCCACACACACACACAGGCAGGCAGTCAAACACACACAGGCAGATAGCCACACACTCACACAGGCAGATAGTCATACACACAAGGCAGATAGCCACACACTCACACAAGCAGATAGTCATACACACACAGGCAGATAGCCACACACCCCTCCCCCCCCACACACACACACAGGCAGACAGTCATACATACACACAGAGGCAGACAGTCACACACACACAGACAATGTCACACACACACACACACACAGGCAGACAGTCATACATACACACAGAGGCAGACAGTCACACACACAGAGACAGTGTCACACACACACACAGGCAGACAGTCATACACACACACAGAGGCAGACAGTCATACATATACACAAAGGCAGACAGTCACACATACACACAGAGGCAGACTGTCACACACACACACACACACACAGGCAGTCACACACAGACACACCTGCTTCTTACCTCCACATCCTTTGGAGCTCCTGGAGACTGGTTGTTGGGGAAGCAAGGACTCCTTCCTGCTTCCCATGCTGCATTAACCATGCCCCCTGCCGCATGTTAAGCCCCACCCCCGCCACACGCTAAGCCCCTCCCCGCTGCACGCTAGCTCCGCCCCCGCCGCAAATTGTATTTTTGTTTTTTATGATCCCGGCTGGCCATGTGTGAGCTGTGCCGGCCGCCTGGTTCCACCTGCTCCCATGTGGTCCTGTGCGGCCGCACAGCTCACACGTGGCCGGCCGGGATCACAGGAGCCTGATCACTGATAAGGGCTGACCAGTATCCTGGTGGGCCAGTCCGGCCCTGCCCGTTCCACGCCTTCTAAATACACACACACACTCACTAACTCACACACACACACACACACTCACTCACTAACAGACACACACACACACACACTCACTAACAGACACACACACACACACACACTCACTAACAGGCACACACACACTCACTAACAGGCACACACACTCTAACAGACACACACTAACACACTCACATTTTTTTTTTAATTCAATCCCCCCAGCCTCCTTACCTTTGGGAATGCTGGGGGGGGGTTCTTCCTTTCCCTGGAGTCCAGTGGGGCTGCTGGGCGGCTGTGCGGCTGGCCGGTAAGTGCAGGCGGCGAGGGAGCACTGACCCTCCTGTTCAGCTCCCTCGCGCGCTGCAGAGTGATGCCGGGAGCCGGAATATGATAGTGATGCTGGGAGCCGCCCGCCCGTCTGGATTGTCAGTTAGCTGCCCCCTGGAAAGTGCCGCCCAAGGCAAATGCTTTGTTTGCATCACTGCTAATACGTCCCCGATCAAGTGAGAAGTGACCAATGATGAGATAAAAGGGAGCAGTGAAAAAAATTGGTATATATTAAATATATATAGATTTTTTTTCCACCGTGCTCCCTTTTCCCCTTCTATTGGTTACTTCTGCTCACTTGATCTATGAGTCAAATGTGCAAAAATGCACTTATTAGTGTACTGCAATACATACATAATGTTTATAGGCATTTTATTTATTTCTATAAATCATTTTCCCCAAAATTATTGCATGGACGAAATTAGTCTGAACCAAAACACTACTTGATGAAACACGGTTTGACCCAAATAATAATAATCAATCTGGACAAACCATATTTTTTCACGATGTCCAGACACAGAGCCCTGTTACACTGTAAAATACTGTGGCAAATCACATTTTGTCCCCCATATTTTTACCCAAAAGACTGTATCCCTATCCCTGGTTCTCATCATCTACCTCTCCAAGCTAAACATCCTAGATCACCTATCCCAATGGCTGGGCAATGACTCCAGAGAACTGGGAGGATTGTAGCAGGACTTAGCTACAATCCTCTGGAACTCCGTCCTGGCCGCACCTATTCGCATTGCCCAGCACACTTTCACCTCTGTTTTCCCCCACTCCTGGACCAGCCAGGAGAGTGCTAATTGGAGGGGAGGTACAAGAGACCAAGAGGAACAATTACTCCCTGAGAGCCAGGGGGTGCGCTCCCATTTTTAGTCCACAGGAGCTCCTGATATTTGACTGGTCAAAGCCATATATTCTATGGAACTCTTTCCAGTATGGACTTTGCAAGTGGCTGGTTAAGTCTTTACCCCGGTGGCGATTCATCAATTCTTCATGGATTCAAGTGCTATTTTGCCAACATAAGCGCTCGGATCAGGGCTATCCCTAGTTATATCATGTGTTGGGGTTCCTGTCGCTTTACAGTGTTTTTTGGGGTATTTTGTGTTGTGTCCTCTGTATCCGGGAGATAATTAGTTTAGCGAGAGACAACTCGATTATCTTCCAGACACAGATGCACCATGGTTTGATCATTTGGTGTTTAATAGGTACCCTTGATAATGGCAACCAGTTTTTTTTGTTTGATATTGTGATTTTTTTCCTACTTAATAAATTAGTATGGTACTTAAAGATTAAAGTTGTTATAGTGTGCATTCTATATTATATATATGTTTAATAGGGACCCCATGCTGGGGGTCCACGTATAAATGACCGTGCTTTTGACAATAAAATCAGTTGTACTCTTAGAATCCCTAACCATTCGCTATCTTAATAGCAATAGCATTAGGAGGGTAAGCATATTAAGGTATATAGGCAGGCCCAGATTAAGAGCCCAGTGGGCCTGGAGCTGACAATTATGATGGGCCTAATTACAAAATCTTATCAACCAAAAACACTAAAACAACCATACCTACCAAAGGGTCATGTATCTGATGGAGATGGTGTTGGAGGGAAACTCAAACGATGCAGCTATACGAAAACACATACTCTATGATGTACTCTATGATGTACTGATGTACACATACTCTCTTATTTATGCTTTCATCTTTAAAGTAAATATATACCCTCTAACAGCAGTGTCCAGTGAAGCAGGATGTCAATGGGCAGGGTAAAAGGGTGTGCAACTGATGCAAATCACGTGACCAGACCTGCCAAAAGGGGTGAACATGCCCCAAAAGGGTGCATGTTTGTCCAAAGAATTGGAAGGCCAGCCTGGCATGAATGCATGTCAGGCTGCCTGCCAATCATGAAGGCTGTCCAACTAAGGGCATACTATGCAGGCAGCACCCTGAGCTTGACATAAATGCATCAAATGATGCACCTACTCCACGCTTTCCAAGGACTGTTCCCTAGCACTCACATGTCCACGTGTCTCCTTACCTTCTTACTAGCAGGTAGAAGCTCCTGGTATACAGTCTGGGACAGAGTAAAGGTGTATGTAGAGAGTGTAGAAGAAAGGGGACATGCCACCGTGTTAGAGAAACCAAAGTCTACATTACCTAAACTAATTTTATTGTCAGTCAGTCCACACAAGTTGTGTTGCCATACATCCCTCTTAAGCTTCCAAACTTAAAGGGACACTATAGTCACCAGAACAACTACAGCTTATTGTATTTGTTCTGGTAAGTAGAATCATTCCCTTTAGGCTTTTTGCAGTAAACACTGTCCTTTCAGAGAAAATAACTCCACTGGCCACTCCTTAGATGGCTGCTATAGGTGCTTCCTGGTGCAGCACTGCCATTCAGTGTCTCCACCCTCTGCATGCAGACACTGAACTTTCCTCATTGAGATGCATTGATTCAATTTATCTTCATAAGGAGATGCTGATTGGCCAGGGCTATGTTTGACTTGTGCTGGCTCTGCCCGTGATCTGCCTAGTTGACAGTCTCAGCCAATCCTATGGGGAAGCATTGTAATTTGCTCAGACCACCACGTTTGATGACGTCAGCAGAAAGTCAGTCAGCTCAGAGACAGAGCCAGCAGCTGCAGACTTGAATACAGGTAAGATTTTACTATATTTAGGGAGGCAAGAGGGGCGAGGGGGGCTAGATGGTGTTTTTTACATAAAAGGGTCAGAAATACCGTCTGTGCCAGTAAAATACCACTCAAGTGGCAAACCTAAGAGTAGTGTGTAAAAAAAAAAAAGCAAAAGAAAAGTTGTTTTTTTTTTTTTAAATGGGTCTATTCCATGGGCCTGGGCCTGGGCCTGGGCCTGGACCTGGGGCTGCAGCTCCATCAGCCTCCATGTTAATCCGGCCCTACCTAAGAGTAGTGAGTAAAAAAAAAAAGTTTATTTATTTTTATGGGCCTATTTCATGGGCCTGGGCCTGGGCCTGGAGCTGCAGCTCCATCAACCCCTATGTTAATCCAGCCCTGTATATAGGCCGTTTATATTTACATTTTGCCTTTTCTTGCAACTTTTACTTCCAAATAATAATGCACATTTATGGATTTTTATTCCACTCGTTACTGGCCAGTGAAAATGTAGCAAGTAGATACTCACTACAAGCATAACATTTAAAATGTGTTTATTTCTTGTTCTGGACATTTGACTTGGTCACAACAGGGAGAGTATCACAGACAGAAAGAGCTAACGCATGTTATGCCTCAGTTGCACATCGTCAGTGCTTCTGACAAATGAAACATGTTTGTATTGAATGTTGATGCAGGAACAGAATCTGCTACCGACACCCAGCTGAAGTGTTTTGCTCAATCCCTGCAGTTTTAATATGACCTGACCTCTAGAATACATAAATATTTTTCAAGTAGAAATTAGCCACTGGTGAGTATGCTATGGACTCTCCAGACTTGCTGTGGTGAGCAACTTTTAAGACCTGGCTAGGGCATACGAATTCAAAAAGGTCTTCTTTCATCCTAGTTGCAATTCTTGGAAGGGATTCTAAAATACATTTGATAATATGTGCATATGAATAAATCCCTATTATGTACCCAGAACAATACAGAAAAGAAACCAACCTCAAGTATTCACTGTAGTAGTATTTAGTGTGATCATAGATTATTGCAAGCTGACACTAACACTCCAGACCTACTTGGGCAATTTTTTCCTCACATTAAAAAACTATTTGTGCATCCTAACCATGTATCTTTGCTTCCGCTTTTCTTGAGGGAACGTCCTTGTTATTAGGCATATTCTTAGGACATACTCAAGGCAGCCATTGAGAGATCATGGTGAACTGAGCTGCTGACATCAGAGAATTGAGAAGTGAGATTGATCTATATGCCAAAAACTGCTTCATTAAGTTAAAGTTGTTTTTGTGACTATTGTGTCCATTTAACGCTGCTTGTGCCAACAGTGTTCCTTTAAACCCATGAGTGCATGCTTTCATTGATTTGTACTGTGACTGTGTGATGTTACCTTTGAACCCTTGAGCATCGTGGTTTCCCTACTTAGTGCACACTTCCCAGCCTTACCACCTACTGGTAAATTCTGTAAGTGTTTTTATAATAGTTTCAATATTAACACACGTCAAGTTCCTTCATATATATATAAATATATATATAAAAATAGAAAATAATCTTGCACTCCATGTAATTGGGTATACGGACACGGTACCAGAGCAGACACGGTGTGTCAGGCGCAGACATATCACAAGACGTGGCCAGAAGGGGCAGACCTTTTGGGGGAAGAGGCAGATCTCCCCGTCAGCAGAGATAGTTCCTATCTTTAATCTATAATCAAGAATTCTATCAGTGGATGAAGTAAGTTTATTAAGCAAGGGACGGTCCTTTGTTCCCACCTCAAAACCAAGTCCTTTGAACTGGGAGGTGGAACTCTATAAGTTCGGCCGTTCACTAAGACTTAAAGATTTTTTTAAGTCCAAACCCACTGATAGTTCTAACACGACTTCAAAATTCAAGACAAGAAGTACATTTGACCCCATGCCCAATCAGGCCTCTATTAACGTTTTTACGTTCAGTACACAAAGAATCATCTGATCACTTGAAAGAAAACCCTCCATATCACTCTAATTGTACACGTAAAGATCGAGCAATGATTAAGTCACTATCTAGTGACAAGAACATTGTCATTAGACCAGCTGACAAGGGTGGCGGTATCGTAATCCAAAACTATTCTGACTACCGCTCCGAAATTTTGGGACAACTTTCGGATCAATTGACCTACTATAAGTTGCCAAATGACCCCACAGACCAAGTAATTCGCCAAATTGAAACTTGTTTATTGCGAGGATTGCATTTCAACTATATCTCCATGGAATTATTCTCATAACTACAGTCAATAGCACCTAGA
This sequence comes from Pelobates fuscus, assembly GCF_036172605.1. Lineage (NCBI taxonomy): Eukaryota > Metazoa > Chordata > Amphibia > Anura > Pelobatidae > Pelobates > Pelobates fuscus. The sequence goes on along the minus strand of NC_086318.1, from coordinate 354,584,961 downwards.
ACCCCTGTGCTATATACGCTGCCGAAGGTTCACAAAAACAAGGAAAAACCTCCTGGTCGCCCCATTGTATCTGCAATAGGGGGTGTATTGGAACCATTAGCAAAATGGTTGGATTATTTATTTAAGGAAACCATTGAGCATCTCCCTACGTGTATCAAGGATACTCCTAGCTTCATCAAGCAATTATCTGAGATTATGTTACCTCCTGAACCTACAGTCCTAGTGACTTGTGATGTGAAAAGCCTATATGCTGTAATACCGCATCAAGATGGGATAGAGGCGATGAGATCAATTTTAGCCACAGCCACTTACTATTCTGGCCCTCCAATAGAGTTTACGTTGGAATTATTGGACATTGTGCTTTCTCAAAATTACTTCAGATTCGAATCTGATTGGTACAGACAGATTGCAGGGACATCCATGGGTGCTGCTATGGCACCCATGTATGCAAACGGCTATATGTTTAACTTTGAGACCAATTATATCTTGGAACCCTACAGAGACCGTATCCTGATGTACATCCGCTATATCGACGACATTTTTATGTTAATCAGGGGAAACACAATGGAAGTGGAACAAATGATTGTACAGATCAATGCATGTACTTCCAACATAGAACTCACAGCTGTGATTGATCCATCTTCTGTGGACTTCTTGGATGTCAGATTAATACGTGAAGATTCCAGCCTGGCTTACACCCTGTACTCTAAACCTACAGATCGGAATACGCTACTACAGGCAAGCAGTTTTCAACCCACATCATTAAAAAATTCACTGCCTTACTCACAATTTCTACGGGTGCTTAGAAACAATTCTAACTTCAGTAAAGCTCAAGATCAACTCAACATTATGTGGAATAAATTCGCAAGCGTGGATACAACAACTATGTGTTACAGAAAGCCTTAAATAGATGTCTTGCAACAACTGGCACTTCAACACCTACGGTACAGCTTAATAGACTGGTCTTCCCTACAACGTACACCACATCATCGCTAAAATTTAGGGACATCATCTACAACAATTGGAGAGTGTTAAAAAAGGATTTTACCTTACTGGCAATTTTCCAGCAACCACCCATGATTTGTTATAAAAGAAACAAAAATTTGAGGGATCTATTAGTGAAGACAGATCCTACACATGTTACCTAAAGGAAAAAACGACGCAGAACTTGGGTTGTTATCGATGTTTAGGATGTGTAACCTGTGGACACATGATCCCAGGGAAAACATTCACCCATTCACACACGGGCACCAGTTATCGTATACAACATCGCTTAACATGTACTAGTGACTTTGTGGTCTATAAATTGATGTGTCCCTGTGGGTTAACTTACATCGGGAAAACCGATCTACCTTTGAGAGAACGGATTCGGAACCACAGGTCGAGCATTAGGACGGCATATTGGGATAATAAATCTGAACTACCTGTGGCCAAACACTTCCTCGAATTAGGACACACTCTTCCATCCATGAAATTGATGGCTATTGATCATGTTCCCATGCCTAGAAGAGGCGGTGATCGTAAAAAGATGCTCTTACAGAGGGAGCTGTATTGGATCAGAACATTGCAAACTGTCCATCCGGATGGATTGAGTGAGAAATATTCGTTGTCTGCTTTTTTATGATCTTGTCTACCCCGGCACATACTGTAGTGGGAGCTTGGTACCCACCCGGTGGGTTTAGGTACCATCTCTGTGACTCAGTTTTATTGTGTCATAGGTATTACATGTATGGTCCATGTGAGTGTATTGCACCAAACTGAGGGGGGTGTTTTGGTACATACCATGATTTGAGTATGGGACCTCCCCTTATACTCAGTATTTTGTGATCTCTCATTATGTGGTTTCATTTACCTTTAGATCCTTAAAGGGTACCATACTGTCACATTATTCGATTCAATATCAGGATATATTTCCCTTTGTAAGTATTCCAGTAGACATTGAATCTCTATTCTCCTTTTGGATTTGGTGATTTTTGATACTCTTATTACCACTTTGAGGTCGAATAATAATATTATATTCAGTTGTGGCTGTGTTTAGCCAGAGTCCTCCTCAATCAATTGCATTTTTGTATAAAATATACTGATTATTTATTGATCATTTTTTTATCATCAGTTATTGTGGAATGTTTATATTTTCCTAGATGCCAATTCTCTATGTATATAATATGGAATCCTCTCTTTACAGGATATCCTTATTGGATTGATTATTATGCCTGCTCTGTTTCTTCAGTGCTAGAATCATTTTTATATTTTATATGTTTCCTTTTGTGGTTATACAAATATTGTTCATTATATTTATGGTTGTATTCCCTGATTATCTAATAATTCATTAGATTTGGTTTATTATTTTGTTTAAACACGTTATGCATATGATAAGGATTTCCCCCGAGTTATTCAGCTCCTTTTTCGATGTTATTTTAGTTGCTATGGACACCTAGGTCTCATAGCAACCAACTCCCAATGAGGCTGTTCTCCGGCCGATCACGTGACGTGGTAATGACGCCAACGTCACGTGATGACGTTACGCACGCACACGTTGATGACGGCGGAACCCGCGCGAATTTCGGACCGGGCTGACAGGGAGCAGTAGTTTATTCCGGTGGTGGGTAAGTTAACCCCTTAACGCCGTTACGGCGTGCTATGCCGTCACGGGTTAAGTGGGCTTTAAAGCCGTTATGACGGCATAGCACGCCGTAACGGCTTGCAGCCCCAGGAGGTAAGTTATACTTACCTCCGCCGCGATCCGCTTCGGGAGGACTGCCTCACAGCCCAGGCAGCCCTCCCACGGCAAATGAGGCCCCCGGGGGCCATGTGATCGCTCTCAAAGAGCGATCACATGGCCCCCTATAGCTGGCTGTGGATCTGCCAGCAGGGGGACTGTTTGAAATATCAGACAGTCCCCCTGCTGGTGGGAAGTATAAAAAATAAATAAAAGACAAGTGTAAAAATAAATTAAATATATTTTTATATATATATATAATATGTATATATATTATATATATAATATATATACATATTATATATATGTAACGTCATACAAAGTGTATTTTAATATTAATATAAGTATATATATTAATATTAAAATACACTTAGAATGACGTTACATATATATAATATGTATATATATTATATATATAATAGATGTACATATATATATTATATATAAATACGTATAATTAAAATAATAAATAAATTAAATAATAAAATAAATAAATAAAATATTGAAACAAAATTTAATATAAATTATATATGCATATGTAATTTCATTCGAACTGTATTTTGTTATTAATATATATATATCGGTAACAAAATACACTTAGAATGACATTCTATATATATCTATATATATATAAAATACAAATAACCGCAAATATATATATATAGATAAATACATATAATTACATAAAAGATTACATTAGTATACACGTAGAATTTAAATACCTATAAATGCATATATATTAAAATTCTACATGTATATTTAAATAATCTTTTAACGTAATTATGTGATTTGATTAATTAAAATTTGATTGACATGCATGACAACACAGGGAGAAAGTGCAGAGAATTTAATTCACAAGCACTATATTTGACCCTGTAACTCTCCAAGACACCATAAAACCTGTACATAGGGGGTACTGTTTTACTCGGGAGACTTCGCTGAACTCAAATATTCATGTTTCAAACTGGTAAATTGTATTACAACGATGATATTTTAAGTAAAAGTGACGTTTTTTGCATTTTTTACAAGCGAACTGCACTTTTATGGTCTATATTATTGTTGTAATATGTTTTACTGTTTTAAAACACTAATATTTGTGTTTAGTGAAGTCTCCCGAGAATAACAGTACCCCCCATGTACAGGTTTTATGGTGTTTTGGAACGTTAGAGAGTCACATATAAGGCTTGCATTTCATTTTTTTCACATTGAAATTTGCCAAATTGGTTATGTTGCCTTTGAGAGCGTATGGCAGCCCAGGAATGAGAATTACCCCCATGATGGCATACCATTTGCAAAAGTAGACAACCCGAGGTATTGCAAGTGGGGTATGTCCAGTCTTTCTTAGTAGCCACTTAGTCACAAACACTGGCCAAATATTCGTTTTTTGCTTTTTTCACACAAAAACAAATATGAACGCTAACTTTGGCCAGTGTTTGTGACTAAGTGGCTACTAAAAAAGACTAAACATACCCCACTTTCAATACCTTGGCTTGTCTACTTTTTCAAATGGTATGCCATTATGGGGGTAATTCTCATTCCTGGGCTACCACACCGTCTCAAAGGTAACATTACCAATCTGGCAAATTTCAATTTGAAAATGGAACGTTCTATATTTGACCCTGTAACTTTCCAAAACAACATAAAACCTGTTAATGGGGGGTACTGTTGTACTCGTGAGACATCGCTGATTACAAATATGTGCATTTTTTTTGCAGTAAAACCTAACAGTATTATGACATTCACAGTTAAAATGTCAGACAGAAATGCAAATTTTAAAAAAAATCTTATTTTCTCACATTTTTTTTACTTTTATTGATAATAAATGATGTTCCATATATGAATAGTTAATGATAGATTAAAGCCCTGTTTCTCCTGAACAAAATGATATATAATAAGTGTGGGTGCATATAATTTGAAAGAGGGGAACTACGGGTGAACAGACACATAGCGCAAATTCCAGTTTTTGTTTACGTTTTGTTTTGATCAGAACGTGCACTATTGACTCCGTCCTGAAGGGGTTAATTGCTTGTTCTTATTTTTGTATATATGTGAGTATTTGTTCCTGTTATGATTAGTCCTGATGAAAGTCTGTGTATAACATACTGAAACGTCGATTTTTTATTAAGATTCATTAAAAGCTACATTTTACTTTAGAGTCTTGCTATCTTGATGATCTTATTCTAAATATATATATATATATATATATATATATATATATATATATATATATATATATATATATACATATATATATATATATATATATATTCCCAAAAAAAAATAAACATTTTATAAATATAGGTTTAGATTTGGGTTAAATTACAAAAAAAGGTAACTATTCCAAGTTTTTTAAAAAAAATTCTGAAAACACTGCAAACTGTTTCTTCTCAACTAATCCGCATTCTCAGCTTGTAGCTGGTGTAATCTATTTGGCCACAAACACAAAATTCTATTTTTTCTGTCCATTTTCCAGAAAGGAAAAAATCCTTTTCAATTCTTAATAGACCAAATGTTACAATGTGGGTGAAAGTGAAAGCCAATTTATCTAATACAAGCTTTAAAATATGCTATCTTTTAAAGTATGTAAACCACAGTTATACAGATCACAAGCTGTCTGAAATTAAACAGTGCATTCGGTTAATTTCTTATTTTTTAATTTCCTATTCTGTAAACTCATTGGGCTTGGTTCTTCATGTCTCGGTTTGTTCACCTTAATTTGTTTCTCATCATTTCTAGTATAGTTAGGTTAAACATTTTTATTCTGTGTGTTACTTTTCAGGGAAAACAGGCTAATTCCATGTCTAGCAGAGAAACCAACATGAGGTAGATATAATAACTTGATGTGATGGGAGGAGCTAAACTGGTTGTTATTGGGAGGTATATTGTTCGATGAAGAGTCCTTCAATTGGCCCGCCAGTAGAATAGGATTGAAGAACCATCTTGAGCATTTACGAAGGATGGTGCTCTGTGCCGTGTTTTCAGTAGGAATTTAGCAAAAAGCACATCCAGTGGCGTAATCAGCTAATCTGTTCTGACACATCGGAAGTCACTCTTATCCTTAAGGGACACTGTAGGCACCCAGACCACTTCACCTAATTGAAGTGGTCTTGGTGCTGTGTCCCTATTGCACTTAGTGCTGCAATGGAAAACATTGCAGTTTTAGAGAACTGCAATGTTTACATTGCAGCTCTAAGTCTGCCCTCAGTGACTGTCTACCAAACAGCCACTGTGGGCACTTCCGGAATCGAAATGGACCTTTGGTCCATTATCTGATGCTGGAGGTCCTCATACTCTGCATGAGGACCTCCAGCATCAGATTTTCCCCTAGGAAAGCATTACATTATGCTTTCCTATGGGAAAATCCTAATGTGAACGCGGCCATTGCAGCGCATGTGCATTAGGTCTCTCCCGCTGGTTGACGTCGGATTCAGGTAAGTGGCTGAAGAGGTTTTAAGCCCTTTAGCCCCACAGGAGGCAGGGCACGAAGGAGAGGGGAACCTTAGAAACCCATAGTACCAGGAAAACAGTTTTGTTTTCCTGGCACTATATGGTCCCTTTAGTGTCTACTGCATTGGGAGGTCACAATGTCTGTAGCAACCGCACAAAAATATCTACCTAATATCCCTGTGGTTGGGAGCAGGGGTAGAGAACTAGCTTGTTACTATTAGAGTGCCCCATTCTGTGCCTAGGCATACACCAGAGTATGAGTCAGTCTTGCTGCTACGAGGGAGAACTCTGCTAGGAGATGTGCTATTTCTGCATTTCCTATACTTCTTTCTCTCTGCTTCTTGCTCTTTGGACTCCAGCTAGCTGACCAGTTACAACATTCTAAATCCGGGTGATTCTGAGAGATTTTTAATAATTATCTGCCAGGGGTCAAATAGTCCAGATTTAAAATGTGAATTTATTTACCTGATTTACCTTCCAGGACAAATCCTGTATATGGCTGGCGCTTATTACAGTATATAAAATACAATGCAAGTGCTCCGACCAAATTTTATATAATATAGCTGCTAAAACACGAAGTGTAATCTTTCCAAATACACACAACAAATATACAAATAGCCAATATGGTGTAGCGCTTTATATGAACACAAATGGAGGTTAAGTACCTTAAAACAGTATACTACAGTGGTAGTGGTATCTGTGATGAAATGCCTAAAAAGATGTAAAAAGTCCAATAGTGTAAAACTAAAAAAGCAATATGTAAAAAACTAAAAGTTTGACAGAATGAGGAAAATAGACATATCTATAAGATTGGGCAGAAAGAGGATAAGCAAGTTATAAGAGCTTCCAAATCACACACAGAAGAGAAAAATAGCATAGTCAGTAGTGATGTCCCGAACGGTTCGCTGGCGAATAGTTCCCGGCGAACATAGCTTGTTCGCGTTCGCCACGGATGGCGAACATATGCAATGTTCGGTCCGCCCCCTATTCGTCATCATTGAGTAAACTTTGACCCTGTACCTCACAGTCAGAAGACACATTCCAGCCAATCAGCAGCAGACCCTCCCTCCCAGACCCTCCCACCTCCTAAACAGCATACAATTTAGATTAATTCTGAAGCTGCATTCTTTTTTTTTATTATTATTTTTTTGTTTGTGTTTGTGTTTATTATACATTATCCTTCATAGCCAGTAACCTGTGTTTATTATACATTATCCTCCCATAGCCAGTAACCTGTGTTTATTATACATTATCCTCCCATAGCCAGTAACCTGTGTTTATTATACATTATGCTCCCATAGCCAGTAACCTGTGTTTATTATACATTATCCCCCCGATAGCCAGTAACCTGTGCGTATTATACATTATCCCCCCACAACCAGTAACCTGTGTTTATTATACATTATCCCCCCACAACCAGTAACCTGTGTTTATAATACATTATCCCCCCATAGCCAGTAACCTGTGTTTATTGTACATTATCCTCCCCATAGCCAGTAACCTGTGTTTATTATACATTATCCTCCCATAGCCAGTAACCTGTGTTTATTATACATTATCCCTCCATAGCCAGTAACCGGTGTTTATTATACATTATCCCCCCATAGCCAGTAACCTGTGTTTATTATACATTATCCTCCCATAGCCAGTAACCTGTGTTTATTATACATTATCCCTCCCATAGCCAGTAACCTGTGTTTATTATACATTATCCCCCCCATAGCCAGTAACCTGTGTTTATTATACATGATCCTCCCATAGCCAGTAAACTGTGTTCATTATACATTATCCTCCCATAGCCAGTAACCTGTGTTTATTATACATTATCCCTCCCATAGCCAGTAACCTGTGTTTATTATACATTATCCCACCATAGCCAGTAGCCTGTGTTTATTATACATTATCCTTCCATAGCCAGTAACCTGTGTTTATTATACATTATCCCCCCATAGCCAGTAACCTGTGCTTATTAGACATTATCCTCCCATAGCCAGTAACCTGTGTTTATTATACATTATCCCCCCATAGCCAGTAACCTGTGTTTATTATACATTATCCCCCATAGTCATTTATCGTTGGACCTAAGCAGCATGATGTCTTAGGCTGGCCCAGAGAGTGAGTGAGTGAGTGAGTGAATAATATAATATTTATGTTCAGAAACATATTAGTAATATATGTTAATCGGGTTCATGCAAAGAGGGTGAAAAGGTATTAAAGAAAAACACACTTATTGCATCAAATTTACAAAGCCAAACTTTTAAAAGCTTTACTCATTTCTTTCTCGGAATGAGGAATATATCGGTTGTAGACTGAGGATTTCCATTTGCCCAATCTTTTAATAATATGCACTGGAGCGTCAGTGTTGAAGGAGACCGAAGCTGCCCCTATTCTAAATGAAAGACCCGAGACATGGATACAACCCAATCTTAGGAGTAGTGTTCTGATGTAGATGATGAATTTAGCCGTAGTCAGAGGGATTCAGTGAGAGTAGTGGTGAAATGTGTGTGGCATGACTGAGTGTGGGTAAGTAAGAGTCAAGTATTTTAACTGGGCACTAGTTCTAGGTGGGATAAAGTGGTATAGCGGATGGATGAGTAGTTTGGTTCGTTTTAGAGGTTTGTAGAGAAAGTATATGGTGATCATCATTTTTAGCGATATCCAATATTTTTAAGGTGGTCTCAAACAAACATAAAATGCTATATAAAATTTGTGGGAATATCGAATAGTCGTGTACAGTAAATCAGAGAGGACTCAGAATATCGAACCATTGATTGGTAACCTGGATGAAGTAGGGGGTCTATCTGTTTCATTAAATAAGTGGTAATATGTTTTTAATGGGATAGGACGTTAGGAAAGGTGTGTAATTGGGATAAGTGGTTGTGGCTGTATTTACCTTATCCTGGGACCGACCTGGCTCCTAAGCTTGAGCCGCGCGTGGCTGGATCACTCCTGCCTCCACACGAGCCGCATGCGGCTTGATCTCCTCTTCTGACTTAGCCGCGTGCACTGACCGCAGTGATCGGTCACGTGGCCCACCTGGCACTAGGAGCACGGCTCGAGTCACGAGCTCGCTCTTAAAGGGGCAGTGGGAGCCAAAAGTTGATTCAGGCTCCCATTGGCCCACGTCATTCCAGCACCCCCACACACAGACATTTTGGGGGCGTAGGCATGACGTGGGCCAATCAAATGTTAGAGGATATTTAAACTTCCCTAGCCCTATCCACTTTGTCCTATCGTGGTTTCTGTGTCAGTACCCTTTAGTGCGTTCCTTGATCTATTTGTTTATTTTGGTATTGACCATGGCTTTGTTCTTGACTCTGAATTTATCTTTTACCCTTTCCTGTCTTGTTTGCCTGTGTGACTGATTACCATCTACCTGACCGCTATTAAGCATGTCGGGTCGGTCAGGTAGGAGCAACATTGCTGGGTCATCCCCTTCTGGGGTGAAATTCGCTTGTTGATAGCTGCTTAAAGTGAGATATTGAGGGAGCTCACACGAAGTGCGTCTTTCCTCCATGACAGCTAGGCCCCACCCCCCGGAAACTGCATTCCTAGTGAGAGGAGGGACAGTGTAGCTGCTGCTGATTTAATAGGGAAATCGATAGCTAGGCTAGTGTATTCAGTGTCCACTACAGTCCTGAAGGACTCATCTGATCTCTGCTGTAAGGACAGCACCCCAAAAAGCCCTAGAACATCAGTCTGCCTTTTTTTTTTCCTGTGTAATCTAATTGCAGTTGCCTGCCTGCCAGCGTGTATGTCAGGCTCACAGCGTATACTGTGTCTACTTGCCCAGTGCCACCACTCATATCTGGTGTCACAATAGCTTGCATTTAAGAAAAAACTAACTTTTTTGACTGTAATATAATAGCAGTCAGTTTCCTTCACACGTGTGCATTTCAGGGCCTGCCAGGGCACAGTGTCACAACAGTGCAACTCATATCTGGTGTAGCAGTAGTGTACATTAAAAAAAAAAAACTAGAAATTTGACTGTAAAATAATAGCAGTCAGTTTCCTTCACACGTGTGCGTTTCAGGGCCTGCCAGGGCACAGTGTCACACCAGTGCAACTCATATCTGGTGTAACAGTAGTGTACATTTAAAAAAAAAAAAATACAGGGGGCTTGTTGTCACCTCTCGGGGACCCTTGGTGTTGTACGTGGCTGGGTGGAGGAAAAGACCTTCAATGACATCAGTGAGGACAAGGAACAGGACATGGCTAGCTTGGTATCCAACCTTGTGCAAATGGGGAGTTTGCGGTTGTGCAAATGGACTGTTTGCGGTTGTTTGCGGTGCGTTAAACGGGGAGTTTGGTCTGTCACTGTGAAGCGGGCGTAACCCTTACACTACCTGATCGATACAACATCATACCTGATGTTATAAAGCACGTTATTCTAAACAATTTAGGAATGTTAGGTGATTTATGCCCTTTATGGATTAAAACCAGACTCTGCATCAACTATGTAATTTTCCATGGGAGTTTTGCCATGGATCCCCCTCTGGCATGCCACAGTCCAGGTGTTAGTGCCCTTGAAACAACATTTCCATCACTATTGTGGCCAGAAAGAGTCCCTGTGGGTTTTAAAATTTGCCTGCCTATTGAAGTCTATGGCGGTTCGCCAGGTTCGCCCGTTCGCGAACATTTGCGGAAGTTTGCGTTCGCTGTTCGCGAACGGAAAATTTTATGTTCGCGACATCACTAATAGTCAGTAAAAAAGGGTACAAAACATTTTTTAGATACATAAATGAGAAAAGGAAAGTAAAACAAGGATTAGTTAGATTAAAAATAAAAGAAGGAAGGTATGTAGAAGAGAATAAAGGTCTAGCTGACTGCCTCAATGAATATTTGTGTTCAGTATTTACAGATGACAATGAAGAAAAGGGGCCTCAGTTAGGAAAGAGGACAAATTAATCATTTGTTACATGTGAGTTTACAGAGGAAAAGGTTCTATTTCAACTGTCAAAAGTAAAGGCAAATAAGTCAATGGGACCTGATGCCATATACCCAAAGTTATTAAAAGAGCTTAGTGATGTACTAGCATAATAATACAGATTATTTAACCAGTCATTGTTAACAGGTGTAGTCCCAGAAGATTGCAAGTTAACGAATGTTGTTCCCATTCACAAGAAAGGTAGTAGGGTGGAGCAGGGCAACTAGGCTAGTAAGTTTTACTTCATTATTTATCTATTTATAAAATATTTTACCAGGAAGGATACATTGAGATTTCTTAAAAACATTAAAATACAAAAAACAATATTAATACGCAATACATACAAAATTGAACATAGAACAGGCAATACATATTTAATCAACCATGACAGGTGCATTCTGATTTGAGATATGTAGAGAGGGATCTCTTAAAGTATTTTAGGCCTGGGGAAGATAGTGGGGAAAGTAATGGAAACCATGTTAAAGGATAGGATGGATTTCAAGATCAGAGACAACATGGGTTTACTTCAGGGAGATCGTGCCAAACTAATCTTATTGATTTTTTTTATTGGGTAACTAAAATAACACATCAGGGTGATGCAGTAGACATTGCTTACCTAGATTTCAGTAAGGTTTTTGATACTGTTGCACATAGAAGGCTTATCAATAAACTGCATTCTTTAAGTTTGGATTCCAATATTGTTGAATGGGTAAGGCAGTGGCTGAGTGACAGGCAACATAGAGTTGTAGTCAATAGAGTATATTCGAAGCATGGTCTTGTCACCAGTGGGGTACCTCAGGGATCTGTATTTGGACCCATTCTCTTTAATGTTTTTATTAGTGATATTGCAGAAGGTATTGATGGTAATGTATGTCTTTTTTGCTGATGATACTAGTATATGTAACAGGGTTGATGTTCTAGGAGGGATAAGCCAAATGGCAAATGATTTAGGTTAACTAGAAAAATGGTCAGAGTTGTGGCAACTACTGTGTAATGTGGATAAGTGCAAGATAATGCATCTTGGACGTAAAAACCCAGGAGCAGAATACAGAATATTTGATAGAGTCCCAACCTCAACATTTGAGGAAAGGGATTTAGGGGTAATTATTTCAGATGACTTAAAGGTAGGCAGACAATGTAATAAAGTAGCAGGAAATACTAGCAGAATGCTTGGTTGTATAGGAAGAGGGAAGTGCTCATGCCATTGTACAGAACACTGGTGAGACCTCACTTGGAGTATTGTACGCAGTACTGGAGACCGTATCTCCAGAAGGATATTAACACTTTAGAGAGAGTTCAGAGAAGGGCTACTAAACTGGTTCATGGATTGCAGGATAAAACTTACAAGGAAAGGTTAAAGGAACTTAACATGCATAGCTTGGAGGAAAGATGAGACAGGGGGATATGATAGAAACATTTAAACACATAAAGGGAATCAACACAGTAAAGGAGGAGACTATATTTAAAAGAAGAAAAACTACAACAACACAAGGACATAGTCTTAAATTAGAGGGTCAAAGGTTTAAAAATAATATCAGGGTAGTGAATGCATGGAATAGCCTTCCAGCTGAAATGGTAGTGGTTAACACAGTAAAGGAGTTTAAGCATGCGTGGAATATGCATAAGGCTATCCTAGTTATCAGATAAGGCCAGGGACTAATGAAAGTATTTAAAAACTGGGCAGACTAGATGGGCCGAATGGTTCTTATCTGCCGTCACATTCTAAGTTTCTATGTTTCTAAGTACAAAGTATATATGGAACCACTCACATTCTTTTGAGCTAAAAACCTAGCTCAAGGACGAATAGCCAGTAGGTCCGTTTAGGCAACCTTCCCCTTCTTTATGTGTGACGCACACGTGGCGCATGCGTTACAAACCTCCTTCTAAAAGTGCTGTATTTACTTCCAGGGGCGGACTGAGAACCCTCAGGGCCCCCGGGCAAAATAAATCAAGGGCCCCCTTACAGGCCCCACCCATACTCCGCAGCAAGCGCCACCCATGTCCCCTCTCCATGCACCGCCTCCAGCCACACCCTACACAATCTTTAGACACAAGGAACAAAAGTGCAATAATCCCTTCAAAGCCCCAGTAGAGACTACAATTGAGGGCTAATGGGCCATGGAGGGGGGTCTTTCTAGCAGAGGCTATCTCAGTGTCCTTTAGAGAGTGTGTTAGAAAGAATCCCCTCCAGGCCCTATTAGAGACTACAATGGCGTCTAATAGGCTTGGAAGGGGGTCTTTCTAACAGAGGCCATCTCAGTGTCCCTGCTGGAAACAGTCGCCTCCAGGCCCCAGTAGAGACTACAATTGAGGGCTAATGGGCCATGGAGGGGGGGGGGGGGGGGGGGTATTCTAGCAGAGGCTTTAGAGAGTGTGTTAGAAATAGTGTCCTTTAGAGAGTGTGTTAGAAATAATTTCCTCCAGGTCCCATTAGAGACTACAATGGAGTCTAATGGGGCCTGGAGGGGGGTCTCTCCAACACTCTGGTTCCTATTCACAATATAGCAACACAACATAGCTCGCTGATACCTAGGCCAAGTTGGCTCCTCTTACCTTAATTACTGTTGTTGGCTGGCAGTCTGTGGGCTTGCTGGAAGGCTGTGGGCTTACTGGCTGCGGCTGGCAGGCTGTGGGCTTGCTGGCAGGCTGTGGGCTTGCTGGCTACTGCCGGTAGGCTGTGGGCTTGCTGGCTGCGGCTAGCAGGCTGTCGGCTTGCTGGCTGTGGCTTGCTGGCTGGCAGGCTGTGGCTTGCTGGCTGTGGCTTGCTGGTTGGCAGGCTGTGGGCTTGCTGGCTGTAAGCCTAACTGGTGGCCTGTGGGCTGGCTGGCTGGCTACTGGCCAGCGGCCAGCCTGTGGGCTGGCTGGCTGGCCGGCCTGTGGGCTGGCTGGCTGGCCGGCCTGTGGGCTGGCTGGCTGGCCTGTGGGCTGGCTGGCTTGCTGGCTACTGGGGCACTTGGAGATTATTTAAAGAAATAATCCATGCACAATAACCACTACTGCTCTGTGTAGTCGTTATGGTGCAAGGAGGGCCGGGCCCCCCTCCCAGAGTAAGTAGTCAAACCGTTTAAGAACAGTTTGACAACTTACCTGGGGTCTGCTGGGATATGAGGCTGTTGTAGGGTATAGGAGCAGTGGTGCAATGTGTAAGGGGTGCAGTGTGTGTGAAAGGTTCAGTGTGTGTGAGGGGGTGTAGTGTGTGAATGTGTAGGGTGTGTGGGGCAATGTGTGTATGAGGGGGCTGTGTATGTGTGTGGCAATGTTAGTATGGGGGGCTGTGTGTGTATGGGTGGGCAGTGTATGTGTGTGTGTGTGAGGCAATGTGTGTAAATGTGTATGGTGTGTGTGGGGGCAGTGTGTGTGTATGGGGGGGCAGTGTGTGAATGTGTATGGTGTGTGGGGGTAGTGTGTTTATGGGGCTAGAGTTCACTCTCACCACTGCAACCACCAGGAATCCCTGGTGGTCACAGTGTTGAGAGTGAACTCTAGTCCGTAGCTCCAGGGCTAGAGTTTACTTTCGCCAGAGCCGTAACGTTGCCGTGGTAACCGCGGCAGCGATCTGTGCTTGCGCAAGAAGGACCCAGAGGAGCTGCAGGCTGAGCTCCCGGGTCCTCTCTTCCTCCCTCCCCTGCCGGCTGCCTGCGGACAGGGGAGGGGGCAATTGCCCTCCTCTTACTCCCCCCCTACCCCTCTTCTTACCCCCCTCCCCCTCTTATTACTCCCACCTCTTCTTACTTCCCCCTCTTCTTACCCCCTCCCCCTCTTCTTACCCCCTTCTTACTCCCGCCCCCCTCCCCCTCTTCTTACCCCCTCCCCTCTTCTTACTCTTCCCTCCCCCTCTTCTTACTCCCCCCCTCTTCTTACCCCCTTCTTACTCCCCCCTCCCCCTCTTCTTACCCCCTTCTTACTCCCCCTCTCTTCTTACTCCCCCCTCCTCTCTTCTTACCCCCCTCCCTCTCCTTACCCCCCTCTTCTTACCCCTTCCCTCTCTCTTCTTACCCTCCTCTCTCTTTTTACCCCCCCTTCCTTTCCCCCCTCCCCTCCCTTTCTCTTTTTTCCCCCCTCCCCTCCCCTCCTTTTCTCTTTTTGCCCCCCCTCCCCTCCCTTTCTCTTTTTGCCCCCCCTCCTCTCCTTTTCTCTTTTTACCCCTCCCCTCCCTTTCTCTTTTTGCCCACCCCTCCCCTCCTCTTTTTGCCCCCCCCCTCCTTTTCTCTTTTTGCCCCCCCTCCCTCCTTTTCTCTTTTTGCCCCCCTCCCCTCCCTTTCTCTTTTTGCCCCCCCCACACCTTCACCCCCCACACCTCCCCCCCCCCACGCGGAACAGGAGTTTCTGTTTCCTGTACCCGGTCGGAATGACAGGAAGGTGCACACTGAATTTGCACCTTCCTATCACTCCGGCCGGGCACCGCGGATCAGAGTGCAGCTCGGTCACGCTACAGGGGAGGTGAGAAGCTGCAGCCGCCTGAGGCTCTTAAGAGAGCGCTCAGGCGGCTGCAGCATTTAAAGGGGCGGCCGGGCCCCCTGATGGCGGGCCCCCCTCCCGGCCGGGCCCTCGGACCATGTCCGAAGTGCCCGACCGGTCAGTCCACCCCTGTTTACTTTTGCGTGTGACGTCTACTTCCAGTTCTTGTATTCCAAGCCTTGTTTTCATTTGCAATTCGCTGATTCTATAATGTTTGGCTCCAATATGCTATATGGCATATTCTTATTTGGAGTTTCTCCATTATTAGATAGAAAAGTCCACAAGTTCATATTAATTCTCCCAATATGGGGAAAAAGAATAAGAGTGAAAGAAAGAAAAAAAGGTGTATAATCAGATCTATATATATCCTTATTGTAAATAAGCACGTTAATAACCAATCTATATAATAATAAAAAGGTGGGTAAGTAAGATAAGGACTGGGAGGGAAGGTCCAATTATGATCTTATCAAGTTGTAAAAAAAATTATACATATTAAAATAGACCTATTCTAAAAAATCTTTAATATTGTGAAAAAATCTAAAATATATTCTAAAAAGGGGGAAATCAAAAATACAAGTCTAAAAATAGAATACATGAGCATATATAAAATGGCTATTTAAATGTATAGTAATGGGAGAATAAAAATCATTACTTTAAAAAATGACACATCTCAAAATCTGAATTAAGACCATATGGGATAAGGGTGTTGAGTTTAAAAATCAATTGCATTTCTTCTTTACTTAATTTAGGATCGAAATTGACCCTTCTCCAGTCTCTAGCTACTTTTTTTCAATCCCATAAAAATAGTGCCAACCGGTGATTTGTCATGACATTGTTTGTAGTGCAATAGTACACTATGATTCTCTAGCCCTTTTAAAATTTTCCCAACGTGTTCCTCAATCCGGATGTGCAGCGCTCTAGTGGTCTTACCAATATAATTAAGACCACAAGGGCACTGCATAACATATATTAAATTATTAGAATGGCAAGTTCTTTGTTTGAGCCTATATACAGGACAAATGAAAGGATCATACATAGAGAAGGGGACGGTCGCCAAAAAGGACCTACTGGCTATTCGTCCTTGAGCTAGGTTTTTAGCTCAAACGAATGTGAGTGGTTCCATATATACTTTGTAATTCATATTGTTTTTTTTAGTTTTACACTATTGGACTTTTTACATCATTTTAGGCATTTCAGCACAGATACCACTACCACTGTACTATACTGTTTTAAGGTACTTAACCTCCATTTGTGTTCATATAAAACGCTACACCATATTGGCTAAATGTATAGAGCTACACTTGATGTCTTAATGATATAAGTAAAAGAAATGTACTCCATGACATAGGCTTACAGCTAGTTGAGATTAATATAATTTAGGAAGAATAGTGTTTGTCACGATTCCGGGAACCAAACACGCTAACACACACACAGAAAAGGTGCAGTACCGGACCTTAGAGTGGCCGGGCTAAGCACACAAAAAATAGTCAGGAGACAAGCCGAGTAAGGGGAACCAGAAGACAGAATAACGAGAAACAAGCCGAGGTCAAAGGGTAGGAGAAAGTCACAAAGTCAGAAAAACAAGCCAGAGAGTACGTAACCAGAAACACAAGTTCTGTAGCAATACTAGCAAGCAAAGACCACAACAGGGCAGGGAGGAACAGGAAAGGTAAGTATTTAAATCCATAGGTTAATTCTGATTGGATAATTTCCAATCAGAATTAACAATCACACGTGGGAGATATCTAGACCTCCCACTGTGATTGAGGTACTGTGCCTTTAACGCCGGGTCAGGTGGCTGACCCCGGCATTTATTAAATTGGGTGGTCTCCCAGCGTGCAGCGTCATGCATGCTGCCGCTGGGGGACGTAGAGGAAGACGCGGGCGGCATCCGTGACTGGGAGGATGCCGCCCGCCGAGCGCACGCCAGGAAGGGACCGTGGACGGCTGGAGGGTGAGTGCCGCGAGTGGACTGCAGCCTCTTCTCGCAGCCGCCCGCGGGATCCTGACAGTGTTAGGGGATAGTGTAAAAGTTAACAGGCATATTGCCCTGAAGATGCTCTGGATTGTATCCCTTATCACTCTCAGGCAAACCTAAAACTACACACACACACTTTTTCCCCCCTAATACTAAATGTACCATAATCTCACCTAAACTTGTCATAAACCTTACTCTAGAAGTGTCCTTATTAAAGGACCCCTATAGGCACCCAGACCACTTCAGCTCAATGAAGTGGCCTGGGTGCCAGGTCCCCCTAGTTTTAACCCTGCAGCTGAAACTGCCATGTTTACATTGAGGGTTAATCCAGCCTCTAGTGGCTGTCTACCTGACAGCCACTAGAGGCCGCTACAGCGATTCTCAGTATGAAAATCACACCGAGGTGACTCTGGATGTCCATAAGAAAGCATTGAGTAATGCTTTCCTATGAAGGTTTGAATGTTTTAGTTTTAACCCCTTCAGCCCAGTGGGAGGGGGGCCTAATAACCCTATATTGCCAGGAAAACAAGTTTGTTTTCATGGCACTATAGTGCTCCTTTAAGGTTATCATTCTTAATGGTGGTGTAATGGTAATTTATAGTGTTAATAGTGGTTTAATGGGTTTAGTCCAGTTATTGTTCATGTGCAGAGCAGGGGGTTCACAACCAGTTCCCCAGTTAAAGCTAACAGCTAAAGACTCCAGTAAAGTTGTCTATGCTTCAAGGGAGACCGGGTTTATTTGCGCAAAACCACAAAACGTAAAGAATACTTTGGTCAAATGACTTTCCGCATTGTTGATGGTGATGTAATGCTGCATTATTCTTACAAACATAGGAATATAATGGCATTGCAATAGCACTTCATCAGTATATTACATAAAAAGCATTAAATGTTTTAGCTCCCAGTACAGTATAATTAAAGGATCACTATAGGGTCAGGAACACAAACATGTATTGCTGGCCCTATAGTGTTAATACCACCATCTAGCCCCCCTGGGCCCCTCATGCCTCCATAAATATAGTAAAAATCATACTGTATTCAAGCCTGAAGCTGTAAATCTGCATGCTGTAAGACTCAGAAAAGCAAGCAGTCTGCTGACATGTGGTAGCCTGATCCAATCACAGTGCTTCCCCATAGGATTGGCTGAGACTGACAGAGACGCAGATCAGGGGCAGAGCCAGCATGATTCAAACACAGCCCTGGCCAATCAGCATCTCCTCATAGAGATGAATTGAATCAATGAATCTCTATGAGGAAAGTTCAGTGTCTGCATGCAGAGGGAGGAGATACTGAATCACAGGATGCTGTGCACAGTGCTGCCCTGTGCTCTGATGACAGCAGATCTGAGTGGATGGAGGCATATTATGCATATTATGCCTCCATCAACTCTGAAGTCCCTCTGGTTCACTCTGAGTGACTGCAACTGGTGGTGTTCCTAGCTTTCAATGTAAACACTGTATTTTACATTTACATTCTCAGAAAATACAGTGTTTACATGAGAAAGGCTGCAGGGAGCTATAGTTCTCACCTGCACAACCTCATTAAGCTGAAGTTGTTCAGGTGACTATAGTGTCTCTTTAAGTTAATTTTAAGCTATGTATTTCAGAGCCTATTGCAGTTCAGTTAAATAACACTAATAGCATATATAATACCGTTTTGTTAAAACATTATAATTGTATTGCAGTTCAGTTAACACATTTTAATCCCAGCTTTGGTGCAGTTGAGTTCCAACTGCAATTCCGTAAAAATGTATTTGCAAGTGTATTGCAGTTCAACTGTTAAAACATTCAAATTCCAAGTGTACCACATTTCAGTTGTTAAAACATTACAATTCATTATTTCTGTGCACAATGTATAAATATTCCAGGAACGGTACTTCAATTTATATTAATATTTATTTTAACACACTGGAACATAAGGTTTACGAAATGAGCTGTTTGCCTGTTCACTGTTAAATCATTCAGAATTTTCACAGTTCATTGTATAACACTGGGGCTATTTATGGAAGTGTGAAACTAAACATGTTCCTCAGTGTTTTACAAGAATGTATGTGTTGAAAGTAGAAAAAGAAACAGGGTTAAATAAATACCCAAAGAATAGACTTTTCAAAATAAAATGGTTTCCTTTAAGAAACATCCATACTGTTTCTGCTGACAATGAACATTCCTGATCTGGATTAATTATGTGTGCACATTCTTCACTTATATGTAGAATGTGTCTGCATGGGTATAGAAAAATATAATGCAGACTGTACATTGTCACATCACAAACAGCATATGTATTAATCTAATATTCTTTCTGTTTTCACTAACACAAGGATTTTATCTTAATTGTGTTTATAAAATTTAACACGAGTAAACATAGTTGACATTTGGCAGGCTTATTTTTGGGGATTCAGCCGACCTGCTATTGCATAGTCTACTCAACATCTTCACCTTGTGGTCAAATTGATTGGGTACAGCTGTTTTAGCCGCATAGCATCTTTCAGAAAATCATACTTCTGAGATTATTGGGGTGATAAGGTAAATTAATAGTGATGTCTGGGTGGCAGCGAATACCATATTATAATGTAGGCCATTATATTTCCTGTACATAGTTCTCATGGAACAGTTTTTACCTTTGGTTAGATAAAATTAAGGAGGATGGGAAAGGGTAATATAGTTAAAAAAAACTATGTAAACAAGAAACAAATGGAATACATAAACTAAAGACATATAGATCTTTGGACCTTAACCCCTTAAGAACTGAGCCAAATGTACACGTTGTGAACAAAACAAAACGTAAACAAAACCTGGCATTTGCGCTATATGTCTGTCCAACCGTAATTCACCTCTTTCATATTAAATGCACTTATTATATATAATTTTATTCAGGGAAAACAGGTCTTTCATTTAATATCAAATATTTAGCTATGAAACATAATTTAATATGAAAAAATGGGAGAAAATAAGAATTTTGTTATTTTTTTAGTTCTACATGACATTTTAACTGTCAATGTCATAATACTGTTTGCTTGTACTGCAATATAATACACATATTTCTATTCAGCCAAGTCTCACGTGTAAAACAGTACCCCCTATGTACAGGTTTTATGGTGTTTTGGGGTCAAATATAGCACGTTACATTTGAAATTGAAATTCGCCAGATTGGTTACGTTGCCTTTGAGACTGTATAGTAGCCCAGGAATGAAATTTACACCCATAATGGCATACCATTTGCAATAGTAGACAACCCAAGGTATTGCAAGTGGGGTATGTCCAGTCTTTTTTAGTAACCATTTGGTCACAAACACTGGCCAAAGTTAGCGTTAGTATTTATTTGTGTGTGAAAAATGCAAAAAACGCCAATTTTGGCCAGTGTTTGTGACTAAGTGGCTACTACAAAAGACTGGACATACCCCATTTGCAATACCTTGGGTTGTCTACTATTGCAAATGGTATGCCATCATAGGGGTAATTTTCATTCTTGGGCTACCATTAGGTCTCAAAGGCAACGTAACCAATCTGGCAAATTTTAATGTGAAACAAATGAAACACAAGCTTTATATTTGACGCTGTAGCTTTTGAAAACACCATAAAACCTGTACATGAGGGGTACTGTTGTACTCGGGAGACTTCGCTGAACACAAATATGTGTGTTTCAAAACAGTAAAAAGTATCACAGCCTTAATATCGTCCGTGTAAGTGCTGTTTGTGCGTGAAAAATGCAAAAAACGCAAAGCATGGAACGTGGCGGTTTGTACACGATAGACATATGCGTTTGGAGAATGACTACGCTTACTTTATACTTTTACCTCACTTGTACAATATTGGACGTATTTTATGCTACTTGTGTCTTACTGCATTATGATGTTTGTATTCTTTTTGGTGTACTGCCTTGAAATAAATAAAGGATTAAAAAAAAAATGCAAAAAACTTCACTTTTACTGGCGTTATCATCGTTGTAATACATTTTACTGTTTTGAAACACTAATATTTGTGTTCAGCGAAGTCTCTAGAGTAAAACAGTACCCCCCATGTACAGGGTTTATGGTATCTTGGAAAGGTATAGGGTTAAATATAGTGCTAGCAAATTAAATTCCCTATACTTTCGGCATGGGTTGTCAGGCAGGTTCCGCTAATTGTAATTAATTAAGATACCTAATTATGTAAAAATATTACATAAATATATATGTAGAATTCATATATGTATGTGTATATATATGTATATATATATATATATATATATATATATATATATATATATATAATTTCTTTTAAATATTTTTATTTATATAGGTATATAAATAGCGATATATACGTATATATTTATGTATATAGATATATATATATATTATTTTGTTCTATGTTTAATTTCATATAAATATATATATTTATATTAATATCACAATACAGTTAGAACGAAATAACACACATCTATATATTTTTTAATTATTTATTTTTAGTTATTTTTTTCATTTTTTTTGTATTATATATAAATATATATATAACAATAATTATATATGTATTTAATCAGTATCAGTCTACGTGTAATTTGATATTAATATAATTATATATATATAAATAGTAAAATACACCTAGACAGTGTATGTGTGTATGTGTATATGTGTATATATATATACTTAGATCATATATATATAATATATATATAATATATATATGATCTAAGTATATATATATATATATATTTTTTACACTTATTTTATTTTATTTCCAGCCAGCAGGGGTCTAACTGTCATTACAGGCAGTCCCCCAGCTTGCAATGCAGCAATGCAGTTAATGCAGTTGCAATGCAGCAGCCAGCTAACCCAGCCATGTGATTGTGAGGTCCTCACAAGGACCTCACTCTCACATGGCCGGAGGGGCTGCAGGAGGCAGGATCTGCCGCGGGGGACTCCCTGGGAGTCCCCCCAACTGCGATCGCCGGCGTGGGATCGCCGGCGTGGGATCGCCGGCAAGCGGGTAAGTAACAAAAATTTTATGGGAATCTCTATCTACAGTAGTGATGGTGTTGAAAGCATTTTTTTGGGGGAAACTATCTGCACAATCATGTGTTTTTATGTATTGCCTATACATGTGCTGTTAGCTGTGTTAACTGGGAGCCATCTACTGACCGTTGAGTATTATTGCAATACCTTCACAATTAACATTTGGTATTGCAATAATAATTTTTCGGTTCATCACCTAAACGTCTATTTCATACTGCTACACTATTTTCTATATTTCTTCCTGTTTCAATTCTGTTTTGTGTGTTAGGGGTATAACACATTGAGTGTGTCAGCAGCATTGTATAAAAAATTCATACCAATTCTAGGTATCTGAAATTTTTAAAGAGCGCTCCAAAATTAAATTACTCTACCATTTCATCCCGGATACTGTACGTTTTTAGACTGTTGCTCTGCACCCTCCTACATACTTATGTAACTCCTAATCACCATGGCCCCTTGGTGCCTTTCTGAACTCCCATTTGCCCCCGTGTGCCTCTAAACCCTATGCATTTCTTTCAACTCCCACAACTTTTTTAAACTACATGTGTGTCTGTTAAATTCTCATGTTTGTTACCTTTGTTTTTGTTTTTTAACGCTGTGTGTGTCTATTAACCCCCAACACACTACATCCGACTGCAGTGTGGTCTTCTGAGGCCATGGTGGGGCCATGGTTGAGGTTGAAATTTTTATGGTGCCCAGGTAAACTTAAAGGTCCAGTATAGTGTTCCGAAAACAAATCTGTATTCCTACAGTGTCCCTCTGCGACCCATCCCCCTCAAGCCCCCCTGCTTGTGCCCCACACCAATGATAGTTAATGGGTTAATCAAAACCGCCGCTCAGGGGTGGGGGACAGGGGGAGGACCTCAGGTTACCCCCCCTTATTAGTATTTAGGGCCAACACCCACCGCTCAGGGGTGGGGGCTGGGGGGAGGACAATAGGTCCCCCCCCATCATTTTTTTTTTTAAAACAGTGAGCAGCCACAGGCTGCTCACTGTTTACTAGACATGCCCCTACTCGCGGTATAGCGAGTAGGGGCAAAATTTACTAATACTAAGTCATTTTTACTTAGTATTAGTAAATATGTCTGAAACACCAATTTAGGTCTTTCAGCCTTTTGGTAGATAACTCCCTAATACCGTGGGAATTAAGGAGTTATCTACTAAGCGGCTGCAATAGAAGTCCCGAATTTCCGAAGTCCCGAAATGCCGAAGTTCCGAAGTGCTGAAGTGCCGAAGTTGCCGAAGTGCCGTATTGTGAAAATTCCGAATTTCGGAATGCCGAACCGAACCGAAAATTTTCCCCATGCACATGCCTATTAGGAACCTCGGCAGTTCAGAGTTAACAAATAAGGTGACATATTTACTCATATATATAAAACTTTTCTGTATTCGGTATAGATGTTCTCTAGAAGACAGCATTCATGTTCTCGGTTTTTATATGCTGAAATCAGGCAGTAAATCAATCAGGAATCCCACAGCATATAACATTTGCATACTACACGGCATCATTTTTATGTGCTGACAATCAACATGATGGCATTATGGCAGCCATAATAATGTTGGCAATATAATTGTTCTAGAAACAGAACAATTTTACAAATTGTTGCATACATGGTAAATGAGCATACTCTAGTGGTGTGATACAAAAATGCAAGTAAATTACTTGAGCATTTTACAAAAGCAATACAAATTAAGGATATGATAATTTATGCCATTTAATTGTTTTGACTCTCTCCACTTTTTAATATACTAGATATAAGAAAAATACAAGGTAGCCAAGCAGAGAAATGGTTAAGGAAAATAGGAGAGATAGGTGAACCTTAGATGACAGCAATCCAGGTGGAGAGGTGGTTGAATAGGCAGATGTAGAAAAACTCAAAGGAGGAAAAAGGAGAGGGAAGGACAGGCATGTAAGAGGAGTAAGTTAGCTCCCACCATAGCAGAGGGAGGCAGTGTTAGCAATGTCAGAGGACGAGAGCCAGGTTTCAGTTAGTGCCAGAATATTCAGGGCACCACCATCCATGGTGAACACACTTACAGGGTCACCGTCCAAAGGCAAACAGAAAACCACACAAGTGTTATTCTGCCTATAGCAGCGATGTTCTACCTATCACCCATCCCACTTCTCGCTGTCACCTCCATCCCCCACCCACTAAATACACCACTGCTACTTAATATAAATACGTACTTTTGTAAGGCAGTTTTGTTTTCTGTGATGGCTACAAAACTTAAAAATAAATAAACTCTAAAATTGTGTTACATTGATACTATATTTAACTCCTTGTGACCTGTAACCACCAAAAATAAAATGAAATCCTAGACATGATGTACAGCGTAAAGCAGGAAAAATAATTTTGTTTATTTTTCTAAAGCTGCACTAATTATGCACACATTTATATTGCTAAAACTGTGAAAAATGTGTATATTTGCATTTTTTTTTATAATAAATGGGAATGTATAAATGTATGTCACATCAAATTAAAGCCATTTTTGTCCTTAAAAAGTCATATCATATGTGCTAGTGCAATAGATCAGAAAAATGACAATTGCAGTTGAACACAAACAGCAACATTGTTTCTGCCCTTATGCACAAAACAATCAAACTCAATATATGTCGCTAACAGATAAAGTCAGTTTCATTCTATGTTTAATGCTGCAGATATACACACTTTATCAATACCTCTTGGAGTCTGTTGAACGTGGAATTCTTTGTACAGGTATTTGGACTGTAACCCCTCTAATTACACAAAGGGGAAAGTGATATCAAAGAAGTGATTAAAACTCCAGTTGCAATCAGTATGGATTGATTTACAGTGTTAATGGAATCCTGTGAGAATATGGCTCATAGTCAGGCTTATTGCTCTTAACTAAAGTTGCCAGTCTCCCCCCATCTCTCCTCTCTTTATTTTTTCTTCTCTCCCCCTTTCTTTTTTTCTTGCATTTTTTATTTCTTTTTAATTAAGTGATTAGCTTGTAACAGCTTTTTTATGCATGCATGAAGCTGCTATAATCTCTAGAGGTGTCTAACAGGTAAATCTGACACTTTTTGTTTTGTTTGTCGTTATTCATAAATATAGAATTAAAAATATAGAAGAATGATGTTGTCAATTCATAATCTACATAAATTAAGAACTGAAAGATTGTTTCAACTTATTTTTTGCAAGTGTGTTTTCAAAATTACTGGATTCTAATTAAACTTCAATATTTTATATTAACTAGAGTGCATTCTTGAGTGTTATAGAACAATTCTATACAATCTCACACGCCTCCCTTGTGCACTGTATGGGTGTTTAACAATGCTTAATTTCTTGCGTGAGAACTTTGCATTGGCTGTGGGTAGCTCAAGAACATCTGGATGTAGTCCAATGGTTTACTTAATTGAAATAGAATGCTCTTTTGTTTCATACTAATTCTATTTGCTTAGCAATCAGAATAATTCTATCTGATCCTAGCATTGGATAATCAACCCTTACGCAGAAATAGTTTTCTCTACCAATCTATATTTAAATACAGTAGTTTCATGTTTAGTTCCTTTTGCACAATCAAGTACTTATATCTGAGATGACAACTGTTTTAGAAGACAATTTCAATTATGTCACAGCTCATTTCTAATTGTGATGCTACTTTTTCTTAGCTAGTTCACATTCACAACAAGTTTAGCGAGTACCAGTTGTTTGCTGACAGCAACATTTCACAAATAGCGACAGGGAGTTATCATTTGGTGCTGCTGAAAGCAATTCACCAGGTAGCTAACAGCTCCATCATTCTACCCTCCTGGTTTCAGACTGGTTTTCATCCCTGTCCCTACTCCCTGCCTCTAAACCATAAAATGTAACACTATCCGCTAATCTATACAAAAAGGCAAATGGAAGCAGCGCCTTATGAGTGTCCTCAAATCCGAATCCGAATTAGTCAATATGAACGCACCATTTTGAGAATAGTGTTAATGTGCAAAGACGTAACGTATCCAACTTTTCCCAAGCTAGTTTTATTTAAGATCTCCAAAATTGTTGCTAGGGTAGAGTCCCAGGTAGGTGTCACATGTTCATCCTCACCTTGTGGTGTCTGTAATGGCAAATGCTTCTCTGCCATTAACGAAGGTACTACTCAGCAGCCCTGTGCGGTGTATCTGACTTCTGCGGCATGTTGAAGGACGCCGGCTGCTGCGGACAGGGCCGATGCAAGGATTTTTGCAGCCCTAGGCAAAACATTTTTTGCCCCCCCATATGTCCTGCCCACCATGTGACATCACAATGCCCCGCCCATATGCTCTGCCATATGGGCCAACGCCAATCTTCACAAAGTGTCTTTTATCTGAAAAGACAGTGTGTTTATATTAAAAAGCCTACAGGCACAGGCTATAGACACCAGAACCACTACATTATGCTGTAGTGCTTCTGGTGACTATAGTATCCATTTAATGTGAGGTAAATTAGAGATTAGTGCCACTAATAATATATTGGATTGCCTACTTACCACCAGATGAGGACAAGAGGCTGATGGTGGGCTCAGTCTGGCTCCACAGGTCTGGTGTAGAAGAGGCTCTCTGGAGACAACTATTAACGAACAGGGCCCATTACACAGCTCAAGGTCTGGGCCCCCAGCGCTTGACCGTGAGTATGCCTACAATGCCCACCCATAAATACCTACATGGCCCACCCATGAGTTCTCTCACAGGAAGTGGAGTGTATGTGTGTAGGGGATGTTGTATGTGTTATTGTAGAGGATGCAATGTGTGTTTTCTTATAAAATGTATTGTATTGGGATACCAATTTGTGTAAGGGATGTAGTATGTTTATAGGGGATGCAGTGTGTGTGTTTGCATGTAAGGAATGCATTGTATGTTTCTGTGTGTGTGTGTAAGGGGTGCAAGGTGTGTTTCTGTGTATGTAATTGAATGCAGTGTTTGTCTGTAAGGGGTGCATTGATTGTGTAAGAGATGCATTTTGTTTCTGTGTGTAAGAGAATGAGTGTTTGTGTGTTTCGGGTGTGTCTGTGTGTGAGTTGGGATGCATTGTATGTTTCAGTGTGTGTGTGTGGGGGGGGATGCATTATGTATGTGTTTGTAGTGTAAAATAGAGGGTTTGTGGGGTAGGATAGGGACTGAGAGGGGAGCAGCTCTTTATTTATTTGTAAAAAATGCCATAGTGCTCTCCCCTCCTGTCAATTATTGATTTCCCCTTCCCTCCTGTCCCTCCGTATTCTCCCCTTCTGTCCCTTAGTGCTCTCCCTTGGCCCACTGTCCCTCTGCAGTCCCCCCTTGGTGGTCTTTTCACTCCCCCCCTCCCCCTTAGTGGTCCTCTATCCCTCCCCTTAGTGGTCCTCCCTCTCCCAAACCCTTTAGTGCTCCTCCCTCTCCCAACCCCTTAGTAGACCTTCCCCTCCTCCCCCCACCCCCTTAGGTGGTCCTTACCCTCCTCCCCTCTCCTTAGTGGTCCTCCCTCCTTACCCCCCTTTGGTGGTCCTTCCCCCCCTTAGTGGTCCTCCCTCTCCCAAACCTCTTAGTGGTCCTTACCCCCCCTCCCCTAGTGGTCCTTACCCCCCTCTCCCCTCCCCTGCACTTCCCTCCTGCTGGTCACTCAAACCCGGCCGCCCTCCATACAGCAGTGCTGCGCCACCTGGGGCTTGCAAAAGCGCTCAGGCGGCGCAGCATGAGGAGCCGCACCAGTGACTTACAGGTAGCACCGGCCCTGGCTGCGGATCCATTCCAATTTGTAACCCCAGTCCGCTCAGAGTATTGACAACTTGGCGTGTGTGTGACGTCACGCAAAAGATGTGCACGCACGTTCTGGGGTCAAAGGCCGGGTACGGCCAATCGCATCTGAAGGAGGCTTATTTAAACTCCTTTTACCTTTTCCTCATTGCCCTGTCGTGGTTTCCCTTAGTAGGTTATCTGAGAGTGTATTTCTGGTTATTGACTTTGCCTCCGTTTGACTTCCCTGTATTCTGGTATCCTTGACTTTTTGCTTTCCCTCATCATTGTGTCTCATTCTGTTTCCCTGACCTCGGCAAGTAATCTGACTTTTCTCTGGTATGTTAAGTCCGGCCATTCTAAGGCCCGGTAAGATATTAGCTCTAGTCCTAGGTGTGATACAGTTCTGCGTGCTGGATCAACTAGTATCCTGACAGTAGGCTCCTGGGAAGCCCCAATTTTAAGTTTATTACCATTTCATTGTGATCCCTAGTTCTCCTGAAATTCTGCAAATGGAGTTGTTATTTTTCTTTAAATATTACAATTCTCTTGGTTGGCATTTATTGTCTAATGGACAATTTCCTTTTCAAGGCTGCATTGCAATCCTTGTGACCAAAAATACAAACTTGAGTCTTTAATTTAACAAGTCAAGTGGAAAATTCTATTTTATGGATGCCTGCAACCTTATAGTAAAGTATCCCCTGAGACTAAATAAAAGAAGACCTATGACCAACACTTTCTCCTGATTTTAAAGAACTTAGAATAGATGATCCCAAGTCAGTCAGTTTTTCTTGACAAAGCCTTTTAAACCAAAATATTTTATCCTGTGCCAAATTGCCATTACTCACTGTTTAATAAAGAACCCCAAAATCCTAGATCTGCTTTTCTATAATGTGACTGCATGAATTTACATTTGGGGAGAGATGAAACCTTGAAATGAGATTATAATGAGGTATTGTGGCTTCCATGGAATCTATGTCGGAATTCATAATATCATTTTATCATTATACATTACCCGGAGAAAAAAAAAAGTGTTTTTTTTCCAACATACTAAGGGCAAAATTAACAGATGCATTAAATATTATTTCCTCATTTATCTTAATACATAGAAGCATTTATTCCCAATAATTCTTCTTTAGGCAGTTTACAAACAATATGTGCATGCTCTTTAAGTCCAATGAGTAAACGATTTATAGAGCTAATATTAACATTTTTGTGTTTGTGCTATAAAAGTTTGTGTTTTGCTGTTAGTTTAATTTTACTACTTAAGTGCAATATTTGTTTAAAAAAAAAAAAAAAAAATTAAAAGTAGGTCTCCATGTCTATAATGGCATTAAACAAATATATAATATATAATAATATAATTTTGCTGACTTGAGTGAGTTGGTAAATGTCATCATTTTTCTAAAAACGTAAAATTGTTTTTACATAATTTGTTATCCTTATTTTAAAGAATGTTCTGTTCCGTCTGGCCTCTTCAAGATTAAAGCGTGGTTTGTTATTCCAAAGCCTATAAAAATCAGGTGCATGTTGAGCCATGTAAGCTTTGTGCTCAGAAATGATCCCCTCTAAGTAGCTGGTATAAGCAGTACTTGATACTTAATTTGTCTGAATCCCACCATGTCTGCATGCAATCGGCATAATAAATAATGAGCTCTTTGCGTGCTAGCTGGTTATTAGGATCTAGACGGGATCAGAGAATACGTGTCACATGTCCAACTCAACATGATTTAAGAAAACTGTCACCTTCTTTTAAGGTTAGAGTAATAGGAAGCCAAGTTCCATTTTGAAAGAATTTTAATTAGCAATAAGCAAAGGAAAATCCTTAAGCCACCAAAAGTTTACAAGTGCTACTGTTTGGACTTTTTTTTCTTCATCTTAGTTAGTTCAGGCTCTCCTCCAAGCTGGGGATTAGCCTTTCACTGGCATGTTATCTACAAACCTTGCAGTCATACTCATAATCCTATCAACAAACCCCTTGGAAATATTAAGAACACATTAATACTGCATATGGGACATGGTCCAAATTAAATGAATATTAAAGCTTCTTATGATTATGCCAACAAGCCTTAGTTATTTGAAAACTGAGGCAATGGTAGAAAACATGTATTTCGATGTTTGTGTAGACGATTTTTTGAGTGTTCCATTATTTACATATTAGCATAACAAACAATGGAATAAACACAATTATAATAGCATAAAATGGACCTGCTTAAACAGGGTCAGTTTTTAAAAAATGTCCACAAAGCTTAAATGGTTATGTGCAAATGTACCCTGAAGATCTATCCAACTGTCTTTAGTGAGTACTCTTCAGATATAATGCTAAGGAGAACGTTTTCGCACAGCCCCAGGGCTTACCTAATTTGTCTTTTTTTTACTGTGTAGGGTCACTTTTTTATTTTTTATAAAAGGATGGAGATCCTTATATATATTTTTTTTTAATAAAAGGTTGGGCATTCTCTTGTATTGGGGACGGGAGGCTGGCACATAATTGATTGGAGAAACCTTGCCACATTGTGCATCCCTCTCTTCACTTACTCATATTCTGCTGTACCCCAGAGCCCATTGGATAAGGCATTAATAGGTAACCCATATTAATTCATAACCACACACATGCATGGTATGAAAATGAGAGGAATATATATATATATATATATATATATATATATATATATATATATATATATATATATATATATATATATATACACTGTGTGCAGAATTATTAGGCAAATGAGTATTTTGACCACATCATCCTCTTTATGCATGTTGTCTTACTCCAAGCTGTATAGGCTCGAAAGCCTACTACCAATTAAGCATATTAGGTGATGTGCATCTCTGTAATGAGAAGGGGTGTGGTCTAATGACATCAACACCCTATATCAGGTGTGCATAATTATTAGGCCACTTCCTTTCCTTTGGCAAAATGGGTCAAAAGAAGGACTTGACAGGCTCAGAAAAGTCAAAAATAGTGAGATATCTTGCAGAGGGATGCAGCACTCTTAAAATTGCAAAGCTTCTGAAGCGTGATCATCGAACAATCAAGCGTTTCATTCAAAATAGTCAACAGGGTCGCAAGAAGCGTGTGGAGAAACCAAGGCGCAAAATAACTGCCCATGAACTGAGAAAAGTCAAGCGTGCGGCTGCCAAGATGCCACTTGCCACCAGTTTGGCCATATTTCAGAGCTGCAACATCACTGGAGTGCCCGAAAGCACAAGGTGTGCAATACTCAGAGACATGGCCAAGGTAAGAAAGGCTGAAAGACGACCACCACTGAACAAGACACACAAGCTGAAACATCAAGACTGGGCCAAGAAATATCTCAAGACTGATTTTTCTAAGGTTTTATGGACTGATGAAATGAGAGTGAGTCTTGATGGGCCAGATGGATGGATTGGTAAAGGGCAGAGAGCTCCAGTCCGACTCAGACGCCAGCAAGGTGGAGTTGGAGTACTGGTTTGGGCTGGTATCATCAAAGATGAGCTTGTGGGGCCTTTTCGGGTTGAGGATGGAGTCAAGCTCAACTCCCAGTTTCTGGAAGACACCTTCTTCAAGCAGTGGTACAGGAAGAAGTCTGCACCCTTCAAGAAAAACATGATTTTCATGCAGGACAATGCTCCATCACACGCGTCCAAGTACTCCACAGCGTGGCTGGCAAGAAAGGGTATAAAAGAAGAAAATCTAATGACATGGCCTCCTTGTTCACCTGATCTGAACCCCATTGAGAACCTGTGGTCCATCATCAAATGTGAGATTTACAAGGAGGGAAAACAGTACACCTCTCTGAACAGTGTCTGGGAGGCTGTGGTTGCTGCTGCACGCAATGTTGATGGTGAACAGATCAAAACACTGACAGAATCCATGGATGGCAGGCTTTTGAGTGTCCTTGCAAAGAAAGGTGGCTATATTGGTCACTGATTTGTTTTTGAATGTCAGAAATGTATATTTGTGAATGTTGAGATGTTATATTGGTTTCACTGGTAAAAATAAATAATTGAAATGGGTATATATTTGTTTTTTGTTAAGTTGCCTAATAATTATGCACAGTAATAGTCACCTGCACACACAGATATCCCCCTAAAATAGCTAAAACTAAAAACAAACTAAAAACTACTTCCAAAAATATTCAGCTTTGATATTAATGAGTTTTTTGGGTTCATTGAGAACATGGTTGTTGTTCAATAATAAAATTAATCCTCAAAAATACAACTTGCCTAATAATTCTGCACTCCCTGTATATATATATGTTCAAGGCCCCTTTATTTGAAGAGGATATCTTAATTTTTTAAACCCCTGCAATGACCTGCACAGTTTACAATATAAGAAAGTCATTACCTTCCACACACAGTGGGGGTCTTATAGGGGGTTGCTATGAATCCCAATCTATTTTATATCACACCTATTTCTGTGGTACTAGACAAGCTGACCATTGAGGTGGCTGGTATTGCAGGAGGTGAGTACTAGCCCTGTTGTGTTTTGAGTAGGTTCATTGGAGCCATGTCGCACCTGGTTGGTACAATATGTTGCTACCTTCTCAGAGGCTTATCTTGTTTAAGTTACAATTTTCCCGGTGGGTAGGTAGCAAGTGGCACATTTAGCTTTGTGTGTGAGTCTGCATATGAATGTGAGTGGCTGTATAATTCTCTATGTAAGTGTGCATGTCTTTGTGAGCATGTACATAAGAGTGTGTGACTGTGTGAGCCTGTGGATCAGAGTGCATGTATGTATCTGTAGGTGTTTCTGTGTAGATGCAATATATTGGAGACATATGGCTTTAAGGAGACATAGTGGGCTGAGAAGGTAAGGTATAGTAAGAGGGAGGATGTGACTCTGAGTCACAGATGTATTGTAATGGCTAACAGTCTGTGAGGAGAATTTCAAGGGAAAGACATTGCTGAATAAACATGTGTAAGGGGCGGACATTGCTATGGAGTTTTGAGTTACCTGGCAGGAGGGAAGTGCTCAGCGCTCCCTCCTGCCAGTAACTCTGTGTAGAGTGTCCGGGCAGCACGGACCGCGCTACAGGAGCTTCCTAAACCCGTCCGGACTGAAGGAAGTGCTCTCTCAGTAAGCACTTCCTGTCAGTCCGGCCAGGTACAGGAAACAGAAGCTCCTGATCCGCAGTCCACGCTGCCCGGACACGCAACACAGAGGTAGGAGGCACAACAGGAAAGGGGTGGGAGAAACCACTAAGGGACACTGGGGGGAGGGAGAGGAGGAGAAACCACTAAGGGACACAGGGGGGGTGGGGGAGACCACTAAGGGACAGGTGGGGAGGGGAGATCACTAAGGGATGGGAGAGCACTAAAGGACAGGAGGGAAGGGGAGAGCAATAAGGGACAGGAGGGGAGGGGAAAGCACTAAGGGACAGGAGGGAAGGGGACAACACTAAGGGACAGGAGGGGAAGGGACAACACTAAGGGACAGGAGGGGAGGGGAGAGTTCTAAGGGACAGGATGGGAGACCTCTAAGGGACGGGGAGAAGTGGAGTTGAGACCACTAAGGGACGAGGGAAGTAGAAGAGATCATTAAGGGATGGGGAGTGTAAGACACACAAAGACTCGAAACTTCCTGTTTGTTGTTTTTGTGAACACTGCCTCCAGAGAGCCTGTTTTAACACCAGACCAGTGGAGCCATACTTTAAGAAAAAATATACAAAAAAAATTATATTAACAAAATAAATATAATAATAAAAATAAAGAGCTACTCCCCTCTCAGCCTCGATCCTACCTCACAAACCCTCACTTTCACACTACACACATACACAATGCATCCTTACACACACAGAAACACACCTTGCATCCCTTACACATACAAACACAGATTCACACAATAAACAGACACACACACCCAGAAACACATAAGGCATTCTTTACACACAAACACACACTGCATCCCCTATACACACCCACTACATCTCTTACACAAACTGGTATCCCTATACATTCCATTCCATAGGAACACACACACATTACATCCTCTTCAATAACACATAACACATCCCCTACACACATACACTCCACTCCCTGTGAGCAAACTCATGGCTTGTATGCATCAGGCTTATGGGCAGGCCTTGTAGGCATACTCAAGATCAGGCCCTGGGGGCCCACACCGTAATATGTGTAAGGGGCCCCAAACATGGAGTTGCTTCCTGTTTGTTGTTTTTGTGAACACTGCCTCCAGAGAGCCTGTTTTAACACCAGACCAGTGTAGCCAGACTGCAGCCTGAGCGCATCATCATCCTCTTGTCCTCATCTGGTGGTAAGTAGGCAATCCAATATATTATTAGTGGCACTAATCCCTATTTACCTCACATTAAAGGGCCACTATAGTCACCAGAACCATCTACAGCTTGATGTAGTGGTTCTGGTGTCTATAGCCTGTCCCCGCAGGCTTTTTTATGTAAACACACTGCCTTTTCAGAGAAAAGACACTGTGTGCAGCACTGGCATTGGCTCATATGGCAAATCATATAGGAGGGGCATTGTGATGGGGGGGGGGCGCACATTTTTGTTTGCCTAGGGTAGCAAAAATCCTTGTTTGCCTAGGGCAGCAAAAATTCTTGTTTGTGTATGATTAAGAATTCTGGTCCTGCACATAACATAGGCTCCTATAAAAGTCAGCATTGTACATACAAAATGAGTAGGGAGGTCATTTGTACGATATTTACAATGGTTAAAACTATTCACTCATCAAACTCATATTTCTTTAGCTTGGAATTAAAAATGCAATGTCGGCAAACAGTGGGATTCCATAGTCACTGCTTCAACTAGATTAATCAAATCATCCACGCTCTTAGAATAGCAAAGAAAGGTGCTATACAGGTGGTACCTAGTGCCGACCAGGCTACAAGCTTTCTTCCCAAGCACACCTGCCTCTTGTTGGCGATGCCAAAATGCAGAGGAAACCATGCTACATATCTGGTGGCTTTGCTCCTCGTTAGCACCCTTTTGGTAAGAGGTACCACGGGCTGCACCTTAAACCACACAGCCTTAACGCATCTCCTACTGGAGCTTTCTAATTCGATCCCCAAGAAAAGGTGAAAGCTGATCACGCATATTATTCTCACAGCTCAAAAACGTATAGCGAGGAAATGGATAACTACCTCGATACCATCCATACATCAGTTAAAGGCTGACATTGATGTACAGAAAAATTACGAAACGCGAATTACATCCATATTCCCCCAATAAACTAACCAGGGAAACATGGAGTATCTGGGACACATGGAGATTGGGTAACCCAAACCAACTGTAAATGATTGTGAAATGGCAGCACCACATGGAAGGGACTAGTTGTTGCAATGTGACAAGGTACACAGTAGGATGCCAAATATGCTACAGCAGGCCTCGAACAGTCAAATGGATAGTCTTTACTACTGTCTAGTTAGTATCATGGATGATATGTTGTCGATGTTACCCCTGTTAACCCCTCATCCTACCCTTCTTCCTTTCTGTAACCGACCCACTGTACTTGGAGAAACATTAAAAATCTTCAAATGAAAAAAAAATAAAATGTCATGTCATGGCATTATTGTATCTGTTATGGAAGCTTTTCTCTTACCTCTAGTTATTTTGAAGTCAATTTTAATTTTGTAAATAATTAATGTACTGTTGGTGACCTCTAGTGGCTAAAAGTAGATAAAACATATGTTTGAGAATGCGATTTCTTTGCAATTCTTGAGGAAGAAAATGCTCATCAGCATGTACAGATAAGTGTTGTCTCTAAATAACCTCGGAATTTTTAACTTATAGATGGAACTACACAAGATATTTGGAGAACAAACAAAATGCTACAACATGAGTAATAAACACTGTAAAATAAACATGCATTTTGTGTGTGTCTCAAGGTTTTCCCCTTCAGTGACTGATTTGAAAACAAAGCTATCACCTTTTTCTTCTGCAAGGTTATTTTTCTTTTTTACTGCATGTTCATATACATTGTGGGGTCTTGCTTAAAAGTCTTATTTGGGAATATCGTATGTGACTTTTCAACTTCATAGTAATTTTATTTATGAAGTACCCACATATGCCAGGATCACAATCCAGAGTCAGTATGCAATTGATAATATTTTCTGGACTTTGGTCTGAACTGCATGTTTTGAAGCATTATCACAATGCAAGTGACACAACATGTATTTGCTGGTAATCTTGCTAAAGTTTGAAATTGTTATTGACTTAAAACTAGATCTAAATAAAGGAATATTCCTAGGATTACACAGAGAAGCAAGCGTCAGTTCAGGGCAATTTGCATCGTATTCACTCAGATGAGCATTGAGAAGATGTTTCAGACTGTTACTGCTACATTGTTCTTGCCAGGAGCAAATGCCAGATGAGCCAGGAACTAATTCCGTTTTCCAAGAAGTCATTCATCATGCTTATGAGGTGGGTGAACAAGGGGATCACTGTCTGTCATGTCCCTAAATGGAGTAAGAGCTGTCGCTAGCGGTCATATGATTGTTCAACCCTCACACCCCATTTGCTCTCTGCTGTTTCAAATTTCTTTCCAGTATATCTAAAGTCGAGTCCCACCACAAGCTGTCATGTTTTTGTAGATGGTGTGTGGGAAGCCTTCTTTTCTCGTACTCCTACTTCAAGATTTGGCTAGCCCTCACACTATGGTGGAAATGAGCAGCAGCTCTCCTGCAATTCTCAAGTATGGTTTGCACCTTTTGTGTTGCTCACAGAATTGCACCCTTGAAAACTGCCAGCAAACCTCAATGACCTAAAGCAATGCTGTAAAGAGCAGGGGGCCAAAATCCCTTCACAATGGTGTGAGAGACTGATAAAGTCATACAGAAAACAATTACTTCAAGTTAATTCTCCTAAAGGTGGATTTACAAAGCTATTGAATCATAGGGTGTACTTAGATTTTTCACACAATGTTTCTCCATAATGACTTTATTTTTGTTTTAAAAATCATGACACGAACCATGGGACAATAGTCTGCTGGGCTCGGGCAGTGTTTGATGGCACCGTGTCTTGTTTGCGGCCCCCCCCCCTCTCTTTTTTCCTTCTTTCCTCGCACCTACTCTGCTCTCTATACTCCGGCGGTTTCGCCTTTTTCCTCTCTCTTTGCTCTGGCCTTTCACTTTTTTCAGTCTCACCCTTTTCTTGTTCC
Organism: Pelobates fuscus; assembly: GCF_036172605.1. NCBI lineage: Eukaryota > Metazoa > Chordata > Amphibia > Anura > Pelobatidae > Pelobates > Pelobates fuscus. Next base: position 354,547,632 of record NC_086318.1, on the reverse strand, counting down.
TACATTTTCTCTCTCCCCTCCCTCTGGTCTCTCCATGGATGGAGGCTTTTTTCTTTTTCACTGTCAGGATCGGGACAGGGATCCAACACGCAGAGTACAAACAGTAGCCAGATACGTATACCGGACCTTAGAATGGCCGGACTAACGTAAGTAGTACAGTATAGAATGGTCAAAGACAAGCCGAGGTCGAGGGTAACAGAAGACAGGTAAGCGAGAGACAAGCCGAATCAAGGGTAACAGAGATAAGCAGAGTAAGGTAAACAAGCCGGGTCAAAACCAAAAGGGATAATAGAATACACAAGCACTGAGTGACTAGAACAAGCTAGAACCACGACAGGGCAATGAGCTAATGAAAGAAGCTCTGTTAAATACCCTGTTCAGAGCAGTAACCACACCTCCGAGACGTCCTGATTGGTCCTGCAGCAATTGACTGACAGGTCGATCCGGGGGAGTGTCCTGATGATGACTTCCTGCCTAGATGGTGTAAAAGGCAGTCACTCCCTCGCGGCCGGCCTTGCATGACCAGATAGACCGCGGGGAAGGGAGTCATCAGACCGTCTGGATGGTGGAACAGCTAAGTCTCTACCTCTTTTGGAGGTAGAGACCACAGGTACCCTGACAGTACCCCCCCTCTCAGATACGCCCACCGGGCGGAATGAACCGGGACGAGATGGGAAGCGAGAGTGATACGCCCTGCGGAGACGGGGAGCATGAACATCCTCCTGAGGTACCCAACTCCTCTCCTCAGGACCATATCCCTTCCAATCAACCAGATATTGTACTCTCCCCCGGGAGATTCGAGAATCAATAATAGAGTTGACCTCATACTCCTCCTGACCCTCCACCTGAACGGAGCGAGGAGGGGCTATTGTGGAGGAAAATCTGTTACATATGAGTGGTTTCAGCAATGAAACGTGAAACGAGTTCGGAATGCGTAAGGTATTAGGAAGAGCTAAACGATACGCAACCGGATTGATACGGGTCAGCACCCTGTAGGGTCCAATATAACGAGGAGCGAACTTCATGGAGGGCACTTTTAAACGGATGTTCCTCGTGCTCAGCCATACCCTATCACCTGGAACAAAGACCGGAGCCGCCCTTCTACGTTTATCAGCGTGTTTCTTGACCAACATAGAGTTGTGCACAAGGATTTGTCGAGTTTGATCCCACAACTTCCTCAAATTGGCAACATGAACATCAACCGACGGCACCCCCTGGGAAGGAGAATCCGAAGGAAGAATAGACGGATGAAAACCATAATTCATGAAGAAGGGGCTTGAATGAGTAGAATCGCAAACGAGATTGTTGTGTGCAAACTCCGCCCAAGGAATCAAACCGACCCAATCATCCTGGTGTTCAGAAACAAAGCATCGTAAATATTGTTCAATTTTCTGGTTGGTACGTTCAGCAGCTCCGTTAGACTGAGGATGATAGGCAGAAGAAAAGTTTAATTTAATACCAAGTTGAGAGCAGAAGGACCTCCAAAAGCGGGAAACAAATTGGGAGCCTCTGTCCGATACAATTTGAGAGGGTATCCCATGTAGGCGAAAAATCTCCTTGGCGAATATCTCTGCCAATTCGGGAGAAGACGGAAGTTTAGGCAGGGGAATGAAGTGTGCCATCCTAGTAAACCTGTCAACCACGGTGAGGATAACAGTCTGTCTTTTAGAGATAGGTAGATCGACAATAAAGTCCATGGCCAAACAGGACCATGGTTTCTCTGGAACCTCCAAGGGTTGCAGGAGTCCACATGGAAGCGTATGGGGTTGTTTGGTTTTAGTACAAACTTCACATGCAGCGATGAACTCCTCAACATCCCTCCGTAAAGTAGACCACCAGAAGTCCTTAGAGATCAAGGCGTAAGTTTTGCGAATACCAGGATGTCCCGCCATCTTGCTATTATGTAAACACTGTAAAAGTTCCAGTTGAAAAGCAGGAGGAACGAAATGACGACCCGCAGGGGTCTGTTTAGGTGCGAGATGTTGCAACTTAATGATCTCGGCCAGTAATGGAGAATGAATCCTGAGATTCGTATTAGCAATGATATTGCACTTCGGAACTATAGAAGAAAGAACTGGTTCAGGTACAGTAGAAGGTTCATATTGGCGAGATAATGCATCGGCTTTAGAGGTTTTAGAACCAGGTCTGTAAGTCAGTACATAATTGAAGTGAGTCAGGAATAAGGACCAACGAGCTTGTCTAGAGGATAAGCGCTTAGCCTCCCCAATATATGACAAGTTTTTGTGGTCTGTCAAAATCGTAATAGGGTGTAGGGTCCCCTCCAACAAATGTCTCCACTCCTTTAAGGCTTTAATGACTGCTAACAGTTCCCTGTCTCCGATGTCATATCTGCTCTCAGCCCCAGAAAGTTTCCTGGAAAAAAAACCACACGGGTGTAATGGTTTATCTACCGCTAATCTTTGTGACAGAACCGCACCTACTCCTGTCTCAGAGGCATCGACCTCGAGTAGAAACGGCAAAGTCGTATCAGGATGGACTAATATTGGAGCAGAAGCAAAAAGTTCTTTGAGCCTCTTGAAAGCAGCGAGAGCTTCAGGAGACCACGTCTTAGTTTCTGCCCCCTGTTTGGTCATATTGGTAATGGGCGCAATAATAGACGAGTAACCCTTAATGAAGCGCCTATAATAATTGGAGAAACCAATAAACCTCTGAATAGCCTTGAGTCCCTTAGGTAATGGCCAATCTAAAATAGACTGGAGTTTGTCAGGGTCCATCTTAAAACCTTCCCCAGAAATCACGTAACCAAGAAAATCTATCTGAGACTGATCAAAGCTGCATTTTTCCAATTTACAGTATAGACCATGTTGCAGAAGTTTCTGTAATACCGCTCTGACCTGTCTATGGTGAGTTTCAATCTCCCTAGAGTGTATCAGTATGTCGTCTAGGTAGACAATGACACAATCATGTTGAAACTCCCTAAGTACCTCATTAATCAGATCCTGAAATACTGCAGGAGCATTGCAAAGTCCAAACGGCATAACTGTGTATTCATAGTGACCGTACCGAGTATTGAACGCCGTCATCCACTCGTGTCCCTGCTGGACTCTCCCCAAATTATATGCCCCTCTGAGATCTAACTTGGTGAAGATTTTGGAGCCCTTAAGACGATCAAATAACTCGGTAATAAGTGGAATAGGATAGGCATTTCTGACAGTTATTTTATTCAAGCCTCGGTAATCGATACAAGGTCTCAGCGTGCCATCCTTTTTCTTAACGAAAAAGAACCCAGCCCCGGCCGGGGAAGAAGACCTCCTAATGAATCCCTTTTCTAAATTCTCCCGAATATACTCCTCTAGAACCAAGTTTTCCTGAACAGACAAAGGATATACATGGCCCCTCGGAGGCATAGTCCCAGGTAGAAGCTTAATTTTACAATCAAATGGCCTGAGTGGCGGCAAAGAATCGGCATTCTTCTTGTCAAATACTGCCTTTAAGTCTAGGTAAAGGTCTGGTATCTGTCTTTCTGTGGACTGAATAGGAGTCTCAGGTATGTTAACATTAGCTAATGGAGAAACCTTGCATAAACACCTATCCTGGCAACCCTGGCCCCACGAGAGTATCTCCCCTAACTCCCAATCGATAATAGGGTTATGTTTCTTCAACCATGGGTACCCCAGAACTATGGGAACGGAAGGGGATGAAATGAGCAAAAGAGATAAATTCTCCACGTGTAGGATACCAACATTTAAACTAATGCGTATGGTTTCACGAAAGATAACAGGGTCTAGTAGTGGTCTACCATCTATGGCCTCAACGGCCAAGGGTGTCTCCCTTAGCTGGGATGGGAAATTGTTCTTAATAGCAAAGGCTTGGTCGATAAAATTCTCAGCAGCACCGGAATCTATCAATGCCATAGCCCTTACTACTTCCTTCTCCCAAGTTAAGGAAACTGGTAGCAGAAGCCTGTGATCTTTATAATTAGGAGTAGAGGACAAAATAGAAACACCCAAGGCTTGTCCTCTAGAGAGACTTAGGTGCGAGCGTTTCCCGGACGGTTAGGACAGTTCGAGAGTAAATGACCCTTGGCTCCACAATACATACACAAACCCTCTCTTCTCCTGTACTGTCTTTCCTCCTCAGAGAGGCGGGTATAACCTATCTGCATAGGTTCAGGAAGCAAAGATACCGTGGAGTCAGGACTTGGAAAAGCGGGGGCTAACCTAAAAGAAGGTCTCCGGTTCCTCTCTCGAGTGTTCTGTCTCTCTCTTAAACGTTCATCTATACGAGAGATGAACGAAATTAAATCTTCTAAATTCTCAGGGAGTTCTCTGGTAGCAACCTCATCAAGGATTACTTCAGATAGGCCATTCAAAAATACATCCATATACGCCTGCTCATTCCACTTGACTTCTGACGCCAGAGACCTGAACTCTAGTGCATAATCCACCAGTGTTCGGTTCTCCTGTCTCAGGCGCAACAGTAATCTGGCTGCATTAACCTTTCTACCTGGAGGATCAAATGTTCTTCTAAAAGCAGCTACAAATGCGTTATAGTTATACACTAATGGGTTATCGTTCTCCCATAGTGGGTTGGCCCATCTCAGAGCTTTCTCAATAAGTAGGGTGATAATAAATCCTACCTTTGCCCTATCTGTAGGATAAGAGCGGGGTTGCAATTCAAAGTGGATACTAATTTGGTTTAAAAAACCACGACACTTCTCAGGAGCCCCACCATAGCGTACTGGGGGGGTAATGCGAGAAGAAGCACCCACTGTGGCTACCTCTACCTAAACTGACAGGAGAAACAGGGGTATTACGTATCTCCTCTGGTGGGTTATTGGCATGAGATAATAGAGCCTGTAGCGCAAGCGCCATCTGATCCATTCTGTGATCCATGGCTTCAAACCTAGGATCAGGAGAAGCCAGCTGACTGTTTGTACTTGCAGGATCCATTGGCCCTGTCGTAATGTCAGGATAGGGACAGGGATCCAACACGCAGAGTACAAACAGTAGCCAGATACGTATACCGGACCTTAGAATGGCCGGACTAACGTAAGTAGTACAGTATAGAATGGTCAAAGACAAGCCGAGGTCGAGGGTAACAGAAGACAGGTAAGCGAGAGACAAGCCGAATCAAGGGTAACAGAGATAAGCAGAGTAAGGTAAACAAGCCGGGTCAAAACCAAAAGGGATAATAGAATACACAAGCACTGAGTGACTAGAACAAGCTAGAACCACGACAGGGCAATGAGCTAATGAAAGAAGCTCTGTTAAATACCCTGTTCAGAGCAGTAACCACACCTCCGAGACGTCCTGATTGGTCCTGCAGCAATTGACTGACAGGTCGATCCGGGGGAGTGTCCTGATGATGACTTCCTGCCTAGATGGTGTAAAAGGCAGTCACTCCCTCGCGGCCGGCCTTGCATGACCAGATAGACCGCGGGGAAGGGAGTCATCAGACCGTCTGGATGGTGGAACAGCTAAGTCTCTACCTCTTTTGGAGGTAGAGACCACAGGTACCCTGACATTCACCTACTTCAGATACGAAGATACAGTTGCATGAACAATGTAGTCTGTGAGCAAGTTGGGCACGTAGATTGGGATCACGGTCTAGCTGCCATGCAAGTAGCACTCTACAATACCTAACTTTAGACAGCGGACACCTTGGACATATTTTAGGGATTGGCATGTGATGTCAATATAACAATATACATTATGGCCAGGCACAATGAATGTATTGTTTTCATTATTTCCCCGATTTATTCTGGGCTTCTCTCACAGCCATAGTGCCTCTTTTTATATCAACATGCTGCGCAAGTAGCAAGGCTGCCATTACTCATCATCACAGAATTCGATTTTGATTGTGTATGGAGTGCTGCGTGTCATCCGACTCACTGTTACTAAATAGAATTGTGTTTTATGTTTTTCTTTTTTACTTTTCCACCTTTAAAAATGTGCTGTATTAATCTATGATGTTCTCAAATACTGTAAGATGCACACAGACGCTGGTCTGGCTCTGTGTAACTGTTGTTGGTACATGCACGACAAAAATAAAGAATTTAAAAAATAAATAAAATCATGACACGGTGTAATATATCATGTGTTGTTGGTCATCTGAGGTTGTATTTACCTAATTTCGAGACCTGCTAAGTAACATTTGATTGTTGTTATATCCTGATATGTATAACCATAGAAAGAAAAGAGGGGTACTTTCTTTTTCCATGACTGTATATATGTATGTATTACATAATAAGGTGATTTTATTAATTATATATTGAGGGACCAGTCTGAGAACCCAGGCAGAAAGTCCAGAGAATTTTATTTGCAAGCCATATATTTAACTCTGTAATTTTCAAAAACCCCATAAAACCTGTATATGGGTGGTACTGTTGTACTGGAGAGACATCACTGTACACAAATATAAATGTTTTACAGCATTAAAACGTATAATATTATCATCAGCTGTTTTTTATTTGAAAAATGCAAAAAAACTAATATGAACACTAACTTTGGCCAGGGATTGTAACTAAGTGGCTGCTAAAAATGACTGGACACACTACAGTTTGAATACCCTGGTTTCTCTACATTTGCATATGTCTCTACGGTATGTCATGATGGGGATAGTTTTCATTCCGGGCTGCCATATTGTCTCAAAGACAACATAGGCCCAGCAAACAAATCTGGCAATTTTAACGTGTAAAAACTGAAACAAGCAAACTTTCTATTTGACCCTTTATTTTTATTTTTATTTTGAAGGGTGTTTTTATTTGAAAATCACAGGGATTACCATGGGTACCAGGTTTGCCCCCAGTTATGCTAACACATACATGAGGAGATGGGAAAATCTCTTTGTGTGGTGTGGTCATGACTGGGTGGCGAACCTGGTCCTATGGCGGAGATTTATTGATGATGTGGTAATTATTTGGAGAGGAACACAAACATCATTTGTATCATTCGTAAGTTATCTCAATGAGAATGATTACAATTTAAGATTTTCACCAGTATGGAACAAAAATGAAATACATTTTTTGGATATCCCTCTGTTTGGAGAAGGGAGTGAAATAAAGACCAAATGTTTCTTTAAGCCCACAGATGGGAACAGTTACGTCCATAAAAATAGTTGTCATCACCAACCCTGGTTGAGGGGAATTGCCAAAGGACAGCTGACATGGGTGAGACGTAACTGTTTTCTAAATGATTTTACACGACAGGCACAACATATAAAGAAAAAATTTGTCACAAAGGTATATAATAAGCATTCAATTGATAAAGAAATTAGAATCATGTCAGGAACAAAAAGAGAAGAACTATTACAGGATAAACAAAAAACTAAAAGAAATGGAGAAAAATGAAATACTGCTTTTATTACCCAATATAATACAGACCATCATAAAATCAAAACAAGTTTGGAGAAATATTGGCCGATATTATTAGAAGATCCTTTATTAGGAGAGATAGTACCTAAAAAACCAACAATAATATATAAAAAAAAATTTAAAAAATTATCTGGCTCCGAGTTATGCCACAAAACAAAAAGAGGAACAAAAAGATAAGGTGAAAGGTTTTAAGGGATGCAATAGATGTAAGCAGTGGCGTACATACCGGGGTCGCAGGGGTCGCGGCTGCGACCAGGCCCGGCCCACCAGGGGGCCCGGCCGCCCTGCGACCCGGTATGTATGTCACTGGGCCAGCCTCTTCTCCTGAGGGGCCCAGGAGCCTGCCACCTCTGGGCCCCCCAAGGCTGGCCCTGCTGTCATCCGGCTGGCCGGTACTGCGGGCGCGCGAGGGAGCACTGTCTCCTGGGTGCTTCCTCTTCAGCTCCCTCGCGCACCGCACTGATACCGGAGCCGGAAGATGACGTCATCTTCCGGCTCCGGCATCAGTACGCGGCGCGCGAGGGAGCTGAAGAGGAAGCACTCAGGAGACAGTGCTCCCTCGCGCGCCTGCCAGCCTGCCTGCCCACCGGGTGACCGGCCCCCCAGGAGCACCACTGGACCCCAGGGAATCCCCTCAGCTCTCCCACAGGTAAGGAGGCTGGGGGGATTTAAAAAAAAATGTGTGAGTGTTAGTGTTAGTGAGTGTGTGTTAGAGTGTGAGTGTATGTTAGTGTGTGTTTGTGAGTGTATGTTAGTGTTAGTGAGTGTGTGTTAGAGTGTGAGTGTGTGTTTGTGAGTGTGAGTGTATGTTAGTGTTAGTGAGTATGTGTTAGAGTGTGAGTGTGTGTTAGAGTGTGTTAGTGTTAGTGAGTGTGTGTTAGGGTGTGAGTGTGTGTTTGTGAGTGTGAGTGTATGTTAGTGTTAGTGAGTGTGTGTTAGAGTGTGAGTGTGTGAGTTTATGTTAGTGAGTGTGTGTTTGTGTTAGTGAGTGTATGTTAGTGTGTGTTTGTGAGTGTGAGTGTGTTAGTGTTAGCGAGTGTGTGTTTGTGAGTGTGAGTGTATGTTAGTGTTAGCGAGTGTGTGTTTGTGAGTGTGAGTGTATGTTAGTGTGTGTGAGTGTATGTTAGTGTGTGTGAGTGTATGTTAGTGTGTGTGAGTGTGTGTTAGTGTGTGAGTGTGAGTTAGTGTGTGTGAGTGTATGTTAGTGTGTTGTGAGTGTGAGTGTATGTTAGTGTGTGTGAGTGTATGTTAGTGTGTGTTTGTGAGTGTTAGTGTGTGAGTGTATGTTAGTGTGTGAGTGTGTGTTAGAGTGTGAGTGTGTTAGTGTGTGTGAGTGTATGTTAGTGTGTGAGTGTATGTTAGCGTGTGTGTGTTAGTCTTAGAGTGTGTGTGTGAGTGTATGTTAGTGTGTGTGTGTGTGTGTGTTAGAGTGTGAGTGTGTGTTAGAGTGTGTTAGTGTTAGTGAGTGTGTGTTAGAGTGTGAGTGTGTGAGTGTATGTTAGTGAGTGTGTGTTTGTGTTAGTGAGTGTATGTTAGTGTGTGTTTGTGAGTGTGAGTGTATGTTAGTGAGTGTGTGTTTGTGTTAGTGAGTGTATGTTAGTGTGTGTTTGTGAGTGTGAGTGTATGTTAGTGTTAGCGAGTGTGTGTTTGTGAGTGTGAGTGTATGTTAGTGTTAGCGAGTGTGTGTTTGTGAGTGTGAGTGTATGTTAGTGTGTGTGAGTGTATGTTAGTGTGTGTGAGTGTATGTTAGTGTGTGTGAGTGTGTGTTAGTGTGTGAGTGTGAGTTAGTGTGTGTGAGTGTATGTTAGTGTGTTGTGAGTGTGAGTGTATGTTAGTGTGTGTGAGTGTATGTTAGTGTGTGTTTGTGAGTGTTAGTGTGTGAGTGTATGTTAGTGTGTGAGTGTGTGTTAGAGTGTGAGTGTGTGTTAGTGAGTGTGTTAGTGTGTGTGAGTGTATGTTAGTGTGTGAGTGTATGTTAGCGTGTGTGTGTTAGTCTTAGAGTGTGTGTGTGAGTGTATGTTAGTGTGTGTGTGTGTGTGTTAGAGTGTGTGTTAGTGTGTGTGTCTGTTACTGAGTATGTTTGTGTGCATCTGTTAGTGAGTGTGTATGTATGTCTGTCACTGAGTTTGTGTCTGTCAGTAAATGTGTGCGTCTGTTCATGAGAGTCTGTGTGTGTGTGTCTTAAGCACTTACCTTTCTCCAGCGCCGGACTCCCTTGGCGCTGGGAATCTCTCCGCCTCTCAGCTCCGAATACGCATGCGTGGCAAGAGCCACGCGCGCATTCAAACCGCCCATAGGAAAGCATTATTCAATGCTTTCCTATGGACGTTCAGCGTCTTCTCACTATGATTTTCACAGCGAGAATCGCAGAAAATCCTCTAGCGGCTGTCAATGAGACAGCCACTAGAGGCTGGATTAACCCTCAGTGAAACATAGCCGTTTCTCTGAAACGGCTATGTTTTCAGCTGCAGGGTTAAAACTAGAGACCTGGCACCCAGACCACTTCATTGAGCTGATGTGATCTGGGTGTCTGTAGTGGTCCTTAAAGTGTATGTGTTTATGCATGCACTGGCGTACATACCGCGGTCACACAGGTCGCAGCCCTGCGACCCGGTGCCCGCCGCCATGTGTTGCGGCCCCTGCCCGCGCAGCGTAAGCGCGCGCGCGGGGGGGCCCACGGATCAGTTTTTGCACCGGGGCCCCATGGGTTGTGTGTACGCCACTGGATGTAAGGTATGGTTTACAGTAACTTTGGGAAAAACTACACATTTTTTTAATAGTAAAACTACTGGGGACATTTTTTCTATTAAAGATAGTATTGGTTGCCTCACAGACCATGTCATTTATTTGCTGGAGTGTCCGTGCGGCAAGCAATACGTGGGCCGGACGAAAAGGGCATTTAAAATCAGAGCAATGGAACATATTAACAATATTAAAAAACAATTAGAATCCCATTCGATACCAGTACACTGTAATTCATGTCCATTATTTGACCTAAAAAAATTTAAATGTACAGCTATAAAGAAAATCCCACAACACTGGAGGGGAGGCAATAGGGATCAGAGGTTGGCCCAGAGAGAAACAACATACTAGATCCAAAAGTTACAGACACTTAGCATTTGGGACTGAATATCGATGTGGATTTTGTGTGTTTCCTGGGCTAACAGATTTAACCTGTTGGAAAGGTAGTGACATTGATAGAGACATTGGTAGTGACCTCATAAAAAAATCAAAAGAAATATATGAAAGAGAAGTGTAAAAATCAGATTCTAATATGAGAATTGTAATATAAAAAAAATGCAACACAACCATTATATACAATATGAAAAAACAGGAAATAAAATAAAATATTAAAAAGGGGAAAAGGAGAAGAGGCAAAATAAAAATAAAAATGAAAACACTCACAATAATAGAAACATAAGATAATATACACAATCTAAAATAGGAAAGAAAGGGAGTATATTTTATGTAAATGGCCAAAATTTTGGGTATGTTTTATGATGCATGTAAATGAACATCAGCACACAATGTCCTGTTATAAATGACATATTAGATGAATTGGTGTGAATGTAACTAACCAATTAACCATCTCACTATGTATGTGGGTGGATATCAGTACACAATGTCCTGTTATATGAGACATACTAGATTGATTAATGTGAATGCAATTAATTAGTTAATCGAAAAAAATTAAAAATAAATATATACCGGTAGTTAAATAAATTAATTTAGTCATTAGAAGGACAATTGTTTGCTGATGAGCAAGTATGGAACTAAAGGTACTAAACATAGTATTGTCAGAGGATAGGAATGAATCTTAATGTTGTTTTTCCTTTTTCATAATGCATACTATGGACTGCAATATCATGTCAAAATTGGCGTAATCCCTCTGGCGACCACTAGATGGCAGTGATATGAATGTTTTGAACTGGGTTGAATGAAACGCACGGCCATCATAACTAAGGATCAAGTGGAATGCACGGATGTGCGCAAGACCGGAAGTAAACGCCGAAAGCGGATTTTGACCGCGAAAAAAGAAAATCATCAGCTGGGACAACTCTTCACGATAATTACCGGAGAAGAGGAAGCCCAATCAAAGGAAGAAGATAGAACAACACCCACCACACTACCAATGGACTTCCAGCTCCACCATAGTTAAGGGAAGGAGAGGGAGGGGGCTATTAGGCTTATTTGTGCATTTGTCACTTTGTTGGCAGTGTATGTGATTATATATTTTATTGTTATTTTTATTTTTGGTCCCTGAGGAAGTTCCCTAAGGGTAACGAAGCGCGTAGGACCGTTATTTATTATTCATCTTTTATTTAGTGTATATATATATAATATTTTTTTAAAAGCCAATAAATCTTTTCTAAAACCGACCATTGGGAGTGTGCGGACTTCCTTATAACCGGATTTGGCGTGGTAACCAGCAAAGAAAAAAAAAACTATCTAAGGGGAGGCACCTTGAGGGCCTGACTTAATTCGTCATCTTGTGAGTGTAACCTTGAAATGTGAAGCGAATGTTCAAAGTTGTAACTTTATTACACTATGTTGTATTTCATGTTTCCATTTTAGTGGTACAAGCTGGATCCCTGATCGTTTTGTATTTTATAAGATTTCTATTTGACCCTGTAATTTTCCAAACAGGCAAGCTCTTTATTTGACCATGTAACTTTCCAAAACACCATAAAACCTGTATGTTGGGGGGCATTGTTGTACACTTGGGACATCACAGCATACAAATATGTGTGTTTTATTATGATTCACAGTAAAAATGCCATGCATAGTTTGGAAAATAACATTTCTTAATTTCTCACACTTCTTTAGATTTTATTCATATTGAATTTTGTGTTCCATATATAAATATTTAATTTGAAATGATTTCTCTTGAACAAAATGATATATAATAAATGTGGATGTGCTTAATATGAAAGAGGTAAATTATGGTTGAACAGACATATCGCTCAAATTCCAGGTTTTGTTTTGGTTAAAACTTGTACATTTGCATCTGTTCTTAAGGGGTTACAAAAGTCAAACAAACTGTATATTGCAAAAATAGTTTCACACTAGGATTTATGAGAAAATGCCTACCAACCCAAGTGGCAATGTCCTATCTTCCACTCAAAGTTTGCTCCTGGTAGTACTAGCTGCTTGATACAGCTTACTGCTGTTTTGCCAAAGCATATGAGGATCTGTCTCAACATTCTATACTTGATTGATGCACTCTACCCCACCAAAAGGTATATCCCTAGATGTTTTAAACCTACAGCTTACATGATGTCATTCTAAAAGCATTCCAAAGGTATGCAAAGCATCAAGAGAGTTGTAGTTCTATAACATCTCGGGATCTACCTTTTGTGCACCCCTGCCCTACACTATCCTTACTGCCTGGGTTAGTATGTAAGGAGCTCTTTCAAAATCAGCAATGGTACACACTAGGGCTCTCCGCTGTCCCATTTCCTGCTTGGGTTTTTTCTAAAGCCATTCTTTGAAGAGGTCAGAATAGATGGTGGTACATCTTGAGAAGAACATAAAGTAGCTGCATACACATATGATGTTATTCTTATGTATGGGAACCCACAAATTTCATTGACAAATATTATGAAAGCTTTTTGTGAATATGGTTTAATGTCCAACCTTAAATTAAATGCTGATTAGTCCAAAATCTTAAACATAACCCTTACTAAGTCCCAGTCTACTCTTATACGGGGACAATTCCCCTTCACCTGATATAGTTTCCAAATTAAATATTGAGACATTTGGATGGTATTTTTCTCTTTTCTCGGAATAGGACATAAAGTTGCTGCATACATAGATGATGTTAAGTTTATGATTGGGAACCCACATTTTTCATTGACAAATATTCTAAAAGTTTTTCGGGAAAATGGTTTCCTGTCCAACTTTGAATTAAATACTGATAAGTCTAAAATCTTGATTATTACCTATTCTACTGCTCTTATACGGGGGCAGTTCCCTTTCGCCTGATATAGAATCAAAATGATATTTAGGTATTTATTTTTTCTCTGGCTACACAACTAGTTGTAATGTGGTGCCTATGGTTGCTCTATATTATTGCTCTCTAACTCAGTAACACTAAAATAATAATGCAGCAATGGGTGGATACAATTTTATAAGAGCCATTTAAAGTTACTATGTTGTAATTTTGGCCTTAAATTTTAAATTCACTTTCTATTCATTTTGAATTCCTGATTATTCTCAATTAGTGAATACTCCTTTATATGTAGAAACATTGCAAAAATCAGCTCAAGTATCTGCTGCTTTAGATTAATTATATGAATATTATTACAAAAAGAAAAAAACACTGTTATCTGCTTTCAACTTCTAAGTTAACAGCTTGAAAAAAAGTGGACACCTGTCTCTTCTTGCCTATGGATCATATTTTTCGATTTTTTGATTCTGTCCAAGTCAAAAGTATCCAGCTCCCAATTATTCAGTTCCATTGTGCATAAAAACTGTAAATCAGAAATTACACAACTCAGTTTTGCCACCAAGACTGAATCTGGTGTAAACAAATTCTCTGTACTGAAGTTTAAGTATGTGAGTTTTGTTAGATTTTGTAGTACGTCCATTAAGGCAATCCATCCGTCACTCGTTGCACGGTTATTCGACAAGTCCAGAAATTCAAGTTTTTTAGATTCATTCCTAAAATGGGTAGCTGCAAACAAGACAGTGTGATATTGTAAATGATCTACTGAATATACTGCAGTTTATGAAATGTCAGTGAGGTTTCTCTTGTAAATTTTCACATGATCAGAAATTCACCTACAAAACTGACTAAACGTCTTGACAGAAATAATTAAAATAACATAACAAAGTAGTAATGTTTCATATTAAAATAAATAAATAAAACAGGTCCCCGACATGAGCAGTACTTGTGTTAAATTGGGCTTGGCACAATAAAAAGTTCTACAATGTTACACCAGATACCTATACGCCTGTTGAAATATAGCTTAGAAGATGAGGCAAAACTATTTTATGAGATAACAGTCAGAAAACACAAGGATGTAAACAGCCTTCTCTTCTGTGACTTATTACCCTGGTATCTATCAACACAAGACTGTGCAGTTTATAGTGTACCTATACAAAGGGAATCTATTTCATTTACATATCAGTGTGATCTCACTCACAATGAGGCCCAGTAGAGAAATGCCATGTAAATCTATTCTACACAAAAGATAAAGCAAAAATACGCAATCATTTTGACCTTTTCCCGGAATGTGCATCAGAAACCTTTCTAGTGTTGTTGAGAAAGATATCCATGTGAATTACACTTAGTGAATTAGACCCTAGACTTTAGAATTTGACCCTAACCATATGTAAATACACTAAAACAGGGTATAAGAAGACCCAGAAAAAGGAACACATTGTAACCATCAGTTTTAAATAATTGTCAGTTTCAATGTGAGTTCAGTTAAGGGGGGCACTTATTTTCTTACACTGCATTAAGACTTTCTGGGCCTTGATAGGGACTGATGAACTGGCATAGCCTCTGCTGCAACTTACTCAGCCAGACTCTATTAAGCGACAATGTAGAGAAGGGGTGCATTAGAACCTGAGGGATTCCATTGCCTTAGATGACCAACATTTGCAACTGCAACAACATGATCACACCCCCTCCTTCTGATTGACTGTAAAATATTACTCATTAACAGTCCACTTAACCCCTTCAGGACGGAGTCAATAGTGCACGTTCTGATCAAAACAAAACGTAAACAAAAACTGGAATTTGCGCTATATGTCTGTTCAACCGTAATTCACCTCTTTCAAATTATATGCACCCACACTTATTATATATCATTTTGTTCAGGAGAAACAGGGCTTTAATCTATCATTCACTATTCATATATGGAACATAATTTATTATGAACAAAATTGAAAAAAATGTGAGAAAATAAGATTTTTTTTTTTTAAATTTGCATTTCCGTCTGACATTTTAACTGTGAATGTCATAATACTGTTAGGTTTTACTGCAAATAAATGCACATATTTGTAATCAGCGATGTCTCACGAGTACAACAGTATCCCCCATTAACAGGTTTTATGTTGTTTTGGAAAGTTACAGGGTCAAATATAGAACATTCCATTTTTAAATTGAAATTTTCCAGATTAGTAATGTTACCTTTGAGACAGTGTGGTAGCCAGGAATGAGAATTACCTCCATAATGGCATAGCATTTGAAAAAGTAGACAAGCCAAGGTATTGAAAGTGGGGTATGTTTAGTCTTTTTTAGTAGCCACTTAGTCACAAACACTGGCCAAAGTTAGCGTTCATATTTGTTTTTGTGTGAAAAAAGCAAAAAAACAAATATTTGGCCAGTGTTTGTGACTAAGTGGCTACTAAGAAAGACTGGACATACCCCACTTGCAATACCTCGGGTTGTCTACTTTTGCAAATGGTATGCCATCATGGGGGTAATTCTCATTCCTGGGCTACCATACGCTCTCAAAGGCAACATAACCAATCTGGCAAATTTCAATGTGAAAAAAATGAAATGCAAGCCTTATATGTGACTCTCTAACTTTCCAAAACACCATAAAACCTGTACATGGGGGGTACTGTTATTCTCGGGAGACAATAATATAGACCATAAAAGTGCAGTTCGCTTGTAAAAAATGCGAAAAAAGTCACTTTTACTTAAAATATCATAGTTGTAATACAATTTACCAGTTTGAAACACTAATATTTGAGTTCAGCGAAGTCTCCCGAGTAAAACAGTACCCCCTATGTACAGGTTTTATGTTGTCTTGGAGAGTTACAGGGTCACATATAGTGCTTGCGAATTAAATTCTCTGCACTTTCTCCCTGTGTTGTCAGGCATGTAAATCAAATTTTAATTAATCAAATCACATAATTACGTTAAAAGATTATTTAAATATACACGTAGAATTTTAATATATATGCATTTAAATTCTACGTGTATACTAATGTAATTTTTGATGTAATTATATGTATTTATCTATATATATATATTTGCGGTTATTTGTATTTTATATATAGATAGATATATATAGAATGTCATTCTAAGTGTATTTTGTTACCGATATATATATATTAATAACAAAATACAGTTAGAATGAAATTACATATGCATATATAATTTATATTAAATTTTGTTTCAATATTTTATTTATTTATTTTATTATTTTATTTATTTATTATTTTAATTATACGTATTTATATATAATATATATATATATGTACATCTATTATATATATATAATATATATACATATTATATATATGTAACGTCATTCTAAGTGTATTTTAATATTAATATATATACACTTATATTAATATTGAAATACACTTTGTATGACATTACATATATATAATATGTATATATATTATATATAAATATATATACATATTATATATATATATATAAAATTATATTTATTTTATTTTTACACATGTCTAATTTATTTTTTTTACACCTCCTACCAGCAGGGGGACTGTCTGATATTTCAAACAGTCCCCCTGCTGGCAGATCCATAGCCAGCTATAGGGGGCCATGTGATCGCTCTTTGAGAGCGATCACATGGCACCCGGGGGCCTCATTTGCCGGAAGGGGGCTGCCTGGGCTTTCAGGCAGTCCCCCAGAAGAGGATCGCGCCAGAGGTAAGTAAATCATACCTCCTGGGGCTGCAAGCCGTTACGGCGTACCATGCCGTCGCAACGGCTTTAACCCCTTAAGGACCAAACTTCTGGAATAAAAGGGAATCATGACGTGTCACACATGTCATGTGTCCTTAAGGGGTTAAAGCCCATTTAATGCGTGACGGCATGGTACGTCGTAACGGCGGGAAGGGGTTAAAATTGTTGCGTATGAGTAAGCTAATCAGAAGCAAGAGTATTGTAAGAAAAAATAAGTAGTTCAAATAAATAACTTTTATTTATTATATTCTTTAGGGTTCTGTGGAAATAAATGTTATTCGTTGGAATGGGTTTTGAATTACTTATATATTAAATTGCACATTGGATGTGAAACCACTTTAAAATTGGTAGATAAGAAAGATATATATATATATATATATATATATATATATTTATCATACAAAATACACAATCCAGCACACTCGCTTATTTACTAAACAATGATTTAAAATCTTACAGATTGTAATAGTTTTATTTAAAAACACCTCACCAAGGCAAAAAATAATGGAGGTTTTTGTTACATTATATGAACATATATTGCATAATCCTGCTACAACGTTAATGTACCTCATTCAGGTGAGTGCAGCCCTCTTGGTTTCATTTATATATATTTATTTATTTATATATATTTTGTCACTCATTTGATTGGTAAGTGTTTTATTGCTTTATGCATATAATGTCACATTACTGTAAACTCTGTGATCTTGAAAAAGACCCTTAGGGGTCAAAACGTCGATCGTATTACAGATGTAAACTTTTTTTGCTATTAATTCACGATTTACTTTCACAAGACCTGAGAGCGCACCCCTGATATTATAGAGTGCCCCCCCAAATTAATACACTGCATCCCTCCCTCAAATTAATAGAGTGCCCCTCCCTCAAATTAATACACTGCACTTCCTCCCTTAAATTAATACAGTGCCCCTTCCTTCATATTAATACACTGTCCTCCCTCCCTCAACTTAATACAGTGCCCCCCTCAAATTAATAGTGTGCCCCCACCCTCCCTCAAATTAATACAGTTCCCTTCCCTCAAATTAATAGAGTGCTCCCTCCCTCAAATAATAGATTGCCCCATCCCTCCCCCAAATTAATACAGTGCCCCCTCTCTTCCTCAAATTAATACAGTGCCCCCCTACCCCAAGCCCCTTTCTCCTACCTTACAATCTGCTGTCTGTCCTTCAGTTCCAGCTCCAGCCCAGACGCTCCTCTGGCACTGCGAGCAGGAGGAAAGGGGGAGTGGCTACTCTGGTCTGCTCAGCAGACACACAGACACTCTGTCCTCTTGTGGCTGGGAGAGCAAGAATCTGGAAATATTTTTTCTGTCGCAGTCACAGCAGAAAGCGGCCCCAGGGCAGACAGGCCGCAAATATGTTCACTGTGGGCCGCATGTTTGTCATGCTTGCCATACAGTGTTTTAAAAAACCTCCACACTAACCTCCACACTAAAGAACAAAAGGGTGTTTTAATCGCTCTGGCTGCTTTACATGCAGCCACATGATCAGCAGCAGCAGATCATGTGATCTATATGATCACTTGTCCCTGCGGACTGTCCTATGTAGGGAAGACAGACCTGACCATTAGAGACCGAATTCGAGGACATCGGTCAGGGATTATGACAGTCTTCCGTGACCTAAGGACTGATAAACCAGTGGCTAAACACTTTCTGGCAACCGAACATTGTTTGCCCACACTACTTATTATAGCAATTGATCATGTCCCTCATGGGGTTGATAGATCTAAATTTATTTTACAGCGTGAGGCATTTTGGATTCATAAATTGGATACAGTGGCCCCCCAGGGACTGGACTTAATGAAAATATAGTATACTCAATGTTCCTCCCGCAAGATAGGATGATATTATATGGCTGAATTATTATTATATTTTTGTCTTGTTTATAATTGTCATCATATATAAGATAAGATGGTATGCCCCGGATTGAGATTATTTTTTATAGTTTTTTTATTTTTCTTTATTTTATTTTTTGTCTCTTCATCTATACTTATTAGTCATGGGTACAGTTATATACATATTATAATTTTATTTAGTTTATATTGAACAAGATATTTGAATTCATATGATGTCCCAGAGTGGGGGCATTTATCTTCTCTACACACTATATAAGCTTAATATTCATTTGTATAGTTACACAATTCTTAAAATCATGTTTCATATATGTATACTTTATGGATTATACTGTATGATCCCGTTTTGGGATACAGGTATATATAATGTATAATACCCTTATGTATTACTGACAGTTTAAACCACTTTTGTGTGCTACATTTTTTTTCACTTCATTCATATATTCATTTCACATGTTTTTGAAATACATGTTTTGTATTTCTTCACTCTCACTCCTTTATTCATCACTTTGGCATGCTTACTGTCAGATTTTTTCTATTTTTACATTGGATATTTTTATATATCCAATGAATATATATATATATATATATATATATATATATATATACACTGAACAAAATTATAAATGCAACACTTTTGTTTTTGCCCCCATTTTTTATGAGCTGAATTTAAAGATTTAAGACGTTTTCTATGTACACAAAAGGCCTATTTCTCTCAAATTAAATCTGTGTTAATGAGCACTTCTCCTTTGTCGAAATAATCCATCCACCTCACAGGTGTGGCATATCAAGATGCTGATTAGACAGCATGATTATTCCACTGGAGTGCTTTAGGCTGGCCACAATAAAAGGCCACTCTAAATAAAAGGCCACTTTTACTGTATTGAGGGGGAACGGGGGGAAACTAGTCAGTATCTGGTGTGACCACCATTTGCCTCACGCAGGGCAACACATCTCCTTTGCATAGAGTTGATTAGGTTGTTGATTGTGTTGTTGTTGGTCCACTCCTCTTCAATGGCTGTATGAAGTTGCTGGATATTGGCAGGACCTGGAACACACTGTACACGGTCGTAAACGCCGATTGATAGCATCCCAAAACATGCTCAATGGGTGACATGTCCGGTGAGTATGCTGGCCATGCAAGAACTGGGATGTTTTC
This sequence comes from Pelobates fuscus, assembly GCF_036172605.1. Taxonomy (NCBI): domain Eukaryota; kingdom Metazoa; phylum Chordata; class Amphibia; order Anura; family Pelobatidae; genus Pelobates; species Pelobates fuscus. The sequence continues at coordinate 354,527,596 of NC_086318.1, read as the reverse complement.
AGCTTCCAGGAATTGTGTACATATCCTTACATGGGGCCATGCATTATCATGCTGCAACATGAGGTAATGGTCGTGGATGAATGGCATAACAATGGGCCTCAGGATCTCATCACGGTATCTCTGTGCATTCAAAATGTCATCAATAAAATGCACCTGTGTTCATTGTCCATAACATACGCCTGCCCACACCATAACCCCACCGCCACCATGGGCCACTCGATCCACAACATTGACATCAGCAAACCGCTCACCCACATGATGCCATACACGCTGTCTGCCATCTGCCCTGTACAGTGAAAACCAGGATTTATCTGAAGAGAACACCTCTTCAAAGTGCCAGAAGCCATCGCATGTGAGCATTTGCCCACTGAAGTCGGTTACGACGACTGCAGAAATGATTTGGTTATGCAAACCGATTGTTGCAGCAGCTGTCCGGGTGGCTGGTGTGGCAGTGTGAGGGAACACTGCTATATTAGCCCCAGAATGGCACTTTCAGTGTTCCCTGACTAGAGGGGTTAAAAATCAGGTTGCTCTAGTACATCAATTAGGGAGCTACATAAACCCTATGCAGAGGGAAATCAGTCTCTCCTGTGAAGAGCTGCGGCGGAGACAGAGAGACTGTGAGTCAAAAAGACTGCTGAAACTGTATGGGAACAAAAATGTATTTTGCAAGCCTTTATTTGTATTTGTTAAACTACTGGGTTCATCTTAGCTGCCCAGTAGCATAGAACGGGTACTCTATGTTAGTTAGTCTCCAGTGTGGAGTAGGAGTTTTTGGGGGGTTTTCATGTTTTGCTGTGGCTCAATTGGGGCCTGCTTGCTAAATAAAGCTTTCCTTATATTGGAAGAAAAAACTATTTCTGTTGTTTATGACCCAAGACCCGGCCAGCCTGCCACAGTGGTCTCAGACGATCTTGGAGGTGAAGATGCTGGATGTGGAGGTCATGGGCTGGTGTGGTTACATGTGGTCTGCAGTTGTGAGGCTGGTTGGATGTACTGCCAAATTCTCTGAAACACCTTTGGCAACGGCTTATGGTAGAGAAATGAACATTCAATTCACGGGCAACAGCTCTGGTGAACATTCCTGCAGTCAGCATGCCAATTGCATGCTCTTTCAAAATCTGTGACATCTGTGACATTGTGCTGTGTGATAAAACTGCACATTTTAGAGTGGCCTTTTATTGTGGACAGCCTAAGGCACACCTGTGTATCAATCATGCTGTCTAATCAGCATCCTGATATGCCACACCTGTGAGGTGGATGGATTATCTCGGCAAAGGAGAAGTGCTCACTAACACAGATTTAGACAGATTTGTGGACAATATGTGAGAGGAATATGCCTTTTGTGTACATAAGTCTTAGATCTTTGAGTTCAGCTCATTAAAAAAATCAAAAACAAAAGAGTTGCGCTTATAATTTTGTTCAGTGTATACATACACATTTTAAATGGGCTTACCTAATTTTATCATGTCAGTGTCTGCCAGGTTCCATCTTTTAATTGCAAGTTTTGACAAACCCGTTGCCTTCCGAAGTTGAAACAGTAATGCATCTAGGCAAAGTTTCACATCACTACCTCCAGGCAGCAAAAGTGTTTTCAGTGTGGGCAGATAGATCAAAGCTTTCACTGTAACCAAACAGAAATTATTATTTCTTTAGTATATATACCTTATATTGAATCTGAAACGTACAAAAATGTTTTTAGAGGCCTACCAAGTTCTTCCATTGACTGACTTTCATCCTCTTCTAAATAGTTTTCAGAGAAATCAAGCACGGCAATTTTAGGCAATGTTTTCAAATTCTGAGCTATAAAAATATTAAAAATTGTGAGAATATTAATTTATGATTAGAAACATGCATCACATGTGAGCTTAAATGTATTGAATGTATTTATAACGGTGTGGAATATTACAGATTGTAAAAAATGCATTTGATTTCTTTATAAAAAGGGCATAAGAGACACTCACCAGACAAATGCTTAACCCCTTAAGGACCGCTGACGGTTCAGGACCGTCAGCGGTAAAACGTGCGTTTGGACCGCTGACGGTCCTGAACCGTCATAACGGTTTTGGGCTACTTACCTGATCGCCGTCGGTCCCACGGCGGCGATCAGCTCTCCTCCCGGTCCAGGGGGGTTGCCTGTCTGCCCGGGCAGCCCCCCCTCGGCAGATCAGGACCCTCACTCGATCACATGACCGCAATAGGGGTCTTTGTATCTGCCTGCAGGGGGACTGTCTGTGCTGACAGGCAGTCTCCCTGCAAGTGAAAAATCACAAATAAAGTTTTAAAATAAAGTAATAAGTGTGAAAAAAATAATAATATGTGTATATATATATATGCTATATATACATGTATTATATCTATATATACCTATATATAATATATGTATATATATCATATATATATAATGTCACACTAAGTGTATTTTTATATTTATATATACGTATATAATTATAAAAATACACTTATATTTAAATTACACACGAATATATACAATATATATAATAACTATATATATGGTATATATATATTATTATAAAATACAAATAATATGTTAATAAAAATAAATAACAAAAAATAAAAATAATTTTTAATAATTAAAAAAAAATTATATCTATATATTCAGTTTTATTCTAACAGTATTTTGATATTGATATATATATATTTATATCAAAATACACTTAGAATGTAATGATATATATATCTATGAATAAATAAATAAATAAAAATAATACGAAATATACATATGTCCACATACATAATTACATAAATAATTTCATAAATATACACGTAGACGTCAAATATATAAATATGTATATATATTAAAATTCTACGTGCATATTTATGTAATATTTTTACCTAATTAAGTAATTTTAATGATTGCAATTTGAGGGACCTGCCTGCCAACCCAGGCCAAAAGTCCAGATAATTTAATTTGCTAGCACTGTGTTTAACCCTGTAACTTTCTATGACACCCTAAATCCTGTACATGGGGGTACTGTTTTACTCGGGAGACTTCGCTGAACACAAATATTAGTGTTTCAAAACAGTAAAACATATCACAGCGATGATATTGTCAGTGAAAGTGAAGTTTTTTGCATTTTTCACACACAAACAGCTCTTTCACTGAGGATATTATTGCTGTGATATATTTTACTGTTCTGATACACTAATATTTGTGTTCAGCGAAGTCTCCTGAGTATAACAGTACCCCACATGTAGAGGTTTATAGTGTTTGTGAAAGTTACAGGGTCAAATATAAGGCTTGATTTTACTTTTTTTTTTTTTATTGAAATTTGTCAGATTGGTTAGGTTGCCTTTGAGAGCGTATGGTAGCCAAGGAATGAGAATTAGCCCCATGATGGCATACCATTTGCAAAAGAAGACAACCCAAGGTATTGCAAATGGGGTATGTTCAGCTTTTTTTAGTAGCCACTTAGTCACAAACACCGGCCAAAGTTAGCGGTTTTTGCATTTTTAACACACAAACAAATATAAATGCTAACTTTGGCCAGTGTTTGTGACTAGGTGGCTACTAAAAAAGACTGGACATACCCCATTTTGAATACCCTGGGTTGTCTACTTTAAAAAATATGTACATGTTAGGTGTGTTTCGGGGATTTATGACAGATAACGGTGTAACAATGTCACTATTGATACATTTAAAATATATATATATTGAAACAGCAATTTCCTACTTGTATTTATAGGCCTATAACTTGCAAAAAAAAGCAATAAAGCATGTAAACACTGGGTGTTTTTAAACTCGGGACAAAATTTTGAATCTATTTAGCAGTTTTTTTCATTAGCTTTTGTAGATAAGTAAAAGATTTTTCAAGTAAAAGTCCAAAAACATGTTTTTTTTTTTATTTTTCACCATATTTTATTATTTTTTTTAAATACAATATATGACATAATATAAATACTGGTATGTAAAGAAAGCCCTTCTTGTCGTGAAAAAAACAATATATAACTTGTATGGGAACCGTAAATGAGAGAGCGGAAAATTACAGCTAAACACAAACACCACAAAAGTGTTAAAACTGCTCTGGTCCTTAACGTACAAACATCGCAAAAACAGGCCGGTCCTGAAGGGGTTAAAGGAACACTAGTCACCAAAACAACTTTAGCTTAATAAGGCAGCTTTGGTGTATAAATCATGCCCCTGATGTTTTACTGCTAAATTCTCCGTCATTTACAAGTTAAATCACTTTGTTTATGTAGCCCTAGTCACACCTCCCTGCATGTGACTTGCAAAGCCTTCTTAAACACTTCCTGTAAAGAGTCATCTAATGTTTACACTTCCCTTATTGCAAATTCGGTTTAATTTAGAAAGGACCACTATAGGCACCCAGACCACTTCAGCTTAATGAAGTGGTCTGGGTGCCTGGTCCATCTAGGGATAACCCTTTTTTCTATAAACATAGCAGTTTCAGAGAAACTGCTATGTTTATATTAGGGTTAATCCAGCCTCTAGTGGTTGTCTCATTGACAGCCACTAGAGGGCTTCCGCGCTTCTCACTGTGAAAATCACAGTAAGAAGACGCCAGCGTCCATAGGAAAGCATTGTTAATGCTTTCCTATGAGACTGGCTGAATACGCATGCGGCTCTTGCCGAGGAGGCAGAGAGGAGGAGGAGAGCTCCCCGCCCGGCGCTGGAGAAAGAGGTAAGTTTAATCCCTTTCTCTCCATCCAGCCCGGCGGGAGGGGGACCCTGAGGGTGGGGGCACCCTCAGGGCACTATAGTGCCAGGAAAACAAGTATGTTTTCCTGGCACTATAGTGGTCCTTTAATATGTCTCTCAATATTCTACTCTATGTTATTTAATATGTCCGATGATATTCAACGGGGATGACCACTATCTCCTCTTTTAAAGAAAACCTAAACATCCGAAATCAGAAAAGGAAACCCATACCACACATGGTCCATCATAAACAGGGTTTTTTGGAGAATAATTTTCTTGCATATGACTGCATTTATCAGAACCAATAATAAACATTAATATTTTATTTTTTGTAATTTCCTTTCTTTTGATGTTAGTTTTAGCAAGTGCCATTTTGCACACGCTAGAGTCATCGTCAGCAAGAAACACAACTTTAACTGTACTTTTGTACCTCTATTGTCCAAAAAGCTTTACACCACTACTGGAGTTAAACGCCATAGTAAAATGTGAAACTTTTTGTTCGGAAAACCAATAATTGGCCTAACAAAAAAACATTTTTTTGTATTTTACCACGAGCAGTAATTTCTTCCCCTAAATGTTTTATGGTTACACACTAAATGTATCCACTAGTTATTGCAATAGAAGATAAGGATGTATTGTAAAACATTAGGAACCTAGTACTTACAAATAATCTTCAGTGCATTCCCAGTCAAACTGCAGTTAGATAGCTTGAGTTCTTCAAGCTGTGGACAGCTGGATGCAATAGCTCGAGCTATGTATTCAATGCCTTTCCCAATTTCAGGCAAAATGGATAAATTCAACATTTTTAATTTGCTTAATTTTTCAATACCTTCAGCTGTAAATTTAATAAAAACAATTTTAGTACGAAATGATTTTATATTTGAATTACCAATATGAGTGAGTAAGATTGGATTAAAATATTTTACTCTCTCACAAACCACAGGGCTATCAGACAGCTACATAACAGATAGCCATAAAACATTTTATACACATTTATTTTTATACTAAAGATAACATACATAGCAATAGAATAGGCTTATGCATAATAATACTGCCCAGTGAAACAGTGACAAGCGGGCTGCATACCTCTATATTACACAGACACTACAAGAACATATCAAAATGCCCTATAATATGTCTTATATATGAGTGCAGTATAGTTTATGAGGCATAACCTCTTTTACACATATGCTGTACAACAAATCTGGATAAACATTCTGCAACCGAGAGAAAGAAAGAAAATGTATTTGAGCTATTCCTGAGTTTGTGTAATTCAGCTGTAAATATAATTACTTATTTTATTTCATTTTATTTTTTGCTGATTTAATACTGGGCTTACTTTTTCCAAACAGGAAGAGATATTGTGTAGCAATTGTTTTACATTTGATAGCTCTGTATTTTGTTGTATTAAAACAACCTACAACCTACAGATAATGTATATATTTTTTTTTGGGGGGGGGGGGGGGGGGGAGACTATTTAACATTATAATGTTAAGAACTATCCTTTTAAAAGGGATCTGTGTGTGTTGCAAATTCGGAATTTTGAGTAATAACAGGTTGCAAACTATTGATAACATAACAATATTCATGTCCATGTCCAAAAATATTTATATACATTAATAAAACATTGTGATACTCACCAAGTATTTGTGCATCCTTCTCAACCATTTTTATGTTTTCTAAAATTAATTTTTCAATGTTCACTAATTTACATATTCCACAGAGAAGACCATCTATAAAAGATATCTAATTAATAATCAAATATACATACTATTGTTCATAATAAAATGTAAAATATTCTTGCTGCATGTGCTTTCTATACATGTAAAATATTGTATGCAATGTCCACCTTGTTGCACTCTTAATTTAGAAAAAGTAATGGTTAGAGAGCAGTTCACATGTTACTGAACTTCAACTCTCATGATTCTCTGGCTGTCTATTTTATTCAAAGAACCATGGGAGTTGTAGTTCAGCAACATCTGGAGGGCCAGAGTTTGGAGAACCCTGTTTTAGAGAATTGTGAAGTTTGTCAAGACTGGTGTATAACAGTTAAAGCAAATAAAGTGTGCATGCACTGAACTAATATTTTATACTGTCCTGGCTATAGCACCTATCCTCAGAACATTATAAAATTGCTGGTGTTCTCAAAGCAAATTCACTAGGACACCATAATCACCACAGTTTAAAGTGTCATATTGGAATTGCTATAACAAATAATTGGAGTTCTTTTTCTTGACGTACATTTTTGTAACGGAAAACGCTAAGTGGAGGTCGGAAAGTAAAGGTGGACCCAAGTAACTTGCAGACTTAAATACAAAGGTGGACCCAAGTAAACACTTATTTTAGATGCAAACATTTACTGTCTGTTGGTATTAACAAATAAGATCCTTTTTTTTTTTTTACCAACAAGCATGGAAATAAACCATAGGTGTTTTTTAGGTCTATGTTTTTTGTTTGTTATTTTTGAGGAGGGGGAACAAAAACTCACAGATTACTAGATTATATATAGATATGTGTACAGGTTTAAATTATCTGTTACTGATTAATGACTAGGTTGGTTTATGTCTAAGCAACTATAAGTACTTATTGTTTCATAAAGTCTCAGGAGAAAGAACAAAAGAAAGACACATTTGTTTACCTGGTTGGTGTTGAAGTTGTCTATTGGAAATACTTAATGTTCTTATTACTGTCATGTCTGCAATTCTTCTCTCATCTTCAATACAAAGTGGTGTATGGTCAACAATTAGATCTTGCAGGTTTCTGCAAGACTCCAGAATGCCTGTAATAGCACCAGTGACTCCTGCACTATTTTTTATCTTGAGTCTCAGGCGTCTAGCCGAGCAGCATATTTTACTAAGGTACCGTATGTCTTGTCTATTTAGCTTATCAAAGTTCTTAAGTGTGACTTCTAGTGTCTGTAGATTTTGATTCCAATTAAAAAATAGTTTTACTGCCTTTTCAGAAATGTAAGTGCTGATCTGATCGTTTGGAGTTCTTTGTTTTGAAGGGTTACTTTCACAAATTCCAGATAACTCCAACTTGATAATTTCCAATGCACTTAGACAATTTGGTAAGTGCTCAAAGAATTCAAAATGCTGGGATGATATGTTGTTGGTGTTAATGTATAAATATTTATCTGCAAAAAGTGATTTAAATTCGTTACTCAACTCTGTTTTGGTTGAGCTTTCATAAAAAAGATTAACTCCAAACTCAGCTAAATCAATACTGTTGCTAGTAATATCTTTGTTGCATACTGCAACAATGTGGTTTAGAACTTTATGAGTGGCTGTCTTGGATGATCCACAAGTATATAAAAGTAGATTGCTGTACTTATTAGTAATATCGTGAATGGAGTCTATTCTGTTCAAGTATGACTGCCCTTCATTAACATATCTTGTCTCTTCAGAACATAGCAACTGAGAGAGTCTTCTTCCTGCGACATATTCTTGGAAGGATTTATGGAAGAATCTGTAAGTAGGTCTATGTCTCTGGGCAGTATATTTATTCAAGAGGCCAATATTTAACAACACATCTTCTTGGATATCGGGCAAGTGATCCTCTCGAAAGTCAAACATATGATCAAACAATCCTCTTAAAGCCAAGTTTCCACAGCACTTGATGTTCTCTTTTACAATATGTTTTTTTATTTTACTAGTTTTGTACTTGCCTCTTTCAATCATCAGTTCGTATAAAGTGCAGAACAAAGCTGTTTGGGTGTTCATCTGGAAATCTTTTTCCCCCATCCGTAAGGCACAGGCTATTACTACAAACAAAGGTGTCTTCATGAGATTTTTAATGAAAATAGAATCCTCTAAAGTGGCCAACAAGTCCTTAGCTTCATCTTCCACCAGAACATTTTCAATCAGTTCTTTAGCACTTTCTTCAGTGAAATCACTTGTTTCAACTATCAAAGCTCCAAATTTTCTAACTTTCCCTATTGTTTCTGTTCTTGTACTAACAATAACTGTACTATTGAATCTGGGATTTTGTTTTATAAGTTCATCGATTTGTTTGCAGCTGTCAGCTTGAAATTCATCATAACCATCCAATAAGAACAACACCTCCTGCCCTAGTTTCCATATTTCATCCATGAACTTTTTTTTTTGCCATTGTGAATTAATGGGAAAAAGTTGGTCATCTAGAGTTTCATACAGCGCATCACTTGCACTGCGAAGAGTGACAAAAAAAACAAGTTTGTAACTTGATAATGATTTACATTCATCAGTGGCCCACATAAGAGCAATTCTCTTGAGAATAGTTGTTTTTCCTTTCCCTGCTTCTCCTTCAATAATACAAGGACTTCTGAGCTTGTTTAAAATTTCCACTAGGGTCAGCTGTTTCTTCTTGCGATTAAGTGTGTCTTTTTCCCATAACAAGGGATCTTTGAATGTTGTCTCCAAATCAAATAAGATATCAATACCTGTTTCGTCCCCCAGAGGATTAAATTTTTGAAACAACGGGGATTGATATAAATTCTTTAAATATTTAGACAAATCTTCTAATTCCTTTTTTGTATCAATGCCCATCGTATCTAATGAGAGAATTAGAAATCAGTCTGTTATTATCTAGAATAAAATGCATTCCTTTAAACAAGAAATAATTCTGCTGCTAAATTAGTGGGACATTAGAGAGAAAACATTAGTTCTATAACTGATCAACAAGAAAGTAAGGTACTTTCATCCATTCAAGATCTTTCCCACTGGGTTATCATGTAAAACTGTCACAACAGTCAAGCAACACAGTAGTGAGAGCATTGTAGGTAATTACATATTTAGTTTTCCAAAGTATTGCTGCTTCTGGATTAATGACAAGTGCTATCAAAGTTGGAGAACTAAAGTCACAGTCGTTACATGTAGACCACGGCCTACACCATAGAAGCAATTGCAGCTGAGGAGTTACTACTCCCTAAGCAGAACTGTTGTGAGGACATCTAGTCTACAGGAAGGGATACAACATTTGGAGAACAGGTAGATATCTGGGAGACAGTTAAACATTGATGGTGAAGGGGAGGGAAGGGTTTGGCCACAACGGATTTTTCCCATCTCAGTCATAGTCATGTGCAACTACATTGCAGTAGGGTTTACTATCTAAATCCTATGTACAAAATATTATGTAAAATAATGAGGTCAAAAAATACAATCTTCTAATGCTAACCAGATGTACACAGAGAAAGAGTGGAGAAGAATGATTTTTCCCCTTTCAGGGACACAATGGAAATCACCTCAAATTGGGGTTTTCACCTTCATTTGGATCAGCAACAGAAATCATGGAAGTGTAAATGGTTGGTGGACACTTTTAACTTATATGATTATGAACATGCTGTCGGAATAGGGATTGTGTAAGATAGGGAATAATGGGATACTTAGCTGTTGACACTACTTTGTTTGTCTAGGGGACAGTATTTTATTTGATGCTTATGAAAATAATAGAATAGGCTTGCTTCGTCTTTGCAGGTGCTGGGTTTATTTCTGTGGACTAGTAAATCAAGTTGTTCCACAATGTTACATACAGCAGGTAATCTTGCTGGATGGATGTCAACACAATTTAAGAATGTTCATAGAAACAGCACAGAGTTTATAGACAGAATCAGTCATTTACACATATTACATCACTATGATGAAATAATAATATACCAAAAGGTCAGTCACAGAGAGAATGCATTAATGTGACAAAATAAGTTGGAACCAAGCAAGGGTTGCTGATGTTAAATTTCTCTGGTTTAAAATAGTCTATGAGTATCAGAAAATGCAAGTGTGCATAAAAAAATATATCCAGTCATTTAAGGAACTATTAATATGATACATATTTTGTTTAATGAAAGGACCTTTACTGAGGTCCCAACACATCGATGGATAATATGATTTGCTGTGGAGGGGTATAATTGCAATTTATCAATATTTAACACAATTTAATAAAAATAATAATACTTTTTTTTATTATCTCATATTTTTATCACATTTGTAATAAGGCATCAAGTGCAATCAGGGATTTTATTTTTTTTAGCATAAAACATATTAGATATAATACTCACTTTGTCCAATCAGATCGTGATAGAAATGTGAATCTCGATTTTCAAGCAATTTCAGAAAACATATGCAGGCTTCATTCCCTTTTTTTAAAATCATAGTAACCAATTCTCTTGCGACATCTTGATCTACCTTTGCAGAAAGTACAAACTCCATCTCATCCATAGAAAGGATGCATTGTGCATAGAGCTCATCAGCAATCTGTTTAGCAATTACCCTTCCTAATCTCTGGGTAAGCTCTGAGAACTTTGTCCGTATTAGGTTCACTAAGGAAAACATATAACATGGAATCAACATAAAAACAAACATATAACATGGAAAGTAAAATTATGAAGACATAAGTGAACATGAAAACTCTACTCTTTTCTGATTGACGGCCACTCATCTTTCCTTAACTGACGCTGTGATTGCTGTGAAACTGATGGACCAGGCATGTTAGTTGAGCAGCCATTGGTCAGGTAACAGTATTGTCTGACCCAACATGGCTGTTCAACCAGATTCAAAAGTGATGTTATTGAAAGTGATATTAAGAAAATCAATCTACATCATTTAGATATTAAGTTCTCTTAGGGGAACATATAACAAGGAATAAACGTTAGTGAGATTGTAAAGACATTAGTCAATATGAAGAAAAGGAAAGTAACCACTTTTTTTACTCCCTACCGCTTGGACCCAGTGACCTAAACGGCAAACAGGGCACTATAGCATTAGGAATTTACATTTGTATTAGTATTCTTTAATTATATTATTTTAGATGCTGTATGTTGATTTTTGTTTGTGAGGAAAATTCACTTTGTATCTGGCTGAGCAGTCATTTTGGGTCAGGCTGTACTGTTTTCTGACCCACTGCTACTCATCATTACTAGTTTGCCTCTGTAATTGCTCTATGCGAAAGTGCGGCAGCTGGCAAGGTGGGCTGGGTGGCAGTGGGTCGAATAACAACAGAAGCAAACAAACAAAAAAACTTAAAATATTCTAAAAAAAAAAAAAAAAGAATACATTTACATAATTTAAAGAAAATTGTTGTTTCATTAAATTTGATTAAATAAAAAAAAAATTTTTTTAAGTGAAATGTTGATGACAGTTCATCCCCTCTGTGCTGCTTGGACTACCATGGAAGTATTAGCCTGAGCAATGGGAGTCTGTGAGTGCCAGTTGACCGCTTGCAGACTATCGCATCAGTCCATTTCTTGATGATTTGGTATGGCTAGAAAGAAGTGTATAATTCCTGCCTTAGCAATACCTCCAGTAGTGGCTGGGCTGGGGGTGGCCAGAGACATGTGTGGCGAAACCGACCTCGCCACTGGGCCCTGGAGAAGCCTGTTTGCCCGCCTCCTACCTGCTGACTATGGCCCCTGGATTATTTGGGGCATATTGTATTTTATTGTGCGACTACTGGCCCTTTTAACAGCATCTATGGACATATTGGGTTAAGTGGTAATCTAAGGGGAGGAAATGTGTGGGAGGTACATCAATGTGATTGGTCAATATCATCCTCCCCCTGGGAGTGTCCTGTATGTACCTGTTTGTGAATAAAAGCCAGGCTGGATGAGCCAGTCCAGAGTTCCTGTTTTACCCTCAAAGTGATGTGTCGTCTCGTTATTGGGGGGAAGGATTCGTTGGATGCTGTTCCAGTTTGACTGCTAGGAGTGTAAACCTATCGTATGGTTTTTCCTATTCGGCTGTATACAGCATTCATATGCTAGAGAGGATTTCTATGCTTCTCAGAGTCGGTGGTTGTGGTGTCTGCTGCAGTGCTTGAAGTCCTCAGGAGCGCTAGGAGCATCCTTCAACGGAGGTACCCAGTCGGGGTGCCAGGCGATCCGTTACATTGGTGGCAGCGGTGGGATGGCGTCCTAGTGCGAGGTAAAGCAGCTCGGAGACACAGTGCGTTTGGATTTACAAATTGAGGGCAACGCTAGCAGTCGTGCAGCGCCCCTGGGAGCAGACAGGTATGGAAGGTTCTGGCTCTGGAGATGATTGGCTGGCCGAGGTGAGGCAGCGAGTGGCCGAGTATGGGGATGATATACCCATGGAGACACGCCGGGTGATCTGGAACCAGGTCATGGCCGAGCGAAACACAAGGCTGGACCGAGAATTCCGGCTGGCGAAAGAGAGGAAGTATGCTCAGCAGCAGGAGCGTTACAGCAGCCGAGTAGAGGCTGCATCCAAGGAGGTTAGCCGTCTTTCCCTGAGGCGGCGGGAGGAACCCGAAGTGGGGGTCCTCATAGACTGGTCCTGTGAGGAACCACAACAGGCAGGTAGAGATGGGACCAAGGTCTCTCCACCGGGCCCACCGGGATGCTGGGCAGCTGGCCCAGATCCCCAGCAGCAGCCAGAGTTGTCAGGTGGGGAAGCAGGTGGCCCTTACTCACAAATGTTGAGGGGCCTCACGGATTGGTCCTGGGAAGACCCACAGATGGCAGTTGGAGATGGGACTGCGGTCTCTCTACCGGCCCTACAGGGATGCTGGGCAGTCGGCCCAGATCCCCAGCGGCAGTGTGCGTTACAGGTTGCTGAAGGTGCCGTTCTTGCTCCCCAGCGGCAGTCTACGGTGCAGGGAGAGGAGCCTGTTATCCCCTCTCCCCAGCGGCTGAAGGTGTGTAAGGGAGAGGAGTTTGTTATTCCCTCTCCCCAGCGGCAGCGCAGCTCACCAAGGGGAGACAGTAAGCCCCTCACCAGCGCAGATGGGACCGTGGTCTCTGCGCCCTGCCTACAGGGAGTACAGAGGGTCAGCCCTGCTCCCCAGCGGCTGAAAGTGTGTAAGGGAGAGGAGTTTGTTACCCCCTCTCCCCAGAGGCAGCTTAGCACACCAAGGGGAGACAGTAAGCCCCACACCAGCGCAGATGGGACCGTGGTCTCTGCGCCCAAGTTACAGGGAGCTGAAGGGGCCGTCCTCCCTCCCCAGCGGCAGTGTGATTTGTTGGGAATTGGGAGCCCAGTCTCCATTCCCCAGGGGCAGAGTATCCAGCAGGGAATGGAGAGCCCAGCCCCCTTTCCCCCACAGCAGGACTCTGTGCTGGGAGGAGAGACAGTCGGTCTCCCTCCGCAGAGACGGGAAGTATGTATGGGAGAGGAGATTGTTACCACCTCTCCCCAGCGGCGGATCATTAATGTACAGGGAATAGAGAGCCCAGTCTCCATTCCCCAGCGGCAGAGTGTTCTAATGGGAGAGGAGCTGGTTACCACCTCTCCCCAGCGGCAGCTAAATGTACCAGGGGGAGACTGTAAGCCCCACACCTGTGCAGATGGGACAGTGGTCTCTGCACTTCCAGCACAGGGAGTAGGGACGGTCGGCCCTGCCCCCCCACGGCAGGGCTGTTTAGCCAAAGGGGAGACAGTCGGTCTCCCCCTCCAACAGCGGAGCTGTGTAACTAAAGGGGAGACAGTCGGTCTCCAGCAGCAGAGCTGTGTAACTCAAGGGGAGACCGTCGGTCTCCAGCAACCAGGCTTCAACCCGACTACTCTCGTGGTAGTGCTGGCATCCGGGCAGAGTACTGCTGGTCTCTGCCCACTCAGCAACCCACCAAGGCAGTCTACCAGCCCCCAGCACAGCCGTGGTGAGGCACCTGGGCATGGACAAAGTTCTCCTCTACTCAGGTGTAGTAACCAGTTATTGTGGGTGAGCTGTACTGCTGTTCCTGTTTTGTGGGTGGGTTGCTGGACTAACCAGGGCACTGACCGGCAGGAGGTCAGATACCCTGTTAGTCTGTTTGGAAAAGGGGAGAAATGTGGCGAAACCGACCTCGCCACTGGGCCCTGGAGAAGCCTGTTTGCCCGCCTCCTACCTGCTGACTATGGCCCCTGGATTATTTGGGGCATATTGTATTTTATTGTGCGACTACTGGCCCTTTTAACAGCATCTATGGACATATTGGGTTAAGTGGTAATCTAAGGGGAGGAAATGTGTGGGAGGTACATCAATGTGATTGGTCAATATCATCCTCCCCCTGGGAGTGTCCTGTATGTACCTGTTTGTGAATAAAAGCCAGGCTGGATGAGCCAGTCCAGAGTTCCTGTTTTACCCTCAAAGTGATGTGTCGTCTCGTTATTGGGGGGAAGGATTCGTTGGATGCTGTTCCAGTTTGACTGCTAGGAGTGTAAACCTATGGTATGGTTTTTCCTATTCGGCTGTATACAGCATTCATATGCTAGGAAACAAAATAATCCTGCACTCCACAATCCAAACGTGAATGCCCGGTGCTTGTCCAGCAAAATACAGAAAACGAAAAAGAGATAGCACTCCCAGGACTTGTAAGTAAAAATAAAACTTAACTTTTAATCAATCGGCAAGAGGTCGACGTTTCAGTCTGTTAACCACAGACTTTCATCAGTCCTGATGAAAGTCTGTGGTTAACAGACTGAAACGTCGACCTCTTGCCGATTGATTAAAAGTTAAGTTTTATTTTTACTTACAAGTCCTGGGAGTGCTCTCTCTTTTTCGTTTTCTGCATTCATATGCTAGAGAGGATTTCTATGCTTCTCAGAGTCGGTGGTTGTGGTGTCTGCTGCAGTGCTTGAAGTCCTCAGGAGCGCTAGGAGCATCCTTCAACGGAGGTACCCAGTCGGGGTGCCAGGCGATCCGTTACAACATGTATTTAGTTTTAACTGCTAAAAACCGGTTTAACACTAAATGGAGGAACAGCGCCAGGGAACTTGAAAGCACTATAACCAATTCAATGAGATGAAATGGTTATAGTGCCTACAGTGTCACTTTAAAATAAGCGGGAATTTAAAACTTTAACCCCTTAAGGACACATGACGTGTGTGACATGTCATGATTCCCTTTTATTCCAGAAGTTTGGTCCTTAAGGTGTTAAACTAATTATTTTGAGCTTTGAATGCACTATATACAATACAGATTAATTTGCTCTGAGGGACAGGCATTGAGGGCCAGAAGTTCTTGAGGAGGAACTTCTATTATCTCCCCTAAGCTAAGCCCTGCAGTTCAGGGCTTAGTACATTGGCTGAAGGTGTAAACTGACTTAACCTTTTTAACTGAATCTAATCACATTTAATACTTTTCAATAATGAAATCCAATATACACAGTCATACCACATCCATATTTCTGTTGGGCTTCGTTAATTCCAGTTCTATAGCGACCTAAGAGAGTTCCCTTTGCTGTCATAGCAATGTTTTCAAGTGATTTACATATGTTTGTAACCATGAAGATGATACAAACTAACAAATCTGATAATGTTACTATGTTCAATATGCATATACTTTTTTTTTTTTTTTTTTAAATCAGCAATATCATTATAAAATGCCTATTCTGAGTGTGTCCCACAGTTCTATTTTTTTTTTTTTCAGTTCGTTTCTGTTTATTACACAGAGTTGGATTTATATCTCACTGGTTCCTAGACAGGTTAAAAATTTCAGTCCCTCATACAGGGACATGGGCTCAGACAGATACTACTAGCTGCATCATCCACAATTTATTACCTCACTACTCATCTGACCTGACTTACTAGCTGGGCACATTAAAACATTGTGTGGACCAACAGACATATAATCATCACCTCTCTGCATATCGCAGGTGACAAGGCCACTGGTCCATGAACAGAAAGGTTCTGTCTGATACCTAGGTGGGTGCCTTAGGCTCGCTTATAGGTTATCTGACTGTGCTGATAGAGCATTTTGATTATGGTGTGTAAGTAGTATAGTACACTTTTTTGAAATTAAATAAATAGTATAAACACTTACTTGTGAGTCAAATTGTAGAGTTAATGTTACAAAAAAAAATTCTGATTCTCCTGGGAAATAAATAAAACAAACAGTATTACAAACATTGGAAGTGTTTAAACTTTACAGGATTATTTTACCATTTCATGCATGGGGGAAGGGGTGGAAGCAAGAGGCATAGGGAAACTTTAGTGTTAGGAACACAGTTTTGTATTCCTAACACTTTAGTGTGCCTTTAAATGTCATTGGAGGGAATCAGACCCTGGTTATAGGTAGTGTAATGAGGGATTAGGCTAGATTTGGATTGGCTGAAGGGTAATACGTAGTGGTCTTGTCTCTCATGTTGAGATATCTTAATGTAGTCTAGTGAAGTGAACAGATGATAGTAAGTTCTCTTAAACTGAGGAATGTCATGATTGTGTGTGGTTCGAAAGGTGCTGCATCAATGAGATAGGACCATGACCGACAAGATATCTGAGGATAGGTAATATGGAGGGTGGATGAAAAGTACTTGATGTTTAACGCCTAACCAATTTAGAAGATGACAGAAAATTGTTAAACAATATTAAATTCCAGCCAACTCGTGAAAATGTACACTCTCTGCGGAAAGCTTGTAATGGAGAACAAGATACGTAATCAATGACAAAGTTGTCAATTCCTGGGATATGGTCCTATATCAAGAAAGTAGTTAATAGCAGTTGACCAAGTCAGTATTGTCATGAAGTGCATATGTCAAGATCTGCTCGAGGCACATATAGACACGTAAGATATGACATAGGTGAGCAAGAATAATTGAACGACCCTTGAGTTTTGAAATAGGAATCGAGGACAACTTAATTGCATATTACCAACTTGACAGGGAAAGCAATAGTTCAAAATATATGATCCAGAGCATGTGTGAATACACTCAGGCACACGTATACATATATATAAATATACTTGCGTACACCCACCCCCACCCACCATATACCTACCTATATACTTACATATGTAGATATGTATATTTTGCTTATCTACAGCTTTGAGCCAGGTATAACCCTGATCCAGTCAGTTGTGACACCTGCAATTTAGGGGAGCCAAATTGAATGACATAGTATAGAAAATAATATGTCTTAGTAAGGGGCCCAATACCGTAAGCTGAAAGAGGCATGCTGTGATGCTTATATGTAGATGAGAAGCTGAATTGTACTAGTAGTGAATTTCGCCCTGAATGAGCATAGCAGCTTCTATGTACGAGGGGGGAGTGGCTTATCCTAATTATTAGCATAACAGATACATCCCAAATCTGCGTGGTAACGTATGCAATCTGTATCCTAGTCTACTTGAAATGTAGACAGATACTCAATATCCTGTTGGACTTCTTGAACGAACAGAAACATGTACTGAATATTGAGTTATGTAATGTATGCTTGAATGCATATGGAGGACCCTACGAGGGTCAGTGTAAAGAGACAGCCCCTTGTTAAAGGCAGAGTTGCAAATGTAAAACAAATACAAATAACACTCTTCCTGTAGGAATATTAATTCGGCAGGAGAGTGTCAGCTGGAAATCTTAATTAGCATAGAGAAATAATAAATATCTGAATGAATGAATAAATAAATAAATGCTTATCAAACCAACTCCATAACCAAAAGGTGGTGGGCAAAAACGGAAAAGAAAATAACTAAAGCCAAGTGGCTAATCCTCCAAAAACTCAGCTTAAGAGATTCCCTATTGTTCAGACTCTAGACCAGGCCTGTCCAACCTGCGGCCCCCCAGATGTTGCCGAGCTACAACTCCCATGATTCTTTTAATGAAGCAGATAGCCAGGGAATCATGGGAGTTGTAGTTCGGCAACATCTGGGGGGCCGCAGGTTGGAGAGCCCTGCTCTTTTGATCATGTCTTATGGTTTGCATTGCTTTAAGGTTATCTGTGCTGGGTAAATTTTTATTGCTCTTGTTAGTGTAATTAAAGGAACACTCCAAGCACCATTACAACTACAGCAACTGATCGGCTTACAGCTCGGAAGAGCTAACTGAAGCACCAGCTTAGGAGCTTCTGGCTCTCTGTCGTCAGTAGCAGAGGCAAAGAGAGGTACCCCAAAGACTCCAGATAAGAAGTCAGTCTGCTCTAAAATAGGTTGACTTCTTACAAGTTGGGGGTTGGAGTGGTTGCTATGCCGTGGCATTCTCGACACTATAACCACTCAAGTGTGCTGTTGTGGTTATGGTGCTTGGTGTTTTTTTTTTAATGTTACTTAGATAAATATTTTTGCACTTTTTAAAAATAATTTCTATGTCTGCAAAAACATTAAAAAAAGAATGTGGAAAAAAATATGCAGTTCTTGTATAGTTTTTGTTTTGTCTTGACATGTGTTTTGTCCCCTGAGCATGGTTTAAGTGTGCAAACTATTTAAAGGTTTACTCCAAGCACCATGACCACTTCAGTGATTTAAATAGTGATTTCACTATAAAACGCTTCAATTTTAACCCTTTTGCTGCCAGAAGATGGGCATCTGCAGCTAAGAGCCCATTGCAAAACAGTTTGCCCCATTACCAGGGGCCAGGGTACTTCTGGCATCATAACCATGACAGCGGGCTGTAGTGGTTTTGACGCTTGGAGTAACCCTTTAAAGTTACATATAACTACCTTGTACTGTGTTACCTAAAGAATGAATTGCAGTGTATTGAACGATTACTATTTAAGCCTTAGTTTAGCTATAATGTTTTAATGTTTGGTGAATACTTTAGTCAATGATTTTCAAATCATCCATTTCTTCACAAATTGTATATTTTAATTGATTTCAACAGATTACATTTAAATCAATGTGAAAGCAAACAACTCCAGTTCTCTAAAGCTCACTGGCAATGGAAGAGTTAAAGCAATACTTTATCTGGCAGAAACAGAAAGTTTCTGTACTATACACTATCTGGAAGAAACATTAGTATACTTTACCTGACAGGAGCATGCAGTAGTAGATGGTGTAGTACAGTCTTCCTCGCTGTAGATCATGTGGTCTCATGTATACGTTCAGTCAGTGTCTTTTTATTATTGAAAGGTGCAGGAAACGTATTGAGCTGCTGATTCCTGCTGAATTGGTGAAACGAAGTTTAAAATGACTTTTTTAACTTCCTGTTCCTGGATACTCTTGTTCCTGCAATGCTATGAAGAAATCAGCAATGTGTGTGTGTCTCAATGCTTTTGTTTATTCATTACTGCAATGCGTTAACCCCTTAAGGGACAATAAGGCATGTCTTGACACAAAAGGGATCGAGGTTAGATATGGAAGTGTGACAAATATATACTTATTTTAATTGATGTATTGCTAATAAATATACAGGACAGGTACAGTAAGTGCAATAGTTACACTCATGAAAAAATATGTGTTTGGAGTGTTCCTTTAATAGTCATACATGTATTATTGTAGCTCATAAAATATATTCATATATATTTATACTGTGCGTGTGTGTGATTTCTGTGCTATATCCTTATATTTGTGTAACACTAATACAGGGGAGGGCTATACAGTTTTGGTTTGGAGGCTTGTGTTCCTGTTAACAATAAATCTGGATTTTATCTGCCTATCCTATTGAATCCATGGACTTCTTCATAATGATTGCGGATCTCTCCCATGGTGCACCAGAGTTTAGCAATTACCTACATTACATACTAAAAGGAATGACAGATTGGAATGCCCATAGACTTTAACAAGGCGGTGGAATGCCCACAGGGACGGTGCAAGGATTTTTGCCGCCCTAGGCAAAAAAAAATTTGCCACCCCCCCTCCCATATGTCTTGCCCACCATGTGACATCACAATGCTCCGCCCATATGCTCTGCCATATGGGCCAACGCCAGTCTTCACAAAGTGTCTTTTATCTGAAAAGACAGTGTGTTTACATTAAAAAGCCTACAGGCACAGGCTATAGACACCAGAACCACTACATTATGCTGTAGTGCTTCTGGTGACTATAGTATCCATTTAATGTGAGGTAAATTAGAGATTAGTGCCACTAATAATATATTGGATTGCCTACTTACCACCAGATGAGGACAAGAGGCTGATGATGGGCTCAGTCTGGCTCCACAGGTCTGGTGTAGAAGAGGCTCTCTGGAGACTGTTTTTAACAGTGCTCACAACAATTAACGAACAGGAAGCAGCTCCATTTTTTAGGGCCCCTTACACAGCTCAAGGTCTGGGCCCCCAGGGGGCATACGCCTACAATGCCCACCCATAAATCCACCTACATGACCCATCCATGAGTTTGGGGATGTTTTATGTGTGCAATTTGTGTAAGGGATGTAGTGTGTTTATAGGGCATGTAGTGTGTGTTTGCGTGTAAGGAATGCATTGTATGTTTCTGTGTGTGTGTGTGTGTGTGTGTGTGTGTGTGTAAGGGGTGCAAGGTTTGTTTCTGTGTATGTAATTGAATGCAGTGTGTGTCTGTAAGGGGTGCATTAATTATGTAAGAGAACGTAAGGGATGCATTGTGTGTTTCGGGTGTGTCTGTGTGTGAGTAGGAATGCATTGTATGTTTCTGTGTGTGTGTGTGGGGGGGGGGAAGCATTGTGTATGTGTGTAGTGTAAAAGAGAGGGTTTGTGGGGTAGGATAGGGACTGAGAGGGGAACAGCTCTTTATTTTTTTTAAAAAAATTCATAGTGCTCTCCCCTCCGGTCAATTATTGATTTCCCCTTCCCTTCTGTCCCTCCGTGTTCTCCCCTTCTGTCACTTAGTGCTCTCCCTTGGCCCCCTGTCCCTCTGCAGTCCCCCCTTGGTGGTCTTATCACTCCCCCCTCCCCCTTAGTGGTCCTCCCTCTCCCAAACCAGTGGCGTACATACCGGGGTCGCAGGGGTCGCGGCTGCGACCGGGCCCGGCCCACCAGGGGGCCCGGCCGCCCTGCGACCCAGGTATGTAGGTCACTGGGCCAGCCTCTTCTCCTGGGGGGCCCAGGAGCCGGCCACCTCAGGGCCCCCCGAGGCTGGCCCTGTAGTCACCCGGCTGGCCGGTCCTGCGGGCGCGCGAGGGAGCACTGTCTCCTGAGTGCTTCCTCTTCAGCTCCCTCGCGCACCGCACTGATACCGGAGCTGGAAGATGACGTCATCTTCCGGCTCCGGTATCATTGCGGTGCGCGAGGGAGCTGAAGAGGAAGCACCCAGGAGACAGTGCTCCCTCGCGCGCCCGCAGGACCGGCCAGCCGGGTGACTGCCGGGTGACACCACTGGACCCCAGGGAATCCCCTCAGCTCTCCCACAGGTAAGGAGGCTGGGGGGGATTAAAAAAAAGTGTTTGTGTGTGTGAGTGTGTGTGTGTGTTAGAGTGTGAGTGTGTGTTAGAGTGTGTGTTAGAGTGTGAGTGTGTGTTAGAGTGTTAGAGTGTGAGTGTGTGTTAGAGTGGGAGTGTGTGTTAGAGTGTGTGTTAGAGTGTGTGTTAGAGTGTGAGTGTGTGTTAGTGTGTGTGAGTGTATGTTAGTGTGTGAGTGTGTGTTAGTGTGTGAGTGTGTGTTAGAGTGTGAGTGTGTGTTAGAGTGTGTGTTAGAGTGTGAGTGTGAGTGTGTGTGTGTGAGTGTGTGAGTGTGAGTGTGTGTTAGAGTGTGAGTGTGTGTGAGTGTGTGTGAGTGTGTGTTAGTGTGTTAGAGTGTGAGTGTGTGTTAGAGTGTGAGTGTGTGTTAGAGTGTGTGTTAGAGTGTGAGTGTGTGTTAGAGTGTTAGAGTGTGAGTGTGTGTTAGAGTGTGAGTGTGTGTTAGAGTGTGTGTTAGAGTGTGTGTTAGAGTGTGTGTTAGAGTGTGAGTGTATGTTAGTGTGTGAGTGTGTGTTAGTGTGTGAGTGTGTGTTAGAGTGTGAGTGTGTGTTAGAGTGTGAGTGTGTGTTAGAGTGTGAGTGTGTGTTAGAGTGTGTGTTAGAGTGTGAGTGTGAGTGTGTGTGTGTGAGTGTGTGAGTGTGAGTGTGTGTTAGAGTGTGAGTGTGTGTGAGTGTGTGTGAGTGTGTGTTAGAGTTAGTGAGTGTGTGTGTGAGTGTGTGTGTTAGAGTGTGTGTTAGAGTGTGTGTTAGAGTGTGTGTTAGAGTGTGTGTGAGTGTGTGTGTGAGTGTTAGAGTTAGTGAGTGTGAGTGTGTGTTAGAGTTAGTGAGTGTGAGTGTGTGTTAGAGTTAGTGAGTGTGAGTGTGTGTTAGAGTTAGTGAGTGTGTGTTAGAGTTAGTGAGTGTGTTAGTGAGTGTTAGAGTTAGTGAGTGTGTTAGTGAGTGTGAGTGTGTTAGTGAGTGTGTGTGTGTGAGTGTGTCTGTTACTGAGTATGTTTGTGTGCATCTGTTAGTGAGTGTGTATGTATGTCTGTCACTGAGTGTGTGTCTGTCAGTAAATGTGTGCGTCTGTTCATGAGTGTGTGTGTGTCTTAAGCACTTGCCTTTCTCCAGCGCTGGACTCCCTTGGCGCTGGGAATCTCTCCGCCCCGATCCGCCTCTCAGCTCCGAATGCGTGGCAAGAGCCACGCGCGCATTCAAACCCCCCATAGGAAAGCATTACTCAATGCTTTCCTATGGACGTTCAGCGTCTTCTCACTGTGATTTTCACAGTGAGAATCGCAGACAATCCTCTAGCGGCTGTCAATGAGACAGCCACTAGAGACTGGATCACCCTCAGTGAAACATAGCAGTTTCTCTGAAACTGCTATGTTTTCAGCTGCAGGGTTAAAACCAGAGACCTGGCACCCAGACCACTTCATTGAGCTGATGTGATCTGGGTGTCTGTAGTGGTCCTTTAAGTGTATGTGTTTATGCATGCACTGGCGTACATACCGCGGTCACACAGGTCGCAGCCCTGCGACCTGGTGCCGCCGCCATGTGTTGCGGCCCCAGCCCGCGCAGAGTAAGCGCGCGGGGGGGCCCACGGATCAGTTTTCGCACCGGGGCCCCATGGGTTGTGTGTACGCCACTGTCCCAAACCCGTTAGTAGACCTCCCCCTACTCCCCCCACCCCCTTAGTGGTAATCTCCCCTCCCCTTAGTGGTCCTTACCCTCCTCCCCTCTCCTTAGTAGTCCTCCCTCCTTACCCCCCTTTGGTGGTCCTTCCCCCCTTAGTGTTCCTCCCCCCCTTAGTGGTCCTCCCTCTCCCAAACCCCTAGTGGACCTCCCCACCCCCGTTCCCCCTGTGTTCCTTCACCCCCCTCCCCAGTGGTCCTGACTCACTCCTCCCCTAGTGGTCCTTACTTCCCCCTCCCCTACCCTAGTGGTCCTTGCTCCCCCCTCCCCACCCCTACTGGTCCTTACCTTCCCCTCCCCTAGTGGTCCTTACTCCCCCCTCCCCTCCCCTAGTGGTCCTTATCCCCCCTCCCTCCCCTAGTGGTCCTTATCCCCCTCCCCTAGTGGTTCTTATCCCCCCTCCCTCCCCTAGTGGTCCTTACCCCCCCCAACCTCCCATAGTGCTCCTTATCCCCCCCCCCCCACTCCCTCCCTTAGTGGTCCTTAACCCCCCCTCCCCTAGTGGTCCGTAACCCCCCCATCCCTCCCCTAGTGGTCCTTAACCCCCCTCCCTCCCCTAGTGGTCCTTATACCCCCCTCCCTCCCTCCCCTAGTGGTCCTTATACCCTCCCCCCCTCCCTCCCCTAGTGGCCCTTATACCCCCCTCCCCTAGTGGTCCTTATACCCCCCTCCCGTAGTGGTCTTTATACCTCCCCCCTCCCGTAGTGGTCCTTATACCCCCCCCTCCCCTAGTGGTCCTTATACCCCCCCTCCCCTAGTGGTCCTTATACCCCCCCCTCCCTCCCCTAGTGGTCCTTATACCCTCCCTCCCCTAGTGGTCCTTATACCCTACCCCCCTCGTAGTCCTTATACCCCCCCTCCCTCCCCTAGTGGTCCTTAACCTCCCCTCCTGCCCATGTAGCATGGCCGGGCGGCGCGGAACGCGAGACAGGAACCTCTGTTTCCTGTACCCGGCCGCCGGCGGAATGACAGGAAGTGCTCACTCAGTGAGCACTTCCTGTCATTCCGCCGGCGGCCGGGTACAGGAAACAAAGGTTCCTGTCCCCGTTCCGCGCTGCCCGGCCACGCTACATGGAGAGACCGGCAGGAGGGAGCGCTCTGCGCTTCCCTCCTGCCGGTCACAAACCCGGCCGCCCTCCATGCAGCAGTGCTGCGCCGCCTGGGGCTTGTTAAAGCGCTCAGGCGGCGCAGCATGAGGAGGCGCAGCGGGGACAGGGATCCGGCGCCCCCTGGTAAGTTGCGCCTTAGGCGGCTGCCTAGGTGGCCTTACAGGTGGCGCCGGCCCTGAATGCCCATAGACAATAATGAAAGTGAAAGGAGTGCCCATAGACAATAATGGAAACAAAATATTTCAATTAGAGACAAAACTATTAGACATATCAAGTAAATCTTTTGCTGACATACTCTCCGAGCTCAGTGTCAATTTTTTAAATTGAGATTAAGTGGGATTATCAATGTTTTCTATGGAATGACAAGAGTGATTGGCTAAAGAGAATGCCCATACAGTATAATGGGAATCAACACAAACCCATTTGCAGGCAAATCTGTGTGACATAGTAAACTAACCTTTACCCAGTAGTTAGTTGTGTTTCAGTGTGGCTCTGTGCCTTTTTTTGTATATGTGACTGTATTCCTTTAACTGTGTGTGAAACCGTGCCTGGAATTGTGTCTGTGCATGTGGATATGTGCCTTTAAATGTGTGACTGTGAGCCTGTTACTGTGTGCCTATTACTACACTTGTGTTTGTGTAACTGTATGCCTGCGTGTGGCACTGTGTGCATGTGACTGTGTGTGCGTGAGATTATGTGCCTGTGACTATATATTACAGTGTGTATTTTTGTTGTGTATGACAATGTTGTATGCGACTATGTGCATGTGACTGTATGCAGAGGTGTAACCAGAGTTACGGGAAAGAACAACGCTTTGCTCCCCCATGTACCACCCCTTATCCAACCTGCCCCTCTGGTTATAATTTAACACATGTAAAGATTATAGCATTTGTAGATAAAGTGCATCATTTTTTTTAATGAATAAACACTTATAAAAACTAGAAAAAGGGGGCGGAGCCTAACCTTCAATGGAGTAAGACGTGTGCTCTCCTAGCTCTCCTACCCCGGGCATACAATCAGCATCCATCAGCCTCCACAAAGGTGCATCTCACCCCCAAAACCGACCGAAGACCCACAGCAACCCCACCACTACACAACCAGATGGGGGGAACTAAAAAAAGAAAAGAATCCACGCCGTCAGTGGCCACAATGTTCCGCGCCAAGGAAGACAAACCGCCATCTTGGGCCCAGAGTCAGGCCGACACAGGCTCAGACTCCGACGAGAGCGGCCGAGAAACCTCAGACACATCTCCACTCACCAAAGATGACCTCCGGAAAATGCTCCGAGAAACATCGGCCGACATCAAGGCCTACACTACCGCGGCGCTTGAAAAGCAAATATCAGGCCTCAAAGAAGACATGGAGGCTCTGGCCTCCCGCACGGGCGCCACGGAACGCCTCATGAAAGAAACCCAGACGCAAACAGCCTCCCAAGGCAAAACAATTGAAAACCTGACGGACAGGGTACACTTTCTGGAAGATGGCCTGGAAGATTTAAACAACAGATCCCGCAGGCAAAATATCCGCATACGGGGCCTACCAGAAACAGTCTTACCAGACGCAATACTGCCGACCGTTACTGCAGTATTCCACTCCCTATTACCGGATACCCCAGAGCAGGACATCTACATTGAGCGGGCACACCGGGCGCTAAGGCCACCGATGTTCAACACAAACATCCCCAGAGATATAATCGTGAAGCTCCTACACTTCCCGATAAAAGAAAAACTTATGAATGCGGCCAGAAGTCACCCACCACTATACCAAGGTCAACAGCTACACTTTTATCAAGACTTGGCACCCTCCACACTGCGGAAACGCCGAGAACTGAAACCCCTCACCACCGCACTACTAGAATCTGGATGGCGCTACATGTGGGGGCACCCCTTTAGACTGACCGTAAAGAAAGGAGAACAAACCTTCACCCTCCATCAGGTCACGGACATGCAAGACTTTGCAGCACATCTGGGAATCCCCCTGCGATATCCTCCGACAGACCCCATCCGCCCTACCCCTGGAGATAACAGCCGTAAAGACAGACCCCGCATTACCGCGAACCGCATGCAAGCAAGGCGCAACCCGACACCGGCCTCACAGGACTCTACCCAAACGGACACTTGAACGGCTCCACAAGCAGCCGCCAGTACTACCCTGGCAGACCCAATCAAGGCGGACAGACCCACTCCGCGAACACGGTCCAAGGACACTGTTCTTCTGGTAGTATATTCTACGACAGGTTACACCCCAGTTAATGTTTTTGATTGTTATTATGGTTTATCACAAATGTTGTAGTTAACCGCCAGACCTTGGCACCTTAGGGCTCTATACCCGCTCCCCACAAGGCCCAGACCTGCTAGACCCAAACCCCAAACACACAGTAAAACTTACGAGCGCAGGGGGCAATGTATAAATCCCACAAACCCCAGACCCTAACCGGGAAGAGAAGAGGCCTCCCAACCGCACTAACCACTCGCCTCGGGTCATAACAGGCCGCGAGGCTAAGTAGAAGACCTCCCCGGTCTCCTTAAGCCCAATTTCATCAACCCGACCCCTGTGCAACCCAACCCAGCTCCTCGAGTAACGACTCACATTAAGGCCACACACCGGTGCCACCGGACGGTCTCTCCTCCCCACTCCCAGCACTTAAAGCAGAGGGCTGAGGGCCCCCCCGGTCCCCTTAAGACCAACTCCATCAGACCGACCCATACACAACCCAACCCGGTACACTAAGAATCGAGACACACCAAGACCACAAACCGGAGTCAATGGCCAGCTCCTCTCCCTCAGCCCCTGCTGCCCTTCTCCCTTTATCTCCCTCTGGCAATAAACGGGTTTGGGGGGTGGAGGGGGGGGGACGGGGGGGGGAAAGTATATACGGTAGAGGCCCACAGAATTTGCAAGGCCTCCTAACCGGATCGAACCGGTCTGACACGATCACAGAGCACCTAAGGGGAATCGCAGGTTCCCACACTCGGATGCTACTCTAAAAACGTTATGACTGTTTTGTAAAATTTGTCTCACCCTGAAGCACTTCTTATGTATATATTTATGTTTGCAAAAGTCCAACATAATCTACTGTTTCTATTATGTACTGTATATATAGGACTGTTTTGAGTTATTCTGCACATGGGAGCAATACCAGTTAGCTATATACAGCACCCCACTGGATGACACAACACCCATTACCCCTTAGACAACATGGCACCGCTCCGCCTATGTTTATACATCTAACCCCCTGAAATCAACAAGCATCCCACCAATCCCATATGGACACTATATCCTGACTAACAGACAATTAGAGACATGCAACTGAGACTGTACACCCCGCCCCCACACGCACCCCTGCCCTTCAGCAAAACCACACCTAACACCCGAACCGTAGAGATGAGACCGCAAGCCTTGCCTGAGCAACCAAGACTACCCACTCAATGATAAGCAAACAATTACATACCTTGCACCCACTGGAACCCGCACGTATTCAGACCCATGCACTACAGCCACTATATCACCAAACTAACATCAACCCCTACATCACCTTCCCAAGACACCGCGATAAGCATACGCAACCAAGGAACCACACTCACACCCAACTGGGAACAGAACCACACACACCATAACCATGAAAAACACCTTCACAGCCTCACTACCCACTAGACAAATATCAGCCACCCACAACCTAATAACACAACCACCGAACAGCTGAACCCCCAACATACCCACTCTCACGCAAAACAAGACAAAACACTGGAACATTAGACACCCTCACTTAAACCACCTTACTCGAGATGCACCATCGGAGCCAATACAAAAAACCCGGGGACAGAGAGGGAGAGGCGAAGCACCGACCCACCTCCTACCTCAAAACCCCAACCAACCGTATACCACTGGAACCACCCGACCACTGAGCCACTACAAGAACACCCGAACCCTCCATAGCACACAACCAACAAATACCCACCCGCGCAAACCCAACCGCCCACACGACGCCTGGCAACCCGATAGTAAGACCAGGATTCAACAAACCCCCCTAGACTCAGTCCCACTCGGGACACCCGACACCCACACACCCCCCCCCCATACCGCCACCCCTCACCAATTCCCCCCCCCGAACTCTCGCCCCCCCCCAGTTTACCAAGAACCACGCACGTACCCATAACGCGAACAACAGAAACCAGACAACACACACAACAAACACAACGCAGCGACTCCCAGCATGCCAGCCACACTGACCTGCCTATCAATAAATTGCAAAGGGCTAAACAACCCGGCCAAACGACACCAACTAATGAGATGGGCAAACAGATCCAAGGCGGACGTCCTCCTCCTCCAGGAGGCGCACTATACCGAAGCCAAACAGTTCCCTCTCCTAAGCCGACATTACCGAATCAATCATTTCGCCAGCTCCCCTCACGACAAACATAACGGAGTAGCTATCGTCATACGAAAATCGTGCCCACTCGCCATCCAACGCACAATAGCAGACCCACAAGGCCGATACCTCACAGTCACAGGCAAAATAGGCACACACTCGTACGCCTTCACCTCCGTATATGCCCCTAACATACCCTCTAGCACATTCTGGCAAACGTTACAAGCGCACTTAGCCCTTTTTCCTTCCCACCACTCCATACTTGGAGGGGACTTCAACGCCGCCCCATCACCCTCAGTAGACAGACACCGCACGCGCACACACACCCAACACAAACAACCAACAGCCAAAGCCGACAAACTGCTCTCATCATTCATCTCACGCACCCACCTACTAGACGCTTGGAGATCACAACACCCAACATCCCTGGACTACACCTTCTTTTCACACCCACACCACTCATACTCCCGTATCGATCTCTTCCTCATCTCCCCAGCACTAGCACCACAAGTCCACACCACATCCATAGGCCCCATTACATGGTCTGACCACGCAGAAATAACGCTCACAATCAGCCTGCCATGCTCAGTCAGACCATGGTCCTGGAGACTAAATCCCCACCTGCTGCACAACCCACGAATCAGACAAGAGGTAGACAGAGCCCTCACAGAATACTTTCAATTAAACACAGACGCGGACACTTCGGAAGGGACACTTTGGGCAGCCCATAAGGCAGTAATCAGGGGAGTCCTAATAAACCAGGCGACAATCCACAAAAAACAACAGATTGCACATCTAGAAAGCGCACTCAAAACCCTCAGAACCCTCGAAGCAAAACACAAAATCGACCCAACGCAGGAGCTAACCGAACAAATTAAAAAATGCCAAACAGACATCAAAACACACATGGCAAAAGACTCCACAAAAGCCTTGCTCTGGTCAAAGCAACTCTTTTACGATAAAGCCAACAAAGCCGACACCCTACTCGCACGAAAACTCAAACAGAGATCAGAAAACAAACAGATACACAAGATACGCACCCCAGACGGGTCAGTCACAGAGGCCCCAAACGAAATCGCCAGCGTCTTCCAAAAATACTACGAGGCTCTATACGACCACTCACCGGAAGCACGCCACAACCCAACACCTATCGAAACACTCACAGAACGCTACCTCAACCACGTAACATTACCCACCCTTAATGGAGAAACAGCACAATCGCTGGCCAACCCCATATTGACAGTTGAAATTGCAAGGGCCATAAAAACCCTGAAACCCAGACGGATTCACCGGGCTCTACTACAAAACGTACGCCCCCACCCTGATCCCACACCTATGCAACCTGTACAATGCTATATTAAACGGCGACCCCCTACCAAAAGACATGCTACAAGCCAACATATGCCTCCTCCCAAAACCCAACAAATCTCACTTAGAACCAGGACACTACCGACCGATCTCCCTCCTCAACGTTGACATAAAACTGTTTACCAAAATCCTCGCCGACCGACTGAACCCCCTCATACCCAAACTAATACATCCAGACCAAGTAGGCTTCATACCGGCACGACAGGCCAGTGACAACACGAGACGGACATACGACCTCATATGGACGGCACAGACTAGACACATACCAACCCTCTTTCTATCACTTGACGCAGAAAAAGCCTTTGACAGACTGTTATGGCCCTTCCTATTCGCTACCCTACTCAAATTCGGATTCCCACAAACATTCATAACCGCTCTACAAGTATTATACGCCACCCCGCAAGCCCATCTCCTACTACCATTAACATACCCCCCTTCCTTCACAATATATAACGGCACACGTCAGGGATGCCCCTTATCCCCACTCCTCTTCGCGCTCTCCCTAGAACCACTCCTGCAATCACTCAGAACAGACGAAAGCATACAAGGACTGAGAATCCGCGAGGAGGAATATAAAACGGCTGCATATGCAGATGACCTACTCATTACAATAACAGAACCAATAACATCCCTCCCACCGCTTCTTCAAGCCCTAGAGACCTACGCTGAAGTATCTGGATACAAACTAAACATCGACAAGACCGAAGTCCTTGCCATCCATATAGACACCCCCACTAAAACAGCCATACGCCTAACTTACCCCTTTGACTTCACACCCACATATATCAAATACCTAGGTATTGCTATACCAACGGACCTCTCCCGCAGCTATGAATTAAACTACACCCCCACGATCCAAAAAATCAAACAAGACATAGACAAATGGCAAAACATGCCGATATCATGGCTGGGCAGGCTGACATCAATTAAGATGAACGTCCTACCAAGACTTTTATATTTATTCCAAACCCTACCAATCCCGATCAATCACGCAGATTTCAAACAACTACAAACTACCATCGACAAATTCATCTGGGCCAATAGACGTACCAGGATTAAAAGACAGACCCTATACGTCCCCAACAAAGCAGGGGGTCTAGGCCTCCCACATCTCATCCATTATTATCAGACAGCCCAGCTAACGCAAGCACAACACTGGCACGCCCCCAGCGGTACCAAGCGATGGGTAGACCTAGAGCACGACATCTTTGGTAGAGACTTCCCCTCACTGTATATCTGGCTCCCCAGAGCAGCCAGACCCCACTTACCCCAAACATCACCTGCAATCCTCAACACAATCAATATATGGGACAAAGTAACCCCAAAAAGCGGCTTGACCTCGCAACCCTCACCACTGACGCCGATACTTCGCAACACACACTTCCCACCCGGCATGACACCGAAAGACTTCGCCCGCTTCGAAGAAAACGACCTCACACGACTACACCACTTCTACAGAAACCGACAACCGATACCATTCGCAGAACTTCCACAAACCACACCATTCCGCACCTTTGACATGTTCCGCCACCTACAACTCAGAAGCTTCCTAGAAACGCCAACAATCACACAGGCCGGCACAAAACCACTCACGCCCTTTGAGAAACACTGCCTACAAAACCCAACGCATAAAGGACAAATCTCCCAGCTATACACCCACATAATCCAAAATGTTAAGGACGGCGCACTCACATACGTGTCGGCTTGGGAGAGGGATATAGGGCAGGCCGAAGACCCATCAGACTGGGCAAACATATGGGAGGCCACAGCCTCCATATCCATATGTGTAAATCACAAGGAACAAGCGTACAAGACGCTATTAAGATGGTACGTCACCCCTCTAAAACTTAAACAGATGGGCAGGTCAAACACTGACCTATGCTGGAAAGGCTGTGGACACAGAGGCACTTACATACACATGTGGTGGGATTGTGTCCATACCACACAAGTATGGAACCAAATAGAAATAATGGTCTCACAGATCCTCCACACTGACATCCCACATGACCCATGGATATGGCTCCTATCCAAACCCATGGCCAACACACCAAGGTCCCACAACAAACTGATAGCCAAAATCGCGCTCGCCACCAGAAGAGCCATCGCCGAAAAATGGGGTAGCCCAGACACACCCACACTGGACACAGTGAAGAGAAAAATTAAGGACACAATTAAAATGGACGAACTGTCCGCACTGGTCCACGACACAACTAAACATTTCAAAAAAATTTGGGACCCGTGGTTCTATGCATTCCCATTAACGACCTAGCCAACAGTCAACACTAACATAACACAACACCTCACAAACCCAATAACCACACATACCCTAAGACCACAACCCCATCCCTCCCATCCCCCCCCTCCCTGAACCAGAAGACCACCCACACCCCCCCCCCAAACCCCCCCCCGCACTCCCCCACTGTCCAAGCCGCTGCGCGGACCGAAACCAAATGCCAACCCAAGGATAAAGGACCCACATAACCAGGAGACAGCTCCACATTGGACACCTAGGGCACACATGAACACCTACCAATGCTCAATTGAACACCGACACACCAGAGATTCGCACTCCACACCACACTGCATACTACACCGAAAAGTCACCCAACCTGCACTCAAACCGACGTCCCACGACAGCCAACGAACTACATAAAGCACGAAGAACGTCTGACATAGACCAGAACGACACGAATAATCACCCACCCCGACCCCCCCTCACACGAGGGGAGCCCGAACCCCAACGAACTGACCCGATTACCTCAGTAAGCAAACACGAGGGGCACAACAAAACCCCCAAGAAACCATGACATAAAATGAACCCCTCAGTCTCAAATACGCTACCCAGACCACCAGAACAAGTTACATTACATGAGACTTGAATATTCACTCGGACAAAATTGCCGACAACGAACAAAACAGAGCTACTGTCCATATGTATAAACCAACGAAATGCCTATATGTAAACGTATTGTATATCATATACTCTTATTTAACCAATCTCTTACCCCCCCGCTTCCATTCTGTACCCTTGAAACCCCATCAAAATACTCAAAGTTGATAAAAATGTACACTGAAATGATATAATGGTTTGCTTAGTTCACATACTGTTAAAAACACTCGTTTGTTATGTGCAATGTGTATTTTAAACCTTGAACCTCCCATTTTCTTTTCTGTACCCCCACCCCATAAAACTAAAAATCTTCCAAAATAAAGAATTTATAAAAAAAAAAACTAGAAAAAAATAACTGCTGATAAACTTTGAATGTGTGTATGCAGACCATCGCAGCAAACCAGGCAAATGCCCAATGGGCTGCGATGGCCATGGGCTGAAGCCAGCAAGGGAGATAAAGGGATTTGCCCACGAGCCTTTTAGGGCTGGTGCTGCCTGACCTCCGGGCCATACAGGGAACTCTGTGGCTGTTGAGGATATAAACGATCTCCCTCAACAGCCTGCACACAGCATGCTAAAACACAGGAGCCCAGTGCACATGGTCTACAACTGCCAGGGGTTGAGACCAGACAATACATCCACTGGACCCAGGGCCGATGTAGCTGCAGGCCCATAGCAGTGTCAAGCTCTGCCTTCTTGCATGTGGCTCTGCCTCCAGAATTAGGCTCTGCTGTGCTCACAAGGCACCTGGTATCACCAAGGAACGTGATCCCTCCCCCCTTCCTGGATCCCTCCCTCAAAGGTAAGCCTCAGGGAGGGAGGAATTGCAGCACCTTAGCCCTAATATAGCCCCTTAACGCCTTACTACAGCCCCTAAACTCCCTACTTCAGCTCCTTACCACTACAGCCCCTAAACCCTGTACTTAAGACCACTAAACTACCCCTACTAAAGCCCCTAAACCTACTACTACAGCCCCTAAACCCACTATTATAGCCCCTTACTACAACAGCCCCTAACCCCCCCACTACATCTCCTAAACACACTACTTAAGGCCACTAAACTACTCCTACTAGAGCCCCTAAACCCACTACTACAGCCCCTAGCCCATCCATACTACAGCCCCTTACTGTCTACTACAGCCTCTAACCAACCAATTTCTGCCCTTAAGCCGCCAATTGCTACCCATATACTCTACTACAGCATCTTATCCCCCAATTGCTGTGCCCATACCCTGCTATAGCCCCTTACCCCCAATTGCTGCCCCTATACCATACTACAGCCCTAACCCCTCAATAGCTGCCCCAATACCACAGCTTCAAACCATCCAATTGCTGCCCTTATACCCTACTACAGCTTCTAACCATCCAAATGCTGCCCCTATAATTTCCGAGTGTGTGTCTGTCAGGGTCTGTGTGTCTGTCAGTATGTGTGTGTCCGGTTAGGTGACAAGTCCCCTTTGATGGTATGGGAATAGTGATTTTACTTAACTTTTTTCCCACAGGAAAGCAGTAGGAGGCTATTGTGCATGCACTAATCAACATCTCCTCATATAGA
Organism: Pelobates fuscus; assembly: GCF_036172605.1. Classification (NCBI taxonomy): domain Eukaryota; kingdom Metazoa; phylum Chordata; class Amphibia; order Anura; family Pelobatidae; genus Pelobates; species Pelobates fuscus. The sequence goes on along the minus strand of NC_086318.1, from coordinate 354,492,961 downwards.
TGCATTGAATCAATGCATCTCTATGGGGAACATTCAGCACCTCTATGCAGAGGGTGGAGAGGCTGAACGTAGGTGCTGCACACTGTGTAGCACTGACCCAGGAAGCACCTCTAGTGACCGTCTGAGTGATGACCACTAGAGGTGTTACTAGGCAGCAATATAAACACTGCCTTTCTCTAAAACGCAGAGGCAAAACTAGAAACCACCGGAGCCCCAGTGTGAAAAGTGCACAGGGGACCCCCATGTGTCTCATTCCCCCCCAGTCCCTCCACATGTCTCATTCACCCCCTAGCCCCTCCATCTGTTTCTCCCACCCCTAGCCCCTCTGTGTCTCTCCCACACCCCAACCGCTCCATGTTTCTTACCCACCCCCAAAGTTTGTGACAGACACACACACACACTCACTGACAGACACACATACATACTGAAAGGCACACACAGACACAGACTCACTGACAGACCCACACCTTCGGGCAGCTCATAGTCGCAGCATAGCGACCGTGGTAGTTCCGCCACTGTTTGAAGGGACAGGCTATAGACACCAGAACCACTACATTAAGCTGTACTGGTTCTGGTAACTATAGTGTCCCTTTAAGAATTGTATTTTTGTCGCTGAAAATGGAGCTTTGTTAGTTAGCTGGCTCAGATTCCAAGCAAATTTGTCAAGCCCTGCCCTAACCCTCAAATTGCTGCCCCTATACCCTACTACCACCCCTAACCCATTTGCTGCTCCTATACACGACTACAGCCACTAAAAGCCCTTTTAACCCAATAGTAGATGAATAGATTTCCAGATAATGGTTTGTACTGGCCCCAAATATATTTGTATAATGTTATCATATCCCCTCTCAGGTGCCGTTTTTCCAAACTAAAGAGATTTCAAATTTTTAACCTTTCTTCGTAACTAAAATGCTCCATTCCTTTTATCAATTTGGTAGCTCGTCTCTGCACTTTTTCTAGTGCCATGATATCTTTCTTGAGAACAGGTGCCCAAAATTGCACAGCATATTCAAGGTGTAGTCTTACCCGTGATTTATAAAGAGGCAAAATTATATTTTCATCCCGAGAATTTATGCCTCTATTTATACATGACAAAACCTTACTGGCCTTAGCAACTGCAGATTGACATTTTATATTGCAGCCTAATTTGTTGTTTATGCTCCCTTGATAAAGGCGGATAACGCAGAAACGTTGGGGGCTATTTTTGTGTTTGATGTCTTCACCCTCTTCTCATGTTCGTTGATAGGGTCTGTTTGGTGTGTAATTTTTGGTTCACTATTTTATAAAGGTATCATAACATTGCTTTTTTTTGTATCAGGGGTTATACCACTTAATGTGGATTATTTAGATTATAATGGTCTCTTGTTTTCTTTGATCCTAGTCATTGCTTACATATTGGGTAGATATGTTTAAGCATTGTTATGGATAGAAATTAACCCCTTCAGGACGGAGTCAATAGTGCACGTTCTGATCAAAACAAAACGTAAACAAAAACTGGAATTTGCGCTATATGTCTGTTCAACCGTAATTCACCTCTTTCATATTAAATGCACCCACACTTATTATATATCATTTTGTTCAGGAGAAACAGGGCTTTCATTTCATATAAAATATTTGTATATGAAAATTTATTATGAATAAAATAAAATAAAAACTGAGAAATGTTAATTTTTTTTTTTACATTTGTCGTTCCGCCTCACATTTTAGCTGTAAATGTCATAATACTGTTAGGTTTTACTGCAACAAAATGCACATATTTGTAATCAGCTATGTCTCACGAGTACAACAGTACCCCCCATTAACAGGTTTTATGGTGTTTTGGAAAGTTACAGGGTCAAATATAGAACGTTCCATTTTCAAATTGAAATTTGCCAGATTAGTAATGTTACCTTTGAGACGGTGTGGTAGCCCAGGAATGAGAATTACCCCCATAATGGCATACCATTTGAAAAAGTAGACAACCCAAGGTATTGAACGTGGGGTATGTTTAGTCTTTTTTAGTAGCCACTTAGTCACAAACACTGGCCAAAGTTAGCGTTCATATTTGTTTTTGTGTGAAAAAAGCAAAAAACTAATATTTGGCCAGTGTTTGTGACTAAGTGGCTACTAAAAATGACTGGACATACCCAGTTTGCAGTACCTTGGGTTGTCTACTTTTGCAAATGGTATGCCATCATGGGGGTAATTCTTATTCCTGGGCTACCATACGGTCTCAAAGGCAACATAACTAATCTGGCAAATTGCAATGTGAAAAAAATGAAATGCAAGCCTTATATGTGAATCTCTAACTTTCCAAAACACCATAAAACCTGTACATTGGGGGTACTGTTATTCTCGGGAGACTTCACTAAACACAAATATTAGTGTTTTAAAACAGTAAAACATATTACAACAATAATATAGTCCATAAAAGTGCAGTTCGTTTGTAAAAAATGCAAAAAACTTCACTTTTACTTAAAATATCATCGTTGTAATACAATTTACCAGTTTTAAACACTAATATTTGAGTTCAGCGAAGTCTCCCGAGTAAAACAGTACCCCCTATATACAGGTTTTATGGTGTCTTGGAGAGTTACAGGGTCAAATATAGTGCTTGCGAATTAAATTCTCAGCACTTTCTCCCTGTGTTGTCAGGCATGTCAATCAAATTTTAATTAATCAAATGACATAATTATGTTAAAAAATTACTTAAATATACACGTAGAATTTTAATATATATGCATTTATAGGTATTCAAATTCTACGTGTATACTAATGTAATCTTTTATGTAATTATATGTATTTATCTATATATATATATTTGCGGTTATTTGTATTTTATATATAGATATATATATATAGAATGTCATTCTAAGTGTATTCTGTTTCCAATATATATATATTAATAACAAAATACAGTTAGAATGAAATTACATATGAATATATAATTTATTTTAAATTTTGTTTCAATATTTTATTTATTTATTTAATTATTTTATTTATTTATTTATTTATTATTGTAATTATACGTATATATATATAATATATATATGTAGATCTATTATATATATATAATATATATACATATTATATATATGTAACGTCATTCTAAGTGTATTTTAATACTAATATATATACTAATATTAATATTAAAATACATTACGGATGACGTTACATATATATATATATATTATATATATAATATATATATACATATTATATATATATATATAAAAATGCATTTAATTTATTTTATAATATGTTTAATATTTTTTTTTTTTACACTACCTACCAGCAGGGGGACTGTCTAATATTTTAGACAGTCCCCCTGCTGGCAGATCCATAGCCAGCTATAGGGGGCCATGTGATCGCTCTTTGAGAGCGATCACATGGCCCCCGGGGGCCTCATTTGCCGGAGGGGGGCTGCCTGGGCTCTCAGACAGCCCCCCAGAAGAGGATCGCGGCGGAGGTGAGTACCTCCTAGCTCCTGGGGCTGCAAGCCGTTACGGCGTTCTATGCCGCCGCAACGGCTTTAAAGCCCTTTAAAGCCGCGACGGCATAGAACGCCGTAAGGGCGTAAACGGTTAATGTAGGTAAAATCTCTATTTACTTTGTATACCTGTACTTTGTATACCTTTACTCAAAATGGCTGCTGAGCACCCCTTCTCATCGACTGAACACCTCGTGTAACAAGATGGCATCTCCGTCCGGAGAAAAATCACGAGATGATGGCGACATCACACTTTGGAGGAAGTGCATTAGATAAGACACTTGACCAATTAAAGATGTATTCTCTCTGTTATCTTGCATATGATGTATTTCTGCCTTTATAAGGGGCTTGCCACCCCCCTAATTAAACATTCCATAGTTTTTCAGTTATCTGAACTTGTGTCAGTGGTGATTTACTCAGCGTTCACGCTTTCTATTTTAAGCAATCTGGAAGGGGGCAGATACTCAAGCAAACACATGGTTTGATCTAAAACAGTATATTGTCATTCTATGGTGTCCTTGTTGATACCTGTTATATGTGAGCCTGTACAATCAGGTTTTTTGCATTTGTATTGGTTGTGCTCCTTCTTTCATTATTATATAATTTGTTGTCTATAACAGTTCCCAAATCCCTCTCGTGTGTGGTTATCCCTAATTCACTACCATTTAGGGTGTAAGTTACTTGTGCATTCTTGCCCCCGAAGTGCATAACTTTGCATTTCTCTACATTAAATTTAATCTGCAATTTTAGTGCCCATTCCCCCAATCTATCCAAATCCCTCTGCAGCAAAGCAATATCCTGCTCACATTTTATTACTTTACAAAGTTTCGTGTAATCTGCAAACACTGACACATGGCTTTCAATGTCTATTTCAAGATCATTTATAAATATGTTAAATAGAAGAGGTCCCAAAACAGAACCCTGAGGGACACCACTTACCACTTTTGTCCAGCCTGAAAATTTACCATGACAACTCGTTGTACTCTATCCTTAAGCCAATGTTCTACCCAAGAACAAGAATATTCATCTAGACCAATTTCTTTTAGTTTGAAGACTAACCTATTGTGAGGAACCGTATCAAATGCCTTGGCAAAATCCAAGTAGATCACATCCACTGCAACACCCTGATCTATATTTCTACTTACTTCTTCGTAGAATGCAATTAGGTTAGTTTGACATGACCAATGTGTCATAAAACCATGCTTATTATTGCTAATAACAAAGTTCTTCCCAATGAATTCCTGAATATTATCCCTTAATAGTCCTTCAAATTTCCTTGTCACAGAAGTTAAGTTCACAGGTCTATAATTTCCCGGCAAGGATTTTAAACCCTTTTTAAATATAGGAACGACATCTGCCTTCCTCCAATCCTCTAGTACAATACCTGAATATTGATATTCTTAAGCTTTATTAATTTCAAATTTGTAACTAGCATATATAGTCAGTGTGTGATTGCCCCAGCCCCAGAATCTTGCATTTTGATTATCCCCTGCAAAGCATAGGTGTACCTATCAAACAAACTCTTTAAGAATCAACCATGGTGTGATCTGACTTAGTCTGCAGTCCAACAATTACGAAAACCAAGGATGAATTTCTGATAAGTGTAGATGCCACTTGGCAGTATCTGTAACGGAGCTCCGTGTACTCCGACTGAGTACCCTCCGTTGATGGATGCTCCTAGCGCTCTCAGAGGACTCCAAGCACTGCAGACGACACCACAACCACCGAAGGCTCCACAACCGCCGTAGCTTAACTGGAGCCGCGCCGTCTTCCGTCCACCCTGGAATGAACCTTCAGCATTCAGGAACGTGTGGGGAAGATCTCTCCTCCTGGAGAGCGTATCCGGAACAAGCTCTTACAAGAGCTAAGTGATTAAGAGCTCAGGGGAATATGCAGCGCATAGCAATCCCCAGTGTGATATAGCAATTCCCTCCAATAACGAGACAAGGCTACGTATTGAGGGTCAGAAGAGGTCTCAGGACTGGAACACCCAGCCTGCTTTTTATTAGGATAAGGTACACACAGGACACTCCCAGGGGGAGGATGAAATTGACCAATCACATGCATGGTAACACCCCCACGTCTCCTCCCCTCAGATAAACACATAACACAATTAAAACGTACATTATTTTACCCAAGTTCTGGATGTACCCCAAAAACAGGGGGTACAGCTTTAAGTCTGGTATCCCCAAATAGCCCTTGATCAGGGGAACAGTCTGTCCAAAAATCAGCCCATTCGGATGAATAGTTCGGGAGATACAGAGCTCCAAAGTTTTGACCGACCGCACAGACCAACTAGCCGAAAATAGTTCCATGAGTTTTGGCCTTGCGGTCGGTCTCCGTTCGCACGGTAAAATATACGAAATTCTTGCCATCCATTCGCATCTTCGTGATCGCTAGAATCCCCATACTAAGATAAGTATAACTACCGAACGGCCGGTCGTTCGGTAGTTTCCGTACGAAGTTCTGGATGTCTGGAGGTCTTAGCGGTATTCGCCTGTTTGCGCTTCCGATTTCAGTTCCATGCGTTCACAGGCAAACACCGCTGTTCGTACGCAAGATGGCCGCGAACACGTGTAAAGTCCCGAAATGGCGGCCACCTATTCAGAGCACAAAGAATTCGTATGAAATCATACGAACGGCTGTATTCTCCAGTAATGGTATTCCCATGCAATATATTCGTCTAAATCCCCTGGCTGTTCAGTTATATTAGCAGTCCAGACCTACAGCATAGTTAAAGGGCTAGAGTCAGCCTAATACAAATCCATATGCCCGAATATAGTGTTTAAAGTGCAATATAGTCCAGGACCATAGTCGCAGGGGAGGAGGCAGGCAAGCAGGCCTCTCCAGGACAAAGTGGCGAAGGGCACTTCGTCACAGTATCCTTTACAAAGTTCTTTTTTATTAGAAAAAGCGTGTGCGGACGTAAGAGTGGTTCCAGTGTGTGTGTGGGGGTGATATTTTTTTTTAAGAAATCCATTCCCTGGTGGTCCAATGGCCATGATATCTGTTCTGCAGCTCCTCCAGTTGCAGAGCTGCTGACTATGTATCATGATCTCAGCTAGTTTTAGAGTGTTGCTGTGGTAACAACCTGGTTGGCCAGAAATCGTGAGACTGCAGCTCCATTGAGCCTAGCTAGTTATTTTTTGCGCCAATACTTCGTTTAAATTATTCAAAACTTGCCAAAGTAACTATTGCAGTGCCAAAACAAAAAAGGCACATATGCGAACAGCACGGCTAAAGAAAATGCCATGTATAGAGTTTCTCTGTTTGATGCATCAGTTGAGGAAGTCACCAAGAACAAAACACAGAAAAAACAAAAACCGTCGAAATGCAGCAAAGGTAAATTAGTTTTTTATTAACATATTTAGCTTTTTAATTTAAGCCAGTAGATGCGGTTATAACGTTTGCTGGTGTTAGGGAGAAAACTGTCACTGACAGTTCTTTTTTTTAAACTCTGACAATATTTTTATACCTAGCACAGAAGCAAAATTAGAAATCAAGATATATTTGTAATGTGTTTTGTCTGTAGAGAATGCACAATACAGCACAAGCACATCATTAGATGCATTCGGGCCGTGCCGCGGGTACTAGGGCCATGCAGGGGATGCTTCAACAGTGCTTCCTGCATTGTCCTGAAGGCTCGGGGAGGGGCAGGCAGCCTGTCAATGAGTGGCCCTGCCAATTAAGGAAGTTGCTAATGATAATGTAAGTATTTTAAAATGTAACATTTTTAATGAACGGTTTATAGTAGTGGGGTACTGCATTCACACTGCCCTGTGCTAATTGAGTTTACGAAATCAGATGTGTAACTCTCTCTGGGACCATACATTGCTTGCCTTCTTATCTGTTCTATCGTGTACTACAAGAAAGGTCAACAAGCTACTTTGGCTTTCTATTTATTAATTTTTTATTTTTTTTTTTTGAACTCTTAAAATATATTCTTAAGACATATAATATTAAGAAGAAAAATTATGGCATCATTAAGAGAATCACCCACTGAAGCATGTGTACATGTCATCTGTATTTAACTTTTCTAAAAATACAAGGAAACTAGGGATAGAAAAAAAATTAATAAACTCAGTTCTGCTGCTCTTCAAAGTTTTTGAGTAAGTTGTTTTCTTGAAACGTCAGATATCTAAGTATTACTCTGTGAATGGACCGAACAGACATGATTTGTTAATGCTCTCTCAGGCTGCTTCATCTGTTGTTTAGATCCCTCTGTGCCACTGATCATGAACACCTCCTGCTCAGATTCTCCGTACAGCTCATTCTCAACAAGATCTGTAACAGAACACATCTTTTTTTCTTTGAAACAAGTTTGATGGCATTATGGTTGAATACAATAAAGTAGTTTTATTGTTTGCAGCTGTACCTTGTCACTTATGCAAAGTTTTCTCCTAGCACCATGCAAGCTGTGCACATATGTCAGTTAATGTCCTCATATCAACATATGAGTAAATAGCGTGTAATTCACACTGATGAAATGGATGTAATTACTTACATTGGTCTTTATTCCAACTGTTAAACCAAAGTATATATTGCTTACACTTTAGAAAAGCTGACACTCCATCTTCTCAGGAGAATATCAAAAAGGGTAGAGATCCACAGAATCCCATGGCACAAGAATGTAGCACAGTCTTGGTCTTGCGCATTGGAGGTTCACATCAAAACAAGTCCAAAGGTAACAAAGGCAAACAGAATGAAGCTGGATGAATACTTGTTTCTCTAATAACTGTTTAGCCATCTACATGAAACGTTGGTCAACACAACTGAATAAAAGGAAAACCCACCATCTGGCAAATTTTCATATGATTAATCTGGTCTACCATTAAAAACATTGATGGCTAACCTTGGCAGTTTAGAGGTTTGTGAAAAATATTTCACTGAAATGAATCCAGCCTATTAATGTCTTTATGACAAATCTGCACGCTCTATATCCAAATTAAATATGGAGTCATTGTTACTGGAGAGAGAGTCCTTCCGTATAAATTAGACCAGTCTTCTGTGTCCATATTGTATATTTAACAGAGTGATAAAATAATCTTCACATCCATCTCATGCACAGTCCAAGTAACAACACAGTAGTTGTGGTAGTAAAGCAGTCTTTGTAATGGTAGATGACTATTTAAAATCTATCTTGGTTTCTACACAGTCCGTACCAGAAAATATATGTATTAACTGTTTCTGACATTATGATTACTGCTGTAGCCAGCACAGCCTTGCAGATGTCTAATTTCTCAGAGTTAAATATTAATACTCTCTTCTCGGAGATAAATATAAAAAGCACCTTTTCCCATGCGTGTAGAATGTGATTTAGAGCGTTCTCTGGGCAAAGTTTAGAGATGAATTAATGACGTGGTCCAGATTTTGGCTAGTGCCTGTTCCTTTAGCAACAATGTCTGAGCCCCCAGCGTTACCTCCCATTTCCAAGCACACAGACGAGGCCCACTCAGCAGCAGACATTTTGAAACCCTAGAGAATGAAGAAATAAAAATATATTAGTTTTATAAAACTGTAATAGTCTGACATTGTTACAGAATTTATATTCTGTCAAAGTGAGTACACCTGCAGATTTTCATACCTGTGGGTGTTGCTTCTTACCTCCAGCAAGACTGACTGCTTACCAAATGTACCCAAGGTTTCAAAAATTTGGGGTACACCTCACACTTTTACTACTTTGTCCTAAAGAGACATTGCACCATCACAATATCCCCAGTAATGACAAGACATCAGAAATGTATGCAAATTTTGTATTCAAAATTAGGGGGGATATAGTGTTTCCACCTTTCCATGGAATACATACAGTAAATAATAAAACATACACAGTGTGACAAATCACAATGTGAATTGCACCCTTATAATGAGTACAATAAATAAATAAAAAATACTTATAAACAGAGATACTGCGGTTTCTTCTACAAATGTAGATCGTGGAACAATAAAAAATACAACACATAGTGTACAATGCAAATGTATCCTGAAATATTAATAAGCAATGGTTACACCATGCCAGACTGTGTAATATGCCCAATTGTGCCTATTTAAGATGGAGCCATGTCTGCACTCCATTCAAGTGCAAGGATAATGCACTGTTAGGCCCTATTGCAGTGGAATTCTCACACTATATGAATGCCCGTGGTGCGTTCCAAGTTCTAAAGGCAGCAAATTCTGATTTTATGCATATGGTTTTATTTTTTAAGTGTGGTTTTTATTTAAGACAAGAAAAGACATGGCAAAAACATAGGCACTTGATGCAAAGTTCACAATGGAAGAGCTGCAGGCGGCCATTAAGAAATCTAAAACTGGCAGAGCGCATGGCCCAAATGGGCTATCGCTTAAATGTTATAAAAACTTCAGGGATACCAAATGCCTTGTTTGTTGAATCTGTTCAATTCAATCTTAGAGCAAGAGTCAGTCATTCCCTTAAGATTCGCTTGCGGCACCTATAACGACAAGCCTAAAGAGGGTAAAGACCCAGAGGTCTGCTCTAGCTACTGACCCATTTCATTGCTAAATGCAGACGTCAAGCTGTATGCAAAAATGATAGCTTCTAGGCTTGAGAGCGTGGTGCAGGGGCTGGTCTAACCAGAGCGGTTTTATTCAGGGGCAAATGGCCAGGGAAAGACCATAGTATTAAATGCTTTCCATCTAGCTAAATCTTGACAACTTTCATTACTCGTTATCCGTGGATGTGGAGAAAGCTTTTAAATGGGTGGACTGGCAATTTCTGCACCTTGTGCTGCAGTTGATAGGCTTAGGCGATAAGTTCTGTAGAGGCGTACAATCTCTTTCTACAACTCCGACGGCTCAGGTGTGGGTGAGCAGGGCGATAATGGACACCTACCCGATCACAAATTACACCAGACAAGGGTGTCCCTTATCACCCCTACTGTTTGTACCAACACTGGAACCCCTGCTTTAGACGGTCCACCAGAATGTTGACAAAGCGGGCCTTAACACGCTTACCATGGACCATAAGATGTCTGCATACGCAGACGATATGCTTTTGTTGTAAGACCCTGATTGAGGTGTCAGCATCCTGCATCTGGTGATACCACCATCTAGCCCAACACCTTCATGCAGTCCTCCTCCAAGAAAACATGCAGGCAAACACAGGCAGCCCATAGCTTTCTCAACCACACTTCTGGCAAACTCACAATGGTCCCCAGAAAGGACACCGGGTTTATGGAAACAGGGTTCTGGGAATGTTTGATGCACCAAGTGGTGCACCAGAGAGACCGGAAGGTAAGTGAGGAGGGCTGCAAGATCCTAGGAAACCGTTTGTACCAGGATATGATTAAGGCAGAGGGCTGCCACAATTCCTCTGGTACAAACCAGTGCCAGCAGGCAACCAAAGTAAACATTCTGAGACCTGCGGCTGGCCACAAGGGCAGTGAGATGAACTGGTAGTGCTTGTCCCGAAAGGAAAATCACAGAAACTGTATCTAGATGGATTGGAAAGCAGATTTAACCCTGTTCACACCAAGTAGTAGCATCAGGAGATTTAAATGTCCATTTAAAGTGCTGGCTGAGTGAAGCTCTCACTTTCATTGCTGCATACAGTTCACCTGTAAGCATGGGGCCACTAATTGTGGCCCCACTTGACAGGGGAGTGCCCCAGGTACCTAATGAAACCTGAGGTTAGCCTGTTAATAGTTACTTCTTTCTTATACAAAAGCATAGGTCAGTTAAATCTATTTTCTACTTGCTGTTCTCATGTTCTTTTTGATTTCAATAATTTTTTCGTTATGCTATACATTACATTGATGGGGTATCTTTAAGAATTTCTTTTGGAGGAGGTGTTTGCTTCACTTTTAGGATTGGGGATTAAAGTATGTAAGTATTAAAGTAAAGTCTTCTTTGTACACCTTGTTTTGAGAGAATGATTCTTGATAGATCAGCCTTTTCTTGCATTCACTTCCTTTATATACTTATATATACACTTAGGAATTCCTTTGTGTGACAGATCCATCTGTGTAACTACTATTGCTGGTTCGTCTGTTTTATCTCCATTTGTGGAATTACCTGCCTGTATGTGTCTGTTCGTTTATTGCAGGATTATACCAAACAAAACTACCGAACGGACGGCCACCCAGAAGAGAAGTGAGCTGCTGGTTAACCTCTTGGCCCCAATTAGAACGTTGTGGTTAACCGCAGACACCTCTTCATTCTAACCGTATGCAGGGTGGTTGTCGTTCGTATGCCGACCACGAGGCGGGGCCATTTTAAACACGCGAATGAACAGCGGTGTTCGACGATAAACTTATGGAACTATAAACGGACACTTTTTCCTACCGAACACTGCTGAAACTGCCGATCGCCCTCCTTATCGTCGGGCATACAAACACCGGTCCGTTCAGGACTTTGGATGATACGAATGGACTTAACCCAGATAGCCATCCCATGGAGTCAATCGTATACCGAAAGACATGTGAAAGACTTTGACTCCATGGCGATTGAACTGTGTGCATTGGGTCTGAGCGCTATTCGGTAATAATATGCGCTCAGATCCAGGCTATCTGGGGATACGTAACACGAATCCAATGTATTCGGTATTCCTACAATTATTTATTTTTATGTGTTTTTAATGTACCATGTAAGATGGCGGTTTGCCTCTATCCCTGGAGATAATTGGATTTCTTCCCAATTATCTCCGGGATAGAGAGGAGGGATTTACTTGTATAAAGGGGAGGGTTTATACCTGAGCCACTGTGATTGGCTACTGTACATTATGTGTCCCAGTCTTCCATCTGGTCCCCTAGGGGAGTGCCCACCAGGTGGGAGACCTGCATAAATACCGGGCAGGTAGCCCTCATTAAAGCAGATTCCTGTTTTACCCTCAAGACGGAGCTTGGTCTCGTGTTTGGGGGGATTGATACTTGGAAGTATTTATTGCGCCTGTTTTAGCCGTGGAAGGAGTTCGGCTGATTCTGTGTTCGTGGATTTACCGCATTCCCTTGCACTCCGTTCGGGAGTTTGGCGGTCTACTGCAATAGAGCCTGTATCTCTGAAAGGGGGAAGATCAACTAAACGGCGGTTTCACCCATTTAAGCTGGGAGTGTCTTAACACTTTGAATGCCCAAGTTGAGAAAGCACCAGAAAGGGTGCGAAACACGTCCAGGGCTTCACTAACGTTTTTCTGGGTTGTCGCTCCCCTGTCCAACAGCTCTGCGTGGTCCTGCTTTCTGGTATAATTCTTTTCCTTCTTTTTTTGATTTTTTTTCAATTGTATTATTTACGTAATATTATATTTTCAGCTTATATGTTTGGACCACTTTAGCACATATGAGGATTGGTGTCACAGCATTAGGCCATCTGTACTTGTTTTTTTATATAAATAATGTGCATTTTTCTATGAATTTTTTCTTTCACATTGTTTGGGATTACCTACGAGTGCGGATCATTTTTTTGTGAAGTATTGTTTAACTATTGGGAGGAGTCCAGCACCGAGAAGGCAGCCTTATTCTCCTTGCCTTATGTCACTCTCCCTTGCTGGAGGGGGAGGGTAGATAGACAGGGGTGGCACATAGCTGAAGGCCATGCCACCATTGGTTGTCTGGATACCAGCATGCTATGCGTACTGGTGTCAGATGACAATTTTGCACAGAATTGACATTAGTCAGCCCTAAACTTTGTTCTAAGCTGGCTAATGATACTGCCGGAGGTGGAGTTACACCACTGGCTGCTTATTGGTCAATCTCTTTACGTGCAGCATTTCAAAGCAAAATGCTCCACATACAGACTACAGACACCAAGACCACTTCAAGTAAATACAGTGATAATGGTGCTTGGAGTAACCCTTTAAAATCACCTTAAAATGACTGGGAGATTGAGAGTACTAGTTGGGATCAATGTATATCCCGACTCTTCTGAAGAGTTTGGTTTACAATTTAGGGTATATACAAATATATTTTAAATTTATGAAATTATTTTTTGGAGTATTTCATAATTTAAAAAAATATAAAATACAAAGAATATACACAACATAAAATATTGATTAATTTCTTGTCTACTGTGGAAAGGAATGGTGCTTCTATTTTAATATAAAGTAATGTTATTATGCCACTAAAGTTTCTATATTGCACATATGATTTTGCTATATATGAATTGTCACGTGAGCGAAGTTCAAATGCGGTCATCTCTTTTTTTGAAAGAGAGCACTTTTACAGGCTCTTAATGCAGCCCCAGTCACACCTTGCCCGTGCGTGATCTACACAGTCTCACTACATACTTCCTATAAAGAGAGATCTAATGCTTAAACTTTATTAGACAGTCTGTTTAATTTAGCTAAAGTCTTCAGGAGCCTTCCGTGTGTGATTAAATTTCAATTAACAGAGCAGGAGATAAAAAATTCTAACGTAAACACAATGTGCAGTTACATCTGGTTGAAAATGAAACCATTTTTTAATGTAGGCTGTGCGAGTAACAGCCAGGGTGGGTGTAACTAGGTTTGCATAAACAGAAACAAAAGTGATATAACTCCTAAATAGCAGATAATTGAGCAGTGAGAGTGCAGGGGCACAATCTATACCAGGTGTAAGAAACCTTTGAGTAGTACTAAGCCAAATCAAAACTTTGAAGTCTCTTGGTGTGCGGATCCTATTTTTTTTTAAATTGATGTGTGTGTGTATGTTGCCGTATTCTGCTTGTGTTATGGGGATGCTTGGGGTATTGCATGAGGGAGGCTCTTTGTGAGGTTATATCCTATAAATATATATATATATATATATATATATAATATATATAATATATATATATATATAAATAAAAGATATATTATACCACGTTGGTATCATGATTTATGACATCTCCAAAATCTCAATGCCACTATTTTCCAGTAATAAACATTTTATAAATTATGTTACATCTGCAGAGACACACAAAGAAGCAGGTATGTCACTGTTGTGCATTCTTGGCACAGTTTTGCAGACATGATAAGAGAGCTTTACCTTTGGAACTTGGCATGCACAGAACACCTTGTCTGCATGCTGTTGGCTGAGAAGCATCACTGCAGATCCTGGGGACTTATCGCATATGTGATTAACCACCTTAACTAGAACCTAGAGGGCACACAAGGTAAAAGATTAGGACTGGGGGTTCATTCTCTGTGAAATTGTTGGTGATTACCGTAAATATGACAATTGTAGGTGACCATACTAAAGGTCTGTGAAAACAAACATAGTGTAGGTAATCGTTGGACATTAATGCAAAATGCAGACAAGATGGATAGAATTTGAAATCTACCTCAATGTCACCTCAGACAGTTATCCAGAACATTATATAAACCGCATAAGGGATTTAGGGAGGTTATCCTCATATTAAAGGACCACTCTAGGCACCCAGACCACTTCAGCTTAATGAAGTGGTCTGGGTGCCAGGTCCTTCTAGGGTTAACCCATTTTTTCATAAACATAGCAGTTTCAGAGAAACTGCTATGTTTATGAATGGGTTAAGCCTTCCCCCTATGTCCTCTAGTGGCTGTCTCATTGACAGCCGCTAGAGGCGCTTGCGTGCTTCTCACTGTGATTTTCACAGTGAGAGCACGCCAGCGTCCATAGGAAAGCATTATGAATGCTTTCCTATGTGACCGGCTGAATGCGCGCGCAGCTCTTGCCGCGCGTGCGCATTCAGCCGAAGGGGAGGAGAAGAGGAGGATCGGAGGAGGAGAGCAGGAGGAGAGCTCTCCGCCCAGCGCTGGAAAAAGGTAAGATTTAACCCCTTTCCCCTTTCCAGAGCCGGGCGGGAGGGGGTCCCTGAGGGTGGGGGCACCCTCAGGGCACTCTAGTGCCAGGAAAACGAGTATGCTTTCCTGGCACTAGAGTGGTCCTTTAAGAGTGTTTAATCTCTTCCTATGTGTTTAAAATCAGTCTTGGTCCAAGCAATACTAAACTATTTTCTGATGAAAACTACCAAGCACAGTACTATATAAATTAGCCCCTCTCACTGTTAATTTAGGAAACTACCAAGACCTGCAGAAATTTACCTCAGACTGTGTTAATTTTAGAAACTACCAAGCACAGACCTGTACAATTTTGCTCCTCAGTCTTTGTTAATTTAAGAAACTACCAAGCACAGAACGGCACAGATTTGCCCGTCACTCTTTCATTTAAGAAACTACCAAGATATGGGAAGAAACTAATGCACTATCAACTAGCAATACTTTCATGCAACTATTCTATTTGTATACTCTGGTGTAACATTTAACTGATTAGTTTCATCCTTTTGCATCTTTTTATGCAATGGTCAATTTGTTTGCTTGTTATGCAATAATCTTCATTTAACATATTAATTTTAATATTACTCAGATTACTACTAAGCAATGTGGCTATCCAGTCACAAAAATAATTACTATTTTATTGGTCTTATATACTTATGTCTGCTGTGTTTTTGGTTAATTGATTATGCTTATCTAACCCAGTTTTACCTTCCTTTCAGCCATTAAAGTGAATTAAAACATTGCTTCTATGTATTCAGGACAGAGCAGCAGAAATGTGTCCCCAAATACACATCCATATTGGAACCCTTGACCACATTTAAATCTTGGCTATCATGCGGTCATACCCTCTAACATACACATTCCACCTGATGATCACCACTTATCTATATTTCTATCCCAATCCCTTTTACCTATTCTGCACCTTCTCAAGCTGCCCACATTCCATGTAAAAAGCTTAGTTCGGTTGACCCCACAACACTAGCTTCCATGGTCTATCGTCACAACCTCCCCCTTCCATCCTATTCTGCTCTCTCACCTAACGCTACACTTTCCTCTTTTAACAATTCACTCTATTCATCTCTCAATACAATTGCTCTTCAACCAAATCATCTCCATGGCTCAACAATGACCTCAAGGCACTTTATGTTCTTCTGACCATTCCTGGAAGTCCCCACTCTCTCCATCTGCCGTACCACTATTCTCTTCTTAGTGTAAGCAATATTCTATCTCTGTTAAGGTTTGTAAAAATACCTACTACAATTAACTACCACTGTTTCCCCTTATCCACATCATCCTTCTGCTTCTTTGAACAACCTTCTCTGACCATCCCCTTTTTCAGCATCCCCCTTATAGCATCTGGTATAGCTGTGCACTTTACAAACAAAATCTCAGCTATTCCAACCTTTGCTACCCAAAGTACACCTATATCCTCTCCCTCTACTTACTGAGTTACCTTCTCGGATTTCACAACATCAATGATTTTCATACTTTCAGAAAACAATCCTGCTCTACTGGAGAACCATTCCCGCATTCTATCGTACATTCCCTCCTTCCTGTTACTCTATCCTATTTGTCCTCCATATTCAGTCTCACTCTTCTGGATGTTATCTCGATTCCTTCAAAATGGCAGTTGTAACTCCGCTTCTCAAAAAAACATTCCTCAATCTTAGCCTATTTACTAGCTGCCAAACAATCTTCCTTCTCTCCCATTTTCCAAGCTCTCTAAGCGTGCTATCCACAAACAGCTATGTACCAGCTCCCATGATTTTTCCTGACCATCTAATCTGGCTTTCAGTCTGGCCACTCAACTGAAACTGCACTCCTTTCATACTCCTTTCTTGCCCAATCTCAGAATTATAAGATCGGTTCCATTTTCATTCTCCTTGATCTCTCTGCTGTGTTTAATACAGTTGTTCATCCTACCCTTCTGTCTACCCTCACAACCCTTGGCATTACGGATACTGGATTCTCATCCTATATTTTTGGTCTCATTCAACAGTACACACCATCCATCTCTCTTTCAGTTTTTGTACTGCAAGGCTCATTCTTTGACCCCCTTGTCTTCCCTCTGTACACTGCCCCCTGGCAAGACTAATTTACTCTCATTGCTTCAATTCTCATTCTTTTGCAGATGACATATACATTTTCTTCTCTTCACCCTCCTTCTTCATACCCAACCTCTCCTCTTACTTTTAATCTTGCCTTTCTGAACCACTTACCATTTCAGCAATTCCCTGTACTAGACAGAGGGGTGTAATCACTAAACGCTGACTTGTTCTTGAATCCAAAAGGTACACGCCAAACATTTAATTTCTCTACAATTTAGAGATTGGTGAATAAACTCCACATAAATCACAAATAATAGTAAAAGTTCCCTGTCATTCTATTTTTGTTGCACACAATGGGAATATAGGAAACAAGGTTTTGCAACCCAGCTGTTTATAATGGCGATTGTAAACCTATAACATGTATACGAAATTCTGGTCAAAGTATAATTAACTTACAGAGAGAGACTCCACGGATACTGTGGTTACGATAAGTGGCTGATTAGCATGCTTTACCAAGAGGCTCTGAGCTTTTTCTGCAGCCTGCAGAGAGGACAAGAACAGTGTTATAACGACAAGCACTCACATTCTGCACTCAATAATCACATGTCAGCATCACTAATGGGTTAAGTTCCTCCCTCTCAGCTGCTAGGACAGAAATACTCAAATTAAATTGATGATAAAAAAGATCACACCTCATTTATTACCATTAGTATTTTTTCCTGTCCTCCTGTTAGGCAGCTCTATATTTTATTCACCTTGCCATAAGTTTTTCAATATGCACCCCCTAGAGCAGCGATGGCGAACCTATGGCATGCCGAGCCCTCTCTGTAAGCACACAGCCATAGGTCGATGGTAGGGTGCACACATGTCCCAGATAACCCGGGACAGTCCCACATTTTAAGAGAGTCTGTCCCAGATCCCAGTCATGAGCTGAGCTGCACCGCCGTGGCCGGGGGGGGGGGGGGGGGGGGGGGGATCAACGGGGCAATTGCTGGCTCTGCCCCTGATCTGCCTCTTTGTCAGTCTCAGCCAATCCCTTGGGAAGCACTGTGATTGGATCAGGCTACCACATGTCAGCAGACTGCTTGTTTTTCTGAGTCTAACAGCATGCAGATTTACAGCTTCAGGCTTGAATACAGTAAGATTTTTACTATATTTATGGAGGCATGAGGGGCCCAGGGGGGCTAGATGGTGGTATTAACACTATAGGGTCAGGAATACATGTTTGTGTTCCTGACCCTATAGTGATCCTTTAGGTGGCCCTGATATATATATACACATACATATATATATATATTTATATATATATATATATACAAACATATATATACAAACCTATATATATTCTTACTACGGACATATATGTATATTGCAGCCCAAAACCACCTGAGAAAAAAGGAGTGTCCACGGAGAAAATAAGACAACTTTTACAAATATTGCTTTCGCATTATCGCTACTTTGGCTGAGGTTCCCAGTTCGTGACTGGCTGAAATTATATCTAAAGCTGTGGCTGCTGGAATTAAGGAGGCGACTTCTATAAGTCATTCCTCAAAGAAAAATAAAAGACCAAGGTTAGTTCCCAGTCAGATATAGAAATCTCTAATCTGACTCATCAGATTATGACGATACTCGGGAATACCCATATAATCTGGATGGGGAGACAGTGAATACACTCATCTCTCTCATTAGAGATTTGTTCCTAAAGATTGTGGAGAAACTAAACATCTGTCCCGGTTCATTCTTCTGTTAAAGAACTGATAGAAACAGAATGGCAAAGACCAGAAAAGCGTCTATTCACAAAAGGCAAATTTAATAGCATATACCCATTCCTGACTTGGTAATTATTTCCCACTCTTTTTTGAACTCTGGAAGTCCCATTAGTGATGCGGACATGGATTAGCCAGGAAAACAGAAAATCTTGAAAATATCGTAATTTACTTTTCCTGGGTAATATCCAGCACCAGCAATCCCTCCCTTTCTGGATTAACTTGGGTTCATCACTAAGGGTAATAGGAAGATGTGACCTTTTGTATCTTTAATTGAATTTGAATATTCATGTCATAGCAGCTGAGAGGAAGGATCTTAACCCATTAGTGATTAGCAAGGAAAAGAAAATTACAGTAAGTTTTTTTTCAAAATGTTCTGTTTTATAATCTATAAAAAATACACTACTGCCTATTTACATCACAATACTCACTTTAAAATATGGCTATTTCATCCTTATTTTAATTTGTTTTAAGTCATGGTTTTAAACACATTTAAGCAAACATCTTATTAATAGGATGACATGCAATACATAGTTTTGACAACCCTACAGTGCCTGCCGTTAGTCGACCAGAAATGTGACCATTTGCATAATGTCAGTATTAGTGCAGCCAAATAATCACTGTTTTCATCTGTCTTTGCTTTTTAGTATATGTAGAATGTTGCATTTTTATTATACACTGTACAAAATTATAAACGCAACACTTTTGTTTTTGCCCCTATTTTTCATGAGCTGAGCTCAAAGATCTAAGACTATTTATATGTACACAAAAGGCCTATTTTCTCTCAAATATTGTTCACAAATCTGTCTAAATCTGTGTTAGTGAGCACTTCTCCTTTGCTGAGATCATCCATCCACCTCACAGGTGTGACATATCAAGATGCTGATTAGACAGCATGATTATTGCACAGGTGTGCCTTAGGCTGGCCACAATAAAAGGCAATTTTAAAATGTGCAGTTTTATCACACCGCACAATGCCACAGATGTCGCAAGTTTTGAGGGAGTGTGCAATTGGCATGCTGACTGCAGGAATGTCCACCAGAGCTGTTGCCCGTGAATCGAATGTTAATTTCTCTACCATAATTCATCTCCAAAAGGCATTTCAGAGAATTTGGCAGTACATCCAACCGGCTTCACAACCGCAGACCACGTGTAACCACACCAGCCTAAGACCTCCACATCCAGCATCGTTTGAGACCAGCCACCCGAACAGCTGCTGCAACAATTGGTTTGCATAACCAAAGAATTTTTGCACAAACTGTCAGAAACCGTCTCAGAGAAGCTCATCTGTATGCACGTCGTTCTCATCGGGGTCTCGACCTGCCTGCAGTTCGTCGTCGTAACAGATTTGAGTGGGAAAATGCTCACATTCGATGGTGTCTGGCACTTTGAAGAGGTGTTCTCTTCACGGATGAATCCCGGTTTTCACTGTACAGGGCAAATGGCAGACAGCGTGTATGGCGTGTGGGTGAGCGGTTTGCTGAGGTCAACGTTGAGGATCAAGTGACCCATGGTGGCAGTGGGGTTATGGTATGGGCAGGCTTATGTTATGGACAACGAACACAGGTGCATTTTATTGATGGCATTTTGAATGCACAGAGATTTCGTGATGAGATCCTGAGGCCCATTGTTGTGCCATTCATCAACGACCATCACCTCATGTTGCAGCATGATAATGCATGGCCCCATGTAAGGATATGTACACAATTCCTGGAAGCTGAAAACATCCCAGTTCTTGCATGGCCAGCATACTCACCGGACATGTCACCCATTGAGTATGTTTGGGATGATCTGGATCAACATATACCACAGCATGTTCCAGGTCCTGCCAATATCCAGCAACTTTGCACAGCCACTGAAGAGGAGAGGAACATCATTCCACAGGCCACAATCAACAACCTGATCAACTCTATGCGAAGGAGATGTGTTGCACTGCGTGAGGCAAATGGTAGTCACACCAGATGCTGACTGGTTTTCGGACCCCCCGGTCTCCCTCAATACAGTAAAACTGCGCATTTTAGAGAGGCCTTTTATTGTGGCCAGCATAAAGCACACCAGTGCAATAATCATGCTGTCTAATCAGCATCTTGATATGCCACACCTGTGAGGTGGATGGATTATCTCGGCAAAGGAGAAGTGTTGACTAACACAGATTTAGACAGACTTGTGAACAATATTTCTGAGAAATAGGCCTATTGTGTACATAGAAAAAGTCTTAGATCTTTGAGTTCAGCTCATGAAAAATGGGGGCAAAAACAAAAGTGTTGCATTTATAATTTTGTTCAGTGTATATTTGGTGTGTTATTATTATTATTGTTCTTCAATGCTATGTTATTTTATATACATATATGCATACACGTATTCTAACCACAAACAAGTTACAAAATGCTTCTCCTAGTTCAAAATACAGGATAAAGCTTTTCTTTGATGGAGTCTGTTATTGAGGACCTGTTAGTAAGGAGTGTTTAATCATTTGGCCTGTGAAAGCAATTAAATGTTAAGGTGTGTGGAAGTCCTGAGCACTGTCTTATTGTAAGAGGTTAAACCGTTTACAAATGGTTTAACCCAAAAGTGCTCCAGATGGCACCTACCTCCTCTGTTTCACCCTTCAGCCCTGGCTTTAATGAGCTGGGTCTCAGTGATAGGCCAAAAATAATTGGCCTCCCATTGAGAAAAACAAATTAGAAACTTACATGGAACATATTTTTGAGGTACGTACTATTTAAGCCATACATTTTAGATTCTATATACGAACAGGTAAATTAAGAAAATATGAGATTAATGTCTCTATTCTATTTCTCTACTGAATTTAAACATTTTTTGTAAAAGGAGCGTATGAATTGAGTCATGCATTATTTGAAATTATACATATGGATAATGAGATAAATGTCCCTCTTTCTCTTTATTTATTTCTGCAATAGAAAATAAATGCACGGACTGTACCATGTAATACATTCATTTTAGTAGATTATGTATGTATCAAGTAAATTACTAAGAAATGAGACAAGTATGTTTATTTTGTATACCTGTGTAAAGTTAGACATATCAATTCACTTGTATTATTGATAGGTTCTATTATGAGTTTTTAGGCAAAGTCTATCATGTTCTTATTCTTTTAGATTATAATTGCTGGAATTACATTATACAAAATAAAAACATTTTTTTGTTTTATTTCTCTTTATTAACCCAATTCATGTTTAATAAGCAAATATCTATCACTGCTATTTAGAAATTTGCAAAAATCTACTATGCTCTATGGACATGCAGAGCTAAGAAAATACTGCCTGGCTCTGCAGAGCTTATTTATAATCATGGCTCATCACAAAAGCAAACCAAGAAGTCTAAATTATAAAAAGGACTACAGGTTTGGCATTCTTATAAATGAATGAGTATTATTTACATATACCTGACAACAGAATCATTTCTTGGACAGTTTAAAGAAGAAATTAATCCTGACTGAGATGAAGAAATCCTGCCTTCAGATATTACCTGTTTAATTTCCAGCTTGCGAATGACCGTGTTAGTAGAACGCTGCAAAGCTTTCAGACCTGCTTGCAGTTCCTTTTTCTGCCATTGAGGCATGATGGCGCTATCTACAATCTGAGTCAGCAACAAAAGGGATAGTTATAAAATAGTTTCCAGAACAAATGTAAATTAGTTTAACATTGTCATATGTTTTAGCTCATTCATATTTTACTATTTTTTTTACTTATGTAATATTTACACACACACATATATATATATATATATATATATATATATATATATGTAAAAAACAGATCAAATTTGTATCTTGTAATACCTTTTTTATTGGGCTAAAAGCATTTTTTCATGACAAGCTTTCGGGAGAACCTCCCTTTCTTACGTCTGAAGGGAGGTTCTCCCGAAAGCTTGTCATGAAAAAATTCTGTTAGTCCAATAAAAAAGGTATTACAAGATACAAATTGTATCTGTTTTTTACATCTACATCACTGGACTAATACGGCTACAATCTCTATTTTGGCAGGTCCTACTCTAACAACCTAATGTCTAATCTTATGAGATTACCCCACTTACTTGGGGAATACAAATTTAATCTGGGGCTCTCTGTAGTACAAGGTTAAATAGGGACCTGGAATGAGGCACCTGTGAAAGGGAGGCCTTTTTGTTCCCCAAGTAAGTGGGTTAAACAATTATTTCAGTATGGATTGAAATAACACTGTTAAAACATAAAAAACATTTCAACATTTTTTCTGCTCGTAAAAGTAGAGCGCAAAGTAGTGTCCAACCAGGGTTGTGGGGCAGGACACTCATCTGGGAACTTGTTGTCTACAATGAGGGGTTGTGGCCAGCACCTCCCCAGATTAAGTGAGTCTTAGTATTCTAACGATGCTCGTTGTTTGTTAAGTGTTTGTGTGGGTGGCCAATGGTCTATCAGAGAAGATGTTGGGTATTTGGGCTAAAAGAATATGGATGACAAATTTATAATTGCAACACTAAATGTTAAGGGGATAAACACAGATAAAAAAAAACACCACTTATTGTAAGATTACATGAGAAAAAAAAACACGTAACGGTGGGATTTATACAAGAGACACATTGGAAAGGGATGGATGGAGAGAGATGGATGGAGAGGGATGGATAGATAGAGAGGGATGGATAGATAGAGAGGGATGGATAGATAGAGAGGGATGGATGGATGGATAGAGAGGGATGGAGGGAGAGATGGAGGGAGAGAGAGGGATGGATAGAGAGGGATGGATAGAGAGGGATGGATAGAGAGGGATAGATAGAGAGGGATGGATAGATAGAGAGGGATGGATGGATAGAGAGGGATGGATGGATGGATAGAGAGGGATGGAGGGAGAGAGAGAGATGGAGGGAGAGAGAGGGATGGATAGAGAGGGATGGATAGAGAGGGATGGATAGAGAGGGATGGATAGAGAGGGATGGATAGAGAGGGATGGATAGAGAGGGATGGATAGAGAGGGATGGATAGAGAGGGATAGATAGAGAGGGATGGATAGATGGATAGAAAGAGTGTGTGTATGTTTACAATATTTAAAAATTGGATGTTTGTATACAAAATATCTCTATATATAGTGTTTCTATGCACACACAAACTTTTGGCTTAGGAAGGTTGCGCTGGAGGGGGGCGGGCATAGACAGCGGGCTGAGTGGTCAGTTAGCTCAGCTCGTGAACGTGAATGCATAGATTTCAATGCCGCTCTATGAAGAACAATGAGATTGGTGCAGCGTGAAGTTGCGCATGCGCACCACATACCGATGACGCTTCTCTAAGAGAAGCATCTGATTGAGCCCTGCTATTTCGTAATTTTGATGAAAAAGGGGGCGTGGCCTGCCGAGGATCTTTGCACTGGAACGGAGGTAAGTTTACACATTTAAAAGCACTCAGATTTATTTATTAGGGGGACTATAGTAATCATTTAACTATACCACAATGGAAACTTAAACAAATACATAGTCTCTTTATGAGTTATATTTGGAGGCAAAACGAGACCAAGAATTGCAGCTTCCCACTTAATGAAGAGAGCAGATAGGGTGGGATCTTGGGGTTCCCAATATCATAAAATACTATGAGGCAAGGAGAATGTATCACTTGTGGAGATAGCAGGACCCAAGTTCAAGAGAAGATACCCGGTTTAAAATTTAAGTATCTATATATTAACCCCTTAAGACTGGAGGGCGTACAATTACGCCCTATTTTAAGCGGCTCTAAACGCAGCCGGGCGTAATTGTTCTTACTTACCCGATCAACGGCAATCCCACGCCGGCGATCGCGGTTGGGGGGACTCCCAGGGAGCCCCCCGCGGCACATCCGTCCTCTTCCGACACCCCCCGGCCATGTGAGAGTGAGGTCCTTGCGAGGACCTCACAATCACATGGCAGGGATAGCTGGCTCAGGTATTGCCAGCAGGGGGACTAACTGTAATGACAGTTAGTCCCCCCTGGTGGCTGGAAATAAATTAAAATTAATTAAATCAGTGTTAAAAAAAAAAATATATATATATATACTTAGATCATATATATATATGATTTAAGTATATATATATACACAAATACATACACACACATACACTGTCTAGTAGAGATGTCCCGAACAGTTCGCCGGCGAACATAGGGAGGGCCTGGGAGGGAGGGTCTGCTGCTGATTGGCTGGAATGTGTCTGCTGATTGTGAGGTACAGGGTCAAAGTTTACTCAATGATGACGAATAGGGGGCGGACCGAACATCGCATATGTTCGCCCGCCGCGGCGACCGCGAACAAGCTATGTTCGCTGGCGAATATTTCGGGACATCTCTACTGTCAAGGTGTATTTTACTATTATATATATATATTATATTATTATATATATATATATATATATATATATATATATATATATATTAATATCAAATTACACGTAGACTGATACTGATTAAATATATATATATATATATATAAAAAATGTAAATACGTAAAAAAAATAAATAATAATTAAAAAATAGTTACAAAATATATAGATGTGTGTTATTTCGTTCTAACTGTATTGTGATATTAATATATATATATTTATATCAAAATATACGTAGAACAAAATATATATATATATACACGTATATATCACTATATATATATACCGATATATAAATACAAATATTTTAAAAAAATGTATATATATATATATATACACACACACATATACACATATATATATATACACACACACATATACACATATATATATATATATATACACATATGTATATATATATATATATATATATATATATATATACACACATATATTAATTCTACACATATATTTATGTTATATTTTTACATAATTAGGTATCCTAATTAGTTACAATTAGCGGGACCTGCCTGACAACCCATGCCGAAAGTATAGGGAATTTAATTTGCTAGCACTATATTTAACCCTATAACTTTCCAAGACACCATAAAACCTGTACATGGGGGATACTGCTTTACTCGAGAGACTTCGCTGAACACAAATATTAGTGTTTCAAAACAGTAAAATATATTACAACGATGATATCGCCAGTAAAAGTGAAGTTGTTTGCATTTTTCACGCACAAACAGCACTTACACGGACGATATTATTGCTGTGATACTTTTTACTGTTTTGAAACACACATATTTGTGTTCAGCGAAGTCTCCCGAGTACAACAGTACCCCTCATGTACAGGTTTTATGGTGTTTTCAAAAGTTACAGCGTCAAATATAAGGCTTGTGTTTCATTTTTTTCACATTAAAATTCACCAGATTGCTTACGTTGCCTTTGTGACCCTATGGGTAGCCCAAGAATGAAAATTACCCCTATGATGGCATACCATTTGCAATAGTAGACAACCCAATGTATTGCAAATGGGGTATATCCAGTCTTTTTTAGTAGCCACTTAGTCACAAACACTGGCCATAATTGGCGTTTTTTGCATTTTTCACACACAAACAAATACTAACGCTAACTTTGGCCAGTGTTTGTGACCAAATGGCTACTAAAAAAAACTGGACATACCCCATTTGCAATACCTTGGGTTGTCTACTATTGCAAATGGTATGCCATTATGGGTGTAAATTTATTTCCTGGGCTACTATACAGTCTCAAAGGCAACGTAACCAATCTGGCGAATTTCAATTTCAAATGTAACACGCTATATTTGACCCTGTAACTTCCCAAAACACCATAAAACCTGTACATAGGGGGTACTGTTTTAAACGTGAGACTTTGCTGAATACAAATATGTGTATTTTATTGCAGTAAAAGCAAACAGTATTATGACATTGACAGTTAAAATGTCATGTAGAACTAAAAAAATAAAAATAAAATCTTATTTTCTCCCATTTTTTTATATTTTTTTCATATTAAATTCTGTTTCATAGCTAAATATTTGATATTAAATGAAAGCCCTGTTTCCCCTGAATAAAATTATATATAATAAGGGGGGGGTGCATTTAATATGAAAGAGGTGAATTACGGTTGGACAGACATAAAGCGCAAATGCCAGGTTTTGTTTACGTTTTGTTCTGTTCACAACGTGTACATTTGGCTGAGTCCTTAAGGGGTTAAATAAACTAAATGAGACCTTGCTGATCTGATTTAGCTCGATAAGAAGGCTGGGAATAGCTTCCTTACAAAAATTGAGTGCCCACATTTAAAATAATTATATTCTTATTGGATGGACTATGAGAAAATAAATAAACTACTTTATAAAATTTAAAACAATTGAACAAACTGTTGGGGATCTGCAGTTAAAGTATTGGCTAAGACATGTCCCACTTACAATAATAGATAATATAGAGGGAAATACTATAAAATCTTTCCCGCAATTACAGCAGTCCATTACCCTTCCTTCAAATTAGATCTTTAATAACCTAAGAGTAAATAATTATCTGGCTTCCCATTTGATAATAGAGATAAATGTATTAAATCAAAAAATAAATGATTTATTTAAAAATGAAATAAAATTTAGTTCCATAGCATAGTGCTATGAGATTATGAACCTGGAAGAGGTCGAACTTAAACCTAGAGCCTAAAATTGGGACAAAGAAATTGGATATACTACACAGCCTGACATGTCATTTAAATCCATACTAGAGGTGAAAAAAATAAATTCACTGTCTGAATATTGTTGAAACCCCATTATAAGATACTGCATCAATGGAACGTGGTTCCAAATATTTTAAATAAAATGAATTCTAACAACTCAAAGTTATGTTGGATATCTGCTGGGACTGTGTATTGATCAGTCCTTTATGGAGTAGGGCCATAAAATAAATTCCCTGTTCTGGTTCTAGAAGACTTGGATCCAAATTTTATGACAGCTCTATTTCATTTTAATATATCAAAATTTCCATTACCAAAAAGATATCTAATAATACAACTATAATGGCAACAAAAGTAGTTCTATCAAGACATTGGTTACAACAAACTATGCCTAACTGGCCTCAGGTCCTCTCCCAACTTAAATATCAATTTAATATGGAAAGGGGCATTTATTTTCAATTAGGAGAAAGCTCAGTCTTTGAATAAAGGTGGCTTCCATGGATAGGGACCTTAATTGAAAAGCCCTCACACTTTAACTTGCAATCCGATGATTTTAAATGTGGCCTTCCAGGATAACCGATTAAATATAGTACTCTCTCACTTTACAAATTACCCCCTGACTTTCGATAAGATTTGGTGTAGCAAGTTATAAGCTATTAAAAATATGCCCTTTAATCTCTGTTGGACCATCGGTGGCACGCATCCAAATTGTCTACAGTCTAGGTCCTTACAAAATACTGTATAACACAGCTATTGTAATAATATGTATTTTCCGTAGATATGTAGTTTTTAGTGATGTTTTACATATTGTGAAAAACTAATAACTTTCGAATACAGAACATAATTAATAAAAAAAAAAAAAAAAAGTAAATCTAGCTGGTACACTTAGTACATAAAAGGGACCACTCATTATCTCCATTTCTTTATTTTCAGAAGAAACAAAGTAGTTTTTCCTTGGGAAATGTCAGAGCAGCGGTCTACACTCACATTTGAAAGAGCCCCTACTTCCCTTGAGAGACGAAATGCTTCATCAAGTGTAGTAGGTTTTATCCGAAGGCGTTCTGTGATGGATTCCACTTCTACTGACAGCTCCTTTCCGGTTTCTCTTGCCTGCAGGAATAACAATTATTTCAGTATGGATTGAAGCAACACTGTTAAAACATAAAGAACATTTCAACATAGGGTAGAGAGACCGTCTATGTGTTGCTGGCAAAATTATACAGTATAGAGGGGACACACTCAGTAAATTAAACCTGTATACACAGTATATAGAATAGCTGTGGGCTCAGCCTCAGTATTATGAGCAAATTTATAAAGAGGTAAAAGGGGCAGGCTTCAAAGTCACAGACCTGCTTGGCATCTTTTCCTGTGACAGCAATCAGACGAGAGACACCTTTTACTAGTTGCCGTTCTGAAATTAACACCAGATCCTCAATGGCCCCTGTCCTGTGCAAGTGTCTGTGTGTAAAGAATACAGTAAATAAATAATATAGAGTAGGACTTGTGAGTGATTTAAGGAATTATTCTAAAAAGGACTAAAACAATCATACAAATACTTGTAATAGAGCAGTAGGTGAGATGGTAAAAATACTTACGTGCCGCAGCAAAGCTCTACTGATGTCTGCGTGGCAGCTTGTGAGTCTGGCTTCAGCAAACTGTGTACAGGAACACCCACAGATACCACACGCACTGGATCAGGGTAAACCTGCAGGCATGAGAAGAAATACAAAATTAAATGATGTCAGGAAATAAAGAAGGTAATAGAGTGGAATGTATAATTCAGCTATACAGGATAAAAGTTAAGACAGTTAAATTGTTTAGAATATACAGAAATAAAATAAAAAAAATAAGGAAAATACATTTAAAGGGATTTGACAGTGTTAGGAATACAAATCTGTCCCTCGGAGCTGGGTCGGTACTCCGCCTCCTCCAACGTTATCCGACTAAGGGGCTATTGCAAATGCGCTGCAAGTGCATTAGGCCCCCTCCATAGGAAAGCATTGCCTTGCGTCATTTAGGAGACACGGAATCACCTAGCATCAAGGAAGTGCCTCTAAAGGCAGTCTTAGTCCTGCAAGGTAATAAGTGCACTTTCTCAGAAACTGCAATGATTTACATTGCAGGACTAAGTGGGACAGGGACAGGGACATTGCACCCAGACCACTTCAATGTGATGAAGTAGTCGGGGTAACTATTGTGTCCTTTTAAGAGAAATGAGAAAACAATATAAAATATGCTTAGAACCAAATGTTATAGCCTCACATCCACAGGCAACTGTTTGGCAGTTTCCTGTAGACAACAAAATGAACATGACATGTTACATCAGTAATGTTATGCTTGCATGTGTAAAATGGGAAAAGTAATATTTAAGCATCTGGTTTGCAAAGATGCATCAGAGATATCTATTCACCTTTTCCTATGAATCTGGTGGATATTTGTTTCCCAATATATAATGTGGCTCTAATGATTGGTACATTCAAACAACCCTGCAGTATGTAGCAGATACTTACATACTGCCCCAAATTGTGCAAAATTTTAATTCTGTACTGAGATCACCTGATTTAATGAAAAGTATTGATGACTTTTTCCCCTAAATTATTTATTTGTAATTTCAATTACTCTAAAAAAACTGTATCCCTGAATATTTTCTAAAAATATAAATCACCCTAATACTGGGGAAGAATAGAAATACCTCATCCACAGTACGGAGTCCTTTGACACTTTTGGCATCTCCGAGTGCTACATGTGCAGTGTGGATTTGTTCATTACGTGCAATAATTTTCTGCAGCTCGTGCTCCACTTCCTGTAACTGCTGGGTTGTAATAGGGGCCTAGTAGAAATGACAGACAAAAACCTAACAAATAGTGACAACATAGTGTGGCAATGGAGTGTAGAAAACTCAAAGATTTAATGTAGGTTCTATGTGACATTATTAGGACACAACACAAGAAATCCTGATCTATAAACACTGTTCAGTAGAAGAAACATCAACTTTAACTATTCCAGTGGGCTGCAGTTTTCATTTTATGGTTAGACTCTGAAGTCCAGAGCAACATTAAAGCACCGAGGGCTATTCGCTATTGTGAGAACTGTCAGAAAAATGAAGTGAACTTCAAATATATGATCAAAAAGAGCTCTACATGAAGCATTGTCGACTAAGGGTAATTTTTCCAGTTGGACTACTTTGGCCTTAAACCTAAAATTCTTATTTAATTTAAAACAATGCAGTTTACTTTAGTAAATACCCCTATCAATATTTAAAAAACAACAACAAAAAAACACATTCGTGGGTCAAGGAGACAACGATACCATGAATCTCCATGCACAAACTGATGACATACACAGAAATGCAGATTTTTATAAACCAGAATTTTCTTTCTTTGCTTTTCTCTTTTACTATTCTTTATATTAGGAATCCCATTCTTACCTTAACGCTGAAATCAAACCGCAGGCGTTCTGCTGTGACATGTGATCCTCTCTGGGCTGTACTCTCCCCTATGACCCGACTCAAGACAAAGTTCAGCAAGTGAGTGGCAGTGTGCTTAATCATGCAGGAAAGGCGTTGTGCCTGTGAGATAAGAACAAATGAGAGTCCGAGCATATTAATCTGTTGTTTTTATAATTAGCATCAAGTCACACTCCAGGGTATATGATACAGTGGAGGACATCAATATCAGCCACCAAGAGGTGGACTAATCAGTGTTTCTCACAACCACTTAGTACCTCATCCAGAAAGAGCAGGACCTTGTCTCCAATCTGCAGTTTTTCTGAAGTTGTAACTTTGTGCACAACGTAGCCACCAGATAACCTCACTGATTCCACTGGGAACATCAAGTCCTGCAGGGGAAAAAACTCCAGATGACATGTGCATTGCTAGATCACATTTAGCTCTCTGTCATATTAGACACGTTAACCCTGGGAGATGCAGGCAATCCATCACCTTTGTACAAATCCACAAATAAAATATATCCCTAACAGGAACATCAACAGGGCTGATTGTTTATGACAGATTGTTTTTCCAAATATAGCACAAATTAGTTTCGAAGAAAGGAGACTGAAGATGGCCCACAATGATGAGAAAAAAAAAAAAACGCAAAAAGAAAAACAATCAAGTACTTCAGGTCCATACTTCCCCTTTTTATCACTTTTCATAACACTTCCTCAGTCACTAAATTCTCCATGCTTTTAAAACAATTCAATTTCAAGAAGATGCGCACATTTTAGTGGAAAGTCTAAAAAGTGTATATATATTCTAAAATGTAAACATACATTTTTAAAATGGCTATACCTACCGTATATTAAATAATTGCTTAATATATGAGAAACTGCATATTTCCACATAATAAAATGTCTATGACTGCTTCATCACACTAAAGTTGTTATAATGTTTAAAGTCCCTGGTACACTGTTCTCCCATTCATCATTATACTGTTTGTAATGTTTTAAAGGGACACTCCACTGCCCAAATAAAAAATATAAATAAATAAATGCCCCAATAGAAACATGTATGCATTTAAATGTGCATGTGCTAATTAGCAGTAAATCTAAAACCGCTTGCAAAAGCTGCAAATTTCTTGTCTACAGCCTTTGCAAGTTCTATTCCTTTTTTTTTTTTTTTAAGTTAATCATTTTTATTTATTTTTGACAAATACTCAACTATGTCAAACAATTTTCTACATATCAATATAGAAGGTCAAGCATTAAATCATTATTCATACCATACAGACCACCATTATGAATAGGAATTTGACAAATCGATACACATAAAAATACAAAACATACTTCTACAGACTAGACAGAAATTATTTTCCTTGTATTATCGTTAGATTGTCGTTTAACAAATCCAACCTGATCTTTTTGTATAAGAATTGGACATATATTTTTTAAACGTGCATCAATAGCAGAATATATCTTTGTATCTGTATTAATCAAGGAAATAGGTCTATAATTAGATAGTTTTACCGCCTTTTTACCTGTCTTTAAAATAGGTAGAATAAATGCTTGAAGCATATTAGTGGGAAAGGATCCAGATTCTCTGACCTCCTTAAATATACCCATCAAGTATAGACATTTTTTCGTAAAATTCCTCTGGGAATCTGTCAGGGCCGGATGCCTTATAAGGCTTCTGAGTTCTAATTGCACTCATAAATTATTTATATTCAATAGGGACATCCAAACAGTTGGACTGTTCATTAGATAAATCGTTTTAATTTAGAGTCAAATAGATATTTTCTTATTTGTTCCCTATCTTTTAACTGATCCGAGATATTATAGTTCTGAATAAAAAATGTTAAACATTCACCCTATATGTTCTTGGTTAGTGTATTCCTTATCCTCTTCAGTTATTTTGAATATTCTATCCTTTATATATATATATATATATATATATATATATATATACGTTTTTTAAGTTGATTAGTCATTATTTTATCTGCTCTATTACCCAAATAATAACGACAATGCTAAAGAAGAAAAAATAAAAAATTATATATATATTGTGAGCTTAGGCGAGACAAGGAGATGTCTCTATATCCGATAACTCTTTGATGGTACAAGGAGAATATATATTTTTTTATTATTATTTATATATATATATATATACATATATATATATATATACACACCCACTCTCAGGGACTATCCCTTTTAAAACCTCTAATATCATGCTGTCAGATTAATAAAATAATAGGCATAGATTATGCTACATAAATTATTTTATCCCTTTTGTTTTACCATAAACCAAGTAGCATTTGTCTTTAAATTAATTTTTCCTCATTTAATCCTTCCCCTCCATGTATCCCCATCATACTGTATCCCATTTAACATACCCTCCTTCTCTAAGGAGAATTATATATTATATTATGATTTAACTCTTGTCCTTTTTATAAGATACAATATTATATAATTTATATATGATATAATTAGGCATATATTATACTGCATAGGTTCTTTCATTAAACATTTTAAACAAATCCCTCAAATAAGAGTACCGTAATATTATTATTTAACTCTTATCCCTTTTATAATCTGCAATATATTACTATTATAGTCTTAGATATAATTAAACATGAGTTATACTGCATAGATTCTTTGAGTCAAGGTTTATATAAATTCCTCCAAATAAAGAAGTATAAGAGGAAAAAAATGTATAGGGGACTTCAGAACATTTCAAGATATTTATCAGTATTTATATTTGCCATGTTTCCTACATGCCATGTAATATCATACATAAAGCCCAGACTCCCAACCGGTCACGATGGGGGAACTGAAAGACCTACTCACAGGCCTCCAAAGGAATCTCCAGGCCGATGTGGCCTCACTCCGCACAGATATCACAGGCCTAGTGGGAAGGTTAGGCACGCTAGAGACCTCCTCAGACGTACAGGCACAGAAGATTGCGACACTTTAAAACATGGTGAGAGACCTCCAGTGCCAGCAAGCAAACACCGAGAAGAGGTTTGCCGCCCTGGAAGATCAAAGACGGCGCAAGAACCTTAAAATACGAGCAATACCTGATGAAACCCCGGAGGCTGAACTCCCTCATGTGGTGAGACGCCTGCTGGCAGCGCTGCCGACTCCCAAGCACGCCAAGGCCGTCACTCTGGATGGTGTGTTCCGCATACCTAAGCCGAGGAAGGCCCCAGCGGAGGCCTCAAGGGACTTGATAATCCGCTTCCAAACCATGAAAGACAAAACGGCAGTGACTGCGGCCCTGCAGGGTACCACCCAATACTCCTTCGAGAACATGGGACTTACATTTTACACGGACATCTCCGGGAGCACGATGGAGTGGAGAAGAACGCTCCAGCCACTAACCACTCTCCTCAGAGACCGCAGCATCAGATACACCTGGCGGACACCCCTGGTCATGCACGGAGGAGCCACCTACTCAATACATGAACTGTCCGAGGCGGATACCTTACTGGAGGCACTCGGCCTCACACGGGACTGTCTGGGACCCCCCAGACGGGAGAAGGCCCCAGCGGTATCACGCAGATGGGACCCCACTAAAATCACCCCATTTGTCCCACAACGAGCGACAGCCAGCGCCGGCGCGGCAACGGCAACTTAAGTCCTACCCTGGAAACAAGGTGAAACGGGACTATTACCAGCCAACCCCAGCAGATCCTCACATAGTTTGTTTACTTTGTTCCTTACCTTTGTTAAATTTTCTCTTAACCTTTGAAACATGTCTCTGATGCGATATTTGTTTCTTACAATGTTCACTACATATTTACCTAGCTCAAAGAAGCTAACACACACCCAGACGGATAGGCTACACAGCGAATGCTAACCCCCCCCACCCCCACCCCACCCCTAGTCACAACACACTGCCACATATTGCAGGCTCAACACGACCTTAACCGGAGGGGCGTCAAATTTACTTTAACTGTTAATGCTTTTTATCTGTTATGCGTTTTTTTTACATTATTTTTTAAATAGCAGTCTACCGCACCCAACTCTAGTCAGGACATGCCAACGTCCTAGGGGACATCCCAGACCGACAAGTCCATGACTACCCTCGCACTCACTGAAGAGCATCACTCGGGCTAGCAACTTACAAAATGGGTTAACCAACGAGTAGTCACACAACAAATACTTATTACTTAACACAACGATCATCACGACACAACATAGTTGAAAGACACAAATGCTGACACCATCTTATTGTTTTTTATCTTACGTGCAATTCTGAGGTCCACGGAAGCCAGGACGATGCCAACCTGCACGTTCACTAATAGTCTATAGTTTAGACGTACCTGCTTTGTTAACTATACCTTTTAAACAAAATGTGCAAGTTTCACATGCCATTGTTCACCCTATTTATGTTTATATGTAATCGTTCGCTGTTGTGGCGCATGACTATGCTTTGTACCTACCTGCACAACAAAAATAAAGAATTAAAAAAAAAAAAAAATGATGAGAGTAAGGTAGGAAAACAAATAAATAAATAATTTCCTTTAATTCTTGGAACTTCTTTCTATTTTGCTGGATGTGCCTCTAACCATTTGTGGCCTTCTTCAACTTTATGTATGATGTATCGCTGATTTTCATGCCACAAAAATAATTTAGTAGGAAATCACCAGGTATATTTGATTTGTCTGGATCTCAATATTATATTTAAGTCTTTAAAAAGCATATATCTTTTTCCTTATGCCGTTAGATATATCTTGAAAGAAGAGCAGATTTTTATATTTTTCCTCATTGGATTTGAAATTTCTTGAAGTTTGGAGGATTTTTTGCCAGACATAGAAAGATGAAAATCGAACAATTATCTCTCTTGGAGGGGATTCTGAGATTCCCTTGGGTTTTACTGTTCTATGTGCTCGTTCTATTATGTCTTCCTTCTGTGCTTCTGAAACTCCCATGTTTTTAAATAGATCCAATAAGAATTCTGATAATAAATTGGGATCTAGATTCTCATTTATACCTCTAATTCTCTATTTTTTTCTGCGCATTCTGTCCTCCATGTCAATCGATTTTTCTTCCAAATCGTGTAGCTTCTTCTTTAATAGTGTGCAATCATCCATTACACTTTTTAGTTCAAATTCCATTGACTCATTTTTTGTTAATTTACTTTAATTCTTTCCCTAAATACTGCTTTGTCAATTCCTGGGTAATTGGTTGAGTTTCTTGTAATATTTCCTGCATTATTTCATTAAAATGATTTTGTTTTACTAAACCAGTTGAGGATCTACCTGAAACATCCATACCCATCAGGTAATGTGCTGCAGCAACTAAAGAAAGTTAATATAAACAAAGCTCCAGGGCCTGACGGTATCCATCCACGTGTACTTAAGGAACTAAGTGTAGAAATAAGTGAACCTCTGTTTTTAATCTTTCAAGATTCTTTTCTTTCAGGAAGTGTTCCGGAGGATTGGAGGAAGGCAGATGTGGTTCCTATATTCAAAAAGGGTTCAAAATCCTTGCCTGGAAATTATAGACCTGTGAGCTTAACTTCTGTGGCTGGTAAAATATTTGAAAGGTTATTAAGGGATAATATTCAAGAATTCCTTGAGAAGAATATGGTTATCAGCAAAAATCAGCACGGTTTTATGAAGCACAGGTCGTGTCAAACTAACTTGATTGCGTTCTACGAAGAAGTAAGTAGAATTATAGATCAGGGTGTTGCAGTGGATGTGATCTATTTGGATTTTGCCAAGGCATTTGATACAGTTCCACACAAAAGATTAGTGTTCAAACTCAAGGAAATCGGTCTCGATGAAAATGCTTGTTCTTGGGTAGAACATTGGCTTAAAAACAGAATACAAAGAGTTGTCGTTAATGGTAAATTTTCAAGCTGGACAGAGGTGGCAAGTGGTGTCCCTCAGGGGTCTGTTCTGGGACCCCTTCTATTTAACATTTTTATAAATGATCTTGAAGACAGCATTGAAAGTCATGTTTCAGTGTTTGCAGATGACACAAAACTTTGTAAAATAATACAATGTGAGCAAGATATTACTTTGCTGCAGAAGGATTTAGATAGACTGGAGGACTGGGCACTCAAATGGCAGATGAAATTTAATGTTGAAAAATGCAAAGTTATGCACTTCGGCGTAAAGAATACACAAGCAACGTATACCCTTAATGGAAGTGAATTAGGGATAACAACACACGAAAAGGACTTGGGAATTGTTATAGACAACAAACTATGCAACAATGTGCAATGTCAATCAGCAGTGGCCAAGGCCAGTAAGGTATTGTCATGCATGAAAAAGGGCATTCATTCTCGGGACGAGAATATCATTTTGCCTCTCTATAAATCACTGGTAAGACCACATATTGAATATGCTGTGCAATTTTGGGCACCTGTTCTAAAGAAGGATATCATGGCACTAGAAAAAGTGCAGAGGCGGGCTACAAAATTAATAAAAGGAATGGAACATATCAGCTATGAAGAAAGGTTAACAAATTTAAACCTATTTAGTTTAGAAAAACGTCGCCTGAGAGGGGATATGATAACATTATACAAATATATTCGGGGCCAATACAAACCATTGTGTGGAAATCTATTCACAAACCGGACTTTACATAGGACACGAGGCCATGCGTTTAGACTGGAAGAAAGAAGATTTCGTCTAAGGCAAAGGAAAGGTTTTTTTACTGTAAGAACAATCAGGATGTGGAATTCTCTGCCTGAAGAAGTGGTTCTATCAGAGTCCATACAGATGTTCAAACAGCTACTAGATGCATACTTGCAAAGACAGAATATTCAAGGATATAATATTTCAATGTAGGGTAATAACTGCTTGATTCAAGGATAAATCTGACTGCCATTCTGGGGTCAAGAAGGTTTTTTTTTGTTTTGTTTTTTTTTTTTTTTGTCCTAGCTTGTTGCAAAATTGTGCTTCAAACTGGGTTTTTTTTTTTTTTTTTTTTTTTTTCCTTTTGGATCAACAGCAAAAAACAGGTGTGAGGAAGGCTGAACTTGATGGACGCAAGTCTCTTTTCAGCTATCTAACTATGTAACTATGTAACTATGTAACTATGTAAGAAAGTGCGTAAGGGCGCCCTGACACCATAACAACTTTATTTAAATGAAGTTGCTATGGTGTCTGGAGTGTCCCCTTTAACAAACGGAATGTCATAATGGGGATAAAGTGCAGCCAGGAGCTACTAATTTGTCGTAAAGAAAAGTATGGTCCCATTAAATCAATCAGTGAAAATTGTGAATTTTAAACTGGCACATCTGTAATTTGACCCGATCGTTTCTCAAATGTCTGGCAAAGGTCTAGATGTTTGCTACTGTTCTACTCTGAGGCAATATAAATCTGGGCTTTTTACAACAGTGGAATACATGCATTATTGTAACTCAACCCCAACCAGGGTTTTTTTTAACCAGTGGGCAGGCAAAAAGTGTCTGTCCACTTGTTACTCAAGGATAGACGTAAATACATGAACACAAACATTTCACTAACATGTTCTATTTAGCAACTCACCAATCCTTATATTAGAGCAAGCTGATGCTCTGAAGTATGAGTAAGACCATATCACAAACTTCATCTCCCTACATTTATACATTATAGAAAGCAGATTGATTAATATACAGTGTTAGACATTCCCTGTTTTAGCTGTATTTTTGATTGGTTTGTGCCACATTTTTATAAGTTAAATTGCACAGTCAACCCATGTGCATTTCATTGTCTTCTGTTTTAACTGCATTGTCTGCAGCATGTTTATTTGTATGGAAACATTTTTACCTTGTTTCATTTGTCATTGTTATGGTGGCATGTGGCTATATAACAAGTTAGAAACCAAAAATATGAAGGCGTTACAATCTTACCTGAGCACCCTGATGCACAAAGTATCCCTCATCATGGGACTGTCCTCCTTGCTCTGCATAGAAATTGGTCTGATTGAAAATGACACCACAGGACACACCCCTTCCGATCTCAGAGTGCAGGGTCTGGTCTTTATAGAGCATGAGTATGGTGGCCTGGCATGGACTAAACACTGCAGGGTGAGAATGGCTAGGTGTTACTTTCAGAATGACACAACTGTACACATTATTTGAAGAGGGTTAAATTATTCAGGTTTCACCCGACTCTGGACCCAAACTTGCTAGTAGGTTTATGAAAATTCAATCAATAATAAAAAAAGGCAATGGTCTACAAAAATTCATTAGGGAAATTGAAGATTTCAAAAATATATTACAAGAAGTGGAGCGACATTTAGGTAATCAGCCCCTCCCTGATTAAAAAGACATCCCTTCTATGTCCCATTCAAAAAACAAAAACAAAAAAAAGAAGGTCTGGATGCTTTACTGGTAGGATATTAGCACCATTATCAACTTGTTTATCTAAAGAGAAAAATCAGATTGGCATTTTGGAAAATAAATAACTCTTTACTATTAAAAATATACATTTCTTAATTTATATGTACGTATTTAATTTTTTGTTGCAAAACTTGAAAATGGCTTACCATATCTCCCATCAGCCCCCATGGAATATGCATATTTTGGGGAATCGTCAGTGGGTGGTATCCCTGCACGATGTAGCTCATTTAAGGAGTGTACATCCAGTTCTAGACCAGTCTCAGCATCATCCACCTGCTGGTTCCTCACTTTCTTCTGCACACAATACAAGGGGACATATAAAACACAGACACTTCGTAAATTGTGCTTAGGTGTTATCTCCGGTACTAACAAAAAAGGTGAATAATTGTTCAAAATTATTTATCTTGATGTTTTACGGTTCAAAACTTAACTATTGATAAAAGATTGACTAAAATTATGAATGAAAAAACACCTCAGTGTTAAAGGAACACTGTGGGCACCATGACAATTTCATCTTAATTAAGTTATCATGGTGCCAAGAGTTCCTGGGCGTCTTCTTACCTTAAAGGAACACTCCAGGCACCATAACTGTAACAATTAAGTTATTAATTGTTTGGTGTGAGGTGGTTTATAGGTGCCGACTTACCTCAAGGTGTTAAAGCGTTAACAGTTTAACCACAAAATCTTGAATCTGGTACCTATCAGTTCAGCCTAGTTATTTCTGTTGCAGTCTGATGCTCTCAGCCTACAAATAGCTTCCTATTCACAACATAGGGTGAGATACCATTAATGCCCTGATGCTTCACTTTCACTGCAGCCATCTGGTGACCACTCCATGGGCTTATCACAAATCCTGCCCTAATGTTTTCCCATGCAAAAGACTGTGGAAGAGTGGCAGCCTCTCTGCTGGCAAAGGACCAGTGAAGCTACCGCTTCCTCCCACCAGTCTTAGTTCTTCTATGCTACAGCCCACAAAGAGGACCTGTCCACCAAGGATTTTGACCTCATAGACGTGTACTTTGATCAAGTCAGCTGGAACCCAAGAAAAAGCCTGGAACATGGTCTGAAGTCTAAAGTCTCAAGCCTAAGACAAGTTACTAAATATTACAGACCATTTAACTCTTCTCTTCATATTAACCGTTGTTTCTGGCCGATCTACACCAGATTACCACACTCTTATGGAGTGGACATAATATGCTATATGATTGTTAGGCAATGCAAATGTGGCCATCTCGACCGAATGCCACAAAGCGGCTCTATATCATCTAGATCCAAAGCTGACTAACCTAGAAGAACAAGAACTTTGTCCAATGCATGATCTTCTAAGCAAAATTTGTCAAATAACATAAGTCATATGGTGATGTTTAGTTTCCTCAATAAAGGTCAAATGTCACTCAGAATTTTCCTGCCAGGGCAGGCCAAACACGTGGTCAGGTCACCAAACACACAGCATTTAAAAGCAACAGACCCCAAATCTCTGAGTTACTCCAGTCTGCCAATCCTAAGTACAAACACAGGTCCTTCTTCCCGAAACGTGGCTCCTGCAGCCACAGGGCAAATCAACACAAGTAAGCAGTTCTCCTTTTTCTCATCATCCACTTGCTGTTATGTTAACTATTTGCCTTCCATTCTGAATGTCTCTCACAATCAATGGATCCTGCAAATTGTTTCAGGTAATCTCATAGGCTTTGTCCTCCCTCCTAAACTTTTTCCTCCTGCTCCAAACCGTGTCATTTATGCAGAGGCAAACTAACTCACCAAGCACTCAAATCGGACTGGCTTCTGGACCTCCTGTATTCTCGTGCAACATTTTCCTTATCAGGAAGAAGATCGGGTTCTTCCAGGGTCTCCAAACTTTCTAATTTTTAATTTTGTATTGTCATGACTGCAAAGTAGATTGGGCTACCACTTTAGCCCAAGTAGATTTTTAAATTTATTTTTATGACCACACCTCTGTGCTATGTAAGGATAACATGTAGGTTGTTTGCTGTATTAACCGCCTAGGTACCTCTCGATCCAGGCTCATCACTGAACAGACCAAGGACCTCTACAAATTTGATCTGGACAGAAACCTCTCCATATGTGCAGAATATCTTCCAGGAACAGGCAATCTGGTGGCGGACTGATTCTCTGTTTACTGGAGAGACTCCAGCAAATGGATGCTGTACCCAGAGATTGTCCTGGCATTTGCATGCATCCCCACTCTCCATGCCTTCTTTGGGACACTGACAGGAATCTTGACCCACTGGAACTTCATGATTGGCTTTCATTTGGACATTTTCCAGGGTTCTTGAGATATGTCAGGCTTATTATAAATGTTATGGTTACCTACTCTGGGACTCTTGACTCCAGACACCAGGCAATCTTCCCTGTAAGTTTGGCATTGCTAGTGCATGGAACACGTTGATTCTTTTATCGTTCCTGTAGTTGTCATCTTCAATTTTCTCTCCTCCTTGTTTACCCTAGACAAGTCTTACTACACGATTTTTGCTCTGCCATCTTGGCAGCTCACGCCTCTCCTTTCTCGAGACTTGGCCAGACAAGAGGTTTCAGCTCTCTGCCAACTTTCAGGCACGGTTTCTTTACTCCTTTGCCCAGTGTCTTTCCAAAGAGGTTCAGATATCCAAGCCTTCAATGTGAACCTGATTTCCTTTCATTCTGAGGGTGCCACGCTCTTTGTGACACGTCACACTAAATCTTTCTCTTCATACATTTCTTTTGCATATTTCACCTACAGACAAAAACTCAGCGTAGCACATTGTCTTTAGCAATAAGTTTCTATCACAGATTCTCTTTGACCTGGACATTCCAAACAATTTCTTATTTCTTATGTTCGACCTCACACGCCTGTATCTGATCTTGGATACGATGTATTCTGGTTTCCGCTTGTGTCGACCGCTCTTTTGGGGCACAATCATGGGAAATTAAAATAACATCAAAATGTGCACTTTGTACTAAAAATATTAAACCATGCAGGACCAATCTGATAGTACTGCAGATCAGCACTCAGCAGGGCCTCTGGTTCGTTCTCTGAAATCCCCAGGCTTAATATGCCCTTTTCAAAATGTAAACATATTTAATCACTTTTCAAGCCACACTAAGAGTTTATGTACATGTATATAGCTTGCTTGGTTTCTTTATTACTTTTAGTGGGAGATATGACTGTACATGAAGTAGGGCTACATTCATTTTGCTAGTATTCGCAATGTAGCAATTCCAGAAATAAATACATTACCTCTGATTCCTCAAGTGCAAGCTGATCCAAAGCAGCCTTATCCAATGACATTCCCTTCTCCTCCAACATAAGCCCAATAAGATCCATTGGAAATCCAAGATTTCTGTACAGAGACCATGCCACATTCACTAGAAAAGGCAAAATAGCAATGAGTTCAACTTTGGTATTCACAACATATAATGCATTCAATATGCAAGTTGGTGGCACCTTAAGAGCAATTTCTAGAATAGTACGGTGCTTTGTAAATTAAAATAATATGATGTCTATCACCAGCCCAATCGTATCAGGGGCCTGATCAAGTGCTGGGATCCCTTTAACAGTCTGGTTGCTGAAAAAGGAATATCTCCCCACTGTTTAACTGAACAAACTCTAACAGCTTTTCTGTACCACATTAGTGGTGAAAATTATTTCACTTCCTCACAGTGCACACTAGTAATGGGAAGTCGGATTCACTTAGATCAGTTTATTTCAGATTGTTCTTAAAAAGAAATGGTTCATGAACGGATTCATTAGTTCACTTGCTAAGTGAGCTGGTCTCTGGGAATGACTCACCTAAACACTCAAAACTGCTATGGTGATGCCACTGTTAAATGCTGCCTGCCTACTCTGGTGGCAGCAGTAGCATAGATGCATCACTTTATCTATAGAGTTCATATTTGGGGTGTTGAAGGTTAGGGGAGGTTGGGGCTAAGTTGACAGGAGTCCTTAGGGCAGTGATTCCAAACCAGTCCTCAAGACACGTATACCAGTCCAGGATTTAGGGATTTAGGCATTTTTATTTTTATTTTCTAAAAACACCTTAGTTACAGCTGGGTAATCCCTATATCCTGGACTGGTAGGCGTGTCTTGAGGACTGGTTTGGAAACCACTGCCTTTGGTTAAAGGGGGTCCAAAAGGATTACAAATCTTTGGGAAAGTGAAGGCTCATTGAGTCAGTGTACTGTTCTAGTGATGACTCATCTGCTGCTGAGACCAGATCTCAAGTCAGTGTACTGATGTACTAAGTGGTTCATTGCAAAGAAGACTTGCAGTAGCAGAAGTAACTAGCGCTAGGATCATATTACCACTGCAGATGTTAACGCAAGAAGTGCACCTTTTCTAATGAAATAATTGAAAGGAACAATTTGTTCAATAAGGCACACACTACCCTTAAGCAGGGCATACCTCCTATGTGTTGCCAATAGGCTGATTTAATTGACAAACAAGAATAGAATTTCAGTTAATTGCTTGTTTTTTAGGCAGCATGGCTAGACACAATCTTTTGTTAGTGGAGAAAACTAAAAAAAGAAAAGAGAAAGGCCATGAAATGAAACAGTAACAAGAGTAATAAAATGAAAATTCAAATGACAACATTCAGACTAAATATCTGTTAGAACTCACTTAAAAAAATGGAAACGAAAATTCTTCACTTCAGCTACAGTCACAGTATAGTATTAATCACAATCTGCAAAAGCCAGTCACAATTTGCCAGATAGCTTTGCACTGTGTGTGATTTGTGCTACTCAGAGTAGTGATCAAAGCATGAAGTGATAGGAATAATTATTAACGGGAGGTACATCTGCATGAGCATTACACAGATCTATCTCTCAGTGAAAGTCATGGCTGTCACTTCACGTATCACTTGGTACTGTGAATGACACCAATCTGACAGTTGGAAGACTTGGATATGAGGAGGAAATGACAGACTAACACCCAAGTAGAGGAATAGAAGCAGAAGAAAAGGCACTAAATATTGAATTTTATTCAATTCACAATAATAAAAAAAAAAAAATAGCAGTGACAATATCAAAGGCACATGAAATATATGGTGTGCAATATTTAGCCCACAGGGTCCTTTTAATTGCATGCTATGAAAA
The DNA here is from genome assembly GCF_036172605.1 of Pelobates fuscus. Taxonomy (NCBI): domain Eukaryota; kingdom Metazoa; phylum Chordata; class Amphibia; order Anura; family Pelobatidae; genus Pelobates; species Pelobates fuscus. The sequence goes on along the minus strand of NC_086318.1, from coordinate 354,448,543 downwards.
AGTCAGTAAAAATATAACTCAGCATACCCAGTGGATGTAATCTCCTTGAATTTTGCCAATGTATTTGATACAATTTCAAACAAAGGATTAATATGCAAATGAAAGATGGGAGACGACAATTAGTTATAGGATTGCACATTGTCTAACAGATGGAGTGCAGTGAATAGTTGTTAAGGGAACATTCCAACACCATAACTACTACAGCCTAGATCTCAAACCATTTTGGATGAATTAGTGGACTTCGCAGTCAAGTGATAGATAAGAGATTTACACAGTAACTCACTAAACAAATTCCGACTGGAATGGAAATTCTCACATTTACTAAAACTAATTCTGGTTGGATTTCGGTCAGCCTGGCTGAATCTGCACCAATCAGTTGGATGCATTCGGTGTCTGATTGAAAACAAGTGCTTTTCATATCTGAACACTATACAAAGTATCGTATTGGGAATATGTACATAGCACAGTTTCTACCATGAGTAGAGACTGAATGCTACTGAGCAGCTAGCGATGCTCGTGGGCAAATATTTCTGATCCTTTTTTTTTTTTTTTTTATCCGGGCCCGTGTTTGACATTACAATAGTGCCAATCATTAAACACTATTTTTACATAAGACACTTGCACTAAAAAATAATGGCAGAACTTGCCTGGGAAAATATTTGAAGACTGTTCTTGCTGAAGTGTTCGGTCTATAATACGTCTCCCCCGTTGGAGTGAGGTGAGGAATGCTTCTTCGTTCTCATTAAGAATGCTCATTATCTAAAGTAAAAGAAATCAAAGTTTACCACCAGCTTAATAAACAGAGAGCAAATATAACAAAATGCTTTGGAGTACCAAAAACGTTGAGAACAGATGACATAATTTGAAATTTGTTTTGTACGGTTAATAAATGGACCATTGCCTGAGCAGGCCTGTAATTAACAAAATATTCCATCAGGTCTTTAGGCCATGTAATTGTCTCATAAAGAATAAAACAACAATAAAAATGAGATTTTTCATTACAAATAAAGTGACTGACCTGCTCTTGTTCCCTCTGTAGCATTGGATATGCTTCCTGCTGTGAAAAGATTAGACACAAAAATACTTAAAGTGTAATGTTTATGTTTGATGTTCAATATAGCAGTGCATAATTTTAATAATAATAAAAAAAACAAGCACAAGTATCCCTGTGTTACTGAATTGGCTATGTGTCACCTTTATGAAAGTCATGCTAATCTAGGGAGATGATATCACATTGATTCAATAACAAACTCATTTTATAACTTTCCCATAAATAGGAAAACTAAAGGTTAATGGGCATGAAAAGAACTGGCCTCTTTATAATATAAATGGACACACTAAGCAATATAACCTCTACAGCTCACTGTAGAGGTTAGGTTGCCTAAAACCTCTGGGTGCCATGCCCAATTTTATGTCAGTCTAAGACTTCTCCCAAATCGATCATGATGAATTAATTAATCTGCATTATTAAATACCAATTTTGTCCAACCTGGAGGGAGTGCCTGATGGAGAATGCTAAGAGTGGGTTAGTCTAGCACTCTCAGTTGTTTAGAGTGTCATGCACTCATAGATTATGCAGTGAAAAACTGGGCACAAATCCACAAAAAGCTTTGTATTTCTGGCACTATAGTATCCCTTTAAGTCCGATTTACTGATACATTATCCTCTATTTTACTGTCCAGCACTGGAACAAATAATTGCATGTTTCACTCCTTTTAAGCCAAGTCAGCACTTCAGGTTGTACCCACTTTTTTCCATAGAAAAGTGCGGATTCAAGAGAAATTTGCAATTTTATAAATAAATAAATAAATAAAAAGAAAGAGTCCTTAGAGCGGTGAGGGTTTTTCTTGCTCGCTTAGTTTTAATGAGCATTTAAAGTGGTAGTGAGCACGTGTAATACAAAACCATTTGATTCAACACTTCTATGAGACTATTGGTAGGGCTTCTCTATGAGAATCATTGCATTGGCAGAGCTGTGGAGAGAATACTGCCTTGGAAAAAAGGTAACTTTTTTTATTAATCATCTAAATGCCTAAATGCATAGTCAGCCACTGGCAGAGTACTGTATTTGCAAAAAAAATTACTTCATATACTGCTAAATGCTAAATATAGCTGATTGCTTAGATAAGATATCATACCATGCAATATGATGTAGACATGTTATACTTACAAGAATTTGTACAACAGTAGGGACCAGAGAGGAGAGAAAGCCGGGAGGGCAACGGAGAATCTCAGAGGAAAATCTGACAGCTCTGCGCAGGATCCGACGCAAAACAAGTCTAAGTTGTAAAGAAACCGATTGTTTATTTTTTTTAGGTCCAAATTAGCTTGTCTGACAATTACAATGGACAATATCAGCAACATGGTAGCCATGAAATTATTACAAGTTCATGGAATCATAGCAATTTGTGTTAGCGATAGAACAATATGCTACTAAGATTTACTTATTATAAAGCATGTCCCATTAGAAGTCATAAATCCTTCATTATCAAGTTAAAATTTTTAAGGAAAAAAAAAAATTTAATCAATGTAACATTTATTTTAAACCCGGTATACATGGGTAGCACACAATAAAGATAAAAACAGTAATTTTGTGTATATGTTGATAGAGGATACATGCAAAATGGTATTTCCCAACTTACATGAAATGTTGCAAGATAAAGAATACTGTGAAATCATAGTGTTTAATCTCAATATTTCTGCAACTATTTAATTAAATATATGTATATAAATTAGTCACAAACCCTGCTTGTTGAGATACCGAAAATACAAGCATGTAGACAAAAATAGACATCTTCAGGATGACTTTGGTTGTTGGTAATGAAGGGTTTACTACTGAACAGAGAGGTTGCATATAATCAGGAATTAGCTTCCCCCTATTTAATCGTGCATCTTACAATACGGGTTGCACTCAACTAATCAGCTTTGATTAGATTATTAAAAGTATTTAAAACACTTCAGTATCACTTACAATGTCAGAGCTGATGTGAATCCACACTGGAAGCAGGAAATAAGCAAAATACAAGCAATGCAGATAAAATCCCAATAGTAATAACTGGGTATTGTTCCCCAGTACTTACTCTGCACCTGACATTCCAGGGTAAACGCCATCAGCTATACAAACAGACAGCGTCCTGATGTGATCTGCTATTACGCGATAAGCCATGTCTATGTGACCTAAGTCCTTTGTCCCAAGAAGACCCCGATATGGTAACACCTGGGAACCCTGAAAAACAGGCACACATAATTCATAAAATTAGAAGACAATTATCATGAATCAATAACTTAAATGAGGAATTCTGGTGACATTAGAAACATGAGACTGAAGTTGTTGTGAGATGTCTCCATACTCGAAGATGTTATTTTCAGATAACATAGTTACGCATCAATTATAATTTAATTGTTTTAAGGAAAAAAATGCGTTATTTAAAATATATGCTTTCCAGTATCTGTATTAAAAACAGGGAATACCATAACACTTATGTACTTTCATACTCACAGTGAAAGTGAGAGGAGTGAGGGTACAAACATTGCCAACTTTCGCAAATCACCACATCTATGACAGGATAACAGTGTACCACTTGGTAAACAAATTGTAATAAAAATTTGTTTTTAATTTAATTTATTTTTTGTTCTAAACCTACTGGACTAACAGAGAATCCTAAGCTGTTGTAGATGGAAAACGCAACAAACTTAGTCAAACACAATCCTCCTAAACACGCAATCACACTTTTATTAAGTTAGAATGTTAGATGGGTGATGGATATATTTATATTGATATTCATATTCTCCTGCAAAATACGTCACTGCAACTAGCCTACCATTTAATTTCACTGTTTGGCTCATTTTCCCATACTGCATGATCTCACATGGTTTAATATGCAATTTTAAACAGACAGTTCATCTAATACACAATAACAAACAATTCCATGATTGGCTGCAATCACTGCCAAAAAAGATTGGCTGGATATATATCTTCAAGGGGATGAAGCACTCGGGATTTAGTTGAACTATTTAAATTTAAAACTTGTCTTTGATTTAGCCACTTTAAAAGAACACCGTAGGCACCATGAACACTTCTACAGCTTGAACTGGTGCATGCTGTCGGCAGGCATGGGGTCCCCCCTTTCCCGCATTTACCCACCTTTTAGTAGAGATTTTCGATTCACCAGCAGTCTGAAGCCCAGCCTCCAATGATGGCCGTACTCCTGCCTGAAGTGGTTATGGTGTCTATAGTGTCGATTTAAAACAGCATATATCAAAGCTTTGTTCCACTGTCATACCTATATCAAGTTGTCACCACCTGTCGCCTGTGAAGGCTCCATCTAAATATATTATTATATTAAATATATTAAACATATCAAATATATTATTTATGTATGTGTATGTATTTTAACATAAACTTACATATATATATATATATTATATATATATATATATATATATATTATATATATATATATATATTCTATACACTTGCATCCTGTTTTCTACAACTAAAATATCTTTTTAAACAACATGTTTGTGGTTATTTTGCATTAACACATAACATACTATGACTTATAATGTAACATGCTATTACTAATACTTTTCTGTAAACAATATAAACACTCCTACAGATGTAAGGAGAATACTTCCGTGCCATTAATACATTGCATTCTTTGGGAAAAAGTAAAGCTTATGTAGAAAGTCTCTCAAACCCTCAGACTTTTTTTGCACTCTTTGAGTAATTCATGAGATGTTGCAAAGTTGAGTACCTCAATTAGTGACCAAATGGAAGAGTGATCGGTAAGTAAAACAAACTACTTTTTACAAAACGATGTGAGTCTTTGTTAAATGTAGAAAACTTCTCATGAAAACAGGAATAAGCAGCCATGGTTCCAAATATTCTATTATCCCTTTATTATATCATTATCAACTATAGACACAATGGGAGAACCAATTAATACTGGATTCAAGATCTGACAACAAGGTAAATATTCGTATTAAAAAACAAAACAAAAAAAAAACCTACATTTAGCTCCTCTTGGTTGCAGAAAAAAAATCATTACCCACTAAAAGCTGCAGATATTATAGATCTGTATTTGTATCATATTTGTCAGATATTACGGCAGCCAAGCAATAGAACTGGCTGAATGGGCTTTATGTCAACAAATGCCATGTCAGTGCTACAATATGAACCTTGGAAAGGAGATCTTCATCAAGTGTACCTTGTGAATGGCCTCCAGTATCGGTGTGAATAGATCTGTATCATAATTTGACCTCTTTCCCTGAAGCACAGTTACCAGCCTTTCCAGACCCATTCCAGTGTCCACATGTCGTTGTGGGAGCAGCCTCAGAGTCCGATCTGCTTCGCTATCCACAAACACAGAGAAGAGACAGGTTATTTAGGATGCCACAGTCCTACTAGCCAACTGCTATTAATTTAAATAGCAACTACAGATCATCCCCATATATTCCCTATTTGTTTCTCCTGTAAGATCAAATAATTATATTTTCTTCTTGTGATCACTGTTCGTTCTTATTCTTATTTGTTAATGTTCTCCTCATTCCAGGCATTGTTTTCTGTTTGCCATTCAAAGCATCATGGGCATCTCCAAAATATATTAATTACAATGTCCTCTTCAGGTAGGTAAGATAAATGTTAAATAGAAATATATTTACCTAAAGATAGCTACCCTTTCCATCTGTACTTTCAGAAATAGAAATGTTGCTAATGTGTTTGTTTTGTTTTTTTTTGTCAATGAACAAAATGCAAAGTGAGTGAACAGAAAAAAAAATTGAATCAATTTTTGATGAGAACACGCTTTGTTCAATTGTACTCCAAAAATTAATGTTGCTTTGAAAGCAAAATCAGGGATTGTGTAGGCATATCTTCAGGAGCATGATTAATCAGTTATAGTTATAGTTTTAATAGTTGATAATGAACATTAATTTAATATATGGGTTGAAACACAAATTAAGTAAAACAAAAATAGCCGTGTAGGAGGAATACAACTGCGAGGAAAAGACAAACGTTGCTAACAAGGTGAGGTTGCAGAAGGCAGTCTAATATCAATAGTTACACAACATGGCACGGCTGAGTACAACAGCAAAACATAAAGTAGCTAAACTGCATCAGTAGGGTTTCTCCCAGGCAGACGTTTCAAGACAGACAGGGATTTCCAGATATGTGGTCAAAGCTTTTTCAGAAGAAGCACAAAGAAACAGGCACCACTGAGGACCATATACGCAGTGGCTCGCCGAAAAAACACAGTGAAGGAAATAAAAGACACATCATGCTTACTTTTCTTTATAATCAGCAGATGTACAGTAGTGTTATCAGCTCAAAATTGGCAGAAACCAGTGATGCCCATCTACTGTTGACTGAAGTGTCAAAACTTGAATTATCTTCAGCATAAAGAAAAACAAGAAGTCCTTTAAGTGATGGTATACCCTCCCCTTGATCTCAACATTATCGAGTCTGTCTGGGGTTTTTATGAAGAGACACAAGCAACTGAAGCTGTCTAAATCCACAGAAGAAATGGTCTGCTGAGTTCCTTAAAAAAAATGTGTACCTAGAAGAATTGATGCCAATTTGAATGCAAACGGTGATCACACCAAATAGTGATTAGATTTAGACTTACTTCAGTTCACTCACCGTGCATTTTGTTAATTTATACAAATAAACTATTTTAACATTTCTATTTTTGAAAGTCTTAACTTACACTTATTGGTATATAGATCCTTCTTTTACTTACTTACCGGTTATATTGTATAAATACGAGGTTCCAGATCTCCACTACATCTGGGTTGCCACAATTCACCAATGTAGAAGCATTACGTCCTCCAATGTGATCATAATGAATTTCAGTGCAGGGGCCACATGGGCCAGTCTCGCCCATTTCCCAGAAGTTGTCTTTCAATCCAAATGGCAGCAGGTGAGATGAGGGAATGCTAACAGTAACATGAGACAAGGAAAATGTAGGCATTTTTTCAGTACTTTGCATATATGCACATAATAGCAAACTGACTGTACGCTTTATGGTTATGTATTGATGGAGTGTTTGGAATAGGGAAAAACTATACCCTGGAGTGCAGAGCTCAACAACTAACGCAATTTTTAAATCGATAAAACCAATAATAATCAATTATGAAAATCGTTGTCTACTAATTTTCTTTTTGAATTGCTGATCTACACAGGGGCATAGGGCATGTTTACTCATTGTGTTATGATCGTTGCGATAAAAAATATTTTGTTACAATTGCTCTTCGAAAAAGCCGTAAAAAACTGTGAAATGCTTTGTGCCATTTAAATTTTTATTATCTAGTTTTTAATATTCAGTTTTAACCATTAATTTAAAAGCCACTGGCAACCACATTTAAGTAAGTCTTGCTCAATTCTGCTGTAATGCTGCAAAGCATAAAAGCAGGAATGGAGGAGTCGTGGTCATGGGAGAGATTTCCAAAGACATGTAGCAAAGATGATGGTAGGAGCCGCACTCAACCCCAGCAGCCACCCCGTGCTCCGGAGCAGGACCAGCAATCCCACAACGACAAGGCAACAAAGAAATTCCCCAGGCAGGTTTAATGAAACAAAAAAGAACAGCAATGTTTCGACCTCCTAACAGGTCTTTTTCAAGCTTGGAAAAGACCTCTTAGGCGATCGAAACGTTGCGGTTTCTTTTTGTTTGTTTTGTTTGTGCGGCTTTAACACTTTGAGTGCCTGGGGATTCATTTGTTGCAAAGACATGTAGCAGGCATAAACAATAAACAGATGTGGTAGCCTGGCTCGCACTTCGCAGACATATAGCATTAGTATTGGTAGTTTTGTTTTTAAATCTCCGCAAACAATGTAACAATTCACATTGGGATGGACCTGGAGCCTAACAAAACCAGATAGGCTAAATGGTCGAAGTGTGTTATAATGTATTAATTGTGTAAAAATTAATACTGGCTGATTAATCGATTATGAAAATAATCATTAGTTGTAGCCCTACGGGGAAGCACAAATAATGCAATACTACAAAGTTACAATAAGTAATGAAATTACATTAGCAGTTGATACAGTTCAAATTTTAAAATTCTACCTACATTTTAATAACAATGTATTATTTTTACATATACATATGCACACTTTATTTTTTTGCAGTTTGATCCTTTTTTAAAGATGAAATGGATGAGTATCTTGAGTGTTATTTAAAACAAAAAGCAATTTGATTACTTTAAAGGGTTATTTCAACCACCATGACCACTTCTGGTTTTAGTTGTGGTTCTAGTGGTAGGCGTCTGTAGCGTTTCTGCTTGAAACATTGCTCATCGAGATATTTGCACTTTTGTGCCTGGGGCTAGTTACAACCCTTGCATATGTGACTTTGGAAATCCAGAAAAGGTCTGGGCTGCCAAATGTCAATTCTATGCAAAAAAATACATCCGTTGCCAGAAACAGATGTAATTAGCTTCGTCCCTGAAGGCAGAGCATGTGCGTGCGCTCAGACGATTAAAGTGTCCAACCAAAGTCTTTTCTATGAGAAGCCTTTGATTGGACCTCGTGACAGCGGCCGTGTCATCAGACAGGAGAGTGCAGAACATCGCTGAAAGCGTCACTGAATGTTATATTTCAAGCAAATTTTAACTTATTTTATTATTTATTTCAAAAAATACATATACTGGAGAAATCTCGATCCAAAAACTGAGCCCCCTAACTGGCAGAAATCACAGATAATCATACTCGCTGAATGGTATCTAAAAGTCATTTCATTGAGGAGGGTTCTATGCTTCACAGATACTGACCCCTTCCTCTATTTACAGGATTATCTGAGGAAACTTGTATCCATCTTCTTTTATTCTTAAACCCCTGTGTACTACTTACTTATTTTAATATAGGTCTCTACCACTATACAACGCTATTTAGCCGTTGTTACCTTGTACATTTGACCGCACTTAATAAAGTCTGTATATTTGTAGCCATTTCTGGGAATCTCCTCTATACCTTTATTTAATCATATTACTTTAAGACACAATTTAGAGAGTATGATTGTCTGTAATTTCTTATCTACCAGCTAGGGGTCTCTGTCTTTGGATAGAGCTTTCTCGGGTATATATATTTGGGTTTATGCCCTGGGTAGACTGGTACTACCCACACTGACACTGTCTCATTAAGAGCAGTACATCTCTTTTGTTGAGTGCCTGCTGTCAGTGAGACATAACACTATTTCTTTATTATTGATTTCAGCATTCATGATGTTTTTGTTTAAGTTTAAATTGGTTTTCTTTTCTTTTGAAGAAATAAAAAAATAAATCGATCTAAAAATAGATTTCTATTTCAGATACATAGTACTGCAAATGCTTTTCAGCATACAATATGGATTAGTTATGTAGCATGAGACTGTATTATTAATGCCACATTTAAATTATTGGTAAATAATATTAGGCCAACTTAATTGAACTTCTGTCTGCAGAGATAACATGCACTTTTCACAGAAAAAAAATCTTATAAAATAAACAAAGAACAGTAAAAGACCTTAAAACAGAAAAAGACCTAAAGTCCCCAAGACGTCAACAAAGTGGTCTGGCTGCAGTTGTACTGTATGTTTAACGCTGCAATGTAAAACACTGACGTTCTGGAGAAACTGCAATGTTTACATAGCAGGGTTAAACACACACTACAATGGCTGTCATACTGACAAAAACTGGAAGTGCTTCCTGTTGCAGTAACAGAGTAAAACTTTATCACTTGACTAGAGCTCTCATATGATAACATTGACGTAATGCTTTCCTATGGGAAGATTTGATGCATGTGTTGGATTGGACTGTCACCAGGCCATGCCTCATCTGTGACGCTGTAAGAGGATGAGAGGTAAGCCGTGCCAAGGGAGACTCAGCGATGGGGAGAAAAAAAAAAGTGAAATAATTTTTATTTATTTTTTAATACTTTTTATGCCGAATGGGAGAGGACCATAAACTTAGGGCCAGGAACAATAAAGTGGAATATAGGCGTGTATTACAAACATGAGTGATTAATCTATTAAACTGGAGATAGTTCACCTTGCAATAATGTCATCATTATATATGTATTTCTAATTTCTAAAAAGTTATTATCGATATTATTCTCAAAATGAAATATTCATCTGGTTCCAAATGTTAAAGTTCATAACAAACATCAAGAACGCACCCAAACCACTTTAGCTTCATGAGTTCATCCTGGGCCAGTGCCTCTGTCATTCTTGTCCTGCAGTGTAAATCATTGCCATTTCATAGAAACAGCAATATTTACTTTCTGCAGCTAACCCCCCCCCCCCCCCCCCCCAGTGCCTTTTAGGATGAAAGCCACTAGAGGGACCTTCCTGGTTGAAGACCAAGTACAACTCGACTCTTCAAGTTCTGCATCCTCAAACTTTAGTAATCCTTTGGTGCTGTGTGAGGTCCCTTGTCCCTGCTGGAGCCAAAAGTAAGAGAGATATGACTTTTCTACGTGTGAAATCTGTGAGTGTGGCAACATGTCTCTAAATGTGGGTGGTAGGGTGTCTGTCTAACAGTGTAGATCAGTGGGTAAATCTTTGTGTCTGTCTGGTGGTGTGTATTTGTGTGTGTCTGTAAATTAGTTTATTTATCTAGGTTTGCAGGAAACTGAGCGTATGTCTGGGAATGTGTATCTGTAAGTGAGTTTGTATGGGTGTTTATGTCTGGGAATTGGTGCCAGGTGGAGCACACAATATAGGCTCTGCAATATTTGATGCCAACTCCTAATACTGATCCTCCTCTTTCGCTCTCCCTCCAAGTTTGTGGTACCAACATCAGTCCATCCTTGCAAGCGCGCTGTCTTGGCGTCATACTTGACTCTGGTCTCACCTTTGAGCCTCACATCCAGCATGTTGCCAAATCCTGTAGATTCCATCTTAAAAACATAGCCCGCATCCGCCCCTTTCTTGCACCAGATACTACCAAGGAGCTTGTCCATGCTCTAGTAATTTCCCGCATGGATTATTGTAACCCTCTCCTGATTGGTCTTCCCAATAGCCGTACTGCACCCTTACAGTCCGTAATGAATGCTGCTGCTAGATTGATTTTCCTCTCTAGTCGTTTCTCTCACACCTCACCCCTCTGCCAGTCCTTACATTGGCTTCCTGTATGCTATAGGAGTCAATTCAAGGTACTAACTCACACCTATAAAGCACTGAACAACTCTAGCCCCTCTTATATCTCCTCACAGATCCATAGGTATGTCCCTTCTCGGTCTCTCCGTTCTGCCCGTGACCACCTCCTGTCCGTTGTCCGCACTCGTACGGCCAACTCGCGCTTGCAGGACTTCTCACGGGCGGCTCCCTTCCTATGGAATAGCCTGCCTACCGCCATCAGACTCTCCCCTAGTCTTGCATCTTTTAAGAAGTGCCTTAAAACCCATCTCTTTAGGAAAGCTTATGGCCTCCAAGACTAACCCTTACCTCACATACCTGTCTCTTGCCCTCTCCTAAAGGGCAGCCCACCTTATTTGATTGTAAATTCCTGTCCTAATGTGTTTTACACCCCACCTCCTATAGAATGTAAGCTCGTTTGAGCAGGGTCCTCTTCAACCTATTGTTCCTGTAAGTTTATTTGTAATTGTCCTATTTATAGTTAAATCCCCCTCTCATAATATTGTAAAGCGCTACGGAATCTGTTGGCGCTATATAAATGGCAATAATAAATAAATAATAAATAAATAAACTCTGCAGCTTATCTTACAGTTTTTGTATCAGTGCTACAGTTATTACTAAGGTATGGCAATCTTATGGGTAATATAGGTTGTAGTGTAGGGGTTGCTGTTAGAAGGATTAACAGTCAGAGTCAGAGCCTGCAGCTCGGCCTCCAATGATGGTATGGTGAATGCAGATTACACTCAGCCATTCATACCACGGATAGTAGGAACAAACTGAAAACATACAGATGCATAATCAAGCCCATGCCTTCATACAGAGGCATAGGCAAGGACATGCATCGATATAGAATTCGGTTTACCTTAAATTGAGTCTTATGGACTAAAAAGGAGTGAACAGAAAATAAGATAGTGGGCACCACCAAAGGCGCTATACCCGAAGGAACAGTGCCAGGAGTGTCCACCTATCTTAGGTACCGAAATGAGACTCCAGGGCTCTCTAGGGACTTAACCCCAATAGAAATGACAAACACAGAAAGAAATATGCAAATAGTCACACCACTAGCAATGTCTTGAGACTAAAAGCATCTCCTGGAAATACAGATAGTACTGTGGATAATCTATATAAAGATGAATACCAAATGGCTATAAGCAGTAGGTATATATCGCTAGATCAACTGATCGAAAATAATACTAAGTAACCTAATAAGCTCCTATGTATCAAGAGTATAGAACAGGTCAAGGTATCATATATACAGGTGTAGTTCAATATAAAAATAAAATGTGAGCTTTATTGAAAGCGGCTCTAAATAGAAGAGAACCACCACCAGTATATCTCATACCTGTTGGATACTATAAAGATTCTCCTTAAAGTTCCTGTCCCATAGTATTGTTAAACTTCAAATCCTATTATATTGTATAAACTGGTAGTTCCATAAAGGACATCAAATGTAACAATCTGTAGCATTCCTTTTGGATACCAGAAAAAATGGTCTTGGATTAGTAGTGATTAATGGGATATAGTAAAAAATGTATGGATTTATGTCCAATATCTCAAATGGTACAGAGGATGTCAGGGCACCCCGGTCTCCCCTTCCCCTACCTGTCAGCGAGCGGCGTCCTCTCTGCTCCAGGCGCCGCTCGCGTCCACCTCCTCGCCTCCCAGCGGCAGCATTTATGCGAACGCCAGGGTCGGTCACGCGACCCGGCGTTAAAGTCACAGTACCATATCTCCCACGTGTGATTGTTAATTCTGATTGGAAGTTATCCAATCAGAATTAACCATAGGATTTATATACTTACCTTTCCTGTCTCTCAGTGCCCTGTTGTGGTCTTGTGATACCTGTATTGCAGTCTGTTCGTGCGTCTCTCTCTGGTTACCGATTATTTGGCTTGTTATTCCGATTTTCCCGTATTCTCCATTCCTTTGACCTCGGCTTGTTTCCCGTTCTCCTGTTTTCTGGCTCCCTTGTCTCCTGACTATTCTTAGTCTGCTTAACCCGGCCATTCTAAGGACCGGTATTACACCCTTTACTTTCTGTGACCTGTTAGCGTGTTAGGTTCCCGAATCGTGACAGAGAATAAATGCTGTCAAAGGTTTGTAAGAGAAGAGAGTAGGCAGTAGAAGTTCCGTAGTCAGTTTAAAAGAAGATGACAGTTCAAAGTTAAAAAGCCTCTCTCCCTGGTAAACTAGCTAGACAGACATAGGAGCAAAAAGATCAGATAATAAAGTTATATTATAATATCATAATTAAATAAAGTGTGCTAAACAAAAAAGTGCCCAGTGCCCATAACCCAGGAAGAAAAAACGCCTGACGCACGTTTCGGTGCTAAATGAGATGCACTTTCGTCAGGGGCCAACAGTCTAATGACCAGAATCTAGCTTAAATACATGGTATCGCCAAGAATTCGATCTACCTGCAGCCAATGGTGTGATTGAGGGAGAGTGTGGCAAACATAGCCACTTACTGAATGTAATTGTATATTTTCTGCTATTTCCCGTATCGTCTGTTTCCCCGATTAAAAGATCCATGTATAAAGCATTTGTGTGTTACAGCACACGAATACCGCTAGCATTCAGCTTGGTTAGCCATGAACAGTGAATCTCCGCACTGTTCATGGAACAAGCAAAGTACCGAATGGGAGATCACCCCCAGTAGGTCGTGTGTCTCCAATTAGGTACTTTGCAACATTGTATCCGTGCCCAATTAATGTATGTTGCGGGTGGCCGCCGTTCGTGTACAGTACACGTGGCAGCGGCCATCTTTGTTCTCGGAGACCCAGCGGGGTTTTGTCGTCGAGTGCCTGGAACTAAATTCGGCTACTAGGCAACACAAGCCCCGCTGGACTTCCAAGCCGTTCGGGGGTTTTCTTCTTTCGGGAAGCTCATTCCCTCAGTTAGTACAACTGTTTTAAGCCGAGTGGTCCTGACCATGTAAAATGAATGGCGTTCGTTTTTTTTGTGCTGGGATCTGAGCGCAAGTTCCAGCTATGTAATAAGGGGTTTATTAGCTGCATAGCAGGAATATTATGTCAGTTATAGATTTTTATGTATAAACTGTATTTTTCTGTACCAAGAGATAATCCCATTAACAATGCATTCTGGGGTAATTATCGCTCTAGCACAGCAGTGTATGATGGGTAATCAGCCTGTAAGCTCAGTTCCCCATGTAGTTCACAACTGGACAACCCCTGTAATGTGACTTGGAAAACCCCTTACATTTGTAACTGCATAAATACTGTGACCTGTGATTAAAACCTCAGTTGACCTCCAAGCTATGTGTCATCTAGTTCTTGGGAGAAAGGGATTATAACTACGCTACCTGCATTTTGCCTACTTTTTACCTGCTTCACTCTGTCTACCAGCGGAGATACCGTGGATAATACTACTACTCCTCTACAGAGAGTATCCACATCATGATGCAATACCGGCTTGATTAGTGCCTTGTGACGAATTGTCAGTCTAATCTTGATTGGTTAGTATGCTCTAGTGGGAGGGAGCCGTGGTCCCTCCCCATGTGGTGTATGCAGGGCGGGATGAAACGTCCATCTACAACTCCGGGTTCGCCAATGATTAGTAATTGGGCGGGTTTACAAACGGACCCGTCCAATGAGTAATGAGTGGGCAGATATACCAATGAACCCGTCCAACACGGCGAATTGTTACCCATTACGACTATATTCTCATGGAACGTATCTCAGTGATGGGTATTTACTCCCATCATGTTAAGGCATCCCTTGGCTGGTGGGTTACTGTCCCAATATAAAAGTCTAAAAATGTATATCGAAAAAAAAAATAAAAAAAAATATATATATATATGAAAAAGAAAAAAAAACACAAAAGATCTTGCACTCCACCTGTCCAGTTTTTCAATGCCCGGTGCTTGACATTTGATGTTTTAGTAAAGAAAATAAAAGTTAATTTTTATAAAGTCCCTGGAGTGCTATCTTTGGAACTTCCTTTATATATATATATAGTGTGACACATAGATACTGTATATTGATTGATCCCTAGAATGTACCCTATACCTATATATAGGTCCCATGGTTTCATATATGTGCCATTTCTTACCACATTGGAACAATTTTCTTCATTGTCTATTTGAACATATTCGTCTGGTTCAATATATACAAGAAGTCTTATATGACGCTCTATTACTCTATAATATGGCTATATACATATATTGGGCTAACAATAACCATATGGGTTATAGATTGATTCTTATGCAATCGGCTCCATATATTTCTTTGGAACATGTGCACACTATATCCGGTGGTTGTCAAGCTCACATAATTAGTAGATACTTGGGAGATCCCCTTAGCAAATTTAACTTCCATTATGTGAATATATATATATATATATATATATATATACACACACACACACACACACACACACATACATACATACATACATACATATATACATACATACATACACTAGGTGGAAATCATATAGTAAACACCAAAAGCTAGGTATCCGTATTTGTAATATTCAAGCAAAATTAAATAAAATTAAACCACTATAACTACTATTTACACGTGTATCGGCCAAATAAAAAAATATATTTATAATTTAGTCTGAGATAAAGGATGTATAAGAAAACCCTTAATTTAGACCCAGAAGGGATAAAGTCTTAAGCTTATCTATCCCAAAACTCTCTCTTTGTAAGCGTTTTGTGTCTAAATCACCCCCTCTCGGTCCAAGTGTGACTTTTTCAATGCCACAGAATCAGATTCCCTCAGGTGAACCCCCATGATGTAATTTTAGGTGTTTTGAGACAGGAGTATCAATCTCCTGGGTTCACATGTTCATCTATCCTAAGCTTAAAGTTATGAGATGTTTTACCCACATAGAGTTTATTGCATGAGCATGTGAGGAGGTATACCAAGCCTTTTGACTGACAGTTAAAGAACGTTCTAAAGCTTTCGACAGAGTTAAATGGCCCTACTTATTTACACTGTTGTCGCATTTAGGCTTTCCAGAGCAGGCTATAACTTTAATAAAAGCTATGTACAGCAATGTACGAGCGCAGGTGAGGATCTCAGGAGCCCCACTCCGCCCATTTCGACTCTACAGGAGGTCCTTGGAGAATAAGGGTAAATCTCTGGGTACAAAGCGAACATGGCTAAGTCTAGCACCCTCCCGATCAGTGTCCCTGAGACAGATATAACCTTAATACATGACACACATCACATACATATTGAACGCCTTTCGATTAAATATTTAGGTATTCGATTGACGGAAAACACAGACAACTTATATATATCTAGTAGCTGTTTGAACAAAACTATGCACCACTGATAAAACAGCTGATTAAGGAAATGGAAACATGGACTAATAATCCTAAATTGTGGATAGGGAGGATTCATGCTGTTAAGATGAATGTGTTGCCTAGGATCCTATTTCTATTCCAAACACTACCTATACACCTCTCTAAGGCACACCTTTCACCCCTGCAGCAAGCTATAGGGAACTTTATATGGCAAAATAAACGTTACAGGATATCGAGACACCTCTTATACAGGCCAAAAACGAGGGGTGGACTGGGGTTACCAAACCTATATTTTTATTACGTTGCGGCACAATTGACGCAAGTAGCAATGTGGCACTCACCACCGGGAGAAAGGACGTGGGTAGATTTAGAGTCCCTCATGGTGGGAGCGGATCTTCCACAATTTCTCATATGGGTTCCTAAAGACCATAGGCCCTTGATAAGGGTCACGTGCCCAACAATACTCAACTCCCTGTACATTTGGGACTCCTCCATGCATAAATATAGTCTGGCATCAGCCCCATCCCCCCTGATGCCATATCTCTGCAATAGGGCTTTCCCTCCAGGCATGTCAGCTAGGGATTTCCGAAATCTAGAACAAGTAGGTCTATAACGCATTTGCCATCTTTATCAGGGCACAGAGGTCGTGTGATTTGACACATTGAGGCAAAGGGGTCACCTTACACCATCTGATTTCTTTAGATATTTACATATTAAAGATTTTGCAAAACTTCCGCACATCCAAGCAGCGGCACAAAAAACACTGACGTTCTACGAACGCATATGTATACAGGAAACCATGCCTCGAGGCCTCATAATGCTGCTGTACGTCCACCTCTGCTCGGAAACCAGGGAACGGGGTGGACTTACTTAACACCTGTTAAACTGTATCACATGAACAAGATTCCAACAGACATTTGCTGGAGGGGGTGTGGAATGAAAGGAACATACATCCACATCTGGTGGGAATGCCCACAGATAGAAAGCTTCTGGAACCAGATTAAAGATCTATTAACCCAAGTATTTTCTAGAGCCCCCGCGCTAGACCCATGGCTATATTTACTAAGTAGATCAATCGACGGGTGGTCCAGGAATGAACAAAAGCTCATACACAAAATTACCTCAGCAACTAGACGAGAGGTGGCTTCAGATTGGCTTAAACAAAGCACACCCTCTATAGTCATAAAAAGGATCAAGGAGGTACACTTAATGGATGACCTACCAGCCAGAGTTAGAGGAACCTTGAAAACTTTTCAGAAGATCTGGGACCCATGAGCGAATAGCCCCTCCCTCCCCCCCCCCCGTATAGCTAGGGACTTGTACTTCTGGGTAAACGAGAACCAGAACGCGATCATATCGCCCCACCCCCCACCCACGCTCTTCTTTTCATCTTGCTCTATCTAATCTTTATCTATCTTATTAGCTGTAACTAATCCCCGACCTCAAGGAGAGGACTTAACGCGAACGATGTGAAATAGATTTGTATTTGCTATTTTATATCTATTGTACTAATATTGCATTGGGTCAGAAACTCTGCCAGGAATATATCTGTATTTTATGTCAACTCTAAAAAAATAAAAATAAAAAAAATTGAATGTTACATAGTTACATAGCTGAAAAGAGACTTGCGTCCATCAAGTACAGCCTTCCTCACATTTGTTTTTTGCTGTTGATCCAAAAGAAGGCCAAAAAACCCAGTTTGAAGCACAATTTTGCAACATGCTAGGAAAAAAAATCCTTCTTGACCCCAGAATGGCAGTCAGATTTATCCTTGGATCAAACAGTTATTACCCTACATTGAAAGATTATATCCTTGAATATTCTGTTTTTGCAAGTATGCATCTAGTAGCTGTTTGAACATCTGTATGGACTCTGATAAAACCACCTGTGGCAAATCCAGCCACTGTACATTGTCCTTTATGTATCTATATACTGTTCTGCATACGTGTATACACCTTTAAGAACCAAGCGCTTGTATTCTGTGTAAAATGGTTCAGGGGAATGATAGCATTCGTATGCTGCCGGCATACAAAACCGCCAGCATTCCTACAATCGTTTCACGAACGGTGAATTTCAACACCATTCGTGAAATGAACAAACTACCGAATGAAGACCACACACAGGAGGTCGTGTGGCTCCCATTAAGGATTGCAACATTGTTGCAATCGGTAATTAAGAGGATTCGGGGTGGCCGTCATTCGGCTACCGACCACGTGGCGGTTGGCCATCTTGGATCCTTTGTTAGCCCAGCGGTATTTGGTCGTCGAGCGCCTGGAACTAAAATCGGCTACTCGGCGGCACGGATACCGCTGGACTTCCAAGCCGTTCGGGAGCCCCGGTCCTTCGGTAATGTGTTTCTATAGAGTCATTCGGTAGTTTGAAGGTAACTTAGAAAATATGTGTATTTCGTGCGGCGTTCGGTTATTTAAGCTGGGATCGGAGCGGCACTTTCACGCAATGTGCACTCAGACCCCAGCTATCTACCGAACGTCCGTTCGTATAAATCTACCGAATAAAATGTAAGTTATGTATTTTTATATAGAATAGTGGTTCTGCTGCACGAGGGGATAATCCACTTAACTGCATATTCTAGTGGGAGTGTCCCTCTCGTGCAGCAGTGTATTATGAGAGAAATGTCCAGGTTGTTAAGTTCCCCATGTAGTCCCCTACTGTACAACCCCTGTAATGGCAGTAGGGAAACCCCTTGCATGTGGAATCACATAAATACTGTGACCTGTGAATAAAGAACTCAGTTGACTCCCAGCCTATGTTTCGTCTAGTTCTTGGGAGGGAAGGATTCTTACTACGCTACCTGGAATATTGTATGCTGTACCTGCCTATGCTGATTATTGCCTGTGTTCCTGTCTACCAGCGGAGATATTGTGGATTATACTACCTCTCCGCTACACCACCTCTCAGGCGATGTTTTTCTAAACTAAATAGGTTTAAATTTGTTAACCTTTCTTCATAGCTGATATGTCCCATTCCTTGGAACATTGCACATTGTTGCACAGTTTGTTGTCTATAACAATTCCCAAGTCCTTTTCATGTGTTGTTATCCCAATTCGCTTCCATTAAGGGTATACGTTGCTTGTGTATTCTTTACGCCTAAGTGCATAACTTTGCATTTTTCAACATTAAATTTCATCTGCCATTTGAGTGCCCAGTCCCCCAGTCTATCTAAATCCCTCTGCAGCAAGGTAATATCTTGCTCACATTGTATTACTTTACAGAGTTTGGTGTCATCTGCAAACACTGAAACATGACTTTCAACGCTGTCTTCAAGATCATATATAAACATGTTAAATAGAAGGGGTCCCAGAACAGACCCCTGAGGGACACCACTTGCCACCTCTGTCCAGCTTGAAAATTTACCATTAATGACAACTCTTTGTACTCTGTTTTTAAGCCAATGTTCTACCCAAGAAAAAGCATTTTCATCGAGACTGATTTCCTTGAGTTTGAACACTAATCTATTGTGTGGAACTGTATCAAAGGCCTGCAACACCCTGATCTATACGTCTACTTACTTCTTCGTAGAACGCAATCAAGTTAGTTTGACATGACCTGTTCTAACGTTAAATTCTTAAGTGTTCGTGGAATCTGAGAATTTCTTGGATGGTCGACGTATGAATTTGCAGGCCTTACACCTGCCACACTGGTAGGTGCACATCACTGGAGATTTAAGCCATGTTTGCTTATGTGGGGTGGTTCTGAAATGACTAGGGACCAAAATGTCTTTGATATTGCGTCCTCTTCTTGCTGTAACTGAGGCATGAGGAGTTATCACTTTGTGTATGTGTGGATCTTGGTGCAATAGGGGCAAGAGTATTCCAAGAATCTTTACTATTGAGTGCCAGCCGGCATCAAAGTTCCCTATGCATCTAATGGTCTCCTGTGAGGGTTCTTTGTGGATATCCTCTGCTAGAAGTTCCTTGCGGTCCGCTAGAAGTGCGCGCTTATATGCCATCTTAAGGCATCTATTTGGATAGTCCTTGTTTCTAAACTGGTTTTTCAGTGTCTTAGCCTTCAGTTTAAAATCCTCTATTGTGAAACAATTGCGTCGAAGGCGCAAATATTGTCCCACTGGTATACCGTTTTTGAGGGCTGGAGGATGATAGCTATCCCAGTTTAGGAAATTATTGGTCGCTGTCGGTTTGCGATACAGTGTAGTCATCAGGTAACCATCATCCATAATCATAATAGTGATATCTAGAAAATTAATTTTCTCCCCCCCCTATTTTGCTGGTCAGTCTCAGATTAATGTCATTGGTGTTGAGTACTGCAACAAATTCTTTGAAAATTTCGATGGCACCCGTCCATACTATTAGAATATCATCGATATATCTTTTCCGAAGTCTGATATATCTGATGTACCTATCCAAGTTTGTGCCAAACACCGTAGTCTTTTCCCACTAACCCAGGTGGAGGTTGGCATATGAGGGGGCACAAGCCGTCCCATAGCTGTCCCTCTCACCTGGTGGTAGTATTTGCCTTGGAAAATGAAATAATTGTGTGTCAGGATAAAATGCATCAAATCCTGAACAAATTGGTTATGTCTTGGAGATGCTGCTGGGTGTATGTCTAGCAAGGCTTTTAGATGTTGCAAGCCTACCTCATGTGGGATAGAGCTATATAAGCTCTCAATGTCCAGACTGCATAGGATGGCATTATCAGACAACTTTGTTCCATATATAGTATTTAATGTGTGTTTGGTATCTTTGATATGAAGGGAGTTCGATAACTGATTTCCTCATAATCTGATCCACGTATACACTCACATTTTGAGTCAAGTTGGATCTGCCTGAGACAATTAGTCTACCATTAAGTACAGGTTGCTGTTTATGTACTTTTGGAAGTGAATAAAAGGTGGCAGTCACAGGATTTTTTTATAAACATAAAATTATATTCATCCTTAGAGATCAGAGATAGTGAAAATGCTTCGTCTAGAATATATTTGAGTTCTACTAAGTATTTTTTCGTGGGATCCCTGCTTAGTATTCATAGGTATCTCTATCTTCAATTAATCTTTGCAACATAGAAACATAATCAGTCTTGTTTAAGATAACTGTGTTGCTACCTTGATTTAAATCAACTTGATTTAAATTAAACCCACCCTGTTAATAGCTGACTTTCAATGTTTTATTTAAAGATGTAGTTTACAGAGAAAAGATGGTTCTTCTTTAATGTAACTGAAATTTGCTATATATACTAACTGCCAAATTACCGATAAATTAAATTGAACTTTATGAAAATGAGCAAAACCATACTGATCTACATTATTCTTGAGTTGGAGGTTGAATAGCTCAGAAGTGAAATATATATATATAAAGGACCATTGTGAGCCTCAGGCTTGAAAAAGGCTCTCATTAAACATTGCTTTTGTGTCATCAATAAAACTGCTGGTGGAGAACATGTGCCTTCTTCTTCTGCATGCATTAAATGTGCTATGACACATTATGTATGTAATTCTAGTAACCTGTAGCTATCAGGATATTTTTTATCACATGATTTATTTTGTACTTACCCCAGGCTGAGCCAAATTTCTTTAGTCTCCTCATCAGCTGCCAGTCCCAGCGCTGGATCTCCACCAAAATAAGTGACGTAGAGGCGTTCTGCAGGAATCTGATATCCATCAGTGAGGAGAGCCCAGGCCATGGTACATGTTTTCTCCTAAGAAAAAGGCAATAGGTAACCTTAAGAAAGGTATATAAATAACAGATGAAACTAGTATCTTGTAATACCCTTTTTTTACTATCAGAACTTTGAAGTGGTCATGTTGCCCGCTAGCGCTGCCACGAGGCAAATAGTATTTACAATTATTGTTTGGTTGCAAAAGCAATGAATGGTAACTTGGTAATTTTGCAAATGCGTATCTTTCTAAATGACATTCACTGACAAGTTTTGTTTTTTCCCCAAATGTCCCATTCTACATTTCTATAGTATTTGAAATTATTTGAAAGCACAAAAGATGATTTTCAAATTGACACAAATGTATTCAGTGAATAATGCAGAGGTGTGGAATAAAAAAAAAAAAAAAATGTACTTGTCCGCCATGACAATCTATTTGTCCTGACACAAAATACAATAGTTTACAAAGATTTGGATCTCTGGCAAGAGACCTGGACATTGACATAAACTCATGGAGTTTTCACAAATACAAAATCGTTTGTCTGGAAATTCTGTGACTCCACTACAGCCACACCATGGCTATATTTGCATCAGTTGTTCAGCTTTATGAATTACCCTTGAGTGCCTAACCCTATGACCTCCCCGAGTGTATCCCACTGTCATAATGTGTGTGTTGATTTTATGTCATGTGTGTGTTGTGCAATGAGTGCTGCACCACTGTGCTTGGTCTGTACGATTTACATATATGTGGTGTGTGCTGTCTATATGCAATGTTTGTTTATGTAATGTGTGGTATGTGCTGGCTGTATGTGATGTGTGTGTGTGGTGTGTGCTGGCTGTATATGATATGAGAATTGTCAACACGGTCAAAATCCCACCACTTTCAGCAAAGTTTGTCCATCCAGTCATTTGATGTTTGGCATACAGAACCAAATAACTTCCCTTTTAAGGAACATCCCCAAAGTCTTCAGTTTATTGTAATTGTTATTGGTTTAGCAAAAACGCTGACTGCTAACAATTAACAACAGCAAGAGCCATACCTTAAAGTAATCACCAAAAGACCAGTTACCGAGCATCTCGAAGAAAGTATGATGATATACATCTTTCCCAACATCGTCCAGATCATTGTGCTTCCCGCCTGCCCTCACACACTTTTGGCTGTTTACCACTTTACGATACTGTGCCATCTCACTGCGAGGATCCACCATGCCAAGGAAAATGGGTTTA
Organism: Pelobates fuscus; assembly: GCF_036172605.1. NCBI lineage: Eukaryota > Metazoa > Chordata > Amphibia > Anura > Pelobatidae > Pelobates > Pelobates fuscus. The sequence goes on along the minus strand of NC_086318.1, from coordinate 354,425,296 downwards.
AACTGTAAAGGCGGTGTTATGCAAAAAAAGTTATTATGCAACTATCACTGCAAGGTGCAAAACAGTGAAACAGTAGGGCTGGGCTTGGCAAATATTCATATTTGAACTGCAATTGTTATGTTTGTTTTGAGCAAAGGTTTCATTTCTCCCTCTTTCCTTGTTTTTACCTAAGCTTCACATTTTATCAAAATTAAAAATAGAATACAGTGATACTGATAAATTTAAGAGTTCAATGACCAATCTTTTATACATATCTGGTCTTATAAATAAATACTCAGGGATACACTCTTTCCCTGGTTGTTCACCAAAATGTAAAGTTTAACAAACTTATACACACCCCCACCCTGCACTTTGTTTTATATGGATATAGAGCTCCGATATACGGAATGCACACTTTTGTTATACCCGTCTACACAATGTTCATTACGATTTTAGTGTTGTGCATCTCTGCGATACAAGTCTACATATATTACTTTGAATTTTAATAACAACTTGCTACCTATGAGTTTTATTACTGGAAGATCTATATATATACACACACAGTAACTTTGTCCTTTTTTTTAACAACAGAATGCATGTACATGAATGGCAAGTGTCCTGGCTATCTTGATGTCCTTTTTTCTTTAAATGCTTCCTATACAACACATATATAGCCACATAATGAAGATGGTCCCAGCCAATCAAATTTGCACCGTATAGCAGCACTAATCAAGCAAAAGATGTATCTCTTTGACACTGGCTACATGTTGCCTTAATATTTTTAAAGGACCTCATTCTCCATTATTGTTGCCATTCTCGTCTGCCTGCAACTACTCCCTCACATATCCTGGAGTAAACTTCAGTATTTGTATACATTTTATTTCTCTTGTATATATTGTAAATAGTTTACTTAGTATCTTATGTTTAACACATCGATCAATCTTGTCACTTTTTTCTGTCCTTTTCTACCTAGCGACCATACAATATATATGTATGCCTTCTTAATTAATACATTTTTAAAAGCTATGTATTAATTACCATATCATTTATCAACCTGGGCAAAGAGCCTCTCCTCTTCTCTTCTCTTTAATATTACTTACCAGGGTTCATGCCCTGCTCTTCTTGCCCCCGAGAATTAACATACCTCTATCCCACTCCTTTTATTCCTTCAGGACAATAGCTGAGTGTGGTTGAAGGATGGTGTGGGATGATATACAGGGAGTACAGAATTATTAGGCAAATGAGTATTTTGACCACATCATCCTCTTTATGCATGTTGTCTTACTCCAAGCTGTATAGGCTCGAAAGCCTACTACCAATTAAGCATATTAGGTGATGTGCATCTCTGTAATGAGAAGGGGTGTGGTCTAATTACATCAACACCCTATATCAGGTGTGCATAATTATTAGGCAACTTCCTTTCCTTTGGCAAAATGGGTCAAAAGAAGGACTTGACAGGCTCAGAAAAGTCAAAAATAGCGAGATATCTTGCAGAGGGATGCAGCACTCTTAAAATTGCAAAGCTTCTGAAGCGTGATCATCGAACAATCAAGCGTTTCATTCAAAATAGTCAACAGGGTCGCAAGAAGCGTGTGGAGAAACCAAGGCGCAAAATAACTGCCCATGAACTGAGAAAAGTCAAGCGTGCAGCTGCCAAGATGCCACTTGCCACCAGTTTGGCCATATTTCAGAGCTGCAACATCACTGGAGTACCCAAAAGCACAAGGTGTGCAATACTCAGAGACATGGCCAAGGTAAGAAAGGCTGAAAGACGACCACCACTGAACAAGACACACAAGCTGAAACGTCAAGACTGGGCCAAGAAATATCTCAAGACTGATTTTTCTAAGGTTTTATGGACTGATGAAATGAGAGTGAGTCTTGATGGGCCAGATGGATGGATTGGTAAAGGGCAGAGCTCCAGTCCGACTCAGACGCCAGCAAGGTGGAGGTGGAGTACTGGTTTGGGCTGGTATCATCAAAGATGAGCTTGTGGGGCCTTTTCGGGTTGAGGATGGAGTCAAGCTCAATTCACAGTCCTACTGCCAGTTTCTGGAAGACACCTTCTTCAAGCAGTGGTACAGGGAGAAGTCTGCATCCTTCAAGAAAAACATGATTTTCATGCAGGACAATGCTCCATCACATGCGTCCAAGTACTCCACAGCGTGGCTGGCAAGAAAGGGTATAAAAGAAGAAAATCTAATTACATGGCCCCCTGTTCACCTGATCTGAACCCCATTGAGAACCTGTGGTCCATCATCAAATGTGAGATTTACAAGGAGGGAAAACAGTACACCTCTCTGAACAGTGTCTGGGAGGCTGTGGTTGCTGCTGCATGCAATGTTGATGGTGAACAGATCAAAACACTGACAGAATCCATGGATGGCAGGCTTTTGAGTGTCCTTGCAAAGAAAGGTGGCTATATTGGTCACTGATTTGTTTTTGTTATGTTTTTGAATGTCAGAAATGTATATTTGTGAATGTTGAGATGTTATATTGGTTTCACTGGTAAAAAAATAAATAATTGAAATGGGTATATATTTGTTTTTTGTTAAGTTGCCTAATAATTATGCACAGTAATAGTCACCTGCACACACAGATATCCCCCTAAAATAGCTAAAACTAAAAACAAACTAAAAACTACTTCCAAAAATATTCAGCTTTGATATTAATGAGTTTTTTGGGTTCATTGAGAACATGGTTGTTGTTCAATAATAAAATGAATCCTCAAAAACACAACTTGCCTAATAATTCTGCACTCCCTGTGTATATGTATATATATATATATATATATATATAATGAATGCAGAGTGTGTGTGTGTGTGTGTGTGTGTGTGTGTATATAATGCAGAGTGTGTGTGTGTGTTTGTGTAGGGATATAATTTGTGTAAAAAGGGGGGGGGGGCATTTTTTAATTTTAATATTTAAATGTTTAATTTATTTTTTAGTCCCCCCTCCCTGCTTCTTACCAGGAAGGTGGGATATAGTATTCCCTGGTGGTCCGGTGGCATGGAAAGTACAGTGGGGGCCCAGCAAGCGCTTACTTACCTTTCCAGCAGCCAGCTTCAGCTCCCTGTGTAAATCTCGCAGACTTCGTGCCGCGCGGAGCGTTGCCATGGTGACCCGTGGCAACGCTCTGACAGCTGCGGGACTCGCAATATTTACACAGGGAGCTGCTGGAAAGGTCAGTAAGTGCTTGCTGGGCTCCCCAGGACCGCCGGGCTTGTAATGGGATCGGCGGTCCTGGTATGTATTATCGGCAATATCGGTATCTCTATAGGCCGATACCGATATTGCCGAAAATACCTTATATCGGCCGATAATATCGGCCAGACCGATAATCGGTCAATCCCTACTTCCCATCACTGCACAAAACGCCATTGGTCATATGCTAAGTGTGCCAAGGGTGCTGACGCCCATTACGCCCAAATTTAACATTAGCCAGACGGGAACTCTTGTTTTGGGCTGGCTTATGATGCTGCCAGAGGTTGAGTTACTTTAATTCCTTATGTGCAGCATTTCCCAGTGAAATTCTGCAAATATAGACTCCTAGCACGATGACCACATCAGATCACTTAAAAAGGCTTTGTCATGCCAAATTTACCTTTCCCCCAATCACTTCCTCTTCTCTTCCTCTCTCAGGATCTGTTCTTCTTTTCTTCCTAACTGATCTAGTTTTCGTTAAAACATAAGACAAAGTATTTTTCCTATGCTTGACCAGCTTTGACCCAGAGAAGAAGCTACGTCCGCGCCATTCCCTGTGGTCAAAGCAATTTCCCACAATACTCACCTTTCCTCCTGTTGCTTCATTCACCGTTCGAACGCCAGCGAAACTATTGAGTTTCGCTCTAACAGAATGAGAACAGTTTGTCCATTCGTGTTAGGACGCAATTCTGTACTTTTTGTTTGAATCGGAATTTAATTCAAATTAATTAAATATCGATCCTATTTGTGCCACGGCTGCATCTTGCAGCCCCTTAGTAAATAGCTCCCTAATTCCAATGGTATTAGGGAGTTATCTACTAAAAGGCTTAAAGACCTAAATTGGTTTTTCAGACAAATTTACTAAAACCAAGTAAAGATTCCACCCCGACTCCAGTGCCCACTTGTGCACCGCAACTGGCGGCCACTAAACTAAACGATCCATCTTCACCCAGTGAGGGCACCGCGCAGACTGAGCTCCGCAGGGCGGGGAAAGGGTTATAAAGCCTTCCCACGCCCTGCAATTTGACTCAGAGTTTGGTTAAAGTGAACTAATAAGAGTGCTCTGATAGGTAAATCTTGAGCCATGCAAGTAACCAATCAGGCGCTGTTTAGTAGACGTGCACACGGCACTCATAGTGTTTACTTATCTAAATATCTGCAAAATAACTATCACACTATAAAAAAAAAAAAACATTTTTTTTTTAATATATATAAAACAAAAACAACAAATATCTGTGTTTTTGTTTCTTGTTATACACCATGCATTATGGAGGGACTGTCACTTCTCAGGGCGAAGTGACAAACGTGGGAGCTTTCCAATTATACACACAAACACGTTACTGTAAATGTTTTATTGCTTTGACACATTGTGATAACTTCCAAATATTCCACGGAGCGTTATTAACGTGCAGACCCGAGTTGTTTCCTTTCCATCACACTTATTATTATAATCAGCTGTGATAAACAACTAGCATTAGGATTTCCACGGCACGGTCCTAGCATACCTGTTGCCAGGGAAACGAATAAAAAAAACCGCGTCATTTAAAAGCGCCAATACGGAAGCGCTTGCGCCATGTCACGTGACACGCTCACCTGGTTCATGCCGGCGTTGACGAATAACAGCGTGGGGTCACCTCGGGGCCTCACTGAGGAGGACGGGACAAACTTGTGGCCGTGTAACTCTTGGAAATACTGTAAAAATGTGCGCCGGATGGCCGCTGAGGTCGGTAAACTGGACGATGAAAACGAGCGGTAGCCATGAGCCCAAACACAGGCAGCTGGAACCACAAAACGCCAGGGAGCCGCCATCTTGTGGCTGGCAAAGGCATAGGAAGTGGCGAGGCTATAGGAAGTGGTGTCATATGTAAACGTAGGGATAGTATTTTTTTTTCTTCACTAAATTAGCTTTATTTATACACTTTAGAAACATGCTTCGGAAACTTAATGGAAATTAAACAGTTGAAAAGCATTGTAAATACAATAACGTATACTAACAGTGTTATGTACAGCTCCATTTTTTTTTTTTTTTTTTTTTTTTTTAAAGGCACTCTCTTCTAAGCCATAGCTCCTGTTGTGGTTTAAATTCAGCAGACAGCAAGGTTTTCTCTCAGGGATGAAGGTCAAGGAATGGACACAGCAGAAATACGAGCTTGTGTTTCTGCTGTGTCCATTCCTTGTCTTCATCCCTGAGAGAAAACCTTGCTGTCTGCTGAATTTAAAGCACAACACCTCCCAATTGGCCCTATATAGAAGGGACATAAATCCATTTGTACCTCTATTCTGTTCTAATGTCCCTCTTTTTCTATGAGGTCCACAGTGTATTTTTGAGTGTATAGCACAACTCTACTGCAATAATACTCACCACAATGTGTCTGTAAACTACAATAAAGTTCTTGTTTTAAATTCTATTGTTGCTGGACAATTTGTTATTAGTAAGTCACCTGGCTACTCCCCCACCCACGTCCCCTAAAATTAAAGGAGCACTAAAGTGCCAGGAAAACAAACCCGTATTCCTGGCACTATAGGGTTATTAGGTTCCCCCATTCCGCTGGGCTGAAGGGGTTAAAACTCCTTCAGGTTGGAGCAAATGGGCATCTGAACTCACTCTGAGAATCACGGAGACAGCTACTAGAGGCTGGATTAACCCTGAAATGTAAACATAGCCGTTTCTCTCAGGATTAAGACTAGGGGGACTTGGCACCCAGACCACTTCATTGAACTGAAATGGTCTTGCTGCCTATAATGGTCCTTTAAATTTGAAATGTTGGGGCACCAAACCAACTATATCTTAATTTGGTGGTTATGGTGCAAATATGTCCCCTCACTCGGATAAATGTAAACATAATTTTCAAGATACAGTAATGGTTACATTTATCAGTCAGAATGATTCTTGTGTCTGTCAGGCATACAGCCATTAGATGCACTTTCTCATTAAAGTGACACTATATATTCATCCTGACCACTTTGTTTAATGAAGTGGTCTGGGAGAAGTGCCCCTGTCTATTTAACCCTGCAATGTAAAACATAGTTTCGGAGAAACTGCAGGGTTAACTCCACCTCTACTGGCTGCCTTCCAGACAGCTCCTCGAGGGGCTTCCAGGTCCTTCTCTAAGTTTTACTCCTCTATCCAACATTGGACGTGCTCACGTTTTGCATGAGGACATTGAACATCTTTTGTATTCCTCACATGGTAGCAATCGTGGGACCTAGTGCGCGTGCAAACTTCCTCACAGGAAATAACTAATTCAATGCTTTCCTGTGGGGAAGCTTGAATGCGCATTAGGTTCCATCTTCGCCATGACGTTGTGGGAGGAGCAGACCTAGCCAGCATAGAGGGAGGCTTGGCCCTTGAAAGAGGTAAGTTAAAAAAGGGTTTTAACTGTTTAAACATCGAACAGTGAAAGGGGAGGCCTCAAAACTACGGACTACGGACAACTACGCACAATAAGCATAAATAACAGGGAGCAAAACTGAGATGCAATATGACATTTCCAATCTGACACACTAACCTCCCAACTCTGCCTGTCACAGTCAACCTCTATTTGCCTGTTACACTACTACTTTCCTGTACAGAGCCTGTTTACAAAAGGACCTTACATCTTGTACCCCTTCATACTTAATATCTTCTTCTTAATGCTGTTCTCTAGATGTTTGAAGGAGAGATTTTCACCAAGGAAAGCAAGAGCACACAACCTGTTTTTAGAAGGTGTATCTCCTGATCATGACCTAAGCCATCGGTCCCTTCTTGCTGCTATTACAATACCATGCCCTTCGATACTGCTCTGACTTAATCAGTTTCTTAGAGGATGAGCTCAACTGTTGGTCCTGAAAGAAATCCTTATCCTCTTTAGAGCTGTACAATTGATCCAATTGAGCCAATCTGAATCTTTTGAAAGCCTAGGTGGCTTTTATAATTCTTTTTGTCACCACCTGCCTGATGTGGTTCAAGAGGGGGGAGAAGGAAAATAATCATCATGTTCAGTTAACAGTAGATTTGTGTAGTAATTTTTATTTTTTTCAAAACAGTAAATGTACAGAATATTGGTAAGCTATCGGCTATCGGCCTGAAAGTTCCCAGATTATAGGTATCGGCTCTAAAAAAAATAATTTGGGGTCGATCCCTAACCCAGTGTAACCGCGGCTTGTTCCCTTATTTACCACTATAACGTCTTAAAGTATAGAACTTAGCAGGGCTAACTATACGGATATCTTAGTGTAACGGAACCGTTGGCACCCCGACTGGATACCTTCCGTTGATGGATGCTCCTAGTGCTTCCCGAGGACTCCAAGCACTCCGCCAGACACTATAACCACTGCAGACCCCACGAACCACCACAGCTTGGTTGGGGTCTCGCCGTCTCCACCCACTCTGGACCCAAGACCAGGGTCCAGCTCCAGTAGGTCAACCTCTCCAATTCCAGAGAGCAGGAACAAGAACCAGCTCTTAGCAGAGCTTAGTGATTATACCCTGGGGAGTATAGTGATTATAGCAATCCCCAGAGTGTAGTTCTCCAATCCCCCAAACATGAGCCGAAACTTCATGAAGGTCCAAGATGATCTGAACTTTTAATGACCATACACCGGCTTTTATGCAAGTCCCCATGCCAGGGGACATCCCACAGGGTGGGACACAATACAGCCAATCATTTGCAGGCAAACCGTAAAACACACCCAGCACACACATACAATCCCTCCCCTCTGCCTGTGATATAATTACTGAACTCAATGGGTTAATGTAATTTATCACAGGCAGGAAAAAATACACTTTTTATCCATATACTATAACTTTAAAAATATGCATCATATTCACATTAAACATACGTATTCGGAATCAGCATACTTTAAATATAGACATAACCAAAAATCATTCAAATCCCTCCAGTACATAAAAAGTTAGACGGAAGTCCTTTATGACCGACCGCAAGCACATTTTCCTGCCCAAAACAGTTCCATAGATTTGGGCTGTGCGGCCGGTCTATTTCCGATGTTAAAGGCAGTTCACTTAGAAAAACTACTAAGTCCCATTTGAATGCGCGAACGGGCCCCATTCGTGCAAATAGCACAGTGTAACATGGAGTTCGAATTGTCGAATGCACTTCGACTTTAGCCGAAGCGTGGAACTGGAGGAGACAGTAAGGGTCAGCTGTATTTGTGTAGCCGATTTTAGTTCCATGGATTTACTAGCACACACCGCTGACTGCGTTCGACTAAATTAAAATGGCCGCCGCCACTTATTCCTTTGTCGAATGGCGGACACTTCGACGACTTCGGCACTTCGGCTGCATCAAAAGTGCCATATAAAAAGGTACCAATCCTCCCCTATAGTGTTTAAAGGGCCAGAAGTAGTGAAATATTATCCGGTATGGCTGAATAATGTTTTTAAAGGGTCCAATCTCCCAGGGGCCATAGTCATGCGGAAGGAGGCTGGCAATCAGGCTCCTCCAACAGCCAGGGGAAAAGGGCCGCTGGTCACCTAACCATCCAGTGACAAAAGGCGTTTTGTCACACTTATCTATAATATTATATAGTTAGTAAGAGATCCTCTATTTAACATATAAAACTAGTGATGTACCGAACTGTTCGCTGGCGAATAGTTCCTGGCGAACATAGCGTGTTCGCGTTCACCACGGCGGGCGAACACATGCGCGGTTCGATCCGCCCCCTATTCGTCATCATTGAGCAAACTTTTACCCTGTGCCTCACGGTCAGCAGATACATTCCAGCAAATTAGCAGCAGACCCTCCCTTCCAGACCCTCCCACCTCCTGTACAGCATCCATTTTAGATTCATTCTGAAGCTGCATTCTTAGATAGAGGAGGGAAAGTGTAGCTGCTGCTCATTAGATAGGGAAATTGATAGCTAGGCTAGGGTATTCAGTGTCCACTACAGTCCTGATCTCTGCTGTAAGAACAGCACCCCAAAAAGCCCTTTTTAGGGCTAGAACATCAGTCTGCTTTTTTTTCCTGTGTAATCTAATTGCAGTTGCCTGTCTGCCAGCTTCTGTGTCAGGCTCACAGTGGATACTGTGCCCACTTGCCCAGTGCCACCACTCATATCTGGTGTCACAATAGCTTAAGCTTGACATTTAAAAAGAAAAAAAAAATTCACTGTAATAGATTGAATAGCAGTTAGTTGTCTGCCAGCTTCTGTGTCAGGCTCACAGTGGATACTGTGCCCACTTGCCCAGTGCCACCACTCATATCTGGTGTCACAATAGCTTAAGCTTGACATTTAAAAATAATTTTTTTTTTCACTGTAATAGATTGAATAGCAGTTAGTTGTCTGCCAGCTTCTGTGTCAGGCTCACAGTGGATACTGTGCCCACTTGCCCAGTGCCACCACTCATATCTGGTGTCACAATAGCTTAAGCTTGACATTTAAAAAGAAAAAAAATGTTTTTCACTGTAATAGATTGAATAGCAGTTAGTTGTCTGCAAGCATCTGGGTGTCAGGCCTTCAGCGTGTACTCTGCCAACCTCTGCAAGTGTACTTTGCCACTCATATCTGGTGTCTCTATAGCGTGCCTTTACAAAGAAAAAAGTTTTTCACTGTAAGCTAATAGCAGTTAGTTGTCTGCAAGCGTCTGGGTGTCAGGCCTTCAGCGTGTGCTCTGCCAACCTCTGCAAGTGTACTTTGCCACTCATATCTGGTGTCTCTATAGCGTGCCTTTACAAAGAAAAAAAGTTTTTCACTGTAAGCTAATAGCAGTCAGTGTCCTTAAAGCGGGTGTCAGGCCTTCAGCGTGTGCTCTGCCAACCTCTGCAAGTGTACTTTGCCACTCATATCTGGTGTCTCTATAGCGTGCCTTTGCAAAGAAAAAAGTTTTTCACTGTTATAGATTGAATAGCAGTTAGTAGTCTTCAAGCGGGTGTGTCAGGCCTACAGCGTGTACTCTGCCAACCTCTGCCACTGAACAGTGCCATTCATATCTGGTCTCACAGTAGCTTGCACGCATGGTACCACTAGTCCAAACAAAATGACAGGCAGAGGCAGGCCACCCCGCAGGGGCCATCTTGGTCGTGGTGCTGTGATTCCCTTTGGCCCTAGAATAATGCCCAGTTTTCAGAGGCCACGTACCCTGAACTTGAAAAGTTCTGAGGACATAGTTGACTGGCTAACACAGGACACCCAATCTTCTACAGCTTCCGCTCGGAACCTTGACGCACCATCCTCCTCCAGCTTAGCTTCGGGCACCTCTCAAGATACCACTCACCCGCCTGCTGCCACCACCAAAACTAGCACCACAGTCGTGGGAAGTCCAACACCCACCTAGGTACAACTGCTTTGCGTAGGCACATGATCGCACATCACAAACGCCTATGGGATCAACACATGAGTACAAGCAGCACGCAAACTCAAAGCCGCCATCCTACTCCTGGTCCAGCATCTTCAGCCACGTCAACCACTGCTGTCCTCCTTGCCCCCTCTCAACCATCCGCCACTCCGTCTCCCGCCTTGAGCAGTTCCCGCTCATCTGGCCACAGTCAGGTGTCTGTCAAGGACATGTTTGAGCGTAAGAAGCCAATGTCAGAAAGTCACCCCCTTGCCCAGCGTCTGACAGCTGGCTTGTCCGAACTATTAGCCCGCCAGCTTTTACCATACAAGCTGGTGGAGTCTGAGGCGTTCAAAAAATGTGTAGCTATTGGGACACCGCAGTGGAAGGTACCCGGACAAAATTTATTTTCACAAAAGGCAATCCCCAACCTGTACTCGATTGTGCAAAAGGAAGTAATGGCATGTCTGTCACACAGTGTTGGGGCAATGGTCCATCTGACCACTGATACCTGGTCTGCAAAGCATGGTCAGGGCAGGTATATCACCTACACTGCGCATTGGGTAAACCTGCTGTCGGCTGCCAAGCATTGAATGCGTGGCTCTGCAGAGGAGTTGGTGACACCGCCACGACTTGCAGGCAGGCCTGCTGCCACCTCCTCTACTCCTCCTACTCCATCCTCTTCCATAACCTCCTCGGCTGAGTCCTCTTCTGCTGCTGCGTCTTGCTCCACATCAACGGCACCCCCCCCCAGCTCCCCAGGTACTGTTCCACATCCCGGATACGGCAGTGTCACGCCATCTTGCGTTTGACTTGCTTGAAAGCAGAGAGTCAGACCGGACAAGCACTCCTGTCCGCCCTGAACGCACAGGTGGAAAAGTGGCTGACTCCACAGCAACTGGATATCGGCAAAGTGGTCTGTGACAACGGAAAAAATTTGTTGGCGGCATTGAAGTTGGGCAAGTTGACACATGTGCCGTGCATGGCACATGTGTGTAATCTGATCGTACAACGCTTTGTGCATAAGTACACAGGCTTACAGGACGTCCTGAAGCAGGCCAGGAAGGTGTGTGGCCATTTCAGGTGTTCCTACACGGCCATGGCGCACTTTGCCGATATCCAGCAGCGAAACAACATGCCAGTGAGGCGCTTTATTTGCAACAGCCCGACATGTTGGAATTCAACAGTCCTAATGTTCGACCGCCTGCTCCAACAAGAAAAAGCCATTAATGAATATTTGTATGACCGGGGTGCTAGGACAGCCTCTGGGGAGCTGGGAATTTTTTTGCCACGTTACTGAACGCTCATGCGCAATGCCTGTAGGCTCATGCGTCCTTTTGAGGAGGTGACAAACCTAGTCAGTCACACCGAAGGCACCATCAGCGACATCATACCATTTGTTTTCTTCCTGGAGCGTGACCTGCGAAGAGTGCTGGATCAGGCCGTAGATGAGCATGAAGAGGAAGAGGAAGAGTTGTGGTCACCATCACCACCAGAAACAGCCTTATCAGCATCGCTTGCTGGACCTGCGGCAACGCTGGAAGAGGATTGTGAGGAAGAGGAGTCAGAGGAGGAATGTGGCTTTGAGGAGGAGGAGGAAGACCAACCACAACAGGCATCCCAGGGTGCTCGTTGTCACCTATCTGGTACCCGTGGTGTTGTACGTGACTGGGGGGAAGAACATACCTTCATTGACATCACTGAGGAGGAGGAACGGGAAATGAGTAGCTCGGCATCCAACCTTGTGCAAATGGGGTCTTTCATGCTGTCCTGCCTGTTGAGGGACCCTCGTATAAAAAGGCTGAAGGAGAACGACCTGTACTGGGTGTCCACGCTATTAGACCCCCGGTATAAGCAGAAAGTGGCGGAAATGTTACCGAATTACAACAAGTCGCAAAGGATGCAGCATTTAAAAAATAAATTAAAAAGTATGCTTTACACAGCGTATAAGGGTGATGTCACAGCACAAAGGGAATCTAACAGGGGAAGAGGTGGAAGTCATCCTTCTCCTCCCACGACCACGCCGGCAAGGACAGGACGCTTTAAAGACGTGTTGTTGATGGAGGACATGCGGAGCTTTTTAAGTCCTACGCATCGCCACAGCCCTTCGGGATCCACCCTCAGAGAACGACTCGACCGACAGGTAGCAGACTACCTCGCCTTAACTGCAGATATCGACACTCTGAGGAGCGATGAACCCCTTGACTACTGGGTGTGCAGGCTTGACCTGTGGCCTGAGCTATCCCAATTTGCGAAAGAACTTCTGGCTTGCCCCGCTTCAAGTGTCCTGTCAGAAAGGACCTTCAGTGCAGCAGGAGGTATTGTCACTGAGAAGAGAAGTCGCCTAGGTCAAAAAAGTCTAGATTACCTCACCTTTATTAAGATGAATGAGGGATGGATCCCAAAGGGACTGACACTGGGCGATACATTTGACTAAAAAAGGCCTCATGAGATGAGCTGCCTTGGGCTAAAAATGGTCCACACGCTGCTGTATTTTAGCTCTGAATGCCGGTTGACTTGCGTGACTTATCCGCCACCAACTAGGGTTCAATCCGCAATGTTTTAGGGCACTTTCTGCCTGGGAAACAAACATCAATTTTTATGGCCGCTGCTACAGCAGCGGCTGCAACAATACCTAATTTTTCAGGCATGTGTACATGCCTAATTTTTCGGCCCTCTGGTGCTGCACTGTGGCTTCAAAAACCAAACCAAAAAAAAGGCACATAGTGACCCTATGTAGGGGGAACAGTCTCTATTCTGCTCTGTGTCAGTGTGTATCATGGTCTCTGAGGACAGGTGTCAATCCATATCTGCCAAGTGACCCTATGTAGGGGGAACAGTCTCTATTCTGCTCTGTGTCAGTGGGTATCAGGGATCCTTAGGATAGGTGTCAATCCATATCTGCGAAGTGACCCTATGTAGGAGGAACAGTCCCTATTCTGTTCTGTGTCAGTGTGTATCAGGGATCCTTAGGATAGGTGTAGGATAGCTAATTTTGGTATATGGTATATATTTATTGTTTTTTATAACATATTGTCCTCTTTTTCTCCTCATTTTTAGATATATTTCTTTTTTTTTTTTTTTTTTTTTTTTATATTCTTTATTTTTGCTGTGCATGAAGTGAAATAACATACGCATGTCTAATGCCACAACAGCATTCACAGGCAAATTGGAAACAAGTCGACAGTTACATGGCATGCAAAGAGATGCACAATTTTTTAAAAGTTTATAAACAAGCAAAATACAAGCTGATTATTTAAGTCTTGTTATAGTGGTTTGCGTCGTGGGTGTCAGGCTTGCAACATTTAAACAAGTAGGGGCATTCTCATAGTGTTTAATTAGCCGGGGTTCTCTGCTCATATTGCTTATAGCGGGCTGAAACTAGAGCGGAAGCCCTGATAACGATATGCATGTCTTACTGCTGAAAAAGGCTGGTGTAAGTAAGTACCGGTAGTTAAAAAAAAATTATAGACATGGTGAGTGTTGAATACGTTCTAGTGTCAAAATCAGGCTGTTATACCATGTAGCAACCACTGAAACGATGTACCTTAGTAGGCTAGCACTCTAACCTGACATCAAAATGGTCAAAGCATAACAAAACAAAACAAGAGAGGGTCTATTAGATTTGCATGGACGTAGTGGGAAAATAGCAGTCCATCATTCTATGAGGCAGCGAAAGTCACCCGACTCCCACAGTCGGTAAGGGCCGGGCACTTACAGGAGAGTCACTGAGGGAAGGCGCCTCTCTCACCCCGAGTCTTTCTGGGGCAGTGATCACCGAGACATGGACTCGGAAGCATGCTAAGTCCTTGCCCCACTTCAGTGGAGAGCTGTAGGAGGTGTTGGCGGTCCGTCGCTTCTTTCGGTTTGCAGGCTTCTGTTTGTGTGGCGGGGCTGACTCCTGAGTTGACCTCGGCCCATGGGGGCCTCTGACGGTACTGACAGGTGCTGGTTTAGGTGCTCTGCCTGGAGGGATCTCTCCCTTATTACCTCTCTGGCCTCTCTCATGGGGCAGGGGTGGTACTGCTGCTGCACGTTCTTCTAGTGCTGCCCAGAAGCGATCAAAAATCTCTTCAAGGTGTAGCAGGGTTTTGTCTATGTGATCTTGCATGTCGCAATGGATTTGATTCAGGCTCCGCTTTTCAGGAGCGAGTCCGGGCGCCATCTTGGGAACCGCAGTCCTCTCCATGTCGCAGATAGTAGCCTTTAGTTTTGATGTGGAAATACCGTTCCCGCGGGGACCGGGATAACCCCCACCGGTCCAAAGGGGGGGGGGGACTCGCAGCCTTCGCCTCCGACTTGCTAGACATCAGTAAGCGGTAGAAAGGTAAGGAGGCGGCCGTCCACCTCACCTCTCACTCGGCTAGGCCGCAGACCTCCGGTTGTCTCAGAGTTTGTTCGGAGCTTCAAAGTTTCTGTAGCTGGGTCATTCAGTGTTGTCCCCGGTCTTATCTACTTTATGGCACAGCTTTTGGCGTCAAGAATGTGTCGAAGCCGGTTTTAATCGATTTATAAAGCCATAGGCTTCAGGAGCCCATCAGACATGCGGCTTATCGGCATGGCGGTCCGGCCCGCCCCCATTTCTTTTATTTTTAGATATATTTTTCTCTTTTTTATAATATACATTAATTGTAAATACGTAGTTTAGGCAATATGCCGTTTTTTTATAAATTGCATGTTTTAAAGTATGTCTCTTTAAAATGCCTCTTCAATATGTCTCTTCAAGTATGTCTATTTAAATATATTTATTTAGGAAATTATGTGATTTGTAACAATATATAAACTTTTCCTGTTTTTAATACATTTCTAATATATTCATAAGGTTTTATGATACCTATAAAGTTTTTCTATATAAGTATAGTAATACAAAGATATTTTTAATTAAGAAGTTTTTCATAATAAAGTATGATTTTGGTTTTTCTGTATATATGTATTCAATTGATACTAACGTTAAAGTAATGGACTTTGATTGCCAACCATCTGATTTTACCCATTGAGATGGGCAGGGCTCGAGTCCTGCGGGAACGCGTGGGAACGGCGTTCCTGCACTTTTTTCATGGCAGGAACGCCGTTCCCTTTGCTCCTGCAGGACAAAGGCAGGTGCCTTTTGAGCCCAGCCGGTGCTCCTCCTGAGCAGAGCCTTCACTATGCAAGCGGGCGCGGCGTCGCATAGTGAAGGAGTCAGGACTCAGGAGCGGACGGACGACGGAGGACTTACTTCCGGGTTGTTCCTCCTCCAACCTCCCCTGCCCTTTGCGTACGCGGCTACGCGGAGTGATGTGACGTCACGCGGAGGCGGAGTCACGGAGTGTATCGCTAGGAGGAGGGAGAAGAAGCCAACAGCCAAGCCAGCCAGCACCCACCCCTGAGGCTAAGCCAGCCAGCACCCCTGAGGCCAAGCCAGCCCTGAGTCAGAACTGTAAGTATATTTTACTACTATTGGAGGCTGGGTGGTTGGATGGGGGGAGGGAGGGGGGGGGATGCAGATGGGGGCTGGGTGGTTGGAGGGGGGGGAGGGGGTGGATGCAGATGGGGGCTGGGTGGTTGGAGGGGGGAGGGGGTGGATGCAGATGGGGGCTGGGTGGTTGGAGGGGGGGATAGGGTGGATGCAGATGGGGGCTGGGTGGTTGGAGGGGGGGTAGGGTGGATGCAGATGGGGGCTGGGTGGTTGGATGGGGGGGGATGCAGATGGGGGCTGGGTGGTTGGAGGGGGGGGAGGGGGTGGATGCAGATGGGGGCTGGGTGGTTGGAGGGGGGGATAGGGTGGATGCAGATGGGGGCTGGGTGGTTGGAGGGGGGGTAGGGTGGATGCAGATGGGGGCTGGGTGGTTGGGGGGGGTAGGGTGGATGCAGATGGAGGCTGGGTGGTTGGAGGGGGGTAGGGTGGATGCAGATGGAGGCTGGGTGGTTGGAGGGGGGGTAGGGTGGATGCAGATGGGGGCTGGGTGGTTGGAGAGGGGGTTGGAGTACACGTACAATGATATTAATTAAATATATATATAATTTTCATTATATATATATATTTATATATAATATAAAATAAGTATGTAAATACGTTAAAAAATAAAATTAAATAAATATATGTGTGTGTAAATTCGTTCTAACTGTATTTTAAAATTAATATATATATATATATATATATCAAAATACACGTATAACTAAATAATATATATATATAATATATATACATAACTATATATACCTATATATAAATAAAAAGAATTTGAAAAAATTATATATATATATATATATATATATATATATAAATAATCTACGTATATATTTATGTAATAATTTTACATAATTAGGTATTTTTATTAATTAAAATTTGTGGGACCTGCCTGACAACCCAGGCTGAAAGTCCAGGGAATTTAATTTGTTAGCACTATATTTAACTGTTACTTTCCAAGACACCCTAAAACCTGTACATGGTGGGTACTGTTTTACTCGGAAGACTTTGCTGAACACACATATTAGTGTTTTCAAACAGTAAAATGTATTACAGCGATGATATCGTCAGTGAAAGTGCATTTTTCACACACAAATGGCACTTACACGGACGATATAATTGTTGTGATATGTTTTACTGTTTTTAAACACTAATATTTGTGTTCATCGAAGTCTCCCGTGTATAACAGTACCCCTCATGTACAGGTTTTATGGGGTTTTCAAAAGTTACAGAGTCAAATATAAGGCTTGCTTTTCAGTTTTTTTCTAATTGAAATTTGCCAGGTTGGTTATGTTGCCTTTGAGACTGTACGGTAGCCCAGGAATGAAAATTACCCCCATGATGGCACACCATTTGCAATAGTAGACAACCCAAGGTATTGCAAATGTGGTATGTTCAGTCTTATTTAGTAGCTACTTAGTCACAGTTACTAAAAAAGACTGGACAAACCCCATTGCAATACTTTGGGTTGTCTACTTTTGCAAATGGTATGCCATCATGGGGGTAATTCTTATTCCTGGGCTACCATACGGTCTCAAAGGCAACATAACCAATCTTGTGAATTTCAATGCACTGAAAATTTTCTGCGAAATTTATATTTATTTAGGTGGGGTGGGGGGGGGGGGGGGTGGCAGTGGATCTTGTGTGAGTTCCCACACTTTTTTCCCCAGGACTTGACCCCTGGAGATGGGTATAAAAGAACGAATAGGACATGTATGGGCAGATCTGATGAAGCCGTGAATACGGCGAAACGCGTCATCACGCAAAGTTACGCACCTTACGTCACGCATACAAGGAAGTCCCTCCCCCCGGAAGTCTTTTCGGATACAGACGGTAACTACAGCGGCGAACACAACAAAGGGAACAGTCGACACCCTGAAGCTGCACTTTACCGAACTTTGTATTTATTTGAAATTTGGATGTGAAGGAAGGTGACTTTTCTATGCTGTGCTGGGCAAATAAATATTTTGAAGTATCTCCGTTTATGCAGTCCTATATCTGAAGAAGCAGTTAAAGCTAGAGCAGGCTCATTCTGCTCTATGTTTGTGAGTGCACACTTCTGGCATTTATTATTTATATATATTTTTTTAAAAAACGATTTTACACTATTGTGTTCTTTATGTCTCTCTTTCTCCTTTATGTATAATTCGAGAGGACATATGTATGTATAACATTTTATTACACATTTGAGTGCACTTAAAACACTTTGCACTTTATTATAAAATATTGCACTAGTTGCACTTTGTATCACTTGGGTCTTAAAGACACAGCGCACCTTATCATTTTATTGTATTCACAAGAGTGTTTAGAGAAGTTTTTACACTTATTTCTTGGTGCAGCTTCATTTAAAGGTAGATAACATCTATTGGAGACTAGTATTTTACGAGCGCCTACTTTTTACTTGTTTTTTGTGTATATTTTGTATTTAGCTCTCACCAAGTAAGGCTGCTGTAATATGTCTTTGTTTGATTTTAGAGAAAGTCTTAAATTCGGTTTTGATGGACCAGAAAGTCTCAAATATGATGATATTAATGTCTCTAGAAATGATGATATAGAAGTGAATTTTAAGAATCTAGAGAAATTATTAGCAAAATAAATCAAATATAAATGGGAGGTGGCAACAATGGAGAGGTACCTAAAGGATAAAATCATGCCTAGGGGTCTTCGTTTTTTTAAAACACCCACCTTTGAAAATGAAAATAATCAAAAATATGTAAATATTTGGAATGATGCTTTGGAAAGATTTTCTGTAGAAATGATGAACATAGTGATAGCATGCAGATTAGAAGCTTTATCTCAACTAGATAAAGATATAGAAATGTTTCAAAAAAGACTAGAACCGGCATCAGAGACAAGGGATTACGAAGAACTGACAAAGAAAACCAAAGAAAATCTGGGTAGACTTGAGGAACAGGTAAAGTTTGGTAAACATAAAAAATACAAAAGAGATATGTCAGATTATAAAAATAACAAAGTTAGAAACTTTTCTAGATTTGAGAAAGACAGACCTAGGAATAACCAGTATGGTCCTTATCCGAACAGGGAAAATATAAATACACAAGATAATTTCCAAAGAAAAAGGCTAAATAGCTATGGAACATACAAAAAGACCACATGGAGATCCCCTGAACATAAGACACAAGGGGAATGGACGAAGGTAAAAGCAAGAAATGGGCCTTATCACAGAGAACAAAAGAATATTAATACGAAGAATCGTTTCGAAGTTTTATCAGAGGAAACACCCCAAAATCCACGAAAGGATTTTTTAGAGAAAAGAAAAGAGAGGGTTGTTTTTTCACCACTGAAAAGAAGGAGGAGCAGAGACAGAGAGGATGTAGAGGAGGAGTCAAACTACAGATTCGGAAAGAAAGGAAAAATAGGAAATCGGATGGAATAATAAATTTATCTAAACACCAACTCTCTAAATACGAATGTAAAGTTTTAGACAAAGGGCTTAAATTTGCCCCTAGCCGTAAGTTTGACTCCTTCTCGGCATATGTAGACATGTTGAAATTTTCTAGAGGTTTAACACTAAAAAGGTTTTTTTATTTAAATAAATGTAAAGAGAAGGTTATAGATAACACCCATACTACTTTAAAAAATAAGTCTAGTTTCTACCCCAGAAACTATAGGACTAGTGCTATTGATATTTTTGAAAAATCAGTAACAGAAGATTTTGAGAAATTGGAAAAAAAGATCAAAAATAGGAAGAATAATCTAAATAAAGAGGAAAGAGAAGCATTACAGCAATTAAGAAGTAACAAAACGATTATTATAAAGCCCGCGGACAAGGGAGGAAGTATAGTGGTACAAGATTCTGAGATGTATATAAAGGAATGTTATAGACAACTCCAAGATAAAAATGTTTATAAAATTTTAGAAAAAGATCCTATAGAGGAAATAAAGAAATCTCTGTATGAATTGTTGGATAGGGGAAGAGAAGACGGCATTCTGAATGAGGATGAATACAAATTTTTACATAATGATTTCCCCAGAATGCCGTTGTTCTATACCCTACCCAAGGTTCATAAGGATAAAATGAACCCCCCCGGAAGACCCATTGTCTCAGGGATACATTCTATTTCTGCCAATCTCTCGAAATATGTAGACACATGGCTGCAAGATCTAGTTAAGATTGTGCCTTCGTACCTAAAGGATACATTAGATGTTATCAATTTTTAAAAAAATGTTAAATGGAAGAGTACATATATATTGGTAACTTGTGATGTGTCTTCGTTATATACCTCTATTCCCCATGTACAAGGCTGTCAAGTAATAGAAGACTCCCTAAATAGATCTAAAAAATTCTCAAATGAACATGTAGATTTTTTAATTAAGAGTATTAATTGGATTTTACATAATAATTATTTTTTATTCAATTCTCATTTTTACCTACAGTTCCAAGGAACGGCTATGGGGACCAGGTTTGCCCCCAGTTATGCGAATTTATACATGGCAGGCTGGGAAGAAAAACATGTGTATGAGGGCCCGGAATGGGGGGCAAACCTGGTCCTGTATTATAGATATATAGATGATTTAATTTTTATATGGGATGGACATGAAGAAGCTCTTAAAGAATTTTTAGAAAAACTTAATAACAATAACTGGGGTATCACTTTAACTAGTGTTTTTAGTAAGACTAATATTAACTATTTAGATTTAGAAATATACATAGAAAATGATGAGATTAAAACAAAAAACTTTTTTAAGAAGGTGGATGCTAACAACTATGTTTTATACAACAGTGGCCATTATACTCCTTGGCTTAACAATATCCCCAAGGGCCAACTGCAGAGAATTAGGAGAAATTGTACCGATAAGGATAAATTTGAGGAACAAGCCAAGATAATTATAGATAGATTTAAGCAAAAGAAGTATCCTCAACAAATTCTGGAAAAAGCGTACAATGAAACAGTAAGTTTAGAATCTAATCAATTAGTGAGTAATCAGAAAGAAATAGGAAATCTAAATAAAGAAAGAGAAATAATATTACCCTTGGTTTTTGATTTTGATCAAGAGTGCAATAAAATGAAATCAATAGTAAACAAACATTGGCATATTTTAAAGAAAGATAATGAACTCAGTAAAATTATCCCGGAGAAACCCTTTATCACATTTAGAGGAGCTCCAAATTTTAAACGAATTCTCACTTTTAATCACCCTAGAAAGGAAATTCCCAAGACGTTTTTAGATAACAAAAAAGGGTTTTATTCTTGTAATAAATGTGCAGGATGCAGGTGCAGTAAAAATGCCACTCTGAAGGGGGTTAGTAAATTTAAAAATAATACGAAAGATACTGAGTTTTACATCAAAGATTTTATTACGTGTTTTAGCAAAAACGTAATTTATTTATTAATATGCCCATGCGGATTACAGTATGTGGGGCGGACAATTCGCCCACTACACAAAAGAATATATGAGCACGTAAATAACATTATTAAGGGCTATGATAACCACAGCGTTTCGGCACATTTTAAGAAGTATCATAATAAAGACCCTAGAGGTCTAGCATTTCTGGGAATAGAGATAGTGAAAAAATCATGGAGAGGGGGAAATCATATTATTGATATAGGCAAAAAAGAAATGCAATTGGTCCATAGGTTAAAAACGTTAGAACCTAGGGGACTCAACATAGAATTCGATTTGTTTAATTTTTTAAGCTAATTTTGGTATATGGTATATATTTATTGTTTTTTATAACATATTGTCCTCTTTTTCTCCTCATTTTTAGATATATTTCTTTTATTTTTAGATATATTTTTCTCTTTTTTATAATATACCGTATATACTCGAGTATAAGACGAGTTTTTTGGCACATATTTTTGTGCTCAAAAAGCCCCCTCGTCTTATACTCGAGTCTAGGTCTGTATTATGGCAACTTACATTGCCATAATACAGACCATGACATGTTGGGGGCCGGAGAAGCTGTTACTTACCTTTACAGCAGCTCCGGTCAGCTCCCAGCACGTCCGCGCGGCTCCTCTGTTAAGCTCCCAGTGTAAATCTCGCGAGACACGCGGGCCGCGAGATTTACACTGGGAGCAGACCGCGAGACTGGCAGTAAGTACCGGACCCCCTTCACAGCTCCCCCTCCCCCTGGACAGCCCCCCCCCCATCCTCCCCCTGGACAGCCCCCCCTACCGCTGGACAGCCCCCCCTACCACTGGACAGCCCCCCCTCCCCCTGGACAGCCCCCCCTCCACCTAGACAGCCTCCCCTCCACCTAGACAGCCTCCCCTCCCCCTGTACAGCCCCCCTCCCTGGCCAAGTATGAAGTAGGGAGGGGGGGACAAAAAAAATGATTTAAAAAAGTATTCAAATATTCAAATAAAAAAATAATAATAATGCCCAATTGATGGGAGTCTGACTCACTTTTCTAACTCCCTGTATTTAATGCAGAGTGTGTGTGTATTTAATGCACACACTCTGTATTAAATACAGGGAGTCAGAAAAGGGAGTCAGACTCCCATCAATCTGAGTCACCCTCTTGCACCTAAAATGCAGATGTGTGTGTATATAATGTAGAGTGTGTGCATTATATACACATACACTCTGCATTATATGCACACACACTCTGCATTTTAGGTGCAAGAGGGTGACTCAGATTGATGGGAGTCTGACTCCAATTTCTGACTCCCTGTATATAATGCAGTGTGTGCATTATATATATATACACACACACACACTCTGCATTATATACAGAGTGTGTGTGTATCTAATGCACACACACTGCATTAAATACAGGGAGTCAGAAAAGGGAGTCAGACTCCCATCAATCTGAGTCACCCTCTTGCACCTAAAATGCAGATGTGTGTATATAATATTAAAATCATTAAAAAATAATAAAAAATGCCCACCCCCCACCAAGGCTCTGCATCACACACACACACTGCACTCATATACACACACTGCATTCATACACACACTGCACTCGTACACACACAAACACTGCGTTCACACACACTGCACTCATACACACACACTGCATTCATTATATACACACACTGTAAATAAATATTCAATTAATGTAATTTTTTTAGGATCTAATTTTATTTAGGAATTTACCAGTAGCTGCTGCATTTCTCACCCTAGTCTTATACTCGAGTCAATAAGTTTTCCCAGTTTTTTGGGATAAAATTAGGGGCCTCGGCTTATATTCGGGTCGGCTTATACTCGAGTATATACGGTACATTAATTGTAAATACGTAGTTTAGGCAATATGCCGTTTTTTTTTTATAAATTGCATGTTTTAAAGTATGTCTCTTTAAAATGCCTCTTCAATATGTCTCTTCAAGTATGTCTATTTAAATATATTTATTTAGGAAATTATGTGATTTGTAACAATATATAAACTTTTCCTGTTTTTAATACATTTCTAATATATTCATAAGGTTTTATGATACCTATAAAGTTTTTCTATGTAAGTATAGTAATATAAAGATATTTTTAATTAAGAAGTTTTTCATAATAAAGTATGATTTTGGTTTTTCTGTATATATGTATTCAATTGATACTAACGTTAAGGTAATGGACTTTGATTGCCAACCATCTGATTTTACCCATTGAGATGGGTATAAAAGAACGAATAGGACATGTATGGGCAGATCTGATGAAGCCGTGAATACGGCGAAACGCGTCATCACGCAAAGTTACGCACCTTACGTCACGCATACAAGGAAGTCCCTCCCCCCGGAAGTCTTTTCGGATACAGACGGTAACTACAGCGGCGAACACAACAAAGGGAACAGTCGACACCCTGAAGCTGCACTTTACCGAACTTTGTATTTATTTGAAATTTGGATGTGAAGGAAGGTGACTATTCTATGCTGTGCTGGGCAAATAAATATTTTGAAGTATCTCCATTTATGCAGTCCTATATCTGAAGAAGCAGTTAAAGCTAGAGCAGGCTCATTCTGCTCTATGTTTGTGAGTGCACACTTCTGGCATTTATTATTTATATATATTTTTTTAAAAAACGATTTTACACTATTGTGTTCTTTATGTCTCTCTTTCTCCTTTATGTATAATTCGAGAGGACATATGTATGTATAACATTTTATTACACATTTGAGTGCACTTAAAACACTTTGCACTTTATTATAAAATATTGCACTAGTTGCACTTTGTATCACTTGGGTCTTAAAGACACCTTATCATTTTATTGTCAATCCATATCAGCCAAGTGACCCTATGTAGGGGGAACAATCTCTATTCTGCTCTGTGTCAGTGTGTATCAGGGATCCTTAGGATAGGTGTCAATCCATATCTGCCAAGTGACCCTATGTAGGGAGAACAGTCTCTATTCTGCTCTGTTTCAGTGTGTATCAGGGATCCTTAGGATAGGTGTCAATCCATATCAGCCAAGTGACCCTATGTAGGGGGAACAGTCTCTATTCTGCTCTGTGTCAGTGTGTATCAGGGATCCTTAGGATAGGTGTCAATCCATATCTGCCAAGTGACCCTATGTAGGGGGAACAGTCTCTATTCTGCTCTGTGTCAGTGTGCATCATGGTCTCTGAGGACAGGTGTCAATCAATATCTGCCAAGTGACCCTATGTAGGGAGAACAGTCTCTATTCTGCTCTGTTTCAGTGTGTATCAGGGATCCTTAGGATAGGTGTCAATCGATATCAGCCAAGTGACTGTCAGGGTACTCACCTGTGAGACAGACGGCAAGACGTGGTCGTTCCTGGAATTCCCAACAGGGGACTTGAACCGGGGTACTTGTCTATCCCAGCCCTGCTCTCTACCTCTGAGCCACAGCGGCTTTACCTGAGACTTCCGATTCCGGCCTTGTTCATTCTGGCTTGGCTACTACTCCGGGGGCTGCACCATGACTTGCCTGCTTCTCACCTGACTCTGATCTCCATTAGCAGGGTATTTAAACCCAGCCTCGCCCTGCAATCATTGTCAAGTCTTTGATCTTTGTTCCTGTGTCGTACCAGTGTTCCTGTTGATTCTGCTTCGTGTATTTGACCTCGGCTTGTGACTCGTTTATTCTACCTCTGGCATCCTTTGACCTCGGCTATCCCTCGACTATCCTGCTGGTTCTGTCCTTGCCTGTCCTGCGAATTTGGTACTGCATCCTGCACAGCCCCCGTGCACAGACCCACAGGCCAGGTGAATTCTTACCTGACCACCTCGGCCTGTGGCTATCTGCAAGGGTGAGCGTCATATCTGCGCTACAGACTCCCAACTCAGGTAAGACCCTGACAGTGACCCTATGTAGGGGGAACAGTCTCTATTCTGCTCTGTGTCAGTGTGTATCAGGGATCCTTAGGATAGGTGTCAATCCATATCTGCCAAGTGACCCTATGTATGGGGAACAGTCTCTATTCTGCTCTGTGTCAGTGTGCATCATGGTCTCTGAGGACAGGTGTCAATCAATATCTGCCAAGTGACCCTATGTAGGGGGAACAGTCTCTATTCTGCTCTGTGTCAGTGTGTATCAGGGATCCTTAGGATAGGTGTCAATCCATAACTGCCAAGTGACCCTATTTAGGGGGAACAGTCCCTATTCTGCTCTGTGTCAGTGTGTATCATGGTCTCTGAGGACAGGTGTCAATCCATATCTGCCAAGCGACCCTATGTAGGGGGAACAGTCTCTATTCTGCTCTGTGTCAGTGGGTATCAGGGATCATTAGGATAGGTTTCAATCCATATCTGCCAAGTGACCCTATGTAGGGGGAACAGTCCCTATTCTGCTCTGTGTCAGTGTGTATCAGGGATCATTAGAATAGGTGTCAATCCATATCTGCCAAGTGACCCTATGTAGGGGGAACAGTCCCTATTCTGCTCTGTGTCAGTGTGTATCAGGGATCATTAGGATAGGTGTCAATCCATATCTGCCAAGTGACCCTATGTAGGGGGAACAGTCCCTATTCTGCTCTGTGTCAGTGTGTATCAGGGGCTCTGAGGACAGGTGTCAATCCATATGTCAAGTTGTCAATATGTCATATGTCAGGTGTCAATCCATATCCATTGCGATTTAGGAATGTTAGGTGATTTCTGCCCTTTATGTATTTAAACCAGACTGCATCAACTGTGTAATTTTCCATGGGAGTTTTGCCATAGATCCCCCTCCGGCATGCCACAGTCCAGGTGTTAGTCCCCTTGAAACACCCTTTCCATCACTTTTGTGGCCAGAAAGAGTCCCTGTGGGTTTTAAAATTCTCCTGGTCATTGAAGTCAATGGCGGTTCGCCGGTTCGCGAACGTTTGCGGAAGTTCCCATTCGCCATTTGCGAACCGAAAAATTTGTGTTCGCGACATCACTATACATAACTAATTGAGAATACAATATAAAATAAGGATTGTCTTGAAAGCAATAAAGTGTTGTCTTTTTAGATATTATATATAAATAGACATATAAAATCCATTACAATAATTTATAGCAGAGTTTATAAGACTAAACTTGCAATATCATTAAAATACAATATCATACCTTCTTGAACATGTCAACCTCTCTGTCATTATAAAAGGGAGCAGCGTCTCTGTCTCCAAAATCTCTCTTCTGTGTCCTAATATTTAATAAGTACACATATTGATACCTGAGATGTTTTAAAATTTTAGGGTTACCATAGTTCATATATGAAAAAGGAAAACATCTTTTTTTATTCATTAGAATTTAATGTGACGTAGCATAGCCCTTAAGTTGTTTATGCATTAAAGGATCACTACAGGTTCAGGAACACAAACATATTCCTGACCCTATAGTGTTTAACCCACCATTTAGGTGGCGTGCCCCCCCTTTAGCTCCCTTATAAAAGTTTAAAACTCACCTTATTGCCAGCGCTGCGCAGGTATTCGGAAGTGCCGAACCAAATTTTTTGCCCATGCACATCCCTAATAAATATTAAACATTTTTAAATCTGTCATTACATTTTGAACAAGGCCATTTCTTGTTAAACACAACTCAAAAGAGAAATTATATTACTTTACAGTATATTATGCAGCATATTATATGCCTTGATGAATAGCACACCATTTAAGTTAAAGTGACATTATAGTTTAATAAACAATTATGCAAAAAAGTGTTCTCTTTTATTAAAATTGTAGGTAATTACATGTACAATGTAGGAATTAAAATGACATTACATTAAAATAGTATTTTGATTTTGTGATATCATCCCCCGTGCCGATTTTTAGCCAATCATTGGATTGGCTAAAATCGGCACGGTGTTGGGGACCAAATTACGTTTTGGCCAATCAGGACCTCCTCATAGAGATGCATTGAATCAAGGAAAATTCAGCATCTCCATGCAGAGCGATGGGACGCTGAACAGCAGGGCTGCTTACTGTGCAGCCCTGAGCCAGGAAGCCCCTCCAGTGGCCATCTAAGGAGTGACCATTTGGAGGTGTCCCTAGGGGCAATGCAAACACTGACTTTTCTCTGAAAAGGCAGTGTTTACATGAAAATGCCTGAAGGCGATGATTATACTCACCAGAAAAATTACATTAAGCTGTAGTTGTTCTTGTGACTTTAGTGTCCCTTTAATTGTTATTGTATTAAGTGAAGACAAAATGGCGTAAATTAGAATTACGTAGCATAGCCTTGAAGTTGTTTATCCATTACTTGTTATTATATTAAGCTAAGACAAAATGGCGTAAACATATTATGCACTGAAAGTAGGTAAGAGGTTATTTCTTAAAGAAACATTGTATAAAAAACAATATAGATTTTAATGTGTACTAAAAGGACACAGAGAGTACATCCTGGGACTACAAGAACAGCATTAACCTGCAGGGCTGATACATTGTGATTAGAAGCCAGACTGAGAAGGTCCTGCACACTGCATCCTATTTGAGACATCAGAGACGTCTACATCTACATACATCATTAGACAAGGATTATTCCACCCATGCGTATTACAGCTGAGCTCTAAGTTAGCTCTAACAAATGTGAGTGCTATCACATAAGATTATCTCATCACCTATTACCAACTATACTGTACTGCACTATTGTATACATTTTGTTTTTATCTTTGAGGTCAACTGTGTGTACAATTATCAAAAGAATTGTGTACATATACATTTAAATATATTTCCTATATATTGTTTGGGGCACGGTCTCCTATCTTGTTTTCATTAAAAAGCAATATGTTCCATTTCTAACACCTTGTCAGTGTGCAATATCTCTTAAAGACAAAGTACACAGTTTAAGAAATACAACATTTCATTCTAAAACCTGTAATATTTACATTTGCCCACAACACCCTCTCCATTAAACTGTGGGCATTGTAGAGCATTTCTTCTTTAAATGAGTTCTCCCAACAGTCTTTAAGTGTTCATGCGTGACCTTTGAATGTAAAAGATTAAAAATGAGCAAAGCTTTTGTCTAGGAAAGAATTAAAAAGAACATCACGTTCCACAGTAAGATTTTCTTGGATGGATTCTGATAGTAATTGTAAACCAAATTGTAATTGAATTTGTAATCAAAGTCTTTAAAGGCATGTAGACGTTTACATTCCTTAAATACATTGC
Source organism: Pelobates fuscus (assembly GCF_036172605.1). Taxonomy (NCBI): domain Eukaryota; kingdom Metazoa; phylum Chordata; class Amphibia; order Anura; family Pelobatidae; genus Pelobates; species Pelobates fuscus. The sequence continues at coordinate 354,396,910 of NC_086318.1, read as the reverse complement.
TGGAGGTTGTGTTTGAAGAATACCCGGGTATTTGTTGTAGAGTATCGTTTGTAAAGTCCAGTTATCCAAGTATTTGGCTAGAATTGGTTGCAGATATTCTATCAGCATCATCTGTTATGACTGTGGTGATGGTGTTGGTATTGGTTGTTGCCATGTCATTTGTCTTTTTTGTCTTTTTTTTTGTTTGTTTTTTCAATGAAACATTTTACACAGTTTATGATCTGTATAGATTGGATACCCTCTGATGTTCTTTTACGGAATAAATTAATTGACAGCATTTCCAAGACATTGTTTTACGTGACATGGATCCCGTTATAGTACATGTTATGTTGATACAGCAATAGAAGTGGTATCTCAAGAATGCCTCTTTTTGCTTGTATTGGAATCTTGGTGACACCTCTACATCTCACTGATAGACATATAACGACATCGGGTGCTGTTGTGCTAAAAATGTTAACATGTAAAATCTGTGGAAAATCTTTACATTTGTTAAAAATAATAAGCAAAAGCCGCAATTGTTATAGCGGTGGCTGGTATCCTAGCCTGGGGTGCGTGGAGATATAATAAAGAAGCGGTAGCGGTCTTGTATATTAACTCTCCACTCGCTCCAAGCTAGGATACCAGCCGCCGCTATAAAAATCGGGGCTTAGTTTGGTTGAGCGGGTTTTAGATTGCTAAACCTCCAACACCTAGCATTGTGTCAAAACGCTGCTTCTGTCTCAGCTTTCTTACTATAGGCAGCGGTTAGTGTTTTAAACACTTGGATCTCCACCACAGCTTTCTAGTGCAGGGTTTTGACGGGAGGTGCTCTTACCCAGAGTTAGAGGGCTTATTCAGGTTTTTATTAAGTGGTGCCCTCGAAGGCACAAGAGTATAGGGCATTATTTCATAGGGATAACATTATACTAGTATAGTTCATACCCTTAAACCTGCAGATTTATTGCACTACATTATTCCTGCAGTGTATCAATCACACATCCCTTGCAACAATATAATGTTAACCGACTAGTACTTACCATCGTGCATAGTCGGAACCTGTACATATGGCATCAAATGTTTTTGTATGGAATATGTTTGTATGTGGTGTTGGCGTGACTGCAAGCATGTATTTATGTGTAGTGTTGGTTTTTGAATGCAGGGGTGTATTTACATATAATTTTGTGTGTAACACAGACGTGTGTTTGTACATAGTGTTGAAGTTTGAATCCAGGGGTGTATTTGTGTGTAGTGTTAGTGTGTGAATGCTGAGATGTATGCACATATATACACACACACACACACACACACACACACACAGATATATACACACTGAAACACATATACACACAGATACACAACCTGACACACATGCAAATACACAAACACACACACAGATACACTGAAACAAACAAAGACAGTATACAGATACACACACAAACTTCATACATATACACACACATATATACACACTAACACTAACAGATATACTGGCACATATAGAGACAGACAAACTGACACATGTACACAGACATACTGATGCACACTGACAGACATACTGACACACCCTAACACAAATATTGACACACACACACACACACACACACACACACACTAACAGACATATTGACACACACACACACACACACACACAGACATACTGACACAAACAGACATACTGACTGACACATACACGCAGACATACTGATACACACAAACAGATATACTGACACATTCAGACATTCTAACACACACACACTGACAGACATACTGACACACAAACACAGATATACTGGCACACACATACTAAAAGACATACTGACACACACAGACATAGACATACACACATAACATTTACACTTTTAAACCCACCCTCTAGTGTCCTACCTTGGAGGCTGGCTTTCCTGCTGATGGCTGAAGGTGTTGGGAGTTGGAGGAGGAAGTGACGTGCGGCTGTCACTTCCCCCCAGCTGGCTGCCGAAAAGCAAGGGGCCTGCTGATAGAAGCCCACCGGGTGGCCCTTAGTGCATGGGCCACCCGGTGGGCCTCCTTAGTGTGCGGATTACCGGCCGGGGGGGAGAAATTGTTGAGGCCAGCAGGGCCCACGGTGCAGCTGCTTCGGGCCCCCCATGAGTAACTGGGCTCGGGGCAGCTGCCCTGTTTGCCCTGCGTTAAAGATGGCCCTGAGTGCAACAAGCACAGTGTATATAAAATAATATAAAATAAATACACAGCCAAATTGGCCAAGAGCCCCTAAGGATAGCAGCTATAAACATACAAGTAACTAAACTGATAGTAAAGGTGCAAAGTGCAAGGGTGCAGGGTACTGATAATACTCCTCCACAAACCAGAAACAGCACAGTGCATACAATTACTATATAGGATGGAATGCAAATAGAGTACATGTAGAGAAAGACTGCTATACCGAAAATACAGGGCTCTTGTGAATGCTCTACGCGTTTCGTCGGTGTTGACTTCCTCAGGAGATTGCTAAATCCTTGTTGGTCCTCTTCTTCTTTTAAATCCGCCGATCCGGCCGTCTTTCATTGATCGCGCATGCGCAGACCGTGCCATGTGCACCGCCATACGTAATGACGTGCGGCTGGTCGGTGTGCGCATGCGCCACCAAGCTGGAGTGCAAATAAACTTTATGTGTAATGTACACAGCCACATAACGAGCAGAGCTCCACTAGGAGTGCTCGATATTAGTGCGGTCTGGATTTACAGACCTGCCTAATGTACAGTCTATACTTTTATACATATCCAGCATCCTAAATAAAATGCAAATTGGACCAGAAGAAAAAAATTGGCTGATAGAGCCAAAAAATTAATTTATTTTATGTGTAAAAACATATATAAAATTATTATGTATAAAAAACAGTATACATATATATATATATATATATATATATATATATATATATATATATACTGAAATAAAAGCGTTGAAACATTAAGGAAAAATGGAAAATAACATTAAAGTGAAAATATATACAGTCCATTTGCATCACTAGACTTTATAAATAGTTACATACATGTACTTCTAAAACTAACAGTAGGAATCTATCTTGTAAGCGACACTTAAATAAACAGTGGATAATTGCTAACGTTGAGATCAGCATATATGTCAGTGAAGTGTGACATAAATATAAAAATATAAAACTTATCAAATATCTAGTACGTTCTAATAACACAGTAAATCAAAATAAATAAATAGCAGAATGAACAAATTATGAGCAATAAAAGAAAGCCAGTCACGGAGTGCAGAAACATCAATTAGCTCGTTATATAGAATATTCAACATAATGTTTACATTAAGAAACGTTTGAAAAGGAGAGAGAAATTTTGTGCAGTACATAAAACATAAAAATATGTATAAATATAACTGAATACACATATATATAAGTGAAACAGTAAAAAAGGATAATAGTATCACCATTTAAAATTCTAAAATATGAAATGTCAACACCTGTATACTAAAAGAAAACGATGGTTTCACGAGGTCCAAAAAGTTACCAAAACGTTGAAGGATTTTGACGTTAACTTTTTGGACCTTGTATTTTCGGTATAGCAGTCTTTCTCTACATGTACTCTATTTGCATTCCATCCTATATAGTAATTGTATGCACTGTGCTGTTTCTGGTTTGTGGAGGAGTATTATCAGTACCCTGCACCCTTGTACTTTAACACTTTGCACCTTTACTATCAGTTTAGTTACTTGAATGTTTATAGCTGCTATCCTTAGGGGTTCTTGGTTAATTTGGCTGTGTATTTATTTTATATTATTTTATATTATTTTATATACACTGTGCTTGTTCAACAAGCACAGTGTATATAAAATAATATAAAATAAATACACAGCCAAATTAACCAAGAGCCCCTAAGGATAGCAGCTATAAACATTCAAGTAACTAAACTGATAGTAAAGGTGCAAAGTGCTAAAGTGCAAGCCTTGTTGCACTATTGTGTTCTTTATATGTAATAAAGTGGACTTTGTATTTCCACCGATTGTTTCTAATTTATGGGAATCTCCTATTTTCAGTAATAGGTAACAATTATATACTTTAGTTACCTTTCCCAGACTTCCCCCTCAACTACCTTGAAAAGTTCCCATTTTCTGCACCACAGTATCCGTGATTACCACGAACCACATATACAGGAATCCCCCACACACAGAACCCCCCCCACACACACAGAACCCCCCCACACACAGAACCCCCCCGCACACAGAACCCCCCCGCACACAGAACCCCCCCACGCACACAGACCCCCCCCCCCGCACACAGAACCCCTCCACGCACACAAAACCCCTCCACACATAAACAGCACCCCTCCACACATAAACATCACTCCTCCACACATAAACAGCACCCCTCCACACACACAGAACCCGTCCATGCACACAGAACCCCCCCACGCACACAGAACCCCCCCACGCACACATAATTCCTCCACGCACACAACCCCTTCATGCACATAGAACCCCCCCCACACACAGAACCCCTTCACACACACAGAACCCCTTCACACACACAGAACCCCTCCACACATAAACAGAACCCCTCCACACATAAACAGAACCCCTCCACACATAAACAGAACCCCTCCATGCACACACAACCCCTCCACACATAAACAGCACCCCTCCACACACACAGAACCCCTTCGCACACAAAACCCCTCCACGCACACAAAACCCCTGCACACATAAACAGCACCCCTCCACACACACAGAACCCGTCCACGCACACAGAACCCCCCCACGCACACAGAACCCCCCACGCACACAGATCCCCTTCACGCACACAGAACCCCTTCACGCACACAGAACCCCTTCACGCACACAGAACCCCCCCATGCACACAGCACCCCTCCACGCACAAACGGCACTCTCTCCACGCACAAACGGCACTCTCTCCACGCACTATGCTAAAATCCACGGGTTAGGGGGCGCAAATTACTTGCCTTGCCCCGGGTGCTGACAACACACGCTACGCCACTGGCTTGTTGCACTATTGTGTTCTTTATATGCAAAAAAGTGGACTTTGTATTTCCACCGATTGTTTCTAATTTATGGGAATCTCCTATTTTCAGTAATAGGTAACAATTATATACTTTAGTTACCTTTCCCAGACTTCCCCCTCAACTACCTTGAAAAGTTCCCATTTTCTGCACCACAGTATCCGTGATTACCACGAACCACATATACAGGAATCAGGATACATTAGGGTACCTCGACTTGGCACTGGTCGCCGACAAGCACAGTACCAACCCTGTTGGGACTGTCTTCTTACCTGTAATAGGGAACATTGTCTTTTACAGTCACTATTTATAACCACAGTGACACACCGTTTAGACAATAATCCCCATACAACGTTGGTTAAATTTATATTCCACGAACAGGTTAATAATCCACTGTACATATTTAGCACCTTACATACGCTAGTCCAATAGCATCTCATCACCCTGTATACATTGTAACCCTGTAACGCTATTGTGGCAAAAGTGACCTTGACGCTGCCTTTTACCCTTTGACTATGCCCCTGCAATATAACTGGCTAATATACTTCAAACAGGCTCTGTTCGTGCAATTGGGACTATATGGTTCGTTTACCGAACAACTGCACGAACAGAGACCACCCTGGAGCTTGTTAACACCTATTAACAACTTAGAACGTTTCTCACCGCATTGTTCTAATTATTCGTTTGTTTGGCCGCGATTCCTATGAACAACCATGAGATGGTGGCCATCTTGTTCGCATGAACACAGGCAGCAGTGTTTGGGCATGAATCACATGCAATTGAAATTGGATAAAGAAACTCCCAAACACCACTGGACTTACATCATCGCCTGTGTTCGTTAATAGTCAGCTTAGAAGGGCACTGTTCGGTGAGATCATTCGTCTGGATGAAGGGAACAAGCTCCAGGGTAAGACTATTGACTCCGTTCAATAGTTTGTTCGTTTGCAAACTACTGAACTAGACCGGCCGCAAGCCCTGATTCCTTGGAACTGTTTTGGGCATGAAACCATGCATGTGGTCAGTCAAAAGAGACTTCCAGGAATTTCCTAAACCCCTGCTCTGATCTGGGTGATTTTTGGATATGTTGTTCACCCAGATCAAGGCTATCAGGGGATGTAACATTTAAGTTGATATGTTGTATTTTGGTACTTATTGGACTTTGTAAAAATGTGTGTTTTTCTGCCTGGGGATAATTAAGTTAATGCATGACTGCTGTCTAGATGACTGTACCACCCACCCGGTGCCCCCCTTTCCCAATGACACACAGAGACCGTATAAAGTTGGGTAAGGGCATCGGCCACAGCTTTATTTAATTTTTCCATGCCAGCAACATAAATACTGTCAGCTGTTGGGGTGATTGCCCAACAGACAGGTCTATCCCCACAAACCATGAGTCCATGAGCAGCCTGCCTCCGCCATCAGCTCCCAACAGGCTGCGACTCCCCAAGCCTCCTCGGCAACTCCATCACTTCTGCCTGCGCTGGCCAGGACTCCCGCATGCTGTGACAAAACAAGAAAAGACAACCAACAACAAGCACCAGAAACAAAACCCACATTCCTTCAATAACCAAATGTCCTAAGGGCGGGAGGGCGGGAAAGTCAGGATCCCTGCACTTCCAAGAGCTGACTGGTAAGTCCCCTCCCCTCACTGTCCTTATAACTGTCTTCCATCTTAGCAACTATGTATCCATATATCCCCCTCCCATCTGCTCTTCCTTTAAGACTCCTTATCCTAGCCGCAGTCATGTCCCCCCTTCCTTGTCAGTCCAGGGAGGTGTCTTGACTGCTGTCTAGATGACTGTACCACCCACCCGGTGCCCCCCTTTCCCAATGACACACAGAGACCGTATAAAGTTGGGTAAGGGCATCGGCCACAGCTTTATTTAATTTTTCCATGCCAGCAACATAAATACTGTCAGCTGTTGGGGTGATTGCCCAACAGACAGGTCTATCCCCACAAACCATGAGTCCATGAGCAGCCTGCCTCCGCCATCAGCTCCCAACAGGCTGCGACTCCCCAAGCCTCCTCGGCAACTCCATCACTTCTGCCTGCGCTGGCCAGGACTCCCGCCACCACGATGAAGACTTCCCCTCACGCCTCCTGCCGTCATCGCGCCCCCCGACGACAGCGCAGCCTCAATCCCACTCTGCAAACCCGTGTTCAGGATGTCCAACCCTATCTCATTTAAGTGGACCCCATCCCTCCTCATTAAGTTCTGGTTCTCTCCTTCCAGCTCCACGTGTCGAACGACCACCCTACCTAGCCGCCGGACAAATTTCCCCACTGCAATGTTCAGCTTGCGCCGGCTCTTCTCCAAACCGCGCGAGTGCGGCAGCGCGCGACAGCACGGCCTGGAAACCACCTCCGACCAAACCAAGGTCATGTCCGGAAACAGCGCCATGCACCTCGCCAAGTCGTGCCGAATCGCGTGGAGAAGGTCCACAGTCCTGGATACCCCCAAGTCGTTCCCGCCTGCATGGACCACCACCACCACCGGCCCTGACACAAACTTACGGAGCTCCACGAACTCAGGATATACTTGCTGCCATCGGAGGCCCCTAATGCCCTTCCACCTGACTCGGGCCAAGTCCACTGAGAACCCCAAATTTCGTCCATAGGCCCGGTCTTCAGCTCGCCTAGCTGCCCAGTACACGTAGGAATGCCCTAGTATCCACACGTACCGGGGCCGCCCACCTACAACGAGAAGAGGGTTACAGCATATGAGGTCGGACATAAGACTTAAAACGCCCCGACTCCCATCTTCCAATGCGTTTAATGCCCGCAGCCGAGGAACCCAAAACACTTGCCTGGGTAGCCGCCCCAATCCGAAAGGAATGGGCCGAAAACCCTTGACTTTCCATACCACCCGCGGCCAATGCTCTCTTCAGCATTGCCGAGAACTGATAGCGTGTTAGGGGAGACCCATCCGCGTGAGCCAACAAAGGGCCTCCCCGCTCCGGGCGCACCTCCAGAAAATCGTGAAAAGCCCCGACAGGACAGACGACATCCCTCGTGGCCCCTAAACGAACCCAGGCACCCCGGGCCGCCTGGTCCGTCTTAGAGCGCCGCACAAAAATGTCAACGGAGGAAGTAGACCACCGCACATCCGACAATGCCAAAGGCGAGGCCTTCCCCTTGCTCGGGGCTACCAACTCGCCGATGCGAAAGGCTCCAAAAAAGCAGACCGAGAAGGCTACGCGAAACAACTTCGATACATAATCCGAGCCACAGACCCGCGGCAAGACTAAAAGAATCCGCCGCAACATTTCCACCGAAATCGGACGACGACGATCCGGGCGACGCCGCAGTCTCCACCCCTTCACCACCCTCTGGATCCCAAATTCCTTAGTAACATCCCGCCAGCCCATAAATCGAAACAAGAAAGACAGGGCAGCCAGCGCCTTCTCCGCTACTGCGCAAGACCTACCTCTCCTGACCAAGTCATCCAGCAACACAAGAGTCGCCTCCGTACGTCCCATTTCCGTGGACACATCCCCGTCCCGTGCTGCCGACAGCCACTGTTTCCACACTGCCCGGTATGCCTTCCAGGAAGCCTCCGCCAAGGAGTCCGATACCAAGCCCATCAGGCCTCGAAATCGAGCTTCCATAAGGAGTCCGGACACTGCAGACCGGTCCGCCGCGCCTCCGGCGCTGCCTCGCGAAACCGTTCCCACTGCAAGCGAGACAATGCATCAGCCACCACATTTTGCACACCCGGGACATGTTGCGCCCGCACCCAAACATTAAACTGAAGACTAAGGAGCACGAGGTGACGGAGAAGAGCCAAAACTGGTGGGGACGAGGAGGACGATCGGGCAATCACATGGACCACACTCATGTTGTCCGTGTGAAAGACCACCGTGTGATTTCTCAGCTCCTCACCCCACAGTTCCAGCGCGACCACTATCGGAAACAGTTCCAAAAAGGTCAAATTCCTTCGAAATGGGGAAGACTGCCATTCCTCCGGCCACTCCCCCGCGCACCACTGACCCCGAAAATACGCTCCAAAACCAACGGACCCCGAGGCATCGGTAAACAGATCCAAGCCAGCATTGGTGGTGGCCTCCCTCAACCAGCAAGAGTGCCCGTTGTAACGTCTGAGGAAGGAGCTCCACACTGCCAGATCCGCCCGAAGGCGCCTCGTGATCCGAATGTAATGGAAAGGTTCCTTCACCCCCACCGTGGACAAGGACAATCTACGACAAAATGCCCGACCCATCGGTAACACCCGACATGCAAAAACCAAGTGCCCCAACAGGCCCTGCATCTGACGCAACTGAACCTTCTTGGAACCTTTGACTAAGTCCACCAACCGCAGCAACCCCTCCAACTTCTCTTCCGGAAGCCGGAAAACCATGCTCTCGGTATCGATTTCGATACCCAAGAATGAAAGGACCAACACCGGGCCAACCGTTTTTTGTTCGGACACAGGAACCCCGAACTCAGACGCCACCCGCCGGAATGCCTGAAGCAACGCTGTACAATCCTGGGAACCCGACGGACCAACAAACAAAAAATCATCCAGGTAATGTGTCAACGAACACAAACCCGCAACTCTGGACGTGACCCACTCCAAAAAGGAAGAAAACAGTTCGAAATGATAACAAGAGATAGCGCAGCCCATGGGCATACACATATCATAATAGAAGCAACCGTTAGCGAAACACCCCAACAAGTGAAAGCAATCCGGATGAACCGGCAACAAACGAAAGGCCGATTCAATGTCCGATTTTGCTAATAACGCCCCACGACCGGCCCGCCGCAGGAGGAGCAATGCCGAGTCGAAGGACGCATAACGTACCCTGCACGCATCCCTGTCAATGTCATCATTGACCGACGACCCCGAAGGGTACGAGAGATGGTGAATCAATCGAAAAACTCCCGGATCCTTTTTGGGTACCAGACCCAGCGGAGACACCCTCAGGTTGTGGAATGGGGGGGAATCAAAGGGGCCGGCCATGCGGCCCCGTTGAATCTCCGCCTCCAACTTTTCCTGTAACAAAACCTCTTTTCCCCGCGTGGACCGAAGATTGTCCGCGAACTGGCCCTCGTCCGACAGCACAAAGGGAATCCAGAAACCCGTTGTGAAACCGTCGAACAAGAGGCTAGCAACGTCCCTCTTAGGATACTGGACGAGCCATGGACGCATCTTTTCCACGCTCACTGGAGTCCTCTCTGCGAGGAACGTCGTCCCTACCAGAGCCCTTGGAGGCAGATGGTCTGCCCTTCTTGAAACAACGGAGAGCCGGGTGGGCTCCCCCACAGTGGGCACACTCGTGCCGGAATCTGCAGGAGCTAAACCACTTACAGTGGCTCTCGTTGAAGAGCCAACAGACTCCCTTCCTCTGACCTGCCGACGTACCCGTGGGGACGCCGGCCGCCCCCGAAAAGGGAGAGGGTCTACACGGGGTCATAAGTAGCAGCCAGAGGCTGCCGTCCTGCACCCCAAAACCCATACCCGGACACGCCGCCATCTTCTGGCGGAATTGCTGGTCGTATTTGAACCAGCATTGCCCTCCATAAACCTTGTAGGCGCCCCAAATTAAGTCCAAATAACCAAATAAAGAGGGGGCCCTCTCAGGGAAACGGCGCACTAGTACGCTGGCAAAGATATTAAATCCTTGCAGCCAATTACCGAACGTACGCGGGATAGCCTTACCCTTTTCTCCCTCCAATTGTTCGCCACGTCGCGGTCTGTCCACGGACTCCTTGTCTGGCGGAACGAGAGAAAGGAGATCCACATACTCACCACGAATAATCTTCTCTTGCACCTCCGCTGGCACATGTAAACCTAGGGGAGCCAGTTCACACCCTGGGAGAAAGGAACCAACCCCAACCCCATGACCCCTCAAACTATCCGCACTACCGGGACCCTGAGCCCCTAGACCAGTACCCCTGGCTTGCCCCTCCACTAACATCCTCAGCAGGCGCAACACCTCGCTATCCTGACCTGAACCCCCTGCAGCACCCCAGGCGCCTGCGCATGCTGACTCACCAAATGAGGGGAGGCGCAGGGGCCGTCCTCCATCACCTTCTCGCTCCTCCTCAGACTCCTCCTCCTTACCGGACTCCCCCTGGAGCCTTCCAGCTCCCAGAGGGGCTGCAGCCGACACGGCCTCCCGACCGCCGGCATCCTGGCAGTACTGCAACCTTGGGGCTGCCGCCTGATCCGCGGCACCCCATGAACCGGCCGGTCCTGGGGACTCCCATCTCCTTGGGGCTGCTGTCCGGCTCACAGCACCCCTTTTGCTGCCTTCTTCCGCCGGCGCTTGTGGTCTCCGGGCGCCCGGCGTCCTATTTCCGGCGCGGGCACCCACTTCCGGGTTTTGCCCGTCGCCGGCTGCTGTCGTCATATCCGGCGCGCCGGCCGTGCGCGACCGGCGTCGTGACGTCGTGACCTCACTTCCGGCCGCGCCGGAAGAGAAGGTGGAGGGCTCCTGGATCTTCCCGCCGAATCGCCATCTTGGAAATGGCTGCCGGACGCAGCCGCAGCTCTCACCTGGGACCGGATCGCTCGGGGGGACGACACCAGGCTCGGCTCCACATTACCAGCCACTCCAGCTCGCCGGCTTCTTTCGGCCTTCACGACCTCCTCTCACCGGGCTGGGAGACAGTCGCGACGGCGGCCTTGAACGCCTGGCCCGCCGCCCACCTTCCACAGGTCGAGCCTCTTCACCGGGGACGCCATCCATGCCGGCCAACACCTCTGCTAACGAGCCTGCACCATGTGCAGCCCGGTAAGCCTGCAACAGGGCCACCAACGATTCCTGGGAAACGTCCATCACTCTCAAAATTCAGGAACAGATGCAAATCTGAAAATCTGAAAGTCAGGATCCCTGCACTTCCAAGAGCTGACTGGTAAGTCCCCTCCCCTCACTGTCCTTATAACTGTCTTCCATCTTAGCAACTATGTATCCATATATCCCCCTCCCATCTGCTCTTCCTTTAAGACTCCTTATCCTAGCCGCAGTCATGTCCCCCCTTCCTTGTCAGTCCAGGGAGGTGTCTTTATTTGCCTTAATTATATCACAGGCAGAGAGAAGGGATTGTGTACTGTATGTGGGAGTGTCATTCATTGTCAAATTGTTTTCATTGGTTTGTACACTTTGTGTCCCTGTTCCCAAAAAGGTCCACCTGGGCATCACCCTTGTTGGGAAAGTTGCATAAAAGGCCAGCTGTGGCTTCCATTAAACAGACTTACTTCACCCTCAATCTAGAGTCTTGTCTCTTAATGGGGGAAACTGCTATACCACTACAAGGGATTGCTATAATCAGGACCGGTGCTAGGATTTTTAGTTACACAGGCGAAGATGCATTTTGGTGCCCCCCACCCTCGTTTAAAATAAGGTTCATACAAACACAGAAATAATCATACAGAGACATACAGACACAGACAGAGACATACATGCAGGCATATAGACATACATACAGAGGCATACCGTCATACAGACACATACATACATACATAGACAGACATACAGAAACATACATACAGAGACATCCAGGCATACAGACACATACATACATACAGGCATACAAAGACATACACGCATACAGAGACATACATATATACAGGTATACAGAGACATACAGGCATACAGACACATACGTACAAAGACATACAGGCATACAGACACATACATTTGTACATACAGAGACATACAGGCATACGGACACATACATTTGTACATACAGAGACATACAGGCATACAGAAACATACAGACACATACATGCATACAGAAACATACATACAAAGACATACAGGCATACAGAGACCTACATACATACATACAGAGACATACACACATACAGAGACATACACAATTACATACTAGTTCAATCTTGTCCCCTGGATGCATGCTGTCTGGCTCCTTGGAGTCCTGTCCTGCAGCCCAGCCCCATCACAGGGCACCAGCCGCGCTGTGTGGTACACAGGGAGCAGGGATATGATGTCATTCATATCCTCGCCCCCTCCAACACATGGCGGCGGGCACCTGGTCGCAGGGGTTGCAGGGCTGTGACCCCTGCGACCGCGGTATGTACGCCAGTGCATGCAGATGCACACACAATTAAAGGACCACTACAGACACCCAGATCACATCAGCTCAATGAAGTGGTCTGGGTGTCAGGTCCCTCTAGTTTTAACCCTGCAGCTGAAAACATAGCAGTTTCAGAGAAACTGCTATGTTTCACCGAGGGTTAATCCAGCCTCTAGTGGATGTCTCACTGACAGCCGCTAGAGGAGCTTCCGCTATTCGAAAACACTGAACGCCCATAGGAAAGCATTGAGTAATGCTTTCCTATGGGCGGTTTGAATGCATGCGCGGCAAGAGCATTCGGAGCTGAGAGGCGGAGGGATCCCCAGCGCCAAGGGAGTCCGGCGCTAGAGAAAGGTAAGTGCTGAAGACACACACACTCTCACGAACAGATGCAAACACACCAGCTAACAGACACACACATTTACTGACAGACACACTCAGCGACAGACATACACACACTCACTTACAAAACATACACTCTCACTGACAAACACTCACTAACAGACATCAAACAGACTCACTAATACACACACAAACACACTCAGTAAGAGACACACAGTAACACACTTACTGACACTCACTAGCAGACACACTCACTCACTGACACTCACTAGCAGACACACTCACTGACACTAGCAGACACACTCACTGACACTAGCAGACACACTCACTGACACTAGCAGACACACACACTGACACTAGCAGACACACACACTGACACTAGCAGACACACACTGACACCCACTAGCAGACACACACACTGACACCCACTAGCAGACACACACACTGACACTCACTAGCAGACACACACACTGTCACTCACTGACACTCACACACACTAACACTCACACTAACACATGTTTTTGTTTTTTTTAATTTAATCCCTCAGCCTCCTTACCTTTTTGGAGTGCTGAAGGGATTACCTGGGGTCCAGTGGTGCTGCTGGGCTCCTGGGCTCCTTGGCTGGCTGGCTCCCTCCCTGGCTGGCTGGCTGGCTGGCTCCCTCCCTCGCTGGCTGGCTCCCTGGCGGGCGCGAGGGAGCACTCTTCCCATGTGTGCTTCCTCTTCAGCTCCCTCGCGCACCGCGTAGGGATGCCGGCGCCGGAAGATGACGTCATCTTCCGGCTCCGGTATCAGTATGCGGCGCGCGAGGGAGCTGAAGAGGAAGCACACACGGGAGAGTGCTCCCTCGCGCGCCCGCAGAACCGGGCGCTCGGCCACGCTACAACAGGTCGTCGGTTGGAGGGGAGCGCAGTGCGCTTCCCTCCTTCCGGTCAGCCTGATTTTGCGCCCCCAGGGCCGGTGCGCCCTAAGGCGGCCGCCTGGGCCGCCTTATGGTAGCGCCGGCCCTGGCTATAATCATTATACTCCCTTGGATTCTCTGAGCTCTTTTAAGAGCTATTCAAGCTTGATTCTCTGGAGGAAGAGAGGTTCACCCACTGGAACCTGGAGCCTTGTCGTAGGTCCAGAGTGGGTAGGAGACGGCGGGACCTCATCCAAGCTGCAGCGGTTGTGGAGTCTTCAGTGCTTATGGTGTCTGGTGGAGTGCTTGGAGCCTTCGGTGAGCACTAGGAGCATCAGTCGGCGGAGGTACAGGAAGTTTCGTTACAGCTTTTAAATGAGAATTACAGGTCATGTGATCCATTTTTTAGACGTATTTATATGTTTATACCTATTTCTACCATCCTGCTGAGACTTTGTTTTAATACTTAGTTAGGTCAAATCCTTGATCTCATACAAGGCTATCTTGCTACAAGTCTCAGACAGATTCTGTTGGTTGTTATTTCCACCAACACATACTCTTTTAAAAAAAAATAAAAAAATATTTCCAAGGTTTTTTTTAACCCCATTTATGCCTGTTTCTATTAAAAGTTAAGTTTTAAATATTCATAGAGGTTGCACTTTTTCGTTATGTACCCCCTTTTATGGTTTATTCTCCAATTTCCCCTAACCAGTAGGGAAACCCACTCTTGAGGATATTTTATTATAATCCTATTTTTTCCTGCTCTCCCTTTGCCTTTTGTATGATAGATGAAATATTAACATAGTTGTAGCGGAGAGGTAGTATAATCCACAGTATCTCCGCTGGGTAACAGGAACAGCATAAAATAAACCAGGCAAATAATTACAGCATACAATAATCCCGGTAGTGTTGTAAGAATCCTTCCTTCCCAAGAACTAGACGACACATAGGCTGGGAGTCAACTGAGCTTTTTTTTTTTTTTTTAATTCTTTATTTTTGCAGTGCGCATAAAGGGTTACAAGCAGGCATGAGGTGCCCCAAAAGCAGTCCTCAGGCATTTTCTCCGCACAACATGCGGGGCAATTGATTATCAGGCACATTTTTTATAATTATTTGCTCCATGTATTCAATTGGTGAGAGTAGTTTTAAACTGTGAGTAGGCTTGAACATTGTTTAAACTAGTCTTAAGCATTGGTCGCTTTAAACATTGGTCGCTTTAAACATTTGTCGCTTTAAACATTTGTCGCTTTAGACATTGTCGCTTTAGACATTTGTCGCTTTAAACATTTGTCAACTGAGCTTTTAATCACAGGTCACAGTATTTATGGGATTTCCCATGCAAGGGGTTTCCCTACTGACATTACAAGGGTTGTACAGTAGGGGACTACATGGGGAACTTAACAACCTGGACATTTCTCCCATCATGCACTGCTGTACGAGAGGGATACTCCCACTAGAATATACAGTTAAGTGGATTATCCCTCCATGCAGCAGAACTGACATTTTACATTAAAATACATAACTTGTACAATATTCGTTATATTTAAACGCATGGACATTTGGTAGATAGCTGGGGTCTGAGCGCACATTTCGTGAAAGTACTGCTCAGATCCCAGCATAAATAACCAAACGCTGCACGAAACAAACATTAAGTTTAAGTTACCTTCAAACTACCGATTGACTTTACCGAAGGACCGGGGCTCCCGAATGGCTTGGAAGTCCAGCGGTATTCGTGCCGTCGAGTAGCCGATTTTAGTTTCAGTCGCTCGACGACCAAATACCGCTGGGCTAACAAAGGATCCAAAATGTCCGACTGCCGCGTGGTCGGTAGCCGAACGGCGGCCACCCTGAATCCTTCTAATTACCGATTGCAACAATGTTGCAATCCTTAATGGGAGTCACACGACCTCCTGTGTGTGGTCTCCCTTCGGTAGTTTGTTTGTTTTACAAACAGTGTTGAAATTCACTGTTTGTGAAACTATTGTATGAATGCTGGTGGCTTTCATGCCGCCAGCATACGAATGCTATTGTTTGCATGGAATACATTATACAGACATACACTTGGTTCTTAAAGCGATATACACACATTGAGGGAAATACAGTTTAAAGTGGCTAATTTTGCCACAATAGTTAATCTTTCTAGTGTTTTGTTTTAGAAATACACATCCTTCTTTTAACAAGATCTGACAGCCATTGTGAAAATTAGGGATTATTCTAGTCTTGGTGAAGAAATAATCTAAAGAGAGGAAGCGAATATTTACTTTACCTTCTTTACTGAAACCTCCAGCAGCAAAGAAATAGTTAACAAAACTTTTCAGAAACAACCAATCAGAACAAAGAACAGTAGAACAAGACACTCAGGCAGACCCTCCCACTTCCTCTTTCTTTGATGAGGTTGAGCAGAAGAGCATAAAATACAACTGAGCCAATCTGTAGCAGGCACAATCAAACGAGAAACCGCCAGAACCAAAAGAAATCCCGATCACACTGCAAGGAAAAAGAAACATCGTGAAAGTAAACTGCCAAGGCAGAATGTCATACAAAACACACTGTAGTACATTAACCCCTTAAGGACGGAGCCAAATGTACACGTTGTGAACGAAACAAAATGTAAACAAAACCTGCCATTTGCGCTATATGTCTGTCCAACCGTAATTCACCTCTTTCATATTAAATGCACCCCCCCTTATTATATATCATTTTATTCAGGGGAAACAGGGCTTTCATTTAATATCAAATATTTAGCTATGAAACAGAATTTAATATGAAAAAAATATAAAAAAATGGGAGAAAATAAGATTTTTTTAGTTCTACATGACATTTTAACTGTCAATGTCATAATACTGTTTGCTTTTACTGCAATAAAATACACATATTTGTATTCAGCAAAGTCTCACGTTTAAAACAGTACCCCCTATGTACAGGTTTTATGGTGTTTTGGGAAGTTACAGGGTCAAATATAGCGTGTTACATTTGAAATTGAAATTCGCCAGATTGGTTACGTTGCCTTTGAGACTGTATAGTAGCCCAGGAAATAAATTTACACCCATAATGGCATACCATTTGCAATAGTAGACAACCCAAGGTATTGCAAATGGGGTATGTCCAGTCTTTTTTAGTAGCCATTTGGTCACAAACACTGGCCAAAGTTAGCGTTAGTATTTGTTTGTGTGTGAAAAATGCAAAAAACGCCAATTTTGGCCAGTGTTTGTGACTAAGTGGCTACTAAAATGACTGGACATACCCCATTTGCAATACCTTGGGTTGTCTACTATTGCAAATAGTATGCCATCATAGGGGTAATTTTCATTCTTGGGCTACCATAGGGTCATAAAGGCAACGTAAGCAATCTGGCGAATTTTAATGTGAAAAAAATGAAACACAAGCCTTATATTTGACGCTGTAACTTTTGAAAACCCCATAAAACCTGTACATGAGGGGTACTGTTGTACTCGGGAGACTTCGCTGAACACAAATATTTGTGTTTCAAAACAGTAAAAAGTATTGCAGCAATAATATCGTCCGTGTAAGTGCTGTTTGTGCGTGAAAAATGCAAAAAAACATCACTTTTACTGGCGATATCATCGTTGTAATACATTTTACTGTTTTTAAACACTAATATTTGTGTTCAGCGAAGTCCCCCGAGTAGAACAGTACCCCCCATGTACAGGTTTTATGGTGTCTTGGAAAGTTATAGGGTTAAATATTGTGCTAGCAAATTAAATTCCCTTTACTTTCGGCATGGGTTGTCAGGCAAGTCCCGCTAATTGTAATTAATTAAGATACCCAATTATGTAAAAATATTACATAAATATATATGTAGAATTAATATATGTGTATATATATATATATATACGTATGTGAATATATATGTATATATATATATATTTATTTATTTTTTAATATTTTTATTTATATTTAGGTATATATATAGTGATATATACGTATATATTTATGTATATAGATATATATATATTATTTCGTTCTACGTGTTTTTTGATATAAATATATATATTAATATCACAATACAGTTAGAACGAAATAACACACATCTATATATTTTGTAATTATTTTTTTTTAATCATTTTATTTATTTTATTTTTTAACGTATTTACATGTTTAATTTTTTTACATTATATATAAATATATATATAACAATAATTATATATATATTTAATCAGTATCAGTCTACGTGTAATTTGATATATATATATATATATATATATATATATATAATAATAGTAAAATACACCTATACAGTGTACGTGTGTGTAGGTATATGTGTGTATATATATACTTAGATCATATATATATAATATATATATGATCTAAGTATATATTATTATTTTTTTACACTTTTAACATTTATTTTATTTTATTTTCAGCCAGCAGGGGGACCACCTGTCATTACAGGCAGTCCCCCTGCTGCCAATACAGAAGCCAGCTATCCCTGCCATGTGATTGTGAGGTCCTCGCAAGGACCTCACTCTCACATGGTCGGGGGGGACCGGAGGAGGAAGATCTGCCGCGGGGGGGCTCCCTGGGAGTCCCCCCAACCGCGATCGCCGGCGTGGGACCGCCGGCGACCGGGTAAGTAAGGAAAGACCGGAGGGCGTACTATTACGCCCGGCGGCATTTAGAGCCGCCTATAATAGGACGTAATAGTACGCCCTCCGGTCTTAAGGGGTTAAGACATAATGAATAAACTCCAATAGGCAACTATCATTAAATCACAGTAAAATTAAACCAAACACATGACAGAAACAATGCAATATCACAACAATACCCCCAAAATAACCCACAATCCAGGGAGGTAAACGTCAAAACAAACAGGGGGGAAAATATTCGCCTCCCGTCTTTAATAAAATTTAGATTATTCCTTCACCAAGGCTAGAATAATCCCTAATTTTATGGCAAGACAGGAAGCTTCATATTTGCCATTTTAACGCCCAGACATAAACGCAGAAGACACATTGTAGCGCGAACGATAACAAAACGTTTGGAAAATCGACTCCATAGACCAATCTGTGTCTAGGAGAAAATCCATAAAGGACCCACCGGATACCAGAGTCACCAATACTGCCGTGCCTCGAAGGATCTCTCCATGCCTGCAGAGGTAGAGAGCCAGAGACTGCCTAACACGGACGCACATATAAAATCAATAGCCACCCACGGGCAGAGAAATGAAAAAAACAAGTCACCGTTGTCGACGAAGTGCCCTTCGCCACTTGGTCCTTCGCCCTTCGCCTGCTTGCCAGCCTCCTCCCCTGTGACTATGACTCTTTGATGTATTTGGCTTTAAAGCCCCTATTCTACCTTCAGACAGACTATTTATGTAGGTTGCTTTATTTCTTTTATGTTTTAGTCACCCTGTACCCATTATAGGTGCAGGGTGTGTGTAATGTAATTGTTTATAGTGTGTGTGTCTACTGTGAAATGTATTGCCTGCTCTCCTGTACAGGTTTGCTACCAACTAGGTGGATTTGGCTATGGAGCTTGTCTAGTGCCCTCTGTTGGTAGCAACAGCAATATGCACTACCTGAATAGCAAGACTGGTTCATTTGCATATTCGGGTAGATTTGCATATTGCTAATTCTGCAGGCACGTGAGATATTTTCTGTAAAATATTGTCTCCCCCACCCCTTTAAAAACATGCGTTTTCACATCAATGTTAATATAATGACCATATGGGCTAGTCCCAAGTAAAATACAGTTTTAGACAGTTCTTTTTGATCCCTCAAAATGTAGCCTTGTCTCGTTATTGGAGGGAGCAGTTATAATCACACTAGGGATTGCTATGCTCTGCATACTCCTCTGAGCTTACATCACTTAGCTCTTTTAAGAGCTTGTTCCTGATATGCTCTCTTTGGAGGAGAAGTCTTCCCCACACAGTCCTGGAGGACAGAAGCTGATCCAGGGTGGAAGGAAGATGGCGAGACTCCAGTCAAGCTACGGCGGTTGCAGAGTCTGCGGTGGTTGTGGTCCTCGGCGCAAGCAAGGAAGCGTCCATTAACGGAAGGTTCCATTACAACCTTGATATAGGTCCATAGACAACGAGCCATCCATTGATGTGGCCCATCAGTAAAATAAGAGTATGACACAGACAAAGAAATAAACTTTGTTCTGCGAGATACTGAAAAATGAAAGATCGGCAGGGGAGAAAGAGAAAAAAAAAACGTCCACGTTAATAGTGCAAACATCTGAGAGCGATAGGAAAACACGAAACAGAGGAGAAAAGCTGACGGGGAGATTAATCTCCGTTAACTAGTTAGTACCCAAGGAAACAAAAGATGACCGATACGTCCCAGAAGAAGGTGACTTCACCTGGCTAGCAGCGTACAAGTTGTCAGCCTTGTCGAAATGTAGTTTAAAAGGCTAGGGGTCTGAGCTGTGTTTCTCCAGAAAATGCTGAGACACGCTATGGTTTATAAAGCCTATTTTAATATTGTCATGTTAGGAGTAAGGAGAATTGTGTAATGATATAGAGGTGTTTAATTTATCCGAAAAAGTTTTAACCGATGCACAGATAAAAGTTGTTTTTTTTTTTGTTTTTTTTTTAAATTCTTTATTTTTGTTGTGCATAAAGATATGACAACGCGTATGTGGTACCCCAACGGCATTCCACAAACTTTTCAATGACAGTTATAACAGTGGGGTACATGGTAGTACTTGCACAATTTTATATTAACATGAGTGGTCCGTTCTATTACTAATAGCTTGTATGTGGGTATATTACATGAGACAATAGATGTAATTAAGGTCATGTATAGTGTTTATAGAAGTACAAGCACATTTTTATTAGTTAAGAAGCTCACGTTTAGACATAACGAGAGGCGTTTAAGTGTTGTATGATTCTAGCTCAGATTAGATGATCTAGCAATATCACAATACAATGCATACTTTTTTTTTTTTTTTTTTTTTTGAGCCCCCAGCATAGACACAGGTTTACCTAACTTGTCTAGGGTATGTGTAAAGGCTTGTCACCGCTAGGTAGTTAGACACAATGTTAAGCATACACAAGTATTTTTACGCTATCTGGATGCAGGAAAATTTTCGCTGAAAGCCTAAATATAACTCACTAACTCTTTAAACGAAGAAGCTAAGTCAACGCCTATGGGAAATAAATAGCAGTAATAGATTACGTTGTGAGCTTGGTTTGTTTCAGGTGCACCTTCCCCTTCGGTTGCCCCAGTCTCTCCGATGGCAGGAGCTGAGAGTTATGTAGGGATCTGCACGGTTGGGCTGCTTCAGGAGGCAGGGGGTTAATTTTGTGCGGTACATGTGCTACTCAATAAGCACGGAGTAGTGCAAGTCCTGGATCAAGGGGAGCGATAGTCTGCCACTACCGGGGGTGACCATGGGAAATTCCAATTCAATTCTCAGAAGTCACATCATCTGCTTACAGTCACAATCCCACTAATTAATCTTCTCGTCTGTAGGTTGGTAGCAAAATAGTAGCTTTATTTAAGGGACCCACTCGATTTCCATGCCAGGTTTTGTAAACTGCTTCACTCTCATGAATTTCCTGCAAACAATCTTGCTTAAGGAGATTTAGTGACATCTCCAAATCCCTGTTGAGACCATGCTGGATATGGCTTTTACTTGAAAATTTTCCTTGTGTTTCCTGTCGGCTCTTGCAAAGTCTGAAGCAAGGAAAATTTTTCTTCTTGAATATTTTTCCCGAGCCAGACAGATTAAGCAGATAATGAGTACAACAGCGACATGCCTCTTAGTATTTCGGTAACGGTTACTTTTTACTTAATGCAGTCGGCGCACGTGGCGCCCGCCATCTTGGAGGCAGCGATCAGGTTCCCCGGCCTCAGATGCAGGATCTCGCTTATGGTCACCGGGTGAGGACCGGGATCACCCCCCGGTCCATAGGGGGGGGAACGGAGCCGGGTCTGAGCCGATCAGTGCTTTTGGCCGGGCTCAGTGGTGCAGGATAGCGAGGCAGCGGCCGTCTGCCTCGCTCACCGCCGGAGAGGGCCCGGGTTATGGCACCGCGTTTCTCTCCCCTGGGGGACTGTAGCTCAGTGAGCCAGCCTCTCCCCAGGTCCATCTGTACCGCGGCATTGGGCATCGGTGCCGTCGGTTCGCTTCTGGCGAAAAATATACGAAGTTTTAGCGTGTTCTCCGTTGTGCTGGGCCGGAGCCGCTCTGACTTGCGACCGTCCAGGTCGGCGGCCCGGCCCCGCCCCCCACAGATAAAAGTTTTAACCAAGGGTTTTAAATTTGCGCCAAGCTGCTCTTTAAATAAATGAGACTTTTGGTGATCTTAACCGTTTTAGTCGTAAGTTATGTCTTAAAAAGTTTTTTTAAAAGGAAAGACTTAGAACCCAATATGGCTGTTGCACCATTTTTGTCAAGTGAGGATAGTTTGGGTATTGTACACACAGATTTGAAAAAGAAATCCAATTTCTATCCTTCATTTCTTAAATCAGATTCGATGAAAGTCTTTGAAAAGGCATGCTTGGAAGACATATATAAGATAAAACCTCTTTCCAAGCATAGCCTCAATTTAGCATTTGAGGAGAAAAAGAGTCTAGACGAACTAAAAGACGATCCATTGATAGTTATCAAACCGGACGATAAAGGCGGGGGGGTGGTCATAATGGACACAACCAAATATCTACAGGAAATAGAAAAACAACTTGAGGATATTAATACATTTAAGAAATTAAAATAAGATCCTTCACAAGAGATTAAGAAAAAATACCAAATTCTCTTGGACCAAGGAGAGAAAGATGATATTCTAAACAAAGGAGAATTATCTTTTTTATCCTTGGACCACCCACGCATACCGGTAATTTATATATTACCTAAATTACATTCCCTTTAACCCACCAGGACGCCCCATAATATCGGGTATAAAGTACATTTTATCACCTTTGTCTCAGTACATAGACTTCCACCTTCAGCCTCTAGTTAAAAAATGTTCATCTTATCTTCAGGACTCAATGAGTTTGCTTAACATTCTTAATGATTTTAAATGGGAAGATGATTATCTCCTCATTACATGCGATGTAACTAGTCTTTACACTATTATCGAACACGAGAAGGGGTGTGAGGCAACTGATTTTTATTTACAGGAATCCAAAAATATAATGCCACCCAACGTAATTTTATTTTAGACGGTATACGTATGATCTTAAATAAAAAAAAATTCTGGTTCAAAGGTGACTTCTTTTTACAGATTAGAGGCACAGCCATGGGGACCAGGTTCGCACCGAGCTATGCCAATTTGTTTATGGCTTATTGGGAACAAACCTTTATTTACCAAGAGCACAGCTTTGGTGCGAACCTGGTCCTATACAAAAGATATATCGACGACATTTTTATCATTTGGAAAGGGGTCTGGTGACCTTTTTAATACTTTTTTTAAACTCTCTCAACCAAAATGATTGGGGGATTAGTTTAACAAAAAGTGTGAGTGATACAAGCATTGATTTTTTAGATCTTAATATTTATGTTTGTAATATTTTTTTAACCACTCGCACTTTTTTTAAACAAGTCGATATTAACAGTTATATTGAGGTTAGCAGTTGCCATCACAAACCCTGTCTGTCAAATATTCCCAGGGGACAATTCCTAAGGCTACGTAGGAACTGCACAAACCAACAAGACTTTGCAGATCAGGCATGCCTGTTAAAGAAACAATTTATACAAAAAGGATATGATAAGAAGGTTTTAGATACCCAGATCCAAGAAATATCTGCATTAAACAGATCTCCCCTTCTGAAGTATAAGAAAAAACCAAATGTGCTAACAGATAAAAAGGAACAGATCCCTCTCATTTTTAACTATTCGAGTAATGTAGGGGTGATTAAAAAGATTATAAATAAAAATTGGAACATCCTAAGTCAGGATGAGGAAATACACGATTTTTTAGGTCCAAAGCCCAAATTTATTTTTAGAGGAGCAAGGAATTTTAAACAAATTTTAACTAGAAGTTTTTTAGAACCAACACCTCAAAATGATAGCCATTTTTTAACGAATTGGTCAAAGAAGCAACAAGGTTTCTATCACTGCGGGATGTGTAATGCGTGTAAAAGTACAGACAAAAAAGAAAAAAATTTAATGGTTTTTAAATCTTTTAGCACTAAAAAAGAATTTAAAATTAAGCCTATGATCACGTGCCATAAAAAAAATGTAATATATCTACTAAATTGCACATGTGGCCTTCAATATGTGGGCAAAACATCGAGGCCACTAAAAGTACGGATAAATGAACACGTCAGAAATATTAAAAAAGACTTTATAAACCATAGCGTGTCTAAGCATTTTCTGGAGAAACACAGCTCAGACCCTAGCCTTTTAAACTTCTTTGCTATAGATAAAATAGATTCCCATTGGAGAGGAGGGGATCTCCCTAAAAAATGGAGTACCCAAGAAGTAAAGTGGATTTTCGAAATGCGCACTTTATTTCCCTTGGGTCTCAATATTGATTTTGAGATTAATAGTATTTTATTAAAGTTGTTATATATATATTTATTTAGAATCAGTATCTTTAGATGGAGATTATATTATCATATTAATGGTGGTATTTTACATCATTTGGAATTTCTTTGGGATGTGTATATCCATCCTGATTTTAATCCACTTTTCCTGTTCTCCTTTTTTACTATATGCATGTTTCTCTGTTTCTTTTAATATATATAGATCCGATGTCTTAGTTAAACATTATCCATGTTATATAAAAAGTGAACATGAATACCTCCTTTCACCAGTTTTTTTTAATATCTTTTTCCTCTTTTGACCCTTGCCTCTTTACCTTTGTGCAATACGAACTATTGGCAAATTGCCCTTTCTAATGATGGACATTTATGTGCCGAAATTAACCGGGAGATTGTGATAGACCGGAAAAACTTTGCAACACACATGACCGGAAATGACGTATCGGAATGTATCACGACGTCACTAAAGGAAATGACGCGACGGCAAGAGGACCGAAGGGATAATGAATTTGAACTGTATGAATTGCTATGGCTGAAAGTAATGTCGGACATGTTGGGGAGGGCTGGAGATAGAGGTACATAGTCGGAAGTGTAGCCATTTTGAGTGTGGCATAACACTTCCGGCTATGACCATATTTAGACAGGGATGGGAGCCTATTCACAGGTATTTACCATGATTAATTATATTACTTGATTTGTTGGTATATATAAGGGTTCTTGAGCCCATTGTAAAACCATATGCACTTGAGAAAGACCTATTGAGAGGTTGAAACGCGTTGTGCTGATTATATATATTTTTTATTCTGTATATATATATACTTTTTATTTTAAAATACGTTTGGAATAAAATACTTTTAAATACATACCTGTCTTGGACTTTTGGAGTGCTGCTGCAATCTGCCAATCCTAAGTTCCTGTGGATGTATACACTTTACTACCAATGGATATCTCAAGGATGAGATGAAAGGCGTTATAAGTTTAGAGCCAACTTTGAATGGGCTCTGAAAATTGTGAGTTTGAAGAAATATACTGTTTTTAAAACATTGTTTATTACAGTTCACACTATGTGTATTTTATTTACCTGTATATAGGTGTTACATACTATTTGCAGTGTGAATATCCAAGAATACCCCGTGTATAAGGTACAATTCACATTTCTTTTCTGTGTGCGCAAACCACTTCATTTTCCAGATTTTATAATATCGAAGGTATTTATATTTTAACTCTACCTTTGTATAAGTGGTCTTAGTTTGTTTTTTTTAATAATAATAGATATCAGAATCTGTTATAACTAGAA
The DNA here is from genome assembly GCF_036172605.1 of Pelobates fuscus. Lineage (NCBI taxonomy): Eukaryota > Metazoa > Chordata > Amphibia > Anura > Pelobatidae > Pelobates > Pelobates fuscus. The sequence goes on along the minus strand of NC_086318.1, from coordinate 354,370,877 downwards.
AACTAGAAAAAGTGCAGAGGCGTGCTCAGGGCCGGCCTTAGGCATTTGGGCGCCCTGTGCAAAAAATCTTCACAGCGCCCCCCCCTCCCCCACTCCTTACCCCTTCCCACACACCCTGTCACACACACACACACACAGGCAGGCAGACAGCCATACACACACACACACACACACAAACACACTCAGGCAGTCATACACACACAAACACACAGACAGACATAGAATGTGACGGCAGATAAGAACCATTCGGCCCATCTAGTCTGCCCAGACAGTCACACATAGGCAGTCACACACAAACACACACACACACACACACAGGCAGACAGCCACACACACACACACACACAGGCAGACAGCCACACACAAACACACAGGCAGACAGCCAAACACACAGAGGCAAACAGCCACACACACAGTCACACACACACAGACAAACACACACAGACAAACAGTCAAACACACACAGACAAACAGTCAAACACACACTGTCAGACAGCCACACACACACAGTCACACACAGACAGACAGACACACACAGTCACACACAGACAGACAGACACACACACACACTGGCAGACAGTCACACACACACGCAGACAGTCACACACACACACACGCAGACAGTCTCACACACACACACATAGGCAAACAGTCACACACACAGGCAGACAGCCACACACACACAGTCAGACACACACACTCACTAACAGACAAACACACTCACAGACACACACTAACAGACACATACACACACTAACATACACAGACACACACTAACATACACAGACACACACTAACATTAACACATTTTTTTAAATTTATTTAGACCCCCTCCCCAGCCTCCTTACCTTTGGGAATGCTGGGGGGGGGGATCTCTTACTCCCTGGTGGTTCAGTGGCTGCTGGGCTGGGCGGCTGGCGAGGGAGCACTTCCTCTGAGCTGTTTGCTCAGCTCCCTCGCGCGCCGCAGAGTGAGGCTGGGAGCCGGAATATGACCGCCCTGCTTATACTGCACTCTACTGGGCCACACTAATGGACATGTGGGAATGAAATGTATACTGGCGGTAAAGATTCTGAATACAAATCAATATATGCAGTGTGGTACACCAAAGATATTTTTCACAATAGCTGCTGTAACACCAAGTGTAGTCTTTCCACACATGGCACTATTGTGGGTTGGGTGATCCCCTCCCTCTGGCAACACGGCTACCGCTGAATACCCTGCTGGCCCTACAGTGTCCTGTGGTATTAATGCTGAGGGTGACCCCCTCCTGCTGACTGCACTACGGTACTTTCAATGTCCTGTTATCAACCCCTCCTACAGTCTATACTGCTGGACCTGCAGCGTCCTGTTATGTCCATAAGGAGGGTACCCCTCCCACTGATTGCGCTGCTGTTCTTACAATGTCCTGCTCTACTCATGCTAAGGGTGACCCCCTCCTGCGGACTACTCTGCTGGACCTGCAGTGTCCTGTTATGTCCATAATGAGGGTGACCCCCTCCCCCTGACTGCACTACTGTACTTACAGAGTCCAAGGATACTCATACTGAGGGTGACCACCTCTTACCTACTGCACTGCTGGACCTGCAATGTATGGTTATGGTTATGAGGGTGACCCCCTCCTGCCGTCTGCACTGCTGGACCTGCAGTGTCTTGTTATATTCATAATACGGCTGACCACTACCTACGGCACTGCTGTACCTACAGTGTCCTGCTATGTTCATGCTGAGGGTGACCCCCTCCCCTGCTGGCCTATACTGCATAGTAGGCTTGTGCTTGTTGGGTGACCCCCTCTTGCACGCTGGGTGACCCCCAGCTGGCCGCACCAGGTACCACACCGACAGTGTTACCTCTATGGCAGTTATACAATCATGGCTGACGGAACAGATTCCTGTATCCAGAAAGCCTCTGGGCCTGTCCTTGTGCCACTGGTCTCACTGCCTGAAGTCCTCATTATCAATACTGTCTGGACAAGTATTCGTCACTTGTGGCAGAATGTCTGCTAGATGAGACAATCATGTAGCGGACCGGTTATCCCGACAATGGAGAGACTCCAACAATTGGTTACTCCACCATCCGGGTACTGGACTGATTGCATTCAGTGCGAACCGTCAAACAGAGTGGTTCTTCAGTTGGTTTCTAGACCCTCAGCGAGGCGATGGACGCGTCCTCCAAGATTGGCCTCCTTCGGGGGCGTATGTGTCCCACTTTTTCTACAGAACACTTCAGGCATTGTGTCAGACCGAACTCCTGGGAGTGTCGTTTCGCTTGGTCACACCACTTCGGAGGAGTCAACCGTGATTCCCTCTCTTGTTGTCGTGGGAAGGCCGTTTACTACTCCCTGCCTCTAGGTGTCCTGTGTGGGATCCACAAGGGAATCCTGGCATGACTGGTGTCTGGAGAGATGTTTGGATCCCTGTTACGGTCTCTATCATGGCTGGTCTCAACTGCCTGGCTGAATTGTCCTCTCAGAGTAGGTCGTATGGGGCCATTTACGTCTTAGGTCAACTAGTTCGACGGCTCATGTGCCTTCTCAAGATTCTGGCATTGGTAAGGATCCCTTGGTCTGCAGTCTACCAAGAGGGGTATGCCTTACAGGAGCCCTATCTCTTGCTATTCCTCAGTTTAAGCTGTATCGCTTGTTCTGCATTTCCTTGAGGAGTGGCCTGATGACAAGGATTTGTCTTTGTGCCAGCTTTTCCACTTACGGCTCTCCCAGTATGTCTTGTATTTTTCATCGCGTTCTGATGTTCGTGGTGTTGACGTAGTATCTTTTTCCTTCTCACCGTCCGGTGTGTCTGCTTCTATTCCGCACAATTCCAATTTATATTCGTCTTCTGTGTTGTATCCCTATTCTCCAGATAGGCCACGGCTCTGTTGGCATGTTGCCCACGATCGTGTAGATCCAGGACCTTGTTCTTTCATCTTTCTGCTCATGGACAGCTGTTGATTTCTGCATACGACCGTTTAGGACTGTTTCGGCACCTTCGCTCGCTCGTTGGATTTGGTGGATTCTCTCATCGGCTGTTTGTGAGTTCCTTTGGGACACATTTGGTTCGGGGTGCTGCCAGTTCAGCAACTTTAGAAGCCGTTGGGTCCCTTCTGTTTTTTCTCTGCACCGCTGTTTGGTCTAGGGAATCGGTTTTCCGTTTCCCTTTTATTTCCGTCCTCTATATTTATTTGGGCGTTAAAATTGCAAATATGAAGCCTCCTGTCTTGCCATAAAATTAGGGATTATTCTAGCCTCGGTGAGGGAATGATCTGAATTTTATCAAAGACAGGAGGTGAATATTCCCCCCCCCCCCCCCCCCCTTTACGTTCCCTCCCTGGAATTGGGTCTTATTATTTTATGATTAATTGGGGATATTGTTATGTTTTGTGAATGCAGAGTTTTTTGTATAATAAATGTTATTTCTATTATACAGTGATGATTGTCCATGTGCGTTTTATTCGTCATGTACTATGATGTGCAAGTGATATTGTATGGATATGACATCTTGCTTTGACAGTTTACTTTCACGATGTTTTCTTTTTTCTTGCAGTGTAATACATAGTTACATAGTTACATAGCTGAAAAGAGACTTGCGTCCATCAAGTTCAGCCTTCCTCACATATGCTTTTGCTGTTGATCCAAAAGAAGGCAAAAAACCCAGTCTGAAGCGCTTCCAATTTTGCAACAAACTAGGAAAAAATTCCTTCTTGACCCCAAAATAGCAGTCAGATGTCTCCTTGGATCAAGCAGCTATTAGCCCACTAATTAGAAATTGTATCCCTGTGTGTTATGTTTTTGCAAGTATTTATCCAATTGCAATTTAAACATCTGTATAGACTCTGACAAAACCACCTCTTCCGGCAATGAATTCCATATCCTTATTGCTCTTACTGTAAAAAAAACCTTTTCTTTGCCTTAGATGAAATCTCCTTTCTTCAAGCCTAAATGTGTGACCTCGTGTCTTATGTATAGCCCTGTTTATGAATAGATTTCCAGATAATGGTTTGTACTGGCCCCGAATATATTTGTATAATGTTATCATATCCCGTCTAAGGCGCCGTTTTTCCAAACTGAAGAGATTTAAATTTTTTAACCTTTCTTCATAACTAAAATGCTCCATTCCTTTTATCAATTTTGTAGCTCGTCTCTGCACTTTTTCTAGTGCCATGATATCCTTCTTTAGAACAGGTGCCCAAAATTGCACAGCATATTCAAGGTGTGGTCTTACTAGCGATTTATAATTTATATTTTCATCTCGAGAATTTATGCCCCTATTTATACATGACAAAACCTTACTGGCCTTAGCAACGGCAGATTGACATTGCATATTGCTACCTAATTTGTTGTCTATAACAATTCCCAAATCCTTCTCGTGTGTGGTTATCCCTAGTTCACTACAATTTAGGGTGTAAATTGCTTGTGCATTCTTAACCCCGGAGTGCATAACTTTGCATTTTTCTACGTTAAATTTCATCTGCAATTTTAGTGCCCAGTCCCCCAATCTATCCAAATCCCTCTGCAGCAAAGCAATATCCTGCTCACATTTTATTACTTTACAAAGTTTTGTGTCATCTGCAAACACTGATACATGGCTTTCAATGCCCATTTCAAGATCATTTATAAATATGTTAAATAGAAGCGGTCCCAAAACAGAACCCTGAGGGACACCACTTACCACTTTTGTCCAGCTTGAAAATTTACCATTTCTGACAACTCGCTGTACTCTATCCTTAAGCCAATGTTCTACCCAAGAACAAGAATATTCATCTAGACCAATTTCTTTTAGTTTGAAGACTAACCTATTGTGAGGAACCTTATCAAATGCCTTGGCAAAATCCAAGTAGATCACATCCACTGCAACACCCTGATCTATATTTCTACTTACTTCTTTGTAGAATGCAATTAGGTTAGTTTGACATGACCTATGTTTCAGAAAACCATGCTGATTATTGCTAACAACACAGTTCTTCCCAATTAATTCCTGAATATTTGTCAGGATCGGGTCAGGGATCCAACACGCAGAGTACAAAGAGTAGCAGATACGTATACCGGACCTTAGAATGGCCGGACTTAACGTAAAACTACGTATAGAGTGGTCAGTGACAAGCCGAGGTCGAGGGAACGAGAAGACAGGTAAGCGAGAGACAAGCCGGGTCAAGGATAACAGAAAGACAGGTAAGTAAATAACAAAGCCGGGTCAGAACCAAAAGACAAGAGAATAACAGAGCACTGTGTGACTAGGCAGACTAGAACCACGACAGGGCAATGAGTAAATGAGAGAGACACTGTTAAATACCCTGGTTAGGGAGAGAAGACACGCCTCCGGCGAGTCCTGATTCGTCTCCACAGATTTGAGTGACAGACCGCTCCGGGTTGGCGTCATGACGTCGGCTTCCGGGCTTCCTGCTATAAAAGGAAGTGACTCCCTCGCGGCCGGCGTTTGCAAGACCGGGTGAACCGCGAGGAACCGAGGAGACATGCCGTCCGGACGGATAAACTTCTAAGTCTCTACCTCTCTCAGAGGTAGAGGCTTCAGGTACCCTGACAATATTATCCCTTAATAGCCGTTCAAATAATTTCCCAGTCACAGAAGTTAAGCTCACAGGTCTATAATTTCCAGGCAAGGATTTTGAAGCTCATTAATATTTACATTTGGTGGTTTATAACATATCCCAACCAATAACGTATTTCCCTTTGTTTGCCCCAAGCAGATATCTACCCATAAAGCTTCCACATTTTCCTCGTCACACTCCACATGCCTAAGATTTGACTTGAACTCATGGCTGACATACAAACATACCCCACCACCCTTCTTGTTTTTCCTATCCCTCCTAAATAATGTGTACCCATTTAAGTTAACTGCCCAGTCATGTGTCTCATCCCACCATGTTTCTGTTATGCCTATTATATCGTATTGTTTAGTGTATGCTATTGCCTCTAGTTCCCCCATTTTGTTATATAGGCTCCTTGCATTAGTAAGCATACATTTAAAGGGACACTATAGTCACCTGAACAACTTCAGCTTAATGAGGTTGTTTAGGTGAGTGCTACAGCTACCCGGAGCCTTTTTCTTGTAAGCACTGTATTTTCTGAGAAAATGCAGTGTTTACATTAGAAGCTTGGAACACCTCTTGTTGCAGTCAATCAGACGGCCACCAGAGGGACTTCCGAGTTCAGAGGCCCTAAAAAGGCCTCTCGTCCGATGCATTCTGGGTGAATGCATCAGACGGGCTATCAGCACACAAAGCACTGTGAACGCGCTTTGTGTGCTGACAGCCTGTCAGCACTGCTGTGGGCGTGGCTTCAGCTGACAGCTGAAGCCCGAACCCACAGGGATGCTGTCCGGCCACAATAGTGGTTGAAGGGGGGGGGACCTACTCTCCTCCCCCCCCCGGCCCCCACCCCTGAGCGGTGGGTGGGGGCCCTAAAAATAAGGGGGGCACATACTGCCCCCCCGGCCCCCACCCCTGTGCGGCGGGTGGGGGCTCTAAAATTATCAATAAGGGGGGACCTATTGTCCCCCCCCGGCCCCCACCCCTGTGCGGTGGGTGGGGGCCTTAAAATAAAAAATAAGGGGGGGACCTACTGCCCCCCCCCGGCCCCCACCCCTGAGCGGTGGGTGGGGGCCCTAAAATTCACAATAGGGAGGGGACCTACTGTCCCCCCCCCGGCCCCCACCCCTGTGCGGCGGGTGGGGGCCCTAAAATTCACAATAAGGGGGGGGGACCTACTGCCCCCCCCCGGCCCCCACCCCTGAGCGGTGGGTGGGGGCCCTAAAATTATCAATAGGGGGGGACCTATTGTCCCCCCCCGGCCCCCACCCCTGAGCGGTGGGTGGGGGCCCTAAATACAAAGGGGGTGGGGACCCTAGTTAACCCTCTCCCCCCCACCCCCCCTCCCCAAAAAAAAACTTATCTCCCTACCTACCCCCCTCACCCTAAAATAATGAGGGGGGACCCTTTAACTAAAAACCTGTAAAGAAAAAAAAAATAAGATAAAAACAACTTACCATTCGATGTTTTCTTTCTTCTAAAATCTTCTTTCTTCAGCCCCAAAAAAGGCCAAATAAAAATCCATAATAACCGACGGAATAAAAAAAAAAAAAAAAACCCGAGCGCAAAAAAAATAATCCATCTTCACCCATGGAGGGCTCCGCGCAGACTGAGCTCCGCAGGGCGGGGGAAGGCTTATAAAGCCTTGCCCCGCCCTGCAATTAGGCTAAGAACACTCTGATTGGTGGGTTTAAGCCAATCAGAGTGCTCTTTGTCATTTTACAAGCGTGGGAAAATTCCAAAGAACTTTCCCACGCTTGTAAAATGACAAAGAGCACTGTGATTGGATGGCTTGAAATCCATCCAATCACAGTGCTCTTTGTCATTTTACAAGCGTGGGAAAGTTCTTTGGAATTTTCCCACGCTTGTAAAATGACACAGAGCACTGTGATTGGATGGATTTCAAGCCATCCAATCACAGTGCTCTGTGTCATTTTACAAGCGTGGGAAAATTCCAAAGAACTTTCCCACGCTTGTAAAATGACAAAGAGCACTGTGATTGGATGGCTTGAAATCCATCCAATCACAGTGCTCTGTGTCATTTTACAAGCGTGGGAAAATTCCAAAGAACTTTCCCACGCTTGTAAAATGACACAGAGCACTGTGATTGGATGGCTTGAAATCCATCCAATCACAGTGCTCTGTGTCATTTTACAAGCGTGGGAAAATTCCAAAGAACTTTCCCACGCTTGTAAAATGACACAGAGCACTGTGATTGGATGGATTTAAAGCCATCCAATCACAGTGCTCTGTGTCATTTTACAAGCGTGGGAAAATTCCAAAGAACTTTCCCACGCTTGTAAAATGACAAAGAGCACTCTGATTGGCTTAAACCCACCAATCAGAGTGTTCTTAGCATAATTGCAGGGCGGGGCAAGGCTTTATAAGCCTTCCCCCGCCCTGCGGAGCTCAGTCTGCGCGGAGCCCTCCATGGGTGAAGATGGATTATTTTTTTTTGCGCTCGTTTTTTTTTTTTTTTTTTTTTTAATTGCGTCGGTTATTATGGATTTTTATTTGGCCTTCTTTGGGGCTGAAGAAAGAAGATTTTAGAAGAAAGAAAACATCGAATGGTAAGTTGATTTTATCTCATTTTTTCTTTTTTTACAGGTTTTTAGTTAATGGTCCCCCCTCATTATTTTTAGGGTGAGGGGGGTAGGTAGGGAGATATTTTTTTGGGGGGGGGGAGGGTTAACTAGGGTCCGTCCCCCCTTTGTATTTAGGGCCCCCACCCACCGCTCAGGGGTGGGGGCCGGGGGGGACAATAGGTCCCCCCCTTATTGATAATTTTAGGGCCCCCACCCGGCGCTCAGGGGTGGGGGCCGGGGGGGGGGGACAGTAGGTCCCCCCCCCTTATTGATAATTTTAGGGCCCCCACCCGCCGCTCAGGGGTGGGGGCCGGGGGGGACAGTAGGTCCCCCCCTTATTGATAATTGTAGGGCCCCCACCCGCCGCTCAGGGGTGGGGGCCGGGGGGGGGGGACAGTAGGTCCCCCCCTCATTGATCATTTTAGGGCCCCCACCCGCCGCTCAGGGGTGGGGGCCGGGGGGGGGCAGTAAGTCCCCCCCCTCATTGATAATTTTAGGGCCCCCACCCGCCGCACAGGGGTGGGGGCCGGGGGGGACAGTAGGTCCCCCCCTTATTGATAATTTTAGGGCCCCCACCCGCCGCTCAGGGGTGGGGGCCGGGGGGGGGACAGTAAGTCCCCCCCCTCATTGATAATTTTAGGGCCCCCACCCACCGCACAGGGGTGGGGGCCGGGGGGGGACAGTAGGTCCCCCCCCTTATTGATAATTTTAGAAAGCGAGCTGAGCTGTCAGTCAGACAGCTCAGCTCGCGAACGCGCATTCCGCGCACATGCGCGGTAAAGCGCTCAGGTTCTTCATAGGGCGGCATTCAATGCCGCTCTATGAAGAACGCGATTGGTGCAGCGCGAAGCCGTCCCATTGGGCCCCGCGATTTCGTCATTTTGACGAAAAAGGGGGCGCGGCCTAGCGGGGAGCTCGGCGCTGGAACGGAGGTAAGTTTTTAATATAAAAACACCTCGAAATTTATTTTTAATAAATGAAAGTACATATAAAAGCAAGAAGGAAGGCTGGGGGACCTGTCTTTCTTGCTTTTATATGGTGACTATAGAGTCCCTTTAATATTACCATTTGTACTTTTTGTGAATCAATATTACATACCTCCTCTGTTCTGAGCTTCCCCCTCCCCCATCTCCACCCCCATTGTTCTGAGCTAAGGCCCATCTCATTTCTATCCTATCTCCATTTTCTAGATTGCTTTGAGCCTCCCCCCTACTACTAGTTTAAAATCTCCTCCAACCTTCTAGCCATCCTATCCCCCAGCACAGCAGACCCTCTTCCGTTTAGGTGCAATCCTTCACGACTATACAGGTTGTACCCAAGCGCAAAATCGTCCCAGTGCTCTAAAAACCCAAAACCCTCTTTCCTGCACCAAGACTTCAGCCACGCATTGACCTCTCTAATCTCCCGCTGCCTTTCTGCTGTAGCGCGCGGCACAGGTAATATTTCTGAAAATATTACCTTGGAGGTCCTTTTCTTTAGCTTACTTCCTAGATCCCTGAACTCACTCTTTAGGACCTTCCATTTTCCTCTGACTTTGTCATTTATGCCAAAATGGACCATGACAGCTGGGTCATCCCCAGCCCCTCCCAATAATCCCTCCACTCTGTCGGCAACATGCGGACCCGAGCACCCGGGAGACAGCAAACTGTCCGGTTGAGTCGATCAGAGTGGTAATCTGCTTTCCCTCTGGGTTTGACGATTGTTTCTCTGGATGTGCCTGCTACAAGGTAGATGTGTTGGTTTCCTTGCTCTCCTGCTCGACCTCATCAAAGAAAGAGGAAGTGGGAGGGTCTGCCTAAGTGGTTTTATACTGCTGTTGTGTTGTTCTGATTGGTTGTTTTGAAAAGTTCTGTTAACTATTTCTTTGCTGCTGGAGGTTTCAGTAAAGAAGGTAAAGCAAATATTTGCCTCCTGTCTCTAATAAAATTTAGATTATTCCCTCACCGAGGCTAGAATAATCCCTAATTAGACTATATTAATCATACCACTCTGCAAACTTAAATGAATACTGAGTAGTTTCTGATTTAATAAAAACATTTTACATTTTTTTTTCTTCTAAGGTTAAAAAATTATTCATTATTGCAGGTGTTAGTGTAATCATATGATGTTTAACTATCACGAATCAATTATGTGAAGATACATTATTAAAATCAGATAATCTGGCCACTGCTTGGGTTTAATCTAAAAGTAAATGTCCAGTAGATATAAAGGGATCCCCTGGACTGCAAGGAAGGGGAGGCATGACTGCTGCCCTGCAGTAAGGGGTGGGATGTATATAGATACATAGTTGCTAAAAGATAGTTGGTATAAGAAAGGGTGCAGAAGGGGAGGGTACTCACCAGTGCAGAAGGAGCAGGCTGGAACAGTTTCCAGAGTCCCTTTAGCCTTCTGCTGTGTAAGAGAAAAAAAAGAGAGAAAAAGTATTATTAATTCAGAGTAGCTTAGGGCCTGTTTGCTTTCAGTTATACTCCAGGCCGTTCCTTCACGATGGCTGCGGTGTCAAGGGATGCGCTGCTCGGTATGCTGCAGGCCTACCTGTCTTCACATGGATGGCCGGTCTTCCCCAGGTCTGAAGAGGAGCAGCCGGTGGCGGAGAGTCCTTCTCTGGCCAGCGGTAGGGGGCCGAGGCTTTCCAGGCCTCCTACTCGCCTTTCCCCAAGTCCAGTGTGACAAGGCGGCGTATCGGAGGTCGGGACCAGCGGGCGGCAGTCGGCCCTGGAGCATGGTGCTGTGAGCGGCGGTTCCCGGGCTTCCAGGAGGCGGCCACGGGCGGAGAGGTCAGCGGTGAGGCAGGCCCAAGATGGCTGAGCGCGAGAAGAGCACTCTCAAAGTCCTCCTTCTCTTCCGGTCCGGGAGGAAGTGACGGAGCGACGTCGGATGTCTGGGCAGAGCTCGGAGGCGCCGGACGTCACGAGGGGCGCGTACGTGACGGATACACATCGCAGAGTGCGGACGTCACAGGCCCCATCATCATGGAACCCGGAAGTGGAGGTAATTCCGGTGCCGGAGCCCCAGGTGAGCCGAGAAGTGGCTGAAGATTGCAGCCGAAGGTCGGAACAGCCCTTGAGGGTGGCGGTTGCCCTGCAGCAGGAGGAGCCAGAAGCTGGAGGGAGTTAGTGGATAGCCAGGAGTCCAGCACCCAGGAAATCCAGCGGGCCGGGCGGCTGCAGGAAGATTCAGACTCAGGACCCCAGGACGAGGTGGAGGACCAGGACCGGATGGCCGTTCATGGGGCTTACCCTCGCGAGTAGGCTACTGTGGCCGCTCCAGTAAGCGGTGAGTTGGCCTGCGCTAGTGCTTGGGGTAGCTTGGTAGGGTTGGCAGGGCGCGTTAGGGGGCTCCCTAGGACAGGATCAGGCTGCGCAAGGGGAATTGCTGCGCTTGCTGAGGGCAGTTGTAGACAGGTTGCCAGGGACCGCTGAACCTAGACCAGGGGTTGACGCGCACAGGGAGCTGGAGGAGGCTCAGGCCGAAAGGGCCCAGGCATGGGGTGGGGGCTTTTGGAAATTGGTTACAGGGATTTGCGTTTTTTTTCTAGTATCCTGACCCGTCGGTTTCCGTATAGGGCGCCGGCGTTGTTCTGTTATGGATAAAATGCCTATTTATGCTGTGTTCACTGTGTAAAACTGGCTGCTAGAGTAAAAGCTTCCCTTCCCCCCTCTGTGTGCTCAGTAACTATTTCCTCTGCAAATTCCTCCCATCCTGCTACCCTCCCCCCTTCCCATCGAGCAAGCCTCGTGTAACAAATTCCTGTGTTAAAGGAACAGCTTCCTTTACTAACTCCTCCCCCACTTCCTTTGTGCAACTAAAAGCTCTATAGAAACATGCCACGTGTAGTAAAATGGAGCTGGAATGGGGCTGGGATACAAAGAAATGTCATGTGATAATGCTGGAGGACCCCAGTGAGTGTGGCAAGGATGTTGCCATGGCTCGAGGCCTACCCTAAATGCAGTGATGCCGTGGTGTTGGAGGAAGGGTTTTCAGTCGGGTTCTGGATCTCTTTTGTCTTTTCACCGGAGCCGCTTTTGACAGACGATCTTCGGTCTGTTCAGGGTAAGGAGGATATTTTGGGAGATAAGTTGGATAAGGAGTTATTGTTAGGGCGCATAGCTGGGCCATTTCCTTTTCCCCCGTTTCCTAACTTGCGGGTATCGCCCTTAGGGTTGGTGCCAGTAAAGGAGCTTGACTTCTTTTGGATGATTCATCACTAGTGATGTACCGAACTGTCCGCCGGCGGACAGTTCCCGGCGAAATTAGCTTGTTCGCGTTCGCCGCGGCGGGCGGACACATGCGCAGTTCGATCCGCCCCCTATTCGTCATCATTGGGCAAACTTTGACCCTGTGCCTCTCGGTCAGCAGACACATTCCAGCCAATCAGCAGCACTCCCTCCCTTCCACACCCTCCAACCTCCCTCCCAGCATCCATTTTCGATTCATTCGGAAGATGCATGCTTAGTGAGAGGAGGGAAAGTTACGCTGCTGCTGATTAGATAGGGAAATTGATAGCTAGGCTAGGGTATTCAGTGTCCACTACAATCCTGAAGGACTCATCTGATCTCTGCTGTAAGGACAGCACCCCAAAAAGCCCTTTTTAGGGCTATAACATCAGGCTGCTTTTTTTTTTTTTTTTTCTGTGTAATGTAATTGCAGGTGCCTGCCTGCCAGCTTCTGTGTGAGGTTCACATTGGATACTGTGCCTACTTGCCCAGTGCCACCACTCATATCTGTTTTAACAATAGGTTAAGCTTTACATTTAAAATAAATATTTTTTTTCACTGTAATAGAAGAGCAGTTGCCTGCCTGCCAGCTTCTGTGTGAGGTTCACATTGGATACTGTGCCCACTTGCCCAGTGCCACCACTCATATCTGTTTTAACAATTGGTTAAGCTTTAGATTTAAAATAAATAATTTTTTTTCACTGTAATAGAAGAGCAGTTGCCTGCCTGCCAGCTTCTGTGTGAGGTTCACATTGGATACTGTGCCCACTTGCCCAGTGCCACCACTCATATCTGTTTTAACAATTGGTTAAGCTTTAGATTTTAAATAAATATTTTTTTTCACTGTAGTAGAAGAGCAGTTGCCTGCCTGCCAGCTTCTGTGTGAGGTTCACATTGGATACTGTGCCCACTTGCCCAGTGCCACCACTCATATCTGTTTTAACAATTGGTTAAGCTTTAGATTTAAAATAAATATTTTTTTTTCACTGTAATAGAAGAGCAGTTGCCTGCCTGCCAGCTTCTGTGTCAGGTTGGATGCCTTGCCCATTTGCACAGTCAGTGCCACCACTCATATCTGTTTTAACAATTGGTTAAGCTTTAGATTTTAAATAAATAATTTTTTTCACTGTAATAGAAGAGCAGTTGCCTGCCTGCCAGCTTCTGTGTGAGGTTCACATTGGATACTGTGCCCACTTGCCCAGTGCCACCACTCATATCTGTTTTAACAATTGGTTAAGCTTTAGATTTAAAATAAATATTTTTTTTTCACTGTAATAGAAGAGCAGTTGCCTGCCTGCCAGCTTCTGTGTGAGGTTCACATTGGATAATGTGCCTACTTGCCCAGTGCCACCACTCATATCTGTTTTAACAATTGGTTAAGCTTTACATTTAAAATAAATATTTTTTTTTCACTGTAATAGAAGAGCAGTTAGTTGTCTGCAAGCGTCTGGGTATCAGGCCTACTTCAGCGTGTGCTCTGCAGACCTGTGCCAGCGTGCTTTGACAGTTGCCACTCATATCTGGTGTCTCTCTAGCGTGCTTTTACAACCAAAATTTTGTTTCCACTGTAATAGAAGAGCAGTTGCCTGCCTGCCAGCTTCTGTGTGAGGTTCACATTGGATACTGTGCCTACTTGCCCAGTGCCACCACTCATATCTGTTTTAACAATTGGTTAAGCTTTACATTTAAAATAAATATTTTTTTTCTCCACTGTAATAGAAGAGCAGTTGCCTGCCTGCCAGCTTCTGTGTGAGGTTCACATTGGATACTGTGCCCACTTGCCCAGTGCCACCACTCATATCTGTTTTAACAATTGGTTAAGCTTTAGATTTAAAATAAATAATTTTTTTTCACTGTAATAGAAGAGCAGTTGCCTGCCTGCCAGCTTCTGTGTCAGGTTGGATGCCTTGCACATTTGCACAGTCAGTGCCACCACTCATATCTGTTTTAACAATTGGTTAAGCTTTAGATTTTAAATAAATAATTTTTTTCACTGTAATAGAAGAGCAGTTGCCTGCCTGCCAGCTTCTGTGTGAGGTTCACATTGGATACTGTGCCCACTTGCCCAGTGCCACCACTCATATCTGTTTTAACAATTGGTTAAACTTTAGATTTAAAATAAATATTTTTTTTTCACTGTAATAGAAGAGCAGTTGCCTGCCTGCCAGCTTCTGTGTGAGGTTCACATTGGATAATGTGCCTACTTGCCCAGTGCCACCACTCATATCTGTTTTAACAATTGGTTAAGCTTTACATTTAAAATAAATATTTTTTTTTCACTGTAATAGAAGAGCAGTTAGTTGTCTGCAAGCGTCTGGGTATCAGGCCTACTTCAGCGTGTGCTCTGCAGACCTGTGCCAGCGTGCTTTGACAGTTGCCACTCATATCTGGTGTCTCTCTAGCGTGCTTTTACAACCAAAATTTTGTTTCCACTGTAATAGAAGAGCAGTTGCCTGCCTGCCAGCTTCTGTGTGAGGTTCACATTGGATACTGTGCCTACTTGCCCAGTGCCACCACTCATATCTGTTTTAACAATTGGTTAAGCTTTACATTTAAAATAAATATTTTTTTTCTCCACTGTAATAGAAGAGCAGTTGCCTGCCTGCCAGCTTCTGTGTGAGGTTCACATTGGATACTGTGCCCACTTGCCCAGTGCCACCACTCATATCTGTTTTAACAATTGGTTAAGCTTTAGATTTAAAATAAATAATTTTTTTTCACTGTAATAGAAGAGCAGTTGCCTGCCTGCCAGCTTCTGTGTGAGGTTCACATTGGATACTGTGCCCACTTGCCCAGTGCCACCACTCATATCTGTTTTAACAATTGGTTAAGCTTTAGATTTTAAATAAATTTTTTTTTCACTGTAGTAGAAGAGCAGTTGCCTGCCTGCCAGCTTCTGTGTGAGGTTCACATTGGATACTGTGCCCACTTGCCCAGTGCCACCACTCATATCTGTTTTAACAATTGGTTAAGCTTTAGATTTAAAATAAATATTTTTTTTTCACTGTAATAGAAGAGCAGTTGCCTGCCTGCCAGCTTCTGTGTGAGGTTCACATTGGATACTGTGCCTACTTGCCCAGTGCCACCACTCATATCTGTTTTAACAATTGGTTAAGCTTTACATTTAAAATAAATATTTTTTTTTCACTGTAATAGAAGAGCAGTTAGTTGTCTGCAAGCGTCTGGGTGTCAGGCCTACTTCAGCGTGTGCTCTGCAGACCTGTGCCAGCGTGCTTTGACAGTTGCCACTCATATCTGGTGTCTCTATAGCGTGCTTTTACAACCAAAATTTTGTTTCCACTGTAATAGAAGAGCAGTTGCCTGCCTGCCAGCTTCTGTGTGAGGTTCACATTGGATACTGTGCCTACTTGCCCAGTGCCACCACTCATATCTGTTTTAACAATAGCTTAAGCTTTAGATTTTAAAGAAATCATTTTTTTTCACTGTAATAGAAGATCAGTTAGTTGTCTGCAAGCGTCTGGGTGTCAGGCCTACTTCAGCGTGTGCTCTGTAGACCTGTTCCAGCGTGCTTTGACAGTTGCCAATCATATTTGGTGTCTGTATAGCGTGCTTTTAAAACCAAAATTTGTTTTTCACTGTTATAGATTGAATAGCAGTTACTTGTCTTCAAGCGGGTGTCTCAGGCCTACAGTGTGTGCTCTGCAGAACTGTTACAGTTCACATTGCCAATCATATCTGGTGTCTCTATAGCGTGCTTTTAAAACCAAAATTTGTTTTTCACTGTTATAGATTGAATAGCAGTTACTTGTCTTCAAGCGGGTGTCTCAGGCCTACAGTGTGTGCTCTGCAGAACTGTTACAGTTCACATTGCCAATCATATCTGGTGTCTCTATAGCGTGCTTTTAAAACCAAAATTTGTTTTTCACTGTTATAGATTGAATAGCAGTTACTTGTCTTCAAGCGGGTGTCTCAGGCCTACAGTGTGTGCTCTGCAGAACTGTTACAGTTCACATTGCCAATCATATCTGGTCTCACAGTAGCTTGCACGCATAGTACAAGTACTTTGTGCATAAGTACACAGGCTTACAGGACGCCCTGAAGCAGGCCAGGAAGGTGTGTGGCCATTTCAGGCATTCCTACACGGCCATGGCTCACTTTGCCGATATCCAGCGGCGAAACAACATGCCAGTGAGGCGCTTGATTTGCGACAGCCCTACACGTTGGAATTCAACACTCCTAATGTTCGACCGCCTGCTCCAACAAGAAAAAGCTGTTAATGAATATTTGTATGACCGGGGTGCTAGGACAGCCTCTGGGGAGCTGGGATTTTTTTTGCCACGTTACTGGACGCTCATGCGCAATGCCTGTAGGCTCATGCGTCCTTTTGAGGAGGTGACAAACCTAGTCAGTCGCAGTTGTGTGTGTGCGTGTGTATGGCTGTCTGCCTGTGTGTGTGTGTGTGACAGGGTGAAGATTTCTTGCACATGGGTGTGACAGGGTGAAGATTTCTTGCACAGGGCGCCCAAAGGCCTAAGGCTGGCCCTGCGCATGGGTCAGTGGCTCTGCACCAGACTTCCCTCCAATTGATCAAAGTTAAAGGATTTCAAGTGGACTGATTACAATTACAGGGCCTCTAAAGAGGCCCAGTATTGTTATTTGTCATCACTACCTTCCTGCGTCGGGAGTGGGTCATTTGCGCCCCTGCTGCCTTCCTTGCATGTGGTAGCTGTTTGTCAGGGATTTGTCAATCCATATCTGCCAAGTGACCCTATGTAGGGGTAACAGTCCCTATTCTGCTCTGTGTCAGTGTGTATCATGGTATCTGTGGACAGGGAACAGTCTCTATTCTGCTCTGTGTCAGTGTGTATCAGGGGTTTTGAGGACAGGTGTCAATCCATATCTGCCAAGTGACCCTATGTAGGGGGAACAGTCCCTATTCTGCTCTGTGTCAGTGTGTATCATGGTCTCTGTGGACGGTGAACAGTCGCTATTCTGCTCTGTGTCAGTGTGTATCATGGTCTCTGTGGACAGGGAACAGTCTCTATTCTGCTCTGTGTCAGTGTGTATCAGGGGTTTTGAGGACAGGTGTCAATCCATATCTGCCAAGTGACCCTATGTATATCTGCTGTCAGTACACAGGAAAAGTTTAAATATTTCTTGTTCTACGTTCTCTGCAACTCCACGCACCGACTCATCCAATACGTGAAGATCTGGGGTTTCTCTGACTCTCCTCAGTAGTGTATCAAACAGAGTCTGCACTGTGGTAACACGGACATCTTCAGGACATAACTCAACTATTTGCAGATAGGCAGTCTGCAGCTTCTCTTTTTCACCTGTTCTCTTCTTTCTCTTATGCGTATTCTTGTCTATATGCAGGTGGTCTCTTGCCTTTCTTTTAACCAATTCGTTCCTTCCATATGGTTTCAAAAGATCTCTGGCATCATTACTTTCAACGCAAATAACGTCATCATAGTTAGTCTCCTCATTATTCACCGGGAAGAGAGTGTTTGCACTGACTACCCACAGCATGCTCTTGCCATTGCCTACTCCACCTTCAACGACAGGGTGCAAGTCCCAAGGAGAAGAATCATTCACTTTTTTATCTGTCTTTATTTCACAAGTAGTGCCTGGAACATCCTCATGGGTCACAAGATGTAAATATGGACTAATGTCAACCCCAGGGTCTGGAAAATCATCAATTTGAAATTTTTCGAATAATCCCAGTGGGCTGCCACATTCTTCCTCCTCTGATGGTATTAAAGTTTGCAGAGATTCACTATGGGGTGGTGTCAAGCATTTTGGAGAACAATTAAGCATCTCCATCCCAATACGTTTCAGATGTCCTATCAGCTCTTCCACCCTATGCGATACTATGGGCAGGCTACCCGTGACGTCATTACTCACGGCCCTATTTCACGCGGACACTCTGTGTCAGTGTGTATCATGGTGTCTGTGGACAGGGAACAGTCTCTATTCTGCTCTGTGTCAGTGTGTATCATGGTCTCTGTGGACGGTGAACAGTCTGTATTCTGCTCTGTGTCAGTGTGTATCATGGTCTCTGTGGACGGTGAACATTCTCTATTCTGCTCTGTGTCAGTGTGTATCAGGGGTTTTGAGGACAGGTGTCAATCCATATCTGCCAAGTGACCCTATGTAGGGGGAACAGTCTCTATTCTGCTCTGTGTCAGTGTGTATCAGGGATCATTAGGATAGGTGTCAATCCATATCTGCCAAGTGACCCTATGTAGGGGGAACAGTCTCTATTCTGCTCTGTGTCAGTGTGTATCAGGGATCATTAGGATAGGTGTCAATCCATATCTGCCAAGTGACCCTATGTAGAGGTAACAGTCCCTATTCTGCTCTGTGTCAGTGTGTATCAGGGGTTTTGAGGACAGGTGTCAATCCATATCTGCCAAGTGACCCTATGTAGGGGGAACAGTCCCTATTCTGCTCTGTGTCAGTGTGTATCAGGGATCATTAGGATAGGTGTCAATCCATATCTGCCAAGTGACCCTATGTAGGGGGAACAGTCCCTATTCTGCTCTGTGTCAGTGTGTATCAGGGGTTTTGAGGACAGGTGTCAATCCATATCTGCCAAGTGACCCTATGTAGGGGGAACAGTCCCTATTCTGCTCTGTGTCAGTAAGTATCAGGGGTTTTGAGGACAGGTGTCAATCCATATCTGCCAAGTGACCCTATGTAGGGGGAACAGTCCCTATTCTGCTCTGTGTCAGTGTGTATCAGGGGTTTTGAGGACAGGTGTCAATCCATATCTGCCAAGTGACCCTATGTAGGGGGAACAGTCCCTATTCTGCTCTGTGTCAGTGTGTATCAGGGGTTTTGAGGACAGGTGTCAATCCATATCTGCCAAGTGACCCTATGTAGGGGGAACAGTCTCTATTCTGCTCTGTGTCAGTGTGTATCAGGGATCATTAGGATAGGTGTCAATCCATATCTGCCAAGTGACCCTATGTAGGGGGAACAGTCCCTATTCTGCTCTCTGTCAGTGTGTATCAGGGGTTTTCAGTACAGGTGTCAATCCATATCTGCCAAGTGACCCTATGTAGGGGGAACAGTCCCTATTCTGCTCTGTGTCAGTGTGTATCAGGGGTTTTGAGGACAGGCGTCAATCCATATCTGCCAAGTGACCCTATGTAGGGGGAACAGTCCCTATTCTGCTCTGTGTCAGTGTGTATCAGGGGTTTTGAGGACAGGTGTCAATCCATATCTGCCAAGTGACCCTATGTAGGGGGAACAGTCCCTATTCTGCTCTGTGTCAGTGTGTATCAGGGGTTTTGAGGACAGGTGTCAATCCATATCTGCCAAGTGACCCTATGTAGGGGGAACAGTCCCTATTCTGCTCTGTGTCAGTGTGTATCAGGGGTTTTGAGGACAGGTGTCAATCCATATCTGCCAAGTGACCCTATGTAGGGGGAACAGTCCCTATTCTGCTCTGTGTCAGTGTGTATCAGGGGTTTTGAGGACAGGTGTCAATCCATATCTGCCAAGTGACCCTATGTAGGGGGAACAGTCCCTATTCTGCTCTGTGTCAGTGTGTATCAGGGGTTTTGAGGACAGGTGTCAATCCATATCTGCCAAGTGACCCTATGTAGGGGGAACAGTCTCTATTCTGCTCTGTGTCAGTGTGTATCAGGGATCATTAGGATAGGTGTCAATCCATATCTGCCAAGTGACCCTTTGTAGGGGGAACAGTCCCTATTCTGCTCTGTGTCAGTGTGTATCAGGGGTTTTGAGGACAGGTGTCAATCCATATCTGCCAAGTGACCCTATGTAGGGGGAACAGTCCCTATTCTGCTCTGTGTCAGTGTGTATCAGGGGTTTTGAGGACAGGTGTCAATCCATATCTGCCAAGTGACCCTATGTAGGGGGAACAGTCTCTATTATGCTCTGTGTCAGTGTGTATCAGGGATCATTAGGATAGGTGTCAATCCATATCTGCCAAGTGACCCTATGTAGGGGGAACAGTCCCTATTCTGCTCTGTGTCAGTGTGTATCAGGGGTTTTGAGGACAGGTGTCAATCCATATCTGCCAAGTGACCCTATGTAGGGGGAACAGTCCCTATTCTGCTCTGTGTCAGTGTGTATCAGGGGTTTTGAGGACAGGTGTCAATCCATATCTGCCAAGTGACCCTATGTAGGGGGAACAGTCTCTATTCTGCTCTGTGTCAGTGTGTATCAGGGATCATTAGGATAGGTGTCAATCCATATCTGCCAAGTGACCCTATGTAGGGGGAACAGTCCCTATTCTGCTCTGTGTCAGTGTGTATCAGGGGTTTTGAGGACAGGTGTCAATCCATATCTGCCAAGTGACCCTATGTAGGGGGAACAGTCTCTATTCTGCTCTGTGTCAGTGTGTATCAGGGCTGGGCTTTGAGGACAGGTGTCAATGTTAGGTGATTTCTGCCCTTTATGGATTAAAAGCAGACTCTGCATCAACTGTGCAATTTTCCATGGGAGTTTTGCCATGGATCCCCCTCTGGCATGCCACAGTCCAGGTGTTAGTCCCCTTGAAACAACTTTTCCATCACTATTGTGGCCAGAAAGAGTCCCTGTTGTTTTTAAAATTCGCCTGCCCATTGACTTTCGGTTCGCGCGGTTCGCCGGTTCGCGAACATTTGCGGAAGTTCACGTTCGCCGTTCGCGAACCGAAAATTTTGGGTTTGCGACAACACTATTCATCACTTGTCCTACCCGGCTGGGAGTTCAGTAAATGATAACATTGATAAGGAATTCAGCAGGGTGCGTTATTCTTCATTTGATCTGGCATTGTCGCTGGTTAGGAGAGCGGGAGTGGGGGCACTCCTGGCAAAATCCGACATTGAATCGGTTTTTCGGTTATTGCCGGTTCACCCGGAATGTTTTCACCTTCTGGGTTGTCAATTCCAGGGGTCGAATTTCTATGACATGTGCCTTCCCATCGGCTGCTCTATTTTATGTTCATATTTTGAAACATTTGCCTCGTTTTTGGAGTGGGTCGTGGTGCAGTTTTCTGGTATTAATTCGGTAATGCACTGTTTGTGAGTCCTCGGGAGAGTGACAGGTGTGCCCAGTTATTGTCGTCTTTCCGCTCAGTGGCTGCTTGGTTTGGCATGCCGGTGGCGGAGCAGAAGACAGAAGGGCCGGCCACTAAGTTGTCGTTCTTGGGCATTGAAATTGACATGGAGGACATGGTTTTTCGTTGGCCGGCCGAAAAGCTCATTGTGCTGCTGAGGCAGTTTGACTTGGTGAAATCGGCTTGGAAGGTTCAGTTGCGCACTAAGCAGGTGTTGCTCGGTCATCTGGCCATTTGCATAATTGCTGCTCAGCATTAACCCTTCTGTGGATTTGGTTGCTGCTCGGCACAACTTTTCCTGTGTGGACAGTGCCATTAAATGCCATTAACCACATTTTTATAAGCGGATGAATACGTTCTTTTGGATCAAATCAAGCGTTTGATTATTTGTCTACTCCTTTCTAAATTGATTGTGAGCATGTCTTCTAGAAGTAAATCACACCGGACACATTGCAGGTTTATGAAAGACTTCAGAATGGCCTTTATTCCAGGGGTGCGATTCCCTTTTAAAGCAGAAATACGTCATGTACAGAGTCACAGTTAACATGAAGTATACATTCATCAATTAATTAACAGTCTAAGGGGTCTTGTCTAAACCCACCCTACAGGATGTAATGTCATCATTACAGAGCTCTCCCACCCACATTCCAGCTCCATCTTGGTTACACGATGGGAGGGGGAGTGAGTAGTTACTGAACAAAGAGGGGGCTGAAGGGGAAACAGTTACTTTAACAGCGATTCTCCATTTGGTTACACGTGGCAGAGAGAGCTGTTAGTTGCACAAAGGAAGTGGGGAAGGAGTTAGTAAAGGAAGCTTTTCTTTTAACACAGGAATTTGTTACACAAGGCTTGCTCGATGGGAAGGCGGGAGGGTAGCAGGATGAGAGGAATTTACAGAGGAAATAGTTACTGGGCACACAGAGGGGGGAAGGGGAAGCTTTTACTCTAGCAGCCAGTTTTACACAGTGAACACAGATACACAGAATAAATAGACATAAGTAAATAGACATTTTATCCATTCAAGTATTTTGTAATAACAACGTGACAGTAGGTTGGTTGTCAATTGTGGATGGGTCGGTTCGGCTGACGTCTGAGGCGGCCCGGTTTGAGGTGACGTTACTCTATCTGAATAAGCTACTGGAGCAGGGTAACTCATGTGCAGTGGCGGAAGAGCATTGTCTGCTCTTTCGTTTCTGTTTCGCTTTTTAGGATGGCGAGACATTACGAAGGAGTTTTGCTTGCAACGGGATCTGCGTGGTTGCAGACGTCCGGACCGACGTCGGTCAATTTCATTGGATTTGCTGTGGCGGTTGATAGGGGCGTTGCCTAGAGTCTGTGGTTCGGATACCGAGGGTCAGTTGTTTCAAGATGCATTCGCCCACAATCGCTGGTCAGTTTCCCTCTATTGCTTCCGAATGTGCGTTGGTTGGATAGTTTTGTGGACTTACATATTTGCAGGTCTAAGACGGATTAGGCCTGTATTGGCGTGTGGCTCCGGGTTGGGAGTACTGGTAAGTTTTTTCTGATTCGGGTTTTTCAGCATTATTTGGCGTCAGGCCGTCATCGGTCTCAGTATTGGTTCACGCAGATGGGTCCCTGCTTATGCGTTTTCAGTTCACGTCGGTACTGGGAAAAGCATTGGTGTATTGTGGGCAAGATCCAACTGGTTTCTCTCCTCATTCCTTTAGAATTGGGGCTGCGATGCAGGCTAGCGTCTTGGGTTTTGCGGGTTCGGCTGTGCATCGATTAGGTAGATGGTCTTCCAGGAGATATCAGCTGTACGTCTGGCCTCTTTTATTATAATTAGTTTCAGGGTGTGCGCCTTGTTATGTGTGGATATTAGGATGTGTGTATATATATTGGGCAGTTGGGGGGGCGGAGTCACGTTCCTGCGGGCGGAACTTGGGGATTCCAGCGGAAGTAGCGAGGGTTCGCTGGAGGGGTATTCGAGGTTTGTCCTAGAAGCAAGTTTACCGGGAGTGCATTGCCCTTAGCAGGTTCGTGTCCGGAGCTGTCATCATCCTTATACATGCGGGGGGGTAATGTTTTAGGTAGAGTGAGAACTGTGGATTTGATGCACTCTGTCAAGCATGACTTGGCCCGGTGTTTGGCTCTGTTCTCGGAATGTATGTTGATATGGTCCGAGATTGTTCCCCGTCCATGCTGGCAGGCCTTGCCGCATGCCAAGGTCCTAGAACAGAGCAGACGCAAGCTCAATGTGACCATTTCTAGGTTTGTGCGTTTTCTCTGTGGTTTGTCGGTTCGGCGTGTGGAGCTGGAGGGGGACAATAGTAACTTGATGAGGGTGGACCGAGTGCACCTTAATCAAATTAGTTTAGACATTTTTTATGTGGGTCCTCAAGCAGGTATAGAACAGGTGCTGTCTGCGGGGGGGCACGATGCCGGAAAATGGGAATGAGGGCCGGCATCGCGGAGGCGGAGTTTCCGGCAGTCGCAAATAATGCACAAGACAAGGCTTTGGGGAGTCGCAGCCTGCTAGGGCTGATGGCAGAAAGCAGGCTGTACGAACTCTGGAAAGACTCGATATATCTGTCTGTTGGGTAGTCACCCCAACAGCTGACAGGTGGTAAACTGCTGGCTGTGTTTAAAAGTTGAAAATAAAGCTGTGGCCGTTGCCCTTATCCAATACTCAGGTGTCATGTCATTATTGAGGGTAACAGGTAGGTTATCTGGTCAGCAGTCAAGGAATCTGCGTTAACAAGTAAAACAGTATCACTTATAAAATGAAAGGTGTCCAGGAGCTAAATTGGGATAATATAAATAAAATAAACTATTGAATTGATATGTATCAAAAATGAAGTATCTATATATTCACAAAGAAATACAATCCAGTCCTAGGTAATACATATGTTAGGTTGCAGAATAAATGAAAATAAAATAAAGATAAACGAAAAAATAAATAAAATAGAATTAAAAAAGAAAAAGAAAAGCAAAAATAAATAAAATATAAATAAATATAAATAATAAAAGTGTCCACAAGAATGTAGCAAGAGGGAGGCTCTACTAAACTGTGTATGTAGATTATGCACAGTCGTGGAGTCTTATTGCAAAGACAATAGTCACTCAAAGACAGTAAATATATGTAAAAAATTAAGGATATGATAGTAGCACATGGCAGTATAGTGCCTAGAAATATTGCTTGCTATAGAGAAAAATGGAAAAAAAAAAATGAGGGAAAAATGCTTATAAAAAAATTGATTAGTCTTTAATGATGTAAAATATGTTCAAACACGTTGAATAATAAAAATCAAATAGGGAGTAAAATTGATAATACCAATAGGAGCTCAATTGTTTATACAGATGCTTTATCGGTAGTTCTCCTGGTGGATGTAGTTGGTGGGAGCTGCAGTCCTAGCTGTGTGTTGTCAGCCGGTCTGTTGGCGTGCGTTTCAGCCAATGTTCCTCCCGAAGCCTCACTCCCAATTGTGATTACACCGATATTAGAGAAACTGGATACTCAGTAGCTGGTGAAGCGAGGACCTCGATCGGCTCTTGTACAAAGAGCGTTGCTGTGGTAACATCCAGTAATCAACTGATGAATCCAGGGTCTCGATAGAACTTTGTTAGTGTCTGTAGCCTTACGCGTTTCGTGAGGTAAAGCCTCACTTCATCAGAGGCTTAAATAATTGACAGCTTTAGTAGAAGACACTTACTTGACAAAAATAGAGAAGTTCACGAATTCTGAAGAGTGTCTCCCACGTCTGTCCTAATGCACTAATTTCAGCCACGACACCCGTCTTCTTTGGCTCTTACTTTCCCACATCAAGCAGGCAGCGACAATCACTTCCTAGGCTTGATCATTTTTATTATCTATGTTTTCTGGAGACCAGATTTAAGCCAGAATTTCACTTTTTATTTTAACTTTTCAGCTTTTTTTTCATCATTTTTTTATCCTGACTTCTTTTGATTTATTGTATGCTTCAATGCAATGGAAGAAATAAAGAATTGGAGACCTATATTACGTCTTCCCACAGAACGTAACGTTTGATTGAATTTCTGGGAAAAAAAGATTTTCTGGATCAAGGCAGTGAATTGCCGCTTGAGACAATCAGACCAAATCTTAGGAATAGCTGGGTGGTCGCTAGCACTTCCTAATGAACACCATGGAATTTTGAAAAAGCCACCACAAATGTTCTTTCAGCCCTGTTGAGTGTGGATGAAGAGAAGACAGGTGCTAGGCAAGGGTCATTCCTATCGATGGAGTCATGAAATGTGTGACTTTGGGGACGAACGTAGACCAGCGGATTGTGTACTCTGCCTAATGGCTGCTGTAGTAGAATCTTGGCAAAACTGTTTCCAAAGAGAGAAAAAAAATTGTACAAGGTTTGCTGCAAGATATGGTTGCCCTCACTCTCTGTTATAGGTTTGGAACCATTCCAAGATACCATATAAGAAGACCGAGGAATTTGTTGGGGTTTAAGCTTCCCTGTAGGAGGAAGCGGGCCTAATTAGAATATTGCCTCCCACAATCCTTTGCAATGGCTTATGGTCATGAACTTTTCGTACCGCTGTCTTAAAGTGTCCTTACGTGGTAGCTCTTAAAAGCTGTCCCACTTGAACAGTTAGCTTTGCGCAGTGGCAGTATCATAGCCCATGAGGTCAATCCGAGGCGTGATTATTGCTAATTGAAAACTTTACCCAATACCCCGCCATGATGACTTGAAATACAGTCAGCATTGGCAATTTTTGACAGGCTCTAAGGAGACTGAAAGATTGGTTTAATAAAAGTTTATGGCGACCCATGTCTAGGGCGTGTCTTACGTGACTCCCGTTTCTTCCTGAGCTCTGTTGCACCATTCCTTCCGCTGGCTCCTTAGCATTTCCCTTTTACCTTTCTCTCCCACTGAATCCACTTGTTTCCAGCAGCACACTATTCTCACTCCATGCTACGAATTCCCATCCTTCGGCTCATTGGCCTAGCATTTGCCTTTATGCAAATTGCTCCTTCGCACCCTGAATCCAGCTCAATTATTCACTCCTAACCTCCTGAAGGCACTAAAATTACTGGTAGCTAAGGAAAACAACAATCAGCCACGAGGTTTGGTAATCTTTTGTAGCGTTCTATCATTTGGATTATTTATTTGCTCCTCTTTTTTTTTTTTTTAACTTGCTTTATTATTTCATCACAGCCTAAAGGAAAGGCTTCCCAGCGGGCGTGCCTTTGAATGTACCCGTCATGTCATACTTACCTGGCAGGGGAACAATAGCCATGATCTCTAAGGTGGCTCTCCCAGAGTGAGGCAGGTTCATTGCACTCCGTACCAGTTGACATCTGCAATTTCCTCAAATGTGGGAAACTTGACTGCATAATTTATGGTAGTGGGGGACTGCGTTCGCGCTTTCCCCTGTGTTTGCTTGTTTGGCAAAAATAGATAGCTTCACCAATTCTGACGAAGGATAATTTCAGCCACGGCACCCGTCTTCTTTGGCTCTTACTTTCCGCATCAAGCAGGCAGCGACAATCATTTCCTAGGCTTGATCATTTTTATTATCTATGTTTTCTGGAGACCAGTTTTAAGCCAGAATTTCACTTTTTATTTTAACTTTTCAGCTTTTTTTTTATCCTGACTTCTTTTGATTTATTGTATGCTTCAATGCAATGGAAGAAATAAAGAATTGGAGACCTATATTACGTCTTCCAACAGAACGTAACGTTTGATTGAATTTCTGGGAAAAAAAGATTTTCTGGATCAAGGCAGTGAATTGCCGCTTGAGACAATCAGACCAAACCTTAGGAATAGCTGGGTGGTCGCTAGCACTTACTAATGAACACCATGGAATTTTGAAAAAGCCACCACAAATGTTCTTTCAGCCCTGTTGAGTGTGGATGAAGAGAAGACAGGTGCTAGGCAAGGGTCATTCCTATCGATGGAGTCATGAAATGTGTGACTTTGGGGACGAACGTAGACCAGCGGATTGTGTACTCTGCCTAATGGCTGCTGTAGTAGAATCTTGGCAAAACTGTTTCCAAAGAGAGAAAAAAAATTGTACAAGGTTTGCTGCAAGATATGGTTGCCCTCACTCTCTGTTATAGGTTTGGAACCATTCCAAGATGCCATATAAGAAGACCGAGGAATTTGTTGGGGTTTAAGCTTCCCTGTAGGAGGAAGCGGGCCTAATTAGAATATTGCCTCCCATAATCCTTTGCAATGGCTTATGGTCATGAACTTTTTCTCACCGCTGTCTTAAAGTGTCCTTACGTGGTAGCTCTTAAAAGCTGGCCCACTTGAACAGTTAGCTTTGCGCAGTGGCAGTATCGTAGCCCATGAGGTCAATCCGAGGCGTGATTATTGCTAATTGAAAACTTTACCCAATACCCCGCCATGATGACTTGAAATACAGTCAGCATTGGCAATTTTTGACAGGCTCTAAGGAGACTGAAAGATTGGTTTAATAAAATTTTATGGCGCCCCATGTCTAGGGCGTGTCTTAC
This sequence comes from Pelobates fuscus, assembly GCF_036172605.1. NCBI lineage: Eukaryota > Metazoa > Chordata > Amphibia > Anura > Pelobatidae > Pelobates > Pelobates fuscus. The sequence continues at coordinate 354,343,043 of NC_086318.1, read as the reverse complement.
GTGACTCCCGTTTCTTCCTGAGCTCTGTTGCACCATTCCTTCCGCTGGCTTCTTAGCATTTCCCTTTTACCTTTCTCTCCCACTGAATCCACTTGTTTCCAGCAGCACACTATTCTCACTCCATGCTACGAATTCCCATCCTTCGGCTCATTGGCCTAGCATTTGCCTATATGCAAATTGCTCCTTCGCACCCTGAATCCAGCTCAATTATTCACACCTAACCACCTGAAGGCACTAAAATTACTGGTAGCTAAGGAAAACAACGATCAGCCACGAGGTTTGGTAATCTTTTGTAGCCTTCTATCATTTGGATTATTTATTTGCTCTTCTTTTTTTTTTTTTTAAACTTGCTTTATTATTTCACCACAGCCTAAAGGAAAGGCTTCCCAGCGGGCGTGCCTTTGAATGTACCCGTCATGTCATACTTACCTGGCAGGGGAGCAATAGCCATGATCCCTAAGGTGGCTCTCCCAGAGTGAGGCTGGTTCATTGCACTCCGTACCAGTTGACCTCTGCGATTTCCTCAAATGTGGGAAACTTGACTGCATAATTTATGGTAGTGGGGGACTGCGTTCGCGCTTTCCCCTGTGTTTGCTTGTTTGACAAAAATAGAGAACTTCACCAATTCTGACGAAGGATAATTTAAGCCACGGCACCGGTCTTCTTTGGCTCTTACTTTCCGCATCAAGCAGGCAGCGACAATCATTTCCTAGGCTTGATCATTTTTATTATCTATGTTTTCTGGAGACCAGTTTTAAGCCAGAATTTCACTTTTTATTTTAACTTTTCAGCTTTTTTTTCATCATTTTTTTATCCTGACTTCTTTTGATTTATTGTATGCTTCAATGCAATGGAAGAAATAAAGAATTGGAGACATATATTACGTCTTCCAACAGAACGTAACGTTTGATTGAATTTCTGGGAAAAAAAGATTTTCTGGATCAAGGGAGTGAATTGCCGCTTGAGACAATCAGACCAAACCTTAGGAATAGCTGGGTGGTCGCTAGCACTTACTAATGAACACCATGGAATTTTGAAAAAGCCACCACAAATGTTCTTTCAGCCCTGTTGAGTGTGGATGAAGAGAAGACAGGTGCTAGGCAAGGGTCATTCTTATCGATGGAGTCATGAAATGTGTGACTTTGGGGACGAACGTAGACCAGCGGATTGTGTACTCTGCCTAATGGCTGCTGTAGTAGAATCTTGGCAAAACTGTTTCCAAAGAGAGAAAAAAAATTGTACAAGGTTTGCTGCAAGATATGGTTGCCCTCACTCTCTGTTATAGGTTTGGAACCATTCCAAGATGCCATATAAGAAGACCGAGGAATTTGTTGGGGTTTAAGCTTCCCTGTAGGAGGAAGCATGCCTAATTAGAATATTGCCTCCCATAATCCTTTGCAATGGCTTATGGTCATGAACTTTTTCTCACCGCTGTCTTAAAGTGTCCTTACGTGGTAGCTCTCAAAAGCTGGCCCACTTGAACAGTTAGCTTTGCGCAGTTGCAGTATCGTAGCCCATGAGGTCAATCCGAGGCGTGATTATTGCTAATTGAAAACTTTACCCAATACCCCGCCATGATGACTTGAAATACAGTCAGCATTGGCAATTTTTGACAGGCTCTAAGGAGACTGAAAGATTGGTTTAATAAAAGTTTATGGCGCCCCATGTCTAGGGCGTGTCTTACGTGACTCCCATTTCTTCCTGAGCTCTGTTGCACCATTCCTTCCGCTGGCTTCTTAGCATTTCCCTTTTACCTTTCCCTCCCACTGAATCCACTTGTTTCCGGCAGCACACTATTCTCACTCCATGCTACGAATTCCCATCCTTCGGCTCATTGGCCTAGCATTTGCCTTTATGCAAATTGATCCTTCGCACGCTGAATCCAGCTCAATTATTCACACCTAACCACCTGAAGGCACTAAAATTACTGGTAGCTAAGGAAAACAATGATCAGCCACGAGGTTTGGTAATCTTTTGTAGCCTTCTATCATTTGGATTATTTATTTGCTCTTCTTTTTTTTTTTTTTAACTTGCTTTATTATTTCACCACAGCCTAAAGGAAAGGCTTCCCAGCGGGCGTGCCTTTGAATGTACCAAACATGCCATACTTACCTGGCAAGGGAGCAATAGCCATGATCCCTAAGGTGGCTCTCCCAGAATGAGGCTGGTTCATTGCACTCCATACCAGTTGACCTCTGCGATTTCCTCAAATGTGGGAAACTCGACTGCATAATTTATGGTAGTGGGGGACTGCGTTCGCGCTTTCCCCTGTGTTTGCTTGTTTGACAAAAATAGAGAACTTCACCAATTCTGACGAAGGATAATTTCAGCCACGGCACCCGTCTTCTTTGGCTCTTACTTTCCGCATCAAGCAGGCAGCGACAATCATTTCCTAGGCTTGATCATTTTTATTATCTATGTTTTCTGGAGACCAGTTTTAAGCCAGAATTTCACTTTTTATTTTAACTTTTCAGCTTTTTTTTTCATCATTTTTTTATCCTGACTTCTTTTGATTTATTGTATGCTTCAATGCAATGGAAGAAATAAAGAATTGGAGACCTATATTACGTCTTCCAACAGAACGTAACGTTTGATTGAATTTCTGGGAAAAAAAGATTTTCTGGATCAAGGCAGTGAATTGCCGCTTGAGACAATCAGACCAAACCTTAGGAATAGCTGGGTGGTCGCTAGCACTTACTAATGAACACCATGGAATTTTGAAAAAGCCACCACAAATGTTCTTTTAGCCCTGTTGAGTGTGGATGAAGAGAAGACAGGTGCTAGGCAAGGGTCATTCCTATCGATGGAGTCATGAAATGTGTGACTTTGGGGACAAATGTAGACCAGCGGATTGTGTACTCTGCCTAATGGCTGCTGTAGTAGAATCTTGGCAAAACTGTTTCCAAAGAGAGAAAAAAATTTGTACAAGGTTTGCTGCAAGATATGGTTGCCCTCACTCTCTGTTATAGGTTTGGAACCATTCCAAGATGCCATATAAGAAGACCGAGGAATTTGTTGGGGTTTAAGCTTCCCTGTAGGAGGAAGCGGGCCTAATTAGAATATTGCCTCCCACAATCCTTTGCAATGGCTTATGGTCATGAACTTTTTCTCACCGCTGTCTTAAAGTGTCCTTACGTGGTAGCTCTTAAAAGCTGGCCCACTTGGACAGTTAACTTTGCGCAGTGGCAGTATCGTAGCCCATGAGGTCAATCCGAGGCGTGATTATTGCTAATTGAAAACTTTACCCAATACCCCGCCATGATGACTTGAAATACAGTCAGCATTGGCAATTTTTGACAGGCTCTAAGGAGACTGAAAGATTGGTTTAATAAAAGTTTATGGCGCCCCATGTCTAGGGCGTGTCTTACGTGACTCCCGTTTCTTCCTGAGCTCTGTTGCACCATTCCTTCTGCTGGCTTCTTAGCATTTCCCTTTTACCTTTCTCTCCCACTGAATCCACTTGTTTCCGGCAGCACACTATTCTCACTCCATGCTACGAATTCCCATCCTTCGGCTCATTGGCCTAGCATTTGCCTTTATGCAAATTGCTCCTTCGCACCCTGAATCCAGCTCAATTATTCACACCTAACCCCCTGAAGGCACTAAAATTTACTGGTAGCTAAGGAAAACAACGATCAGCCACGAGGTTTGGTAATCTTTTGTAGCCTTCTATCATTTGGATTATTTATTTGCTCTTCTTTTTTTTTTTTTTAACTTGCTTTATTAATTTACCACAGCCTAAAGGAAAGGCTTCCCAGCGGGCGTGCCTTTGAATGTACCCGTCATGTCATACTTACCTGGCGGGGGAGCAATAGCCATGATCCCTAAGGTGGCTCTCCCAGAGTGAGGCTTGTTCATTGCACTCCGTACCAGTTGATCTCTGCGATTTCCTCAAATGTGGGAAACTCGACGGCATAATTTATGGTAGTGGGGGACTGCGTTCGCGCTTTCGCCTGTGTTTGCTTGTTTGTCAAAAATAGAGAACTTCACCAATTCTGACGAAGGATAATTTCAGCCACAGCACCCGTCTTCTTTGGCTCTTACTTTCCGCATCAAGCAGGCAGCGACAATCATTTCCTAGGCTTGATCATTTTTATTATCTATGTTTTCTGGAGACCAGTTTTAAGCCAGAATTTCACTTTTTATTTTAACTTTTCAGCTTTTTTTTCATCATTTTTTTATCCTGACTTCTTTTGATTTATTGTATGCTTCAATGCAATGGAAGAAATAAAGAATTGGAGACCTATATTACGTCTTCCAACAGAACGTAACGTTTGATTGAATTTCTGGGAAAAAAAGATTTTCTGGATCAAGGCAGTGAATTGCCGCTTGAGACAATCAGACCAAACCTTAGGAATAGCTGGGTGGTCGCTAGCACTTACTAATGAACACCATGGAATTTTGAAAAAGCCACCACAAATGTTCTTTCAGCCCTGTTGAGTGTGGATGAAGAGAAGACAGGTGCTAGGCAAGGGTCATTCCTATCGATGGAGTCATGAAATGTGTGACTTTGGGGACGAACGTAGACCAGCGGATTGTGTACTCTGCCTAATGGCTGCTGTAGTAGAATCTTGGCAAAACTGTTTCCAAAGAGAGAAAAAAAATTGTACAAGGTTTGCTGCAAGATATGGTTGCCCTCACTCTCTGTTATAGGTTTGGAACCATTCCAAGATGCCATATAAGAAGACCGAGGAATTTGTTGGGGTTTAAGCTTCCCTGTAGGAGGAAGCGGGCCTAATTAGAATATTGCCTCCCACAATCCTTTGCAATGGCTTATGGTCATGAACTTTTTCTCACCGCTGTTTTAAAGTGTCCTTACATGGTAGCTCTTAAAAGCTGGCCCACTTGAACAGTTAGCTTTGCGCAGTGGCAGTATCGTAGCCCATGAGGTCAATCCGAAGTGTGATTATTGCTAATTGAAAACTTTACCCAATACCCCGCCATGATGACTTGAAATACAGTCAGCATTGGCAATTTTTGACAGGCTCTAAGGAGACTGAAAGATTGGTTTAATAAAAGTTTATGGCGACCCATGTCTAGGGCGTGTCTTACGTGACTCCCGTTTCTTCCTGAGCTCTGTTGCACCATTCCTTCCGCTGGCTTCTTAGCATTTCCCTTTTACCTTTCTCTCCCACTGAATCCACTTGTTTCCGGTGTTCTGTCAGAATACTATACCTCGTCAGATTTCTATACCGGAAGTGACGCGGCCGCACCGGACCTGACGTTTCGGAGCAGGAGAAGGAGGAGCAGAGCGCCGCGCAGGCGCAGAAGAACAGGTAGGATTATTTTTTTATCACGGTACAGAGATGAGAACGCGTACTGCGCATGCGCGAAGAACACACTGCGCCTGCGCTTGGAGCCACAAGGGGGGGGGGGAGGTAGGGGATCTAAAGGGCCAGTGCGCACGCGCGCCTAAGTACTCCCGTCGGGCACAGACAGCGCGCGTGCGCACCAGCGGGCAGGGAGATCGATTCTGCCGAATATTCATCAGATCTCCCTGCCCCACACTGCGCACGCGCCAACCCAGCCAGGACAGCCTCGGACACCGCGCATGCGCACTGAGGGGGTATAGAAATCTGATGGCCATATCTTCTGCTAAGAAATCTCCTACCCCCGAGTGCGCATGCGCGGTGTCTGCATTCTGACATCTATCAGGTAAGCCTCGCTCCCAACACTCTCAGCCATCAGGGGGGGACTGTGCTGTATTGGGGGGAACTTGCAGTATGGGGGGGTTCTGGACAGTATTGGGGGGAACTTTGCTGTATTGGGGGGGACTGTACAGTATTTGGGGGGGGGGGCTGTACAGTATTGGGGGGGTATGTGCAGTATTGGGGGGGTCTGCACAGTATTGGGGGGACTGTGCAGTATTGGGGGGTCTGGACAGTATGGGGGGGGACTGTGCAGTATTGGGGGGGTATGTGCAGTATGGGGGGGGGACTGTGCAGTATTGGGGGGTATGTGCAGTATGGGGGGGTCTGGACAGTATTGGGGGGGTCTGGACAGTATGGGGGGGTCTGGACAGTATTGGGGGTGGTATGTGCAGTATTGGGGGGTCTGGACAGTATTGGGGGGGTCTGCACAGTATTGGGGGGGTCTGGACAGTATTGGGGAGGTATGTGCAGTATGGGGGGGTCTGGACAGTATTGGGGGGTCTGCACAGTATTGGGGGGGTCTGGACAGTATGGGGGGACTGTGCAGTATTGGGGGGGTATGTGCAGTATGGGGGGGGTCTGGACAGTATTGGGGGGGTATGTGTAGTATGGGGGGGTCTGGACAGTATTGGGGGGTATGTGCAGTATTGGGGGGACTGGACAGTATTGGGGGACTGTGCAGTATTGGGGGGGTCTGGACAGTATGGGGGGGACTGTGCAGTATGGGGGGGGTCTGGACAGTTTTTGGGGGGTCTGGACAGTATTGGGGGGTCTGCGCAGTATTGGGGGGGGGTCTGCACAGTATTGGGGGGGTCTGGACAGTATTAGTGGGGATGTGCAGTATGGGGGGGTCTGTGCAGTATGGGGCGGTCTGTGCTGTATATTGGGGCTGTGCGTTAGATGTGGGGATCGGGGGGGTTGTGCGTTAGATGTGGGGGGGGGGGGGGGGGCTGTGCAGTTTGTGGGGCCTGTGTGTTATATGTGTACAGCCCTGGTTTGACGACAAAACATTTTGTTTCAGAAATCTCAGACGCCATGGCCTGCTTTTTCCTAAGAAAGCCCAGCTATCTAGTCACTCACCAGGGGTGGATGAGAAACTTCACCCCAGCCAGAGGGACTGCCCCACATCTGCAACCAAAACTGTCTGTCACTGAATTCTGTAATCTCCGTGACATTGTGTATGTATAGTACTCCCAATTCTTATATTTAATACGGTGTGTCTCTCACAATCTTTGTGTCTGTCTGCTGTAAATATGTGGCACGCAAGTCTGCACGAACGGTGTCTGTTATGCCATTTTACTCTAACCATTATATTTTTGTGTGTGTCACAACTCTGCCAAGCATGTTCTCCTATGGGGCACGAAGTACATAAAGAGGAATGAAGAAGTCCACGTTTGAGGCTCGCGTCCAGGGTGGAATATTGAAGTGCCATCTGACAAGTGACAAGTTTCTTCTGTTTGCACGGCGACTTCAACATTGTGTACTGTGATCAGAGGTAGGTAACCTTAGGCAGTCCACATGCTGTGAATTACATCTTTGCCAGCATTATGGGAGGTGTAGTCCAAAACATCTGGAATACCGAATGTGTATGAATGAAAAGTATGGTGTGTGTGTAAATGGTCAGTAACAAGGGTTGAAGCCTTGACGTGGCGTTACTGCTCACATGTGTATTCATGTGCCAATTCAACCAATGTGAGTCACTGTAATACTTATAAGGTAACCAAAAGTACTGTGATTGTGGAGAATTAAATGCCTGTATCACCTTCACACTGCTTACACTGTGACCGTATCTCCTATACACTGCTTATACTGTGACCCTATCGCCTATACACTGCTTGCACTGTGACCCTATCGCCTATACACTGCTTACACTGTGACCCTATCGCATATACACTGCTTACACTGTGACCCTATCGCCTAAACACTGCTCACACTGTAAGCACAGACATGCTTTTATTCAAAATTGAAAGCGCTCGACTGTGGTGGAATCTCGGTAAAAATAAATTTAGTAGGCCGAGATTACCACGTGGCATGTGTACGTGCATATGCTGACGTATCGATCAGTTGGTTGCACGAGGCAAGATACGATCAGTAGTGTACGGAGCATGTGCAAGAATACAGGATATAGTATTCCCCTCCTCCATTGTGCTGGACAAGCCATGCGGTCAAACAGGAAGTTAATTCTTATTTGTGTTGATTGGTTAAGAGAATGTGCGGGTGGAGCTTAATATGGGAGGAGTTATATGCCTATATAAGGAGCCTGCACTATTGTCCGGGGCTCAGAACTTGTGGTATTTTGGTGACGCTAGTCCCTCTGAGTCCCGATCGGTGATCCAATAAAGAATCTCTTCCTTCCTGAAGAAACCTGTGTCCATCTCTCTGTGCTTGGCTTCCGTCAGTTTCTCCGGTATCATTTGGTGCATTGGCCGGGAAGCTCATCGTTCAACGGTAGCTGAGAGGCAGAGGCGTGAGACGGTCTATCTTTGCCCACGTTCTCTACGGCTGCACCCCTGAACTTCTGCGTGGACCTCCCTTCGTCTCGGCGCCACTGGGCCGTTGTCCAGGAGATCATCGGCCTCTACGTGAGAAGTGCTGGGGTGTCCCCGTCGATGAGTGTGAACTCAGGTTCAGGAACGAGGAGGTAAGACAACTGCTGTTTTAGACGGCAGGACCCACTAGGGGTATACCGATTGTGCGGTAGGCCCAAAGGGGTTTTGAATCTGTGTATCTGCCCCCTCTGTCGGAGGGAAGGAGCGAAGGCGCACCGCTCGATCGAACGCTCTTTAGTCAGACCGTTTGATTTGGTTAGTCAGGCGGGGCGCTCTGGTGTAAAATAAGCCCTAGCCGGACACCGGTGTCTTGTCTAGACTAGCGTTCTAGGGTGTATATTTTGTTCGCTAGGTCGGAGGGACCGGGAGACTAAGCGGCGTCTGTGTAAATCCGGTTCGCTAGTTCTCATCCTATCTGGGCTAAGTGGGAAGGCGTGTAAATTTGGAACCCACTAGACTTTTGATAGTACGACTAAGAGGCGTCTGTGTAAATTCGGTCCTCTAGCTCGTTGTATAGTGCGACTAAGAGGCGCCTGTGTAAATTCGGTTCTCTAGCTCGCTATATATGTGGTGATTGGGCAGTGTGGCTAACCAAAACGTATGTAGATTGTTTTTAGGTAGTCCATTCAAGGTACTGGCCAATAGTTTAGTTGGGAATTGTAAATGTGTTAGCGATTGTTTAGTAAAGTGTATATCTGGTTAGATAGCGCGAGCTCAGCCGTCTAGCGAGAGTGTTAATAGTGTGTTGCTGTATTATAGTGCACGGTACCATAACCTTGTATATTTACTGACACTGTATATAAGTACTAATCATTGTCGTCCATTGCATGTTTAACACCATAACCACTAATAATTGTATTGTGACCTTAACTTGTGCTTTGACCTATGCTAACCGTACTGTAACCGCTATTTGTAAAAGACGATGTTACTGGGGTGTGTTATAGACGGGTAATTCGTATATAGAGAATTATAGCGTGGGTGACTGTATAGTTACGCCAAAGGGCATAATATTGATTATATAGTGACTGGTGTAACAGCTGTGTGTGTACGGGAATTCCCTGAGTGTTTATTGTTATTGTGTGCGTTTCACTTGGTAACCGTACCACGTGGTGCTGTTGCCAGAGGAAACGGGTGTGACTGTTGAATAGTACGCGTGTATAGTATTCGTTGTCGACGACGTTCCATTGTTAAGTATGGGTGCGTCGCAGTCAACGATTCCGGATCCCTTAGGTTGTATGGTGAAGAATTTTAAAAAGGGATTCAAAACTTGTGATTTTGGGGTTAAGATGTCTCCTGTACGTTTAGTTACTTTGTGCACTAGGGAGTGGCCTACTTTGGTTGCGGCATGGCCGCCACGTGGCAGTTTGGATCTAACTCTGGTACAGCACTTACACGTGGCTGTATCAGGTAGGCCTGAACTTTACGGCCAGTTTCCTTATATTGATTGTTGGAGACAGGCCGTAAATGACTCGCCAAAATGGCTCCAGACATGCCACGAGGAGCAATGTCGCCTCATGGTGGCCAGGACTTGTTCGTCCACTAGGACCGGTGTTAGGCCCATTTTGGACACGCCCCCTGAGTCCGAGATCCCTTTGCCGCCCCCTTACTTTCCGTTAAGAGGAAGTGACGCAAACGCAGGAAGCCCTGCACCCCTCCCCTCATTACCCTCATCCACTTCCGCTTCCTCCTCCAGTACAGGATCCACCCCCCCTCGTACTAAATCTCCCCTTCCGGAACCAGAACCCACCCCCATTAGAAACGAATATCCTGATTTGGCGCCACTTCAGACTTCCGGTCAAGCTTCATCTAGCTCGACCCGAAGTGTTTTATTTACGACCTTTTCCCAAAACCAACCTCCCACATCCCCATACCCTATCTCTCCCCGACCGGAACCCATGACTGACGCCTCTCTACGTAGCCCCATCCAAACCCGACAGTTGACTGGTGCCCAACAATTAAAGCACTATCAGATGCCTCTTCGCCTAAATCCCGGGTCAGCCTATATCGATGCCGCAGGTCAAATGGCACACGCTGACCCAGTCTTCGTATATGTCCCATTTACCACAACCGACCTTTTAAACTGGAAGACCCATAATTCCTCGTATACTGAGAAACCACAAGCCATGACTGATCTGTTCACCTCAATAGTACAGACGCATAATCCGACATGGGCTGATTGCCAGCAGTTATTAATGACTTTATTTAATAATGAGGAAAGGACGAGAATAAATCAAGCAGCCATTAAAGCATTAGAAGATAGAGCCCGTGCTTTGAACCAAGCAAATCCAGCAGCATGGGCCGCAACACACTATCCCAATACCGATCCCGATTGGAACGTAAATGGTGCTGACATGGTTCAACTCAGAGCCTATAGAGACGCTATAATTGCTGGCATGAAAGCAGGAGGAAAGAAAGCCATTAACATGTCGAAGACAGTTGAGGTGATCCAGAAAAGCGATGAAGCGCCCAGTGTCTTTTATGACCGATTATTGGAGGCATACCGCTTGTATACCCCCTTTAATCCGGAAGACGCAGACAATTCCCGAATGGTTAACTCCGCCTTTGTCAGCCAAGCATACGGAGATATTAAGCGCAAGCTACAAAAGTTAGAAGGGTTTGCAGGTATGTCAATCACCCAACTAATGGAGGTAGCAAATAAGGTCTATATGAACAGGGATACAGAAAATAAGAAAGAGGAAGAGCGCAAGATGCGTAAAAAGGCTGATATGCTAGCGGTAGCGATCGCAGGCGTAGATAGACGGGGCCCAGATAGAGGCGATAGTAGATGGAATGAGGAACCTCTAAGTAAAAATCAGTGCGCTTACTGTAGGGAAGAAGGGCATTGGAGAAATGAGTGCCCGCGAAGGGAACAGTCTGAGAGAGACAGACCTAGGACAGGTTATGGAAATTTTAGAGGCAGAGCGAGAGGTAGAGGAGGCCCCGGAGGGAGTAATGGTTATAGAGGGAGTAATGGGAACAGAGGAAGTGTTAGGGAAGACAGGTATATTCCAGCAGCGCAAAGGTCCCGCGATAGAGAAGGTAGGGACTTCGTAGGATTGGCTGACACGGTCATGGAGGACTATTGATACCGACCGGGCTCCATCCCCCTTGGTCGAGCGGAGCCTATGGTCGATGTATCAATAGGGGGAAAAAGGAGTGCGTTCATGATCGACACTGGTGCTGAACATTCAGTGGTGACTAATCTAGTTGCTCCTCCATCTGGAAGGACTATTACTGTGATAGGAGCAACTGGAAGAAGTGCTGAAAAAACGGTTCTTAAAAGTCGACTCTGTACATTGGGAGGCCACGTAGTAAAACACCAATTCCTTTATATGCCTGAATGTCCAGTCCAATTGCTGGGACGTGATATGCTATCAAAATTACAAGCGCAGATTACGTTCCTACCAAATGGAACAACATCCTTAAAGTTTAATGGACCCTCAGGTATTATGACTTTATCCGTACCAAAGGAAGAAGAGTGGCGACTTTATACAGTGTTGACTAGCCAAAACCCTAGGAGTGATGAGACATTATTTAACATACCAGGAGTTTGGGCAGAGAACAACCCACCAGGACTGGCCCGCAATATTCCACCTATAAAAATTGAACTAAAACTTGGGGTTTATCCAGTAAGCCTACGACAATACCACATCCCACAGAAGGCTAAGAAGAACATTCAATCCTATCTGGATAAGTTCATACGGTATGGTATCCTAAAATTCTGTACTTCCCCCTGGAACACCCCATTGCTGCCTGTTCAAAAGCCCGGTACAGATGAGTATCGACCTGTGCAGGACTTGAGAGCAGTCAATGATGCGGTTGTTAGTATACATCCAGTCGTACCCAATCCATATAACCTGCTTGCTTTAATTCCGGGCGGGGCTACTTACTTCACAGTCTTAGATCTCAAAGATGCCTTCTTTTGCCTCCGAATTGCCGCAGAAAGTCAATGTATTTTTGCTTTCCAATGGGAGAACGCTGTAACGGGCTCAAAACGCCAAATGACTTGGACAAGACTGCCCCAAGGGTTTAAAAATTCACCTACCCTATTTGGTTCAGCTCTAAGTCAAGATCTACTGGATTTCGAGTCTATCCCAGGAGAATGTGTATTGTTACAATATGTAGATGACTTGTTGATAGCAGCAGTTACAAAAGAAAAATGTCAGCAAGCAACGCACGATCTACTACACATTCTCTGGAAGGCAGGATACAAGGTGTCCAGAAAGAAGGCTCAGTTGTGTTTGCCGACCGTCAAGTATCTGGGATTCCATATCTCTGAAGGTCAAAGGATTATGGGGCCAGAGAGAAAAGAAGCTGTCTGCCAAATACCAATACCCAAGAATAGAAGACAAGTGCGAGAATTCTTGGGGGCAGCAGGCTTCTGTAGGATATGGATTCCCAGCTATGCGATACTGGCAAAACCTCTGTACGCAGCCATCAAAGGTACAGAGCACGACCCCTTCTTATGGACTCAAGAACAACAAACGGCTTTTGAAGATGTGAAGAAGGCTTTGATGAGTGCCCCAGCATTAGGTCTACCTGATCACACACGACCATTCTACCTGTACGTACATGAGCAAAGAAGAATGGCTGTGGGAGTATTGACACAGTACTTGGGATCATGGCAAAGACCTGTTGCCTACATGTCTAAGCAACTGGATGCAGTGGCCAGCGGACTTCCACCTTGTCTAAGAGCCGTAGCTGCAGCCGCCCTGCTAGTAGCTGAAGCCGATAAACTCACTCTGGGTCAAGAACTTTATGTACGAGTTCCACATGCAGTACAGACGTTGTTGGATTACAAAGGAAATCATTGGTTTAGTAATAGCCGTATGACCAAGTATCAAGCAATGTTGTGTGAAAACCCAAGAGTGCATTTAGAGACTGTAAACACCTTAAATCCAGCTACCCTTTTGCCGCAACCTACTGAAAGTCAACATGATTGTTTGGAAGTAATGGATGAAGTATTCTCAAGTAGACCAGATCTTCGTGATTTTCCCATCCAGAACCCCGATGTTCAATATTACACCGACGGCAGTAGTTATGTGAAAGAAGGGATCCGCTATGCAGGATATGCAGTAACAACAATAGACAAGGTGATAGAAGCTCGGCCACTGGCAAAAGGAACATCAGCACAAAAGGCAGAATTAATAGCACTAACACGAGCGTTACAATTGGCTGAAGGTTTAAGAGTGAATATCTATACGGACTCTAAGTATGCGTTTTTAACCACTCATGCCCACGGAGCTTTGTATAAAGAAAGAGGACTACTGAATTCAGAAGGCAAAGAAATCAAGTACGCAGCTGAAATCCTACAACTATTGGAAGCAGTGTGGGAGCCGAAAGAAGTCGGTATCATACATTGTCGAGCGCATCTGAGAGGAGATGGTGATGTAACCAAGGGAAATCGGATGACAGATAGTGCAGCTAAGCGTGCTGCTGAATCAGGAAGACAGGAGTATGTGGGGCATATAGCTGCTCTAATACCAACCCCACTGTCTCAATGGACTCCAGTTTATACAGCTCAAGAAGAGGAGTGGTTAAAGACTGAACCGGGAAAGTATTTGGAGAACAAGTGGTATCAGCTAGAAGATGGAAGAATAGTTATACCAGCATCACTAGCAGTAGAAATTGTCCAGAACTATCATAACGGGACACATTCTGGGAGAGACAGTACAGAAGAATCTCTCAGAAAACATTTCTACATACCAAGATTGTCCAACTTGACTCAGGCCATTGTACGCAGATGTGTAACGTGTGCTAAGAATAATGCAAGACAAGGACCAGTAAAGCCACCAGGAGTCCAGTTTATGGGGGGACTCCCCATGTCCGATCTACAAATAGACTTTACAGTAATGCCTAAATCGGGTGGACATCGTTACCTGCTGGTAATTGTGTGCACCTATTCAGGCTGGGTAGAAGCATGTCCTACTCGTACAGAGAAAGCAGGAGAAGTTGTGAGATTCCTGCTACGAGAAATAATACCCCGATATGGACTACCCTGTTCTATAGGATCGGACAATGGTCCAGCTTTTGTTCACCAGTGCCTACAACAACTGACTCATATGCTTGGTATAAAGTGGAGGCTTCATACTGCATATAGACCCCAGAGTTCTGGTAAGGTAGAGAGAATGAATAGAACTATTAAGAACCAGTTGGCTAAAATGTGTCAGGAAACCCAACTTAAGTGGAACGTTCTCTTACCTATAGCTCTATTGCGAATCCGCAGTACCCCTACCAGAAGGATGGGCCTCTCTCCTTTTGAAATTATGTATGGGCGACCACCTCCCGTACTTGGTAACTTAAGGGGGGATTTGAGTCAGTTGGGAGAAGGAATTACCCGGCAGCAGGTTGTAGAGTTGGGTAAGACTATGGAGGAGGTACAGAAATGGGTACAAGATAGATTACCTGTGAATATTTATCCCCCTGTTCATAGTTATCATCCAGGAGACCAAGTGTGGATTAAAGAGTGGAATAATGTACCGTTAGGGCCCAAGTGGAGAGGTCCTTATGTTGTTCTTTTGTGTACCCCTACAGCGATAAAAGTAGCAGAAGTGACTCCGTGGATACATCACTCCAGGGTTAAGCCAGCAGCAGTTGATTCTTGGCAAGTTACAGCAGATCCAGAGAATCCCTGCAAGATCCGGTTGAAACGCACTACTCAGTCGGAGTAACGAGGAATTATTGTGGATTACAAATTTTATTGTTACAGGTGTGAGTGAGAAGGCCATAATAAAGCCTGTCCTCTTACCAACACATAGTGTATAAGCCAGGAAAGTCTCGAAGGGACACCTGTGAAGACGAGCAGAACTCCATTCCCTGCAGCCCTCACATCCTGGAAGCTGAGGTTCCATCGCACGGACGAAGACTGAGGATGACGGCGAAAGATGTGCTTTTGATTGTGTTTATTTACATGTGTTTTTATATTCAGGAAGGTAGAGGTACCGACACTCCTAGCTGTGAGGTATGCATTAAGACTACGAGAACAGGTAACCATATTTCCCAAACCCTAATTTGGCATTCACAATACGAGTGTAAAGGAGATGTATCGAGATGTAGATACTTAAATATAGACTATAGTGTGTGCCATTTAGGAGTAGGAGAACCTAAGTGCTTCAGTCCAGAGTATCAACCTCGTACAATTTGGTTGACTCTCAGGAATGGAGATCCTCAGGGGACCCTAATTAATAAGACGGTGTTAGAATCCGTATATTCTTCGGGTGTTCTGCTATTTGATGCATGTAAGGCGATATCAAGTGGTAGAAAGCCGTGGAATGTATGTGGGGATCTTAGATGGG
The DNA here is from genome assembly GCF_036172605.1 of Pelobates fuscus. Classification (NCBI taxonomy): domain Eukaryota; kingdom Metazoa; phylum Chordata; class Amphibia; order Anura; family Pelobatidae; genus Pelobates; species Pelobates fuscus. The sequence goes on along the minus strand of NC_086318.1, from coordinate 354,327,548 downwards.
AGAGGACGTATGGGTCTAATGATAAATATATTTGTCCCAGTAGTAAAAATAAATATGTAAGTCCTAGATGCCCAAATAAAGACTATAACTTTTGCCCATATTGGTCTTGTGTGGGGTGGGCGACTTGGGGACAGACAGTAGATAAAGACATGATAGTGACTAAGTTGCCGACTAGCCCTTATTGTAAGTCTATGGAATGCAACCCAGTCCATATACTCATTAATAACCCCGACAAGTTCCTAGACAAATATGGAAATTTATTTGGGTTTCAGATATACGGGACGGGTTTAGATCCTGGGACATTATTGTTTATAGGAATAGAGACTGATACGGTATCCTCCCAGACTCATCAAGTATACCATTCCTTTTATGAAGAGATGAGTATAGATAATAAGATCCCCCATAGCGCTAAGAACCTGTTCATAGATTTAGCCGAAAGTATTGCCGGTAGTCTTAATGTTACCAACTGCTATGTGTGTGGAGGTACTAACATGGGAGACCAATGGCCTTGGGAAGCAAAGGAGGTAATGTCCGGTTCTGAGGCAGTTGACCAACTAATATCTACACAAGCCGATTATCATATGAGTGTTAGAGGTAAATCTGAGTGGAGATTAAAGACCTCCATCATAGGTTATGTTTGCATAGCAAGGAAAGGAATAATGTATAATACTTCTGTAGGAGAATTAACTTGTCTAGGGCAAAAAGCTTATGATGATGATACTAAAAATACAACTTGGTGGTCGGCTTCAAATGTCTCAGAACCATCAAACCCGTTTGCTAGATACGCCAATTTAAAGGATGTGTGGTTTGATTTATCCATCACATCTACCTGGAGAGCCCCAGCAAATTTGTACTGGATCTGTGGTAAGAAGGCCTATTCGGAGCTGCCACAGGACTGGGAAGGGGCATGTGTGTTGGGTATGCTCAAACCATCCTTCTTCTTGTTACCGATTGAAACAGGTGAGACTTTAGGTGTTAAAGTGTATGATGTGAATCATAGGAAGAAAAGGGGACCCATAGAGATAGGCACCTGGGAAGATAATGAATGGCCTCCCCAGCGTATCATAGATTATTATGGGCCAGCCACGTGGGCTGAGGATGGTACCTTTGGTTATAGAACCCCTATTTATATGCTCAACCGCATTATAAGATTACAGGCGGTGGTTGAAATTATCACTAATGAAACATCACAAGCGCTCAATCTTCTAGCGAAGCATAACACCAGGATGAGGACAGCAGTCTACCAAAATAGATTAGCCTTGGATTACCTTTTGGCAGTAGAGGGAGGTGTATGTGGGAAGTTTAACCTAAGCAATTGCTGTCTTCAAATAGATGACGAAGGGCAAGCAATAGCTGAGCTTACTAGCCATATGGTTAAACTAGCGCATGTGCCTACTCAGGTATGGAAAGGGTATAATCCAAGTAGTTGGTTTGGTAGCTGGTATGAGTGGTTTGGAGGGCTTAAGGCAGTGGTAGGTGGAGTCCTACTGATTTTACTGTTGTGTCTACTCCTACCGTGTCTTATACCCTTAGTAGTTAGGTCTGTGCAAAGCCTGATAGGAAGTATAGCAGAGAGGAAGGCTGCTGCACAGATAATGGCGATATATAAATATAAGGCTCTAGATCAGGGAGAACCAATGCAAGAAGATGAATGTTGAAGATTCACATCATAAGATAGGTCTGGTCTGGTTCAAGGTAACTTGCGGTGTAAGCAAAACTAAGGTTATGTGATGCCTCAAGTAATTGTAAAATATCAAGAGGCATCAAAGGGGGGAATGTGGTTGAATCTCGGTAAAAATAAATTTAGTAGGCCGAGATTACCACGTGGCATGTGTACGTGCATATGCTGACGTATCGATCAGTTGGTTGCACGAGGCAAGATACGATCAGTAGTGTACGGAGCATGTGCAAGAATACAGGATATAGTATTCCCCTCCTCCATTGTGCTGGACAAGCCATGCGGTCAAACAGGAAGTTAATTCTTATTTGTGTTGATTGGTTAAGAGAATGTGCGGGTGGAGCTTAATATGGGAGGAGTTATATGCCTATATAAGGAGCCTGCACTATTGTCCGGGGCTCAGAACTTGTGGTATTTTGGTGACGCTAGTCCCTCTGAGTCCCGATCGGTGATCCAATAAAGAATCTCTTCCTTCCTGAAGAAACCTGTGTCCATCTCTCTGTGCTTGGCTTCCGTCAGTTTCTCCGGTATCACGACCATTCTTTCTATTCTACGCCTCCAATCTCCAACATTGAAATTGTCGTTTGTAATAATATAAAATAAGTAATATGCTTTCTGATTACGATTTGGTGAGTTGTAACTATATTTTTTATTTTTACAGTTCCAGAGGGAAGGAGCAAACCGCTTTGAGGAGTCCCTGCACAAGAGACTATTGGATACTGAAGGGCTGTACTGCAGTGTCGGCTCTAGACTTGGCGAGGCCTTAGGCGAAACTCATACATGAGACCCCACGAAGAACACCATTAGTGAAGAAAAAATAGCAGTTGACTTTGTGTATAAGAAGCTGTAGATATATTGATGGGGGAGCTTTCAGCACTGGATACACAGAGCTAGTCTCTGTATACATCGTTTCATTGTCTACCTGAGTGTGTGTCTGACAGTGAGTATCCTTGTATCTGTATGTATGTTTCTCTGAGCATGTGTATGTTTGTGTACTGACTGGCCTTTGGCACTGAGTTTATGGCGAAGCTATGTTTTATGACGGTGTGTATGATGATTGCCTTTGGGGGGTGACAGGGTGAGTAAAGGGGTAACTGTCGCAGGGTGAGTGTAAAAGAGCAGGAGGGTGCCAGCGTGTTAAGGGTTGACAGTGTGTATGGAGGGAGGTGCCAGAGTGTGGAGAGTGGTGCTTGTGTGTACGGGGAGTGGTGGCCATGTGGGGAGGGTGACATAGTGTGAGGGGGAGGGTGATGGGGGAATGACAGAGTAAGCGGGGGGTGACGTAATGTGAGAGTATGGGTGACAGAGTAAGGGTGGGTGACAGAGTGAGGGGGTGTTGGTGAGGTTGACCGTAAGAGGGGGGTGACAAGGGGTGATGAGGTGAGGTGACAGTAAGGGAGGGGTGACAGGGTGTGGGGGGCTGACAGGGTGAGAGGGGATGACAGAGTAAGAGGGGGGTGACAATAACAATATCTGATATTAAGCCACATGTGCAATTATTATGTAAATAATGGACAACATACTTTTTCAATTTTGTTAAATTAGAAATTAAATATTGTTTGACTTTTTTATATTGCCACTTTTAGAAAGATTAAAACTCTTAATTTTTAAATCTACAGTAATTTGTCTGTTATAACGTTAACCTGTTAATTATTGTGGGACAGTGGAGAGAAAACCCAAACTGGGACTCTACCAAACAATCCAGGACTGTTAGGAAATATGGATTTGTAACAACATTTGATAATTTATGGTGCATGTAGGTCCTCTTGTCACTGTGCCTATGCATAGTTTTGCTTATAAAAGATAGCAATAAGCATAGTAAGAAATTGCTCTTTAAAAGCCCACGTCATCTCTTTTAACCCCTTAAGGACCAAACCTCTGGAATAAAAGGGAATCATGACATGTCACACATGTCATGTGTCCTTAAGGGGTTAAATGGTTTGGGTGCAGTGCCAATGTCCCCTTAACCCTGCAATGTTAAAGGGACACTCCAGGCACCCAGATCACTTCTGCTTATTGGAGTGGTCTGGGTGCCAACTCCCACTACCCTTAACCCTGCAAGTGTAATTATTGCCGTTTTTTATAAACTGCAATAATTACCTTGCAGGGTTAATTCCACCTCTAGTGGCTGTCTAGACAGCCACTAGAGGTCACTTCCTGCATCATAGCACAGATTATCTGTGCTAGAGCGTCGCTTGACGTCTTCACGCTGTGTGAGGACCTCCAGCGTCGCTCTATTCCCCATAGGGAAGCATTGAAATTCATTTTCAATGCTTTCCTATGGGGTGCGCCAATGCGCATGCGCAGCATTGCCGCGCATGCGCATTAGTTCTCCTCGGCCGGTGGGCGGGATCAGTCTCGCCCGACGGAGGAAGAAGGTGGAGCGACGGGGGAGGAGCAGGCAGCGACGTGGGACATTGCCGCTGCCTGAGGTAAGTGACTGAAGGGGTTTTCACCCCTTCAGCAACTGGGGATTGGTGGGTGGGAGGGAGAGGGACCCTCCAGTGCCATGAAAACGGATTGTTTTCCTGGCACTGGAGTTTCCCTTTAAATATTGCAGTTTCTGAGAAACCTACAATGGGACGCAGCAAGTGCTGGTATTATTTGTAGCTAAGTAACACAAATTACATGTTAAGGTGTCAGCAAAATACTTTATTTCTTCAAAGTTAATATGCCGTTTACACTTTATATGTATAGTGGAAAACATATAAAAGTCAAATTTGGAAACTGGTTAAGAAAAGTCACACTGTGGTATCCAAGAAGGAAAAAGTTCAATCACATGTAAAGAAAGGCTGTATGGCATTAGGAAGGCAGTATCCTAATAATATAATGGTCTCTTTCCCTGGACGGTCCACGATTCTTAATCACTGGAAAATGAAGGTTGCATCATGTCTGCAGCATGCGTTCCGAAGCAGCCATATGGAAGTTTTCTATAGAAGAAGGTACGGTAATCTCTTCTGTTTGAGCAGGTCGAGGTTAATGGTGGTGGGTTTGTCTCTGGCACTTGAACCATCAGTAAAGGAGTGTAAAATGGAGAGGATCACCTTGTTCTTCCCACAAATGTAAGAAAACACAGAACAGAAGATTGAGGACAGTGGTTAACAAATCAATGAAACCGCAAACACTAAAACTAACTTGAAAAAATAACATTCACACTGTAAGCAGTGTTTAGGCGATAGGGTCACAGTGTAAGCAGTGTATATGCGATAGGGTCACAGTGTAAGCAGTGTATAGGCGATAGGGTCACAGTGCAAGCAGTGTATATGCGATAGGGTCACAGTATAAGCAGTGTATAGGAGATACGGTCACAGTGTAAGCAGTGTGAAGGTGATACAGGCGTTTAATTCTCCACAATCACAGTACTTTTGGTTACCTTATAAGTATTACAGTGACTCACATTGGTTGAATTGGCACATGAATACACATGTGAGCAGTAACGCCACGTCAAGGCTTCAACCCTTGTTACTGACCATTTACACACACACCATACTTTTCATTCATACACATTCGGTATTCCAGATGTTTTGGACTACACCTCCCATAATGCTGGCAAAGATGTAATTCACAGCATGTGGACTGCCTAAGGTTACCTACCTCTGATCACAGTACACAATGTTGAAGTCGCCGTGCAAACAGAAGAAACTTGTCACTTGTCAGATGGCACTTCAATATTCCACCCTGGACGCGAGCCTCAAACGTGGACTTCTTCATTCCTCTTTATGTACTTCGTGCCCCATAGGAGAACATGCTTGGCAGAGTTGTGACACACACAAAAATATAATGGTTAGAGTAAAATGGCATAACAGACACCGTTCGTGCAGACTTGCGTGCCACATATTTACAGCAGACAGACACAAAGATTGTGAGAGACACACCGTATTAAATATAAGAATTGGGAGTACTATACATACACAATGTCACGGAGATTACAGAATTCAGTGACAGACAGTTTTGGTTGCAGATGTGGGGCAGTCCCTCTGGCTGGGGTGAAGTTTCTCATCCACCCCTGGTGAGTGACTAGATAGCTGGGCTTTCTTAGCAAAAAGCAGGCCATGGCGTCTGAGATTTCTGAAACAAAATGTTTTGTCGTCAAACCAGGGCTGTACACATATAACACACAGGCCCCACAAACTGCACAGCCCCCCCCCCCCCAATCTAACGCACAACCCCCCCCATCCCCACATCTAACGCACAGCCCCAATATACAGCACAGACTGCCCCATACTGCACAGACCCCCCATACTGCACATCCCCCCTAATACTGTCCAGACCCCCCCAATACTGTGCAGACCCCCCCCAATACTGCGCAGACCCCCCAAAAACTGTCCAGACCCCCCCCATACTGCACAGTCCCCCCCATACTGTCCAGACCCCCCCAATACTGTCCAGTCCCCCCAATACTGCACATACCCCCCCAATACTGTCCAGACCCCCCCATACTGCACATACCCCCCCATACTGTCCAGACCCCCCCCAATACTGCACAGTCCCCCCAATACTGTCCAGTCCCCCCAATACTGCACATACCACCCCCAATACTGTCCAGACCCCCCCATACTGTCCAGACCCCCCCAATACTGTGCAGACCCCCCCAATACTGTCCAGACCCCCCCATACTGCACATACCCCCCCAATACTGTCCAGTCCCCCCAATACTGCACATACCCCCCCAATACTGCACAGTCCCCCCCCCATACTGTCCAGACCCCCCAATACTGTCCAGACCCCCCCTAATACTGTCCAGACCCCCCCCAATACTGTGCAGACCCCCCAATACTGTGCAGACCCCCCCATACTGCACATACCCCCCCAATACTGTCCAGACCCCCCCAATACTGTCCAGACCCCCCATACTGCACATTCCCCCCCAATACTGCACAGTCCCCCCCATACTGTCCAGACCCCCCCAATACTGTCCAGACCCCCCCTAATACTGTCCAGACCCCCCCAATACTGTCCAGACCCCCCAATACTGTGCAGACCCCCCCAATACTGTCCAGACACCCCCATACTGCACATACCCCCCCCAATACTGTCCAGACCCCCCCAATACTGTCCAGACCCCCCCATACTGCACATTCCCCCCCCCAATACTGCACAGTCCCCCCCATACTGTCCAGACCCCCCAATACTGCACAGTCCCCCCAATACTGTGCAGACCCCCCCAATACTGCACATACCCCCCCAATACTGTCCAGACCCCCCCAATACTGTCCAGACCCCCCCCATACTGCACATACCCCCCCAATACTGTACAGTCCCCCCCAATGCAGCAAAGTTCCCCCCAATACTGTCCAGAACCACCCCCCCCATACTGCAAGTTCCCCCCAATACAGCACAGTCCCCCCCTGATGGCTGAGAGTGTTGGGAGCGAGGCTTACCTGATAGATGTCAGAATGCAGACACCGCGCATGCGCACTCGGGGGTAGGAGATTTCTTAGCAGAAGATATGGCCATCAGATTTCTATACCCCCTCAGTGCGCATGCGCGGTGTCCGAGGCTGTCCTGGCTGGGTTGGCGCGTGCGCAGTGTGGGGCAGGGAGATCGGATGAATATTCGGCAGAATCGATCTCCCTGCCCGCTGGTGCGCACGCGCGCTGTCTGTGCCCGACGGGAGTACTTAGGCGCGCGTGCGCACTGGCCCTTTAGATCCCCTACCTCCCCCCCCCCTTGTGGCTCCAAGCGCAGGCGCAGTGTGTTCTTCGCGCATGCGCAGTACGCGTTCTCATCTCTGTACCGTGATAAAAAAATAATCCTACCTGTTCTTCTGCGCCTGCGCGGCGCTCTGCTCCTCCTTCTCCTGCTCCGAAACGTCAGGTCCGGTGCGGCTGCGTCACATCCGGTGCGGCCGCGTCACTTCCAGTATAGAAATCTGACGAGGTATAGTATTCTGACAGAACACCGGCAGCACACTATTCTCACTCCATGCTACGAATTCCCATCCTTCGGCTCATTGGCCTAGCATTTGCCTTTATGCAAATTGCTCCTTCGCACCCTGAATCCAGCTCAATTATTCACACCTAACCCCCTGAAGGCACTAAAATTACTGGTAGCTAAGGAAAACAACGATCAGCCACGAGGTTTGGTAATCTTTTGTAGCCTTCTATCATTTGGATTATTTATTTGCTCTTCTTTTTTTTTTTTTTTTAACTTGCTTTATTATTTCACCACAGCCTAAAGGAAAGGCTTCCCAGCGGGCGTGCCTTTGAATGTACCCGTCATGTCATACTTACCTGGCAGGGGAGCAATAGCCATGATCTCTAAGGTGGCTCTCCCAGAGTGAGGCTGGTTCATTGCACTCCGTACCAGTTGACCTCTGCGATTTCCTCAAATGTGGGAAACTCAACTGCATAATTTATGGTAGTGGGGGGCTGCGTTCGCGCTTTCCCCTGTGTTTGCTTGTTTGACAAAAATAGAGAACTTCACCAATTCTGACGAAGGATAATTTCAGCCACGGCACCCGTCTTCTTTGGCTTTTACTTTCCGCATTTAGCAGACAGCGACAATCATTTCCTAGGCTTGATCATTTTTATTATCTATGTTTTCTGGAGACCAGTTTTAAGCCAGAATTTCACTTTTTATTTTAACTTTTCAGCTTTTTTTCATTATTTTTTTATCCTGACTTCTTTTGATTCATTGTATGCTTCAATGCAATGGAAGAAATAAAGAATTGGAGACCTATATTACGTCTTCCAACAGAACGTAACGTTTGATTGAATTTCTGGGAAAAAAAGATTTTCTGGATCAAGGCAGTGAATTGCCGCTTGAGACAATCAGACCAAACCGTAGGAATAGCTGGGTGGTCGCTAGCACTTACTAATGAACACCATGGAATTTTGAAAAAGCCACCACAAATGTTCTTTCAGCCCTGTTGAGTGTGGATGAAGAGAAGACAGGTGCTAGGCAAGGGTCATTCCTATCGATGGAGTCATGAAATGTGTGACTTTGGGGACGAACGTAGACCAGCGGATTGTGTACTCTGCCTAATGGCTGCTGTACTAGAATCTTGGCAAAACTGTTTCCAAAGAGAGAAAAAAAATTGTACAAGGTTTGCTGCAAGATATGGTTGCCCTCACTCTCTGTTATAGGTTTGGAACCATTCCAAGATGCCATATAAGAAGACCGAGGAATTTGTTGGGGTTTAAGCTTCCCTGTAGGAGGAAGCGGGCCTAATTAGAATATTGCCTCCCATAATCCTTTGCAATGGCTTATGGTCATGAACTTTTTCTCACCGCTGTCTTAAAGTGTCCTTACGTGGTAACTCTTAAAAGCTGGCCCACTTGAACAGTTAGCTTTGCGCAGTGGCAGTATCGTAGCCCATGAGGTCAATCCGAGGCGTGATTATTGCTAATTGAAAACTTTACCCAATACCCCGCCATGATGACTTGAAATACAGTCAGCATTGGCAATTTTTGACAGGCTCTAAGGAGACTGAAAGATTGATTTAATAAAGGTTTATGGCGTCCCATGTCTAGGGCGTGTCTTACGTGACTCCCGTTTCTTCCTGAGCTCTGTTGCACCATTCCTTCCGCTGGCTTCTTAGCATTTCCCTTTTACCTCTCTCTCCCACTGAATCCACTTGTTTCCGGCAGCACACTATTCTCACTCCATGCTACGAATTCCCATCCTTCGGCTCATTGGCCTAGCATTTGCCTTTATGCAAATTGCTCCTTCGCACCCTGAATCCAGCTCAATTATTCACACCTAACCCCCTGAAGGCACTAAAATTACTGGTAGCTAAGGAAAACAACGATCAGCCACGAGGTTTGGTAATCTTTTGTAGCCTTCTATCATTTGGATTATTTATTTGCTCTTCTTTTTTTTTTTAACTTGCTTTATTATTTCACCACAGCCTAAAGGAAAGGCTTCCCAGCGGGCGTGCCTTTGAATGTACCCGTCATGTCATACTTACCTGGCAGGGGAGCAATAGCCATGATCCCTAAGGTGGCTCTCCCAGAGTGAGGCTGGTTCATTGCACTCCGTACCAGTTGACCTCTGCGATTTCCTCAAATGTGGTAAACTCGACTGCATAATTTATGGTAGTGGGGGACTGCGTTCGCGCTTTCCCCTGTGTTTGCTTGTTTGACAAAAATAGAGAACTTCACCAAGTCTGACGAAGGATAATTTCAGCCATGGCACCCGTCTTCTTTGGCTCTTACTTTCCGCATCAAGCAGGCAGCGACAATCATTTCCTAGGCTTGATCATTTTTATTATCTATGTTTTCTGGAGACCAGTTTTAAGCCAGAAATTCACTTTTTATTTTAACTTTTCAGCTTTTTTTTCATCATTTTTTTATCCTGACTTCTTTTGATTTATTGTATGCTTCAATGCAATGGAAGAAATAAAGAATTGGAGACCTATATTACGTCTTCCAACAGAACGTAACGTTTGATTGAATTTCTGGGAAAAAAAGATTTTCTGGATCAAGGCAGTGAATTGCCGCTTGAGACAATCAGACCAAACCTTAGGAATAGCTGGGTGGTCGCTAGCACTTACTAATGAACACCATGGAATTTTGAAAAAGCCACCACAAATGTTCTTTCAGCCCTGTTGAGTGTGGATGAAGAGAAGACAGGTGCTAGGCAAGGGTCATTCCTATCGATGGAGTCATGAAATGTGTGACTTTGGGGACGAACGTAGACCAGCGGATTGTGTACTCTGCCTAATGGCTGCTGTAGTAGAATCTTGGCAAAACTGTTTCCAAAGAGAGAAAAAAAATTGTACAAGGTTTGTTGCAAGATATGGTTGCCCTCACTCTCTGTTATAGGTTTGGAACCATTCCAAGATGCCATATAAGAAGACCGAGGAATTTGTTGGGGTTTAAGCTTCCCTGTAGGAGGAAGCGGGCCTAATTAGAATATTGCCTCCCACAATCCTTTGCAATGGCTTATGGTCATGAACTTTTTCTCACCGCTGTCTTAAAGTGTCCTTACGTGGTAGCTCTTAAAAGCTGGCCCACTTGAACAGTTAGCTTTGCGCAGTGGCAGTATCGTAGCCCATGAGGTCAATCCGAGGCGTGATTATTGCTAATTGAAAACTTTACCCAATACCCCGCCATGATGACTTGAAATACAGTCAACATTGGCAATTTTTGACAGGCTCTAAGGAGACTGAAAGATTGGTTTAATAAAAGTTTATGGCGACCCATGTCTACGGCGTGTCTTACGTGACTCCCGTTTCTTCCTGAGCTCTGTTGCAACATTCCTTCCGCTGGCTTCTTAGCATTTCCCTTTTACCTTTCTCTCCCACTGAATCCACTTGTTTCCGGCAGCACACTATTCTCACTCCATGCTACGAATTCCAATCCTTCGGCTCATTGGCCTAGCATTTGCCTTTATGCAAATTGCTCCTTCGCACCCTGAATCCAGCTCAATTATTCACACCTAACCACCTGAAGGCACTAAAATTACTGGTAGCTAAGGAAAACAACGATCAGCCACGAGGTTTGGTAATCTTTTGTAGCCTCTATCATTTGGATTATTTATTTGCTCTTCTTTTTTTTTTTTTTTAACTTGCTTTATTATTTCACCACAGCCTAAAGGAAAGGCTTCCCAGCGGGCATGCCTTTGAATGTACCTGTCATGTCATACTTACCTGGCAGGGGAGCAATAGCCATGATCCCTAAGGTGGCTCTCCCAGAGTGAGGCTGGTTCATTGCACTCCGTACCAGTTGACTTCTGCGATTTCCTCAAATGTGGGAAACTCGACTGCATAATTTATGGTAGTGGGGGACTGCGTTCGCGCTTTCCCCTGTGTTTGCTTGTTTGACAAAAATAGAGAACTTCACCAATTCTGACGAAGGATAATTTCAGCCACGGCACCTGTCTTCTTTGGCTCTTACTTTCCGCATCAAGCAGGCAGCGACAATCATTTCCTAGGCTTGATCATTTTTATTATCTATGTTTTCTGGAGACCAGTTTTAAGCCAGAATTTCACTTTTTATTTTAACTTTTCAGCTTTTTTTTCATCATTTTTTTATCCTGACTTCTTTTGATTTATTGTATGCTTCAATGCAATGGAAGAAATAAAGAATTGGAGACCTATATTACGTCTTCCAACAGAACGTAACGTTTGATTGAATTTCTGGGAAAAAAAGATTTTCTGGATCAAGGCAGTGAATTGCCGCTTGAGACAATCAGACCAAACCTTAGGAATAGCTGGGTGGTCGCTAGCACTTACTAATGAACACCATGGAATTTTGAAAAAGCCACCACAAATGTTCTTTCAGCCCTGTTGAGTGTGGATGAAGAGAAGACAGGTGCTAGGCAAGGGTCATTCCTATCGATGGAGTCATGAAATGTGTGACTTTGGGGACGAACGTAGACCAGCGGATTGTGTACTCTGCCTAATGGCTGCTGTAGTAGAATCTTGGCAAAACTGTTTCCAAAGAGAGAAAAAAAATTGTACAAGGTTTGCTGCAAGATATGGTTGCCCTCACTCTCTGTTATAGGTTTGGAACCATTCCAAGAGGCCATATAAGAAGACCGAGGAATTTGTTGGGGTTTAAGCTTCCCTGTAGGAGGAAGCGGGCCTAATTAGAATATTGCCTCCCACAATCCTTTGCAATGGCTTATGGTCATGAACTTTTTCTCACCGCTGTCTTAAAGTGTCCTTACGTGGTAGATCTTAAAAGCTGGCCCACTTGAACAGTTAGCTTTGCGCAGTGGCAGTATCGTAGCCCATGAGGTCAATCCGAGGCGTGATTATTGCTAATTGAAAACTTTACCCAATACCCCGCCATGATGACTTGAAATACAGTCAGCATTGGCAATTTTTGACAGGCTCTAAGGAGACTGAAAGATTGGTTTAATAAAATTTTATGGCGCCCCATGTCTAGGGCGTGTCTTACGTGACTCCCGTTTCTTCCTGAGCTCTGTTGCACCATTCCTTCCGCTGGCTTCTTAGCATTTCCCTTTTACCTTTCTCTCCCACTGAATCCACTTGTTTCCGGCAGCACAGTATTCTCACTCCATGCTACGAATTCCCATCCTTCGGCTCATTGGCCTAGCATTTGCCTTTATGCAAATTGCTCCTTCGCACCCTGAATCCAGCTCAATTATTCACACCTAACCACCTGAAGGCACTAAAATTACTGGTAGCTAAGGAAAACAACGATCAGCCACGAGGTTTGGTAATCTTTTGTAGCCTCTATCATTTGGATTATTTATTTGCTCTTCTTTTTTTTTTTTTTTTTTAACTTGCTTTAATATTTCACCATAGCCTAATGGAAAGGCTTCCCAGCGGGCGTGCCTTTGAATGTACCCGTCATGTCATACTTACCTGGCAGGGGAGCAATAGCCATGATCCTTAAGGTGGCTCTCCCAGAGTGAGGCTGGTTCATTGCACTCCGTACCAGTTGACCTCTGCGATTTCCTCAAATGTGGGAAACTCGACTGCATAATTTATGGTAGTGGGGGACTGCGTTCGCGCTTTCCCCTGTGTTTGCTTGTTTGACAAAAATAGAGAACTTCACCAATTCTGACGAAGGATAATTTCAGCCACGGCACCCGTCTTCTTTGGCTCTTACTTTCCGCATCACGCAGGCAGCGACAATCATTTCCTAGGCTTGATCATTTTTATTATCTATGTTTTCTGGAGACCAGTTTTAAGCCAGAATTTCACTTTTTATTTTAACTTTTCAGCTTTTTTTTCATCATTTTTTTATCCTGACTTCTTTTATTTATTGTATGCTTCAATGCAATGGAAGAAATAAAGAATTGGAGACCTATATTACGTCTTCCAACAGAACGTAACGTTTGATTGAATCTCTGGGAAATAAAGATTTTCTGGATCAAGGCAGTGAATTGCCGCTTGAGACAATCAGACCAAACCTTAGGAATAGCTGGGTGGTCGCTAGCACTTACTAATGAACACCATGGAATTTTGAAAAAGCCACCACAAATGTTCTTTCAGCCCTGTTGAGTGTGGATGAAGAGAAGACAGGTGCTAGGCAAGGGTAATTCCTATCGATGGAGTCATGAAATGTGTGACTTTGGGGACGAACGTAGACCAGCGGATTGTGTACTCTGCCTAATGGCTGCTGTAGTAGAATCTTGGCAAAACTGTTTCCAAAGAGAGAAAAAAAATTGTACAAGGTTTGCTGCAAGATATGGTTGCCCTCACTCTCTGTTATAGGTTTGGAACCATTCCAAGATGCCATATAAGAAGACCGAGGAATTTGTTGGGGTTTAAGCTTCCCTGTAGGAGGAAGCGGGCCTAATTAGAATATTGCCTCCCACAATCCTTTGCAATGGCTTATGGTCATGAACTTTTTCTCACCGCTGTCTTAAAGTGTCCTTACGTGGTAGCTCTTAAAAGCTGGCCCACTTGAACAGTTAGCTTTGCGCAGTGGCAGTATCGTAGCCCATGAGGTCAATCTGAGGCGTGATTATTGCTAATTGAAAACTTTACCCAATACCCCGCCATGATGACTTGAAATACAGTCAGCATTGGCAGTTTTTGACAGGCTCTAAGGAGACTGAAAGATTGGTTTAATAAAAGTTTATGGCGCCCCATGTCTAGGGCGTGTCTTACGTGACTCCCGTTTCTTCCTGAGCTCTGTTGCACCATTCCTTCCGCTGGCTTCTTAGCATTTCCCTTTTACCTTTCTCTCCCACTGAATTCACTTGTTTCCGGCAGCACACTATTCTCACTCCATGCTACGAATTCCCATCCTTCGGCTCATTGGCCTAGCATTTGCCTTTATGCAAATTGCTCCTTCGCACCCTGAATCCAGCTCAATTATTCACACCTAACCACCTGAAGGCACTAAAATTACTGGTAGCTAAGGAAAACAACGATCAGCCACGAGGTTTGGTAATCTTTTGTAGCCTTCTATCATTTGGATTATTTATTTGCTTTTTTTTTTTTAACTTGCTGTATTATTTCACCACAGCCTAAAGGAAAGGCTTCCCAGCGGGCGTGCCTTTGAATGTGCCCGTCATGTCATACTTACCTGGCAGGGGAGCAATAGCCATGATCCCTAAGGTGGCTCTACCAGAGTGAGGCTGGTTCATTGCACTCCGTACCAGTTGACCTCTGCGATTTCCTCAAATGTGGGAAACTCGACTGCATAATTTATGGTAGTGGGGGACTGCGTTCGCGCTTTCCCCTGTGTTTGCTTGTTTGACAAAAATAGAGAACTTCACCAATTCTGACGAAGGATAATTTCAGCCACGGCACCCGTCTTCTTTGGATCTTACTTTCCGCATCAAGCAGGCAGCGACAATCATTTCCTAGGCTTGATCATTTTTATTATCTATGTTTTCTGGAGACCAGTTTTAAGCCAGAATTTCACTTTTTATTTTAACTTTTCAGCTTTTTTTCATCATTTTTTTATCCTGACTTCTTTTGATTTATTGTATGCTTCAATGCAATGGAAGAAATAAAGAATTGGAGACCTATATTACGTCTTCCAACAGAACGTAACGTTTGATTGAATTTCTGGGAAAAAAAGATTTTCTGGATCAAGGCAGTGAATTGCCGCTTGAGACAATCAGACCAAACCTTAGGAATAGCTGGGTGGTTGCTAGCACTTACTAATGAACACCATGGAATTTTGAAAAAGCCACCACAAATGTTCTTTCAGCCCTGTTGAGTGTGGATGAAGAGAAGACAGGTGCTAGGCAAGGGTCATTCCTATCGATGGAGTCATGAAATGTGTAACTTTGGGGACGAACGTAGACCAGCGGATTGTGTACTCTGCCTAATGGCTGCTGTAGTAGAATCTTGGCAAAACTGTTTCCAAAGAGAGAAAAAAAATTGTACAAGGTTTGCTGCAAGATATGGTTGCCCTCACTCTCTGTTATAGGTTTGGAACCATTCCAAGATGCCATATAAGAAGACCGAGGAATTTGTTGGGGATTAAGCTTCCCTGTAGGAGGAAGCGGGCCTAATTAGAATATTGCCTCCCATAATCCTTTGCAATGGCTTATGGTCATGAACTTTTTCTCACCGCTGTCTTAAAGTTTCCTTACGTGGTAGCTCTTAAAAGCTGGCCCACTCGAACAGTTAGCTTTGCGCAGTGGCAGTATCGTAGCCCATGAGGTCAATCCGAGGCGTGATTATTGCTAATTGAAAACTTTACCCAATACCCCGCCATGATGACTTGAAATACACTCAGCATTGGCAATTTTTGACAGGCTCTAAGGAGACTGAAAGATTGGTTTAATAAAAGTTTATGGCGACCCATGTCTAGGGCGTGTCTTACGTGACTCCCGTTTCTTCCTGAGCTCTGTTGCACCATTCTTTCCGCTGGCTTCTTAGCATTTCCCTTTTACCTTTCTCTCCCACTGAATCCACTTGTTTCCGGCAGCACACTATTCTCACTCCATGCTACGAATTCCCATCCTTCGGCTCATTGGCCTAGCATTTGCCTTTATGCAAATTGCTCCTTCGCACCCTGAATCCAGCTCAATTATTCACACCTAACCACCTGAAGGCACTAAAATTACTGGTAGCTAAGGAAAACAACGATCAGCCACGAGGTTTGGTAATCTTTTGTAGCCTCTATCATTTGGATTATTTATTTGCTCTTCTTTTTTTTTTTTTTTTAACTTGCTTTATTATTTCACCACAGCCTAAAGGAAAGGCTTCCCAGCGGGCGTGCCTTTGAATGTACCCGTCATGTCATACTTACCTGGCAGGGGAGCAATAGCCATGATCCCTAAGGTGGCTCTCCCAGAGTGAGGCTGGTTCGTTGCACTCCGTACCAGTTGACCTCTGCGATTTCCTCAAATGTGGGAAACTCGACTGCATAATTTATGGTAGTGGGGGACTGCGTTCGCGCTTTCCCCTGTGTTTGCTTGTTTGACAAAAATAGAGAACTTCACCAATTCTGACGAAGGATAATTTCAGGCTCTAAGGAGATTGAAAGATTGGTTTAATAAAAGTTTATGGCGCCCCATGTCTAGGGCGTGTCTTACGTGACTCCCGTTTCTTCCTGAGCTCTGTTGCACCATTCCTTCCGCTGGCTTCTTAGCATTTCCCTTTTACCTTTCTCTCCCACTGAATTCACTTGTTTCCGGCAGCACACTATTCTCACTCCATGCTACGAATTCCCATCCTTCGGCTCATTGGCCTAGCATTTGCCTTTATGCAAATTGTTCCTTCGCACCCTGAATCCAGCTCAATTATTCACACCTAACCACCTGAAGGCACTAAAATTACTGGTAGCTAAGGAAAACAACGATCAGCCACGAGGTTTGGTAATCTTTTGTAGCCTTCTATCATTTGGATTATTTATTTGCTTTTTTTTTTTTAACTTGCTGTATTATTTCACCACAGCCTAAAGGAAAGGCTTCCCAGCGGGCGTGCCTTTGAATGTACCCGTCATGTCATACTTACCTGGCAGGGGAGCAATAGCCATGATCCCTAAGGTGGCTCTACCAGAGTGAGGCTGGTTCATTGCACTCCGTACCAGTTGACCTCTGCGATTTCCTCAAATGTGGGAAACTCGACTGCATAATTTATGGTAGTGGGGGACTCCGTTCGCGCTTTCCCCTGTGTTTGCTTGTTTGACAAAAATAGAGAACTTCACCAATTCTGACGAAGGATAATTTCAGCCACGGCACCCGTCTTCTTTGGATTTTACTTTCCGCATCAAGCAGGCAACGACAATCATTTCCTAGGCTTGATCATTTTTATTATCTATGTTTTCTGGAGACCAGTTTTAAGCCAGAATTTCACTTTTTATTTTAACTTTTCAGCTTTTTTTTCATAATTTTTTTAACCTGACTTCTTTTGATTTATTGTATGCTTCAATGCAATGGAAGAAATAAAGAATTGGAGACCTATATTACGTCTTCCAACAGAACGTAACGTTTGATTGAATTTCTGGGAAAAAAAGATTTTCTGGATCAAGGCAGTGAATTGCCGCTTGAGACAATCAGACCAAACCTTAGGAATAGCTGGGTGGTTGCTAGCACTTACTAATGAACACCATGGAATTTTGAAAAAGCCACCACAAATGTTCTTTCAGCCCTGTTGAGTGTGGATGAAGAGAAGACAGGTGCTAGGCAAGGGTCATTCCTATCGATGGAGTCATGAAATGTGTGACTTTGGGGACGAATGTAGGCCAGCGGATTGTGTACTCTGCCTAATAACTGCTGTAGTAGAATCTTGGCAAAACTGTTTCCAAAGAGAGAAAAAAAATTGTACAAGGTTTGCTGCAAGATATGGTTGCCCTCACTCTCTGTTATAGGTTTGGAACCATTCCAAGATGCCATATAAGAAGACCGAGGAATTTGTTGGGGTTTAAGCTTCCCTGTAGGAGGAAGCGGGCCTAATTAGAATATTGCCTCCCATAATCCTTTGCAATGGCTTATGGTCATGAACTTTTTCTCACCGCTGCCTTAAAGTGTCCTTACATGGTAGCTCTTAAAAGCTGGCCCACTTGAACAGTTAGCTTTGCGCAGTGGCAGTATCGTAGCCCATGAGGTCAATCCGAGGCGTGATTATTGCTAATTGAAAACTTTTCCCAATACCCCGCCATGATGACTTGAAATACAGTCAGCATTGGCAATTTTTGACAGGCTCTAAGGAGACTGAAAGATTGGTTTAATAAAAGTTTATGGCGCCCCATGTCTAGGGCGTGTCTTACGTGACTCCCGTTTCTTCCTGAGCTCTGTTGCACCATTCCTTCCGCTGGCTTCTTAGCATTTCCCTTTTACCTTTCTCTCCCACTGAATCCACTTGTTTCCGGCAGCACACTATTCTCACTCCATGCTACGAATTCCCATCCTTCGGCTCATTGGCCTAGCATTTGCCTTTATGCAAATTGCTCCTTCGCACCCTGAATCCAGCTCAATTATTCACACCTAACCCCCTGAAGGCACTAAAATTACTGGTAGCTAAGGAAAACAACGATCAGCCACGAGCTTTGGTAATCTTTTGTAGCCTTCTATCATTTGGATTATTTATTTGCTCTTCTTTTTTTTTTTTTTTTACTTGCTTTATTATTTCACCACAGCCTAAAGGAAAGGCTTCCCAGCTGGCGTGCCTTTGAATGTACCCGTCATGTCATACTTACCTGGCAGGGGAGCAATAGCCATGATCCCTAAGGTGGTTCTCCCAGAGTGAGGCTGGTTCATTGCACTCTGTACCAGTTGATCTCTGCGATTTCCTCAAATGTGGGAAACTCGACTGCATTATTTATGGTAGTGGGGGACTGCGTTCGCGCTTTCCCCTGTGTTTGCTTGTTTGACAAAAATAGAGAACTTCACCAATTCTGATGAAGGATAATTTCAGCCACGGCACCCGTCTTCTTTGGCTCTTATTTTCCGCATCAAGCAGGCAGCGACAATCATTTCCTAGGCTTGATCATTTTTATTATCTATGTTTTCTGGAGACCAGTTTTAAGCCAGAATTTCACTTTTTATTTTAACTTTTCAGCTTTTTTTTCATCATTTTTTTATCCTGACTTCTTTTGATTTATTGTATGCTTCAATGCAATGGAAGAAATAAAGAATTGGAGACCTATATTACGTCTTCCAACAGAACGTAACGTTTGATTGAATTTCTGGGAAAAAAAGATTTTCTGGATCAAGGCAGTGAATTGCCGCTTGAGACAATCAGACCAAACCTTAGGAATAGCTGGGTGGTCGCTAGCACTTACTAATGAACACCATGGAATTTTGAAAAAGCCACCACAAATGTTCTTTCAGCCCTGTTGAGTGTGGATGAAGAGAAGACAGGTGCTAGGCAAGGGTCATTCCTATCGATGGAGTCATGAAATGTGTGACTTTGGGGACGAACGTAGACCAGCGGATTGTGTACTCTGCCTAATGGCTGCTGTAGTAGAATCTTGGCAAAACTGTTTCCAAAGAGAGAAAAAAAATTGTACAAGGTTTGCTGCAAGATATGGTTGCCCTTACTCTCTGTTATAGGTTTGGAACCATTCCAAGATGCCATATAAGAAGACCGAGGAATTTGTTGGGGTTTAAGCTTCCCTGTAGGAGGAAGCGGGCCTAATTAGAATATTGCCTCCCATAATCCTTTGCAATGGCTTATGGTCATGAACTTTTTCTCACCGCTGCCTTAAAGTTTCCTTACATGGTAGCTCTTAAAAGCTGGCCCACTTGAACAGTTAGCTTTGCGCAGTGGCAGTATCGTAGCCCATGAGGTCAATCTGAGGCGTGATTATTGCTAATTGAAAACTTTACCCAATACCCCGCCATGATGACTTGAAATACAGTCAGCATTGGCAATTTTTGACAGGCTCTAAGGAGACTGAAAGATTGGTTTAATAAAAGTTTATGGCGCCCCATGTCTAGGGCGTGTCTTACGTGACTCCCGTTTCTTCCTGAGCTCTGTTGCACCATTCCTTCCGCTGGCTTCTTAGCATTTCCTTTTACCTTTCTCTCCCACTGAATTCACTTGTTTCTGGCAGCACACTATTCTCACTACATGCTACGAATTCCCATCCTTCGGCTCATTGGCCTAGCATTTGCCTTTATGCAAATTGCTCCTTCGCACCCTGAATCCAGCTCAATTATTCACACCTAACCCCCTGAAGGCACTAAAATTACTGGTAGCTAAGGAAAACAACGATCAGCCACGAGCTTTGGTAATCTTTTGTAGCCTTCTATCATTTGGATTATTTATTTGCTCTTCTTTTTTTTTTACTTGCTTTATTATTTCACCACAGCCTAAAGGAAAGGCTTCCCAGCTGGCGTGCCTTTGAATGTACCCGTCATGTCATACTTACCTGGCAGGGGAGCAATAGCCATGATCCCTAAGGTGGTTCTCCCAGAGTGAGGTTGGTTCATTGCACTCTGTACCAGTTGACCTCTGCGATTTCCTCAAATGTGGGAAACTCGACTGCATTATTTATGGTAGTGGGGGACTGCGTTCGCGCTTTCCCCTGTGTTTGCTTGTTTGACAAAAATAGAGAACTTCACCAATTCTGACGAAGGACAATTTCAGCCACGGCACCCGTCTTCTTTGGCTCTTATTTTCCGCATCAAGCAGGCAGTGACAATCATTTCCTAGGCTTGATCATTTTTATTATCTATGTTTTCTGGAGACCAGTTTTAAGCCAGAATTTCACTTTTTATTTTAACTTTTCAGCTTTTTTTTCATCATTTTTTTATCCTGACTTCTTTTGATTTATTGTATGCTTAAATGCAATGGAAGAAATAAAGAATTGGAGACCTATATTACGTCTTCCAACAGAACGTAACGTTTGATTGAATTTCTGGGAAAAAAAGATTTTCTGGATCAAGGCAGTGAATTGCCGCTTGAGACAATCAGACCAAACCTTAGGAATAGCTGGGTGGTCGCTAGCACTTACTAATGAACACCATGGAATTTTGAAAAAGCCACCACAAATGTTCTTTCAGCCCTATTGAGTGTGGATGAAGAGAAGACAGGTGCTAGGCAAGGGTCATTCCTATCGATGGAGTCATGAAATGTGTAACTTTGGGGACGAACGTAGACCAGCGGATTGTGTACTCTGCCTAATGGCTGCTGTAGTAGAATCTTGGCAAAACTGTTTCCAAAGAGAGAAAACAAATTGTACAAGGTTTGCTGCAAGATATGGTTGCCCTCACTCTCTGTTATAGGTTTGGAACCATTCCAAGATGCCATATAAGAAGACCGAGGAATTTGTTGGGGTTTAAGCTTCCCTGTAGGAGGAAGCGGGCCTAATTAGAATATTGCCTCCCATAATCCTTTGCAATGGCTTATGGTCATGAACTTTTTCTCACCGCTGTCTTAAAGTGTCCTTACGTGGTAGCTCTTAAAAGCTGGCCCACTTGAACAGTTAGCTTTGCGCAGTGGCAGTATCGTAGCCCATGAGGTCAATCCAAGGCGTGATTATTGCTAATTGAAAACTTTACCCAATACCCCGCCATGATGACTTGAAATACAGTCAGCATTGGCAATTTTTGACAGGCTCTAAGGAGACTGAAAGATTGGTTTAATAAAAGTTTATGGCGCCCCATGTCTAGGGCGTGTCTTACGTGACTCCCGTTTCTTCCTGAGCTCTGTTGCACCATTCCTTCCGCTGGCTTCTTAGCATTTCCCTTTTACCTTTCTCTCCCACTGAATTCACTTGTTTCCGGCAGCACACTATTCTCATTACATGCTACGAATTCCCATCCTTCGGCTCATTGGCCTAGCATTTGCCTTTATGCAAATTGCTCCTTCGCACCCTGAATCCAGCTCAATTATTCACACCTAACCACCTGAAGGCACTAAAATTACTGGTAGCTAAGGAAAACAACGATCAGCCACGAGGTTTGGTAATCTTTTGTAGCCTTCTATCATTTGGATTATTTATTTGCTTTTTTTTTTTTTTTAACTTGCTTTATTATTTCACCACTGCCTAAAGGAAAGGCTTCCCAGCGGGCGTGCCTTTGAATGTACCCGTCATGTCATACTTACCTGGCAGGGGAGCAATAGCCATGATCCCTAAGGTGGCTCTCCCAGAGTGAGGCTGGTTCATTGCACTCCGTACCAGTTGACCTCTGCGATTTCCTCAAATGTGGGAAACTCGACTGCATAATTTATGGTAGTGGGGGACTGCGTTCGCGCTTTCCCCTGTGTTTGCTTGTTTGACAAAAATAGAGAACTTCACCAATTCTGACGAAGGATAATTTCAGCCACGGCACCCGTCTTCTTTGGCTCTTACTTTCCACATCAAGCAGGCAGCGACAATCATTTCCTAGGCTTGATCATTTTTATTATCTATGTTTTCTGGAGACCAGTTTTAAGCCAGAATTTCACTTTTTATTTTAACTTTTCAGCTTTTTTTTTATCCTGACTTCTTTTGATTTATTGTATGCTTCAATGCAATGGAAGAAATAAAGAATTGGAGACCTATATTACGTCTTCCAACAGAACGTAACGTTTGATTGAATTTCTGGGAAAAAAAAGATTTTCTGGATCAAGGCAGTGAATTGCCGCTTGAGACAATCAGACCAAACCTTAGGAATAGCTGGGTGGTCGCTAGCACTTACTAATGAACACCATGGAATTTTGAAAAAGCCACCACAAATGTTCTTTCAGCCCTGTTGAGTGTGGATGAAGAGAAGACAGGTGCTAGGCAAGGGTCATTCCTATCGATGGAGTCATGAAATGTGTGACTTTGGGGACGAACGTAGACCAGCGGATTGTGTACTCTGCCTAATGGCTGCTGTAGTAGAATCTTGGCAAAACTGTTTCCAAAGAGAGAAAAAAAATTGTACAAGGTTTGCTGCAAGATATGGTTGCACTCACTCTCTGTTATAGGTTTGGAACCATTCCAAGATGCCATATAAGAAGACCGAGGAATTTGTTGGGGTTTAAGCTTCCCTGTAGGAGGAAGCGGGCCTAATTAGAATATTGCCTCCCATAATCCTTTGCAATGGCTTATGGTCATGAACTTTTTCTCACCGCTGTCTTAAAGTGTCCTTACGTGGTAGCTCTTAAAAGCTGGCCCACTTGAACAGCTAGCTTTGCGCAGTGGCAGTATCGTAGCCCATGAGGTCAATCCGAGGCGTGATTATTGCTAATTGAAAACTTTACCCAATACCCCGCCATGATGACTTGAAATACAGTCAGCATTGGCAATTTTTGACAGGCTCTAAGGAGACTGAAAGATTGGTTTAATAAAAGTTTATGG
This sequence comes from Pelobates fuscus, assembly GCF_036172605.1. Lineage (NCBI taxonomy): Eukaryota > Metazoa > Chordata > Amphibia > Anura > Pelobatidae > Pelobates > Pelobates fuscus. Next base: position 354,304,265 of record NC_086318.1, on the reverse strand, counting down.
CGCCCCATGTCTAGGGCGTTTCTTACGTGACTCCCGTTTCTTCCTTAGCTCTGTTGCACCATTCCTTCCGCTTGCTTCTTAGCATTTCCCTTTTACCTTTCTCTCCCACTGAATTCACTTGTTTCCGGCAGCACACTATTCTCACTACATGCTACGAATTCCCATCCTTCGGCTCATTGGCCTAGTATTTGCCTTTATGCAAATTGCTCCTTCGCACCCTGAATCCAGCTCAATTATTCACACCTAACCACCTGAAGGCACTAAAATTACTGGTAGCTAAGGAAAACAACGATCAGCCATGAGGTTTGGTAATCTTTTGTAGCCTTCTATCATTTGGATTATTTATTTGCTTTTTTTTTTTTTTAACTTGCTTTATTATTTCACCACAGCCTAAAGGAAAGGCTTCCCAGCGGGCGTGCCTTTGAATGTACCCGTCATGTCATACTTATTTTGCAGGGGAGCAATAGCCATGATCCCTAAGGTGGCTCTCCCAGAATGAGGCTGGTTCATTGCACTCCGTACCAGTTGACCTCTGCGATTTCCTCAAATGTGGGAAAATCGACTGCATAATTTATGGTAGTGGGGGACTGCGTTCGCGCTTTCCCCTGTGTTTGCTTGTTTGACAAAAATAGAGAACTTCACCAATTCTGACGAAGGATAATTTCAGCCACGGCACCCGTCTTCTTTGGCTCTTACTTTCCGCATCAAGCAGGCAGCGACAATCATTTCCTAGGCTTGATCATTTTTATTATCTATGTTTTCTGGAGACCAGTTTTAAGCCAGAATTTCACTTTTTATTTTAACTTTTCAGCTTTTTTTTCATCATTTTTTTATCCTGACTTCTTTTGATTTATTGTATGCTTCAATGCAATGGAAGAAATAAAGAATTGGAGACCTATATTACGTCTTCCAACAGAACGTAACGTTTGATTGAATTTCTGGGAAAAAAAGATTTTCTGGATCAAGGCAGTGAATTGCCGCTTGAGACAATCAGACCAAACCTTAGGAATAGCTGGGTGGTCGCTAGCACTTACTAATGAACACCATGGAATTTTGAAAAAGCCACCACAAATGTTCTTTCAGCCCTGTTGAGTGTGGATGAAGAGAAGACAGGTGCTAGGCAAGGGTCATTCCTATCGATGGAGTCATGAAATGTGTGACTTTGGGGACGAACGTAGACCAGCGGATTGTGTACTCTGCCTAATGGCTGCTGTAGTAGAATCTTGGCAAAACCGTTTCCAAAGAGAGAAAAAAAATTGTACAAGGTTTGCTGCAAGATATGGTTGCCCTCACTCTCTGTTATAGGTTTGGAACCATTCCAAGATGCCATATAAGAAGACCGAGGAATTTGTTGGGGTTTAAGCTTCCCTGTAGGAGGAAGCGGGCCTAATTAGAATATTGCCTCCCATAATCCTTTGCAATGGCTTATGGTCATGAACTTTTTCTCACCGCTGTCTTAAAGTGTCCTTACGTGGTAGCTCTTAAAAGCTGGCCCATTTGAACAGCTAGCTTTGCGCAGTGGCAGTATCGTAGCCCATGAGGTCAATCCGAGGCGTGATTATTGCTAATTGAAAACTTTACCCAATACCCCGCCATGATGACTTGAAATACAGTCAGCATTGGCAATTTTTGACAGGCTCTAAGGAGACTGAAAGATTGGTTTAATAAAAGTTTATGGCGCCCCATGTCTAGGGCGTGTCTTACGTGACTCCCGTTTCTTCCTGAGCTCTGTTGCACCATTCCTTCCGCTGGCTTCTTAGCATTTCCCTTTTACCTTTCTCTCTAACTGAATTCACTTGTTTCCGGCAGCACACTATTCTCACTACATGCTATGAATTCCCATCCTTCGGCTCATTGGCCTAGCATTTGCCTTTATGCAAATTGCTCCTTCGCACCCTGAATCTAGCTCAATTATTCACACCTAACCACCTGAAGGCACTAAAATTACTGGTAGCTAAGGAAAACAACGATCAGCCACGAGGTTTGGTAATCTTTTGTAGCCTTCTATCATTTGGATTATTTATTTGCTCTTCTTTTTTTTTTTTTTTAACTTGCTTTATTATTTCACCACAGCCTAAAGGAAAGGCTTCCCAGCGTGCGTGCCTTTGAATGTACCCGCCATGTCATACTTACCTGGCAGGGGAGCAATAGCCATGATCTCTAAGGTGGCTCTCCCAGAGTGAGGCTGGTTCATTGCACTCCGTACCGGTTGACCTCTGCGATTTCCTCAAATGTGGGAAACTCGACTGCATAATTTATGGTAGTGGGGGACTGTGTTCGCGCTTTCCCCTGTGTTTGCTTGTTTGACAAAAATAGAGAACTTCACAAATTCTGACGAAGGATAATTTCAGCCACGGCACCCGTCTTCTTTGGCTCTTACTTTCCGCATCAAGCAGGCAGCGACAATCATTTCCTAGGCTTGATCATTTTTATTATCTATGTTTTCTGGAGACCAGTTTTAAGCCAGAATTTCACTTTTTATTTTAACTTTTCAGCTTTTTTTTCATCATTTTTTTATCCTGACTTCTTTTGATTTATTGTATGCTTCAATGCAATGGAAGAAATAAAGAATTGGAGACCTATATTACGTCTTCCAACAGAACGTAACGTTTGATTGAATTTCTGGGAAAAAAAGATTTTCTGGATCAAGGCAGTGAATTGCCGCTTGAGACAATCAGACCAAACCTTAGGAATAGCTGGGTGGTCGCTAGCACTTACTAATGAACACCATGGAATTTTGAAAAAGCCACCACAAATGTTCTTTCAGCCCTGTTGAGTGTGGATGAAGAGAAGACAGGTGCTAGGCAAGGGTCATTCCTATCGATGGAGTCATGAAATGTGTGACTTTGGGGACGAACGTAGACCAGCGGATTGTGTACTCTGCCTAATGGCTGCTGTAGTAGAATCTTGGCAAAACTGTTTCCAAAGAGAGAAAAAAAATTGTACAAGGTTTGCTGCAAGATATGGTTGCCCTCACTCTCTGTTATAGGTTTGGAACCATTCCAAGATGCCATATAAGAAGACCGAGGAATTTGTTGGGGTTTAAGCTTCCCTGTAGGAGGAAGCGGGCCTAATTAGAATATTGCCTCCCATAATCCTTTGCAATGGCTTATGGTCATGAACTTTTTCTCACCGCTGTCTTAAAGTGTCCTTACGTGGTAGCTCTTAAAAGCTGGCCCACTTGAACAGCTAGCTTTGCGCAGTGGCAGTATCGTAGCCCATGAGGTCAATCCGAGGCGTGATTATTGCTAATTGAAAACTTTACCCAATACCCCGCCATGATGACTTGAAATACAGTCAGCATTGGCAATTTTTGACAGGCTCTAAGGAGACTGAAAGATTGGTTTAATAAAAGTTTATGGCGCCCCATGTCTAGGGCGTGTCTTACGTGACTCCCGTTTCTTCCTGAGCTCTGTTGCACCATTCCTTCCGCTGGCTTCTTAGCATTTCCCTTTTACCTTTCTCTCCCACTGAATTCACTTGTTTCCGGCAGCACACTATTCTCACTACATGCTACGAATTCCCATCCTTCGGCTCATTGGCCTAGCATTTGCCTTTATGCAAATTGCTCCTTCGCACCCTGAATCCAGCTCAATTATTCACACCTAACCACCTGAAGGCACTAAAATTACTGGTAGCTAAGGAAAACAACGATCAGCCACGAGGTTTGGTAATCTTTTGTAGCCTTCTATCATTTGGATTATTTATTTGCTCTTCTTTTTTTTTTTTTTTAACTTGCTTTATTATTTCACCACAGCCTAAAGGAAAGGCTTCCCAGCGGGCGTGCCTTTGAATGTACCCGTCATGTCATACTTACCTGGCAGGGGAGCAATAGCCATGATCTCTAAGGTGGCTCTCCCAGAGTGAGGCTGGTTCATTGCACTCCGTACCGGTTGACCTCTGCGATTTCCTCAAATGTGGGAAACTCGACTGCATAATTTATGGTAGTGGGGGACTGCGTTTGCGCTTTCCCCTGTGTTTGCTTGTTTGACAAAAATAGAGAACTTCACAAATTCTGACGAAGGATAATTTCAGCCACGGCACCCGTCTTCTTTGGCTCTTACTTTCCACGTCAAGCAGGCAGCGACAATCATTTCCTAGGCTTGATCATTTTTATTATCTATGTTTTCTGGAGACCAGTTTTAAGCCAGAATTTCACTTTTTATTTTAACTTTTCAGCTTTTTTTTCATCATTTTTTTATCCTGACTTCTTTTGATTTATTGTATGCTTCAATGCAATGGAAGAAATAAAGAATTGGAGACCTATATTACGTCTTCCAACAGAACGTAACGTTTGATTGAATTTCTGGGAAAAAAAGATTTTCTGGATCAAGGCAGTGAATTGCCGCTTGAGACAATCAGACCAAACCTTAGGAATAGCTGGGTGGTCGCTAGCACTTACTAATGAACACCATGGAATTTTGAAAAAGCCACCACAAATGTTCTTTCAGCCCTGTTGAGTGTGGATGAAGAGAAGACAGGTGCTAGGCAAGGGTCATTCCTATCGATGGAGTCATGAAATGTGTGACTTTGGGGACGAACGTAGACCAGCGGATTGTGTACTCTGCCTAATGGCTGCTGTAGTAGAATCTTGGCAAAACTGTTTCCAAAGAGAGAAAAAAAATTGTACAAGGTTTGCTGCAAGATATGGTTGCCCTCACTCTCTGTTATAGGTTTGGAACCATTCCAAGATGCCATATAAGAAGACCGAGGAATTTGTTGGGGTTTAAGCTTCCCTGTAGGAGGAAGCGGGCCTAATTAGAATATTGCCTCCCATAATCCTTTGCAATGGCTTATGGTCATGAACTTTTTCTCACCGCTGTCTTAAAGTTTCCTTACGTGGTAGCTCTTAAAAGCTGGCCCACTTGAACAGCTAGCTTTGCGCAGTGGCAGTATCGTAGCCCATGAGGTCAATCCGAGGCGTGATTATTGCTAATTGAAAACTTTACCCAATACCCCGCCATGATGACTTGAAATACAGTCAGCATTGGCAATTTTTGACAGGCTCTAAGGAGACTGAAAGATTGGTTTAATAAAAGTTTATGGCGCCCCATGTCTAGGGCGTGTCTTACGTGACTCCCGTTTCTTCCTGAGCTCTGTTGCACCATTCCTTCCGCTGGCTTCTTAGCATTTCCCTTTTACCTTTCTCTCCCACTGAATTCACTTGTTTCCGGCAGCACACTATTCTCACTACATGCTACGAATTCCCATCCTTCGGCTCATTGGCCTAGCATTTGCCTTTATGCAAATTGCTCCTTCGCACCCTGAATCCAGCTCAATTATTCACACCTAACCACCTGAAGGCACTAAAATTACTGGTAGCTAAGGAAAACAACGATCAGCCACGAGGTTTGGTAATCTTTTGTAGCCTTCTATCATTTGGATTATTTATTTGCTTTTTTTTTTTTTTAACTTGCTTTATTATTTCACCACAGCCTAAAGGAAAGGCTTCCCAGCGGGCGTGCCTTTGAATGTACCCATCATGTCATACTTACCTGGCAGGGGAGCAATAGCCATGATCCCTAAGGTGGCTCTCCCAGAGTGAGGCTGGTTCATTGCACTCCGTACCAGTTGACCTCTGCGATTTCCTCAAATGTGGGAAACTCGACTGCATAATTTATGGTAGTGGGGGACTGCGTTCGCGCTTTCCCCTGTGTTTGCTTGTTTGACAAAAATAGAGAACTTCACCAATTCTGACGAAGGATAATTTCAGCCACGGCACCCGTCTTCTTTGGTTCTTACTTTCCGCATCAAGCAGGCAGCGACAATCATTTCCTAGGCTTGATCATTTTTATTATCTATGTTTTCTGGAGACCAGTTTTAAGCCAGAATTTCACTTTTTATTTTAACTTTTCAGCTTTTTTTTCATCATTTTTTTATCCTGACTTCTTTTGATTTATTGTATGCTTCAATGCAATGGAAGAAATAAAGAATTGGAGACCTATATTACGTCTTCCAACAGAACGTAACGTTTGATTGAATTTCTGGGAAAAAAAGATTTTCTGGATCAAGGCAGTGAATTGCCGCTTGAGACAATCAGACCAAACCTTAGGAATAGCTGGGTGGTCGCTAGCACTTACTAATGAACACCATGGAATTTTGAAAAAGCCACCACAAATGTTCTTTCAGCCCTGTTGAGTGTGGATGAAGAGAAGACAGGTGCTAGGCAAGGGTCATTCCTATCGATGGAGTCATGAAATGTGTGACTTTGGGGACGAACGTAGACCAGCGGATTGTGTACTCTGCCTAATGGCTGCTGTAGTAGAATCTTGGCAAAACTGTTTCCAAAGAGAGAAAAAAAATTGTACAAGGTTTGCTGCAAGATATGGTTGCCCTCACTCTCTGTTATAGGTTTGGAACCATTCCAAGATGCCATATAAGAAGACCGAGGAATTTGTTGGGGTTTAAGCTTCCCTGTAGGAGGAAGCGGGCCTAATTAGAATATTGCCTCCCATAATCCTTTGCAATGGCTTATGGTCATGAACTTTTTCTCACCGCTGTCTTAAAGTTTCCTTACGTGGTAGCTCTTAAAAGCTGGCCCACTTGAACAGCTAGCTTTGCGCAGTGGCAGTATCGTAGCCCATGAGGTCAATCCGAGGCGTGATTATTGCTAATTGAAAACTTTACCCAATACCCCGCCATGATGACTTGAAATACAGTCAGCATTGGCAATTTTTGACAGGCTCTAAGGAGACTGAAAGATTGGTTTAATAAAAGTTTATGGCGCCCCATGTCTAGGGCGTGTCTTACGTGACTCCTGTTTCTTCCTGAGCTCTGTTGCACCATTCCTTCCGCTGGCTTCTTAGCATTTCCCTTTTACCTTTCTCTCCCACTGAATTCACTTGTTTCCGGTAGCGCACTATTCTCACTACATGCTACGAATTCCCATCCTTCGGCTCATTGGCCTAGCATTTGCCTTTATGCAAATTGCTCCTTCGCACCCTGAATCCAGCTCAATTATTCACACCTAACCACCTGAAGGCACTAAAATTACTGGTAGCTAAGGAAAACAACGATCAGCCATGAGGTTTGGTAATCTTTTGTAGCCTTCTATCATTTGGATTATTTATTTGCTTTTTTTTTTTTTTAACTTGCTTTATTATTTCACCACAGCCTAAAGGAAAGGCTTCCCAGCGGGCGTGCCTTTGAATGTACCCGTCATGTCATACTTACCTGGCAGGGGAGCAATAGCCATGATCCCTAAGGTGGTTCTCCCAGAGTGAGGCTGGTTCATTGCACTCCGTACCAGTTGACCTCTGCGATTTCCTCAAATGTGGGAAACTCGACTGCATAATTTATGGTAGTGGGGGATGCGTTCGCGCTTTCCCCTGTGTTTGCTTGTTTGACAAAAATAGAGAACTTCATCAATTCTGACAAAGGATAATTTCAGCCACGGCACCCGTCTTCTTTGGCTCTTACTTTCCACATCAAGCAGGCAGCGACAATCATTTCCTAGGCTTGATCATTTTTATTATCTATGTTTTCTGGAGACCAGTTTTAAGCCAGAATTTCACTTTTTATTTTAACTTTTCAGCTTTTTTTTCATCATTTTTTTATCCTGACTTCTTTTGATTTATTGTATGCTTCAATGAAATGGAAGAAATAAAGAATTGGAGACCTATATTACGTCTTCCAACAGAACGTAACGTTTGATTGAATTTCTGGGAAAAAAAGATTTTCTGGATCAAGGCAGTGAATTGCCGCTTGAGACAATCAGACCAAACCTTAGGAATAGCTGGGTGGTCGCTAGCACTTACTAATGAACACCATGGAATTTTGAAAAAGCCACCACAAATGTTCTTTCAGCCCTGTTGAGTGTGGATGAAGAGAAGACAGGTGCTAGGCAAGGGTCATTCCTATCGATGGAGTCATGAAATGTGTGACTTTGGGGACGAACGTAGACCAGCGGATTGTGTACTCTGCCTAATGGCTGCTGTAGTAGAATCTTGGCAAAACTGTTTCCAAAGAGAGAAAAAAAATTGTACAAGGTTTGCTGCAAGATATGGTTGCCCTCACTCTCTGTTATAGGTTTGGAACCATTCCAAGATGCCATATAAGAAGACCGAGGAATTTGTTGGGGTTTAAGCTTCCCTGTAGGAGGAAGCGGGCCTAATTAGAATATTGCCTCCCATAATCCTTTGCAATGGCTTATGGTCATGAACTTTTTCTCACCGCTGTCTTAAAGTGTCCTTACGTGGTAGCTCTTAAAAGCTGGCCCACTTGAACAGCTAGCTTTGCGCAGTGGCAGTATCGTAGCCCATGAGGTCAATCCGAGGCGTGATTATTGCTAATTGAAAACTTTACCCAATACCCCGCCATGATGACTTGAAATACAGTCAGCATTGGCAATTTTTGACAGGCTCTAAGGAGACTGAAAGATTGGTTTAATAAAAGTTTATGGCGCCCCATGTCTAGGGCGTGTCTTACGTGACTCCCGTTTCTTCCTGAGCTCTGTTGCACCATTCCTTCCGCTGGCTTCTTAGCATTTCCCTTTTACCTTTCTCTCTAACTGAATTCACTTGTTTCCGGCAGCACACTATTCTCACTACATGCTATGAATTCCCATCATTCGGCTCATTGGCCTAGCATTTGCCTTTATGCAAATTGCTCCTTCGCACCCTGAATCCAGCTCAATTATTCACACCTAACCACCTGAAGGCACTAAAATTACTGGTAGCTAAGGAAAACAACGATCAGCCACGAGGTTTGGTAATCTTTTGTAGCCTTCTATCATTTGGATTATTTATTTGCTTTTTTTTTTTTTTAACTTGCTTTATTATTTCACCACAGCCTAAAGGAAAGGCTTCCCAGCGGGCGTGCCTTTGAATGTACCCATCATGTCATACTTACCTGGCAGGGGAGCAATAGCCATGATCCCTAAGGTGGCTCTCCCAGAATGAGGCTGGTTCATTGCACTCCGTACCAGTTGACCTCTGCGATTTCCTCAAATGTGGGAAACTCGACTGCATAATTTATGGTAGTGGGGGACTGCGTTCGCGCTTTCCTCTGTGTTTGCTTGTTTGACAAAAATAGAGAACTTCACCAATTCTGACGAAGGATAATTTCAGCCACGGCACCCGTCTTCTTTGGCTCTTACTTTCCGCATCAAGCAGGCAGCGACAATCATTTCCTAGGCTTGATCATTTTTATTATCTATGTTTTCTGGAGACCAGTTTTAAGCCAGAATTTCACTTTTTATTTTAACTTTTCAGCTTTTTTTTCATCATTTTTTTATCCTGACTTCTTTTGATTTATTGTATGCTTCAATGCAATGGAAGAAATAAAGAATTGGAGACCTATATTACGTCTTCCAACAGAACGTAACGTTTGATTGAATTTCTGGGAAAAAAAGATTTTCTGGATCAAGGCAGTGAATTGCCGCTTGAGACAATCAGACCAAACCTTAGGAATAGCTGGGTGGTCGCTAGCACTTACTAATGAACACCATGGAATTTTGAAAAAGCCACCACAAATGTTCTTTCAGCCCTGTTGAGTGTGGATGAAGAGAAGACAGGTGCTAGGCAAGGGTCATTCCTATCGATGGAGTCATGAAATGTGTGACTTTGGGGACGAACGTAGACCAGCGGATTGTGTACTCTGCCTAATGGCTGCTGTAGTAGAATCTTGGCAAAACCGTTTCCAAAGAGAGAAAAAAAATTGTACAAGGTTTGCTGCAAGATATGGTTGCCCTCACTCTCTGTTATAGGTTTGGAACCATTCCAAGATGCCATATAAGAAGACCGAGGAATTTGTTGGGGTTTAAGCTTCCCTGTAGGAGGAAGCGGGCCTAATTAGAATATTGCCTCCCACAATCCTTTGCAATGGCTTATGGTCATGAACTTTTTCTCACCGCTGTCTTAAAGTGTCCTTACGTGGTAGCTCTTAAAAGCTGGCACACTTGAACAGTTAACTTTGCGCAGTGGCAGTATCGTAGCCCATGAGGTCAATCCGAGGCGTGATTATTGCTAATTGAAAACTTTACCCAATACCCCGCCATGATGACTTGAAATACAGTCAGCATTGGTAATTTTTGACAGGCTCTAAGGAGACTGAAAGATTGGTTTAAAAAAAGTTTATGGCGCCCCATGTCTAGGGCGTGTCTTACGTGACTCCCGTTTCTTCCTGAGCTCTGTTGCACCATTCCTTCCGCTGGCTTCCTTGCATTTCCCTTTTACCTTTCTCTCCCACTGAATCCACTTGTTTCCGGCAGCACACTATTCTCACTACATGCTACGAATTCCCATCCTTCGGCTCATTGGCCTAGCATTTGCCTTTATGCAAATTGCTCCTTCGCACCCTGAATCCAGCTCAATTATTCACACCTAACCACCTGAAGGCACTAAAATTACTGGTAGCTAAGGAAAACAACGATCAGCCACGAGGTTTGGTAATCTTTTGTAGCCTTCTATCATTTGGATTATTTATTTGCTCTTCTTTTTTTTTTTTTAACTTGCTTTATTATTTCACCACAGCCTAAAGGAAAGGCTTCCCAGCGGGCGTGCCTTTGAATGTACCCGTCATGTCATACTTACCTGGCAGGGGAGCAATAGCCATGATCCCTAAGGTGGTTCTCCCAGAGTGAGGCTGGTTTATTGCACTCCGTACCAGTTGACCTCTGTGATTTCCTCAAATGTGGGAAACTCGACTGCATAATTTATGGTAGTGGGGGACTGCGTTCGCGCTTTCCCCTGTGTTTGCTTGTTTGACAAAAATAGAGAACTTCATCAATTCTGACGAAGGATAATTTCAGCCACGGCACCCGTCTTCTTTGGCTCTTACTTTCCACATCAAGCAGGCAGCGACAATCATTTCCTAGGCTTGATCATTTTTATTATCTATGTTTTCTGGAGACCGGTTTTAAGCCAGAATTTCACTTTTTATTTTAACTTTTCAGCTTTTTTTTCATCATTTTTTTATCCTGACTTCTTTTGATTTATTGTATGCTTCAATGCAATGGAAGAAATAAAGAATTGGAGACCTATATTACGTCTTCCAACAGAACGTAACGTTTGATTGAATTTCTGGGAAAAAAAGATTTTCTGGATCAAGGCAGTGAATTGCCGCTTGAGACAATCAGACCAAACCTTAGGAATAGCTGGGTGGTCGCTAGCACTTACTAATGAACACCATGGAATTTTGAAAAAGCCACCACAAATGTTCTTTCAGCCCTGTTGAGTGTGGATGAAGAGAAGACAGGTGCTAGGCAAGGGTCATTCCTATCGATGGAGTCATGAAATGTGTGACTTTGGGGACGAACGTAGACCAGCGGATTGTGTACTCTGCCTAATGGCTGCTGTAGTAGAATCTTGGCAAAACTGTTTCCAAAGAGAGAAAAAAAATTGTACAAGGTTTGCTGCAAGATATGGTTGCCCTCACTCTCTGTTATAGGTTTGGAACCATTCCAAGATGCCATATAAGAAGACCGAGGAATTTGTTGGGGTTTAAGCTTCCCTGTAGGAGGAAGCGGGCCTAATTAGAATATTGCCTCCCATAATCCTTTGCAATGGCTTATGGTCATGAACTTTTTCTCACCGCTGTCTTAAAGTTTCCTTACGTGGTAGCTCTTAAAAGCTGGCCCACTTGAACAGCTAGCTTTGCGCAGTGGCAGTATCGTAGCCCATGAGGTCAATCCGAGGCGTGATTATTGCTAATTGAAAACTTTACCCAATACCCCGCCATGATGACTTGAAATACAGTCAGCATTGGCAATTTTTGACAGGCTCTAAGGAGACTGAAAGATTGGTTTAATAAAAGTTTATGGCGCCCCATGTCTAGGGCGTGTCTTACGTGACTCCCGTTTCTTCCTGAGCTCTGTTGCACCATTCCTTCCGCTGGCTTCTTAGCATTTCCCTTTTACCTTTCTCTCCCACTGAATTCACTTGTTTCCGGCAGCACACTATTCTCACTACATGCTACGAATTCCCATCCTTCGGCTCATTGGCCTAGCATTTGCCTTTATGCAAATTGCTCCTTCGCACCCTGAATCCAGCTCAATTATTCACACCTAACCACCTGAAGGCACTAAAATTACTGGTAGCTAAGGAAAACAACGATCAGCCACGAGGTTTGGTAATCTTTTGTAGCCTTCTATCATTTGGATTATTTATTTGCTTTTTTTTTTTTAAAACTTGCTTTATTATTTCACCACAGCCTAAAGGAAAGGCTTCCCAGCGGGCGTGCCTTTGAATGTACCCATCATGTCATACTTACCTGGCAGGGGAGCAATAGCCATGATCCCTAAGGTGGTTCTCCCAGAGTGAGGCTGGTTCATTGCACTCCGTACCAGTTGACCTCTGCGATTTCCTCAAATGTGGGAAACTCGACTGCATAATTTATGGTAGTGGGGGACTGCGTTCGCGCTTTCCCCTGTGTTTGCTTGTTTGACAAAAATAGAGAACTTCACCAATTCTGACGAAGGATAATTTCAGCCACGGCACCCGTCTTCTTTGGCTCTTACTTTCCGCATCAAGCAGGCAGCGACAATCATTTCCTAGGCTTGATCATTTTTATTATCTATGTTTTCTGGGGACCAGTTTTAAGCCAGAATTTCACTTTTTATTTTAACTTTTCAGCTTTTTTTTCATCATTTTTTTATCCTGACTTCTTTTGATTTATTGTATGCTTCAATGCAATGGAAGAAATAAAGAATTGGAGACCTATATTACGTCTTCCAACAGAACGTAACGTTTGATTGAATTTCTGGGAAAAAAAGATTTTCTGGATCAAGGCAGTGAATTGCCGCTTGAGACAATCAGACCAAACCTTAGGAATAGCTGGGTGGTCGCTAGCACTTACTAATGAACACCATGGAATTTTGAAAAAGCCACCACAAATGTTCTTTCAGCCCTGTTGAGTGTGGATGAAGAGAAGACAGGTGCTAGGCAAGGGTCATTCCTATCGATGGAGTCATGAAATGTGTGACTTTGGGGACGAACGTAGACCAGCGGATTGTGTACTCTGCCTAATGGCTGCTGTAGTAGAATCTTGGCAAAACTGTTTCCAAAGAGAGAAAAAAAATTGTACAAGGTTTGCTGCAAGATATGGTTGCCCTCACTCTCTGTTATAGGTTTGGAACCATTCCAAGATGCCATATAAGAAGACCGAGGAATTTGTTGGGGTTTAAGCTTCCCTGTAGGAGGAAGCGGGCCTAATTAGAATATTGCCTCCCATAATCCTTTGCAATGGCTTATGGTCATGAACTTTTTCTCACCGCTGTCTTAAAGTGTCCTTACGTGGTAGCTCTTAAAAGCTGGCCCATTTGAACAGCTAGCTTTGCGCAGTGGCAGTATCGTAGCCCATGAGGTCAATCCGAGGCGTGATTATTGCTAATTGAAAACTTTACCCAATACCCCGCCATGATGACTTGAAATACAGTCAGCATTGGCAATTTTTGACAGGCTCTAAGGAGACTGAAAGATTGGTTTAATAAAAGTTTATGGCGCCCCATGTCTAGGGCGTGTCTTACGTGACTCCCGTTTCTTCCTGAGCTCTGTTGCACCATTCCTTCCGCTGGCTTCTTAGCATTTCCCTTTTACCTTTCTCTCTAACTGAATTCACTTGTTTCCGGCAGCACACTATTCTCACTACATGCTATGAATTCCCATCCTTCGGCTCATTGGCCTAGCATTTGCCTTTATGCAAATTGCTCCTTCGCACCCTGAATCCAGCTCAATTATTCACACCTAACCACCTGAAGGCACTAAAATTACTGGTAGCTAAGGAAAACAACGATCAGCCACGAGGTTTGGTAATCTTTTGTAGCCTTCTATCATTTGGATTATTTATTTGCTCTTCTTTTTTTTTTTTTTAACTTGCTTTATTATTTCACCACAGCCTAAAGGAAAGGCTTCCCAGCGGGCGTGCCTTTGAATGTACCCGTCATGTCATACTTACCTGGCAGGGGAGCAATAGCCATGATCTCTAAGGTGGCTCTCCCAGAGTGAGGCTGGTTCATTGCACTCCGTACCGGTTGACCTCTGCGATTTCCTCAAATGTGGGAAATTCGACTGCATAATTTATGGTAGTGGGGGACTGCGTTCGCGCTTTCCCCTGTGTTTGCTTGTTTGAAAAAAATAGAGAACTTCACAAATTCTGACGAAGGATAATTTCAGCCACGGCACCCGTCTTCTTTGGCTCTTACTTTCTGCATCAAGCAGGCAGCGACAATCATTTCCTAGGCTTGATCATTTTTATTATCTATGTTTTCTGGAGACCAGTTTTAAGCCAGAATTTCACTTTTTATTTTAACTTTTCAGCTTTTTTTTCATCATTTTTTTATCCTGACTTCTTTTGATTTATTGTATGCTTCAATGCAATGGAAGAAATAAAGAATTGGAGACCTATATTACGTCTTCCAACAGAACGTAACGTTTGATTGAATTTCTGGGAAAAAAAGATTTTCTGGATCAAGGCAGTGAATTGCCGCTTGAGACAATCAGACCAAACCTTAGGAATAGCTGGGTGGTCGCTAGCACTTACTAATGAACACCATGGAATTTTGAAAAAGCCACCACAAATGTTCTTTCAGCCCTGTTGAGTGTGGATGAAGAGAAGACAGGTGCTAGGCAAGGGTCATTCCTATCGATGGAGTCATGAAATGTGTGACTTTGGGGACGAACGTAGACCAGCGGATTGTGTACTCTGCCTAATGGCTGCTGTAGTAGAATCTTGGCAAAACTGTTTCCAAAGAGAGAAAAAAAAATGTACAAGGTTTGCTGCAAGATATGGTTGCCCTCACTCTCTGTTATAGGTTTGGAACCATTCCAAGATGCCATATAAGAAGACCGAGGAATTTGTTGGGGTTTAAGCTTCCCTGTAGGAGGAAGCGGGCCTAATTAGAATATTGCCTCCCATAATCCTTTGCAATGGCTTATGGTCATGAACTTTTTCTCACCGCTGTCTTAAAGTGTCCTTACGTGGTAGCTCTTAAAAGCTGGCCCACTTGAACAGCTAGCTTTGCGCAGTGGCAGTATCGTAGCCCATGAGGTCAATCCGAGGCGTGATTATTGCTAATTGAAAACTTTACCCAATACCCCGCCATGATGACTTGAAATACAGTCAGCATTGGCAATTTTTGACAGGCTCTAAGGAGACTGAAAGATTGGTTTAATAAAAGTTTATGGCGCCCCATGTCTAGGGCGTGTCTTACGTGACTCCCGTTTCTTCCTGAGCTCTGTTGCACCATTCCTTCCGCTGGCTTCTTAGCATTTCCCTTTTACCTTTCTCTCTAACTGAATTCACTTGTTTCCGGCAGCACACTATTCTCACTACATGCTATGAATTCCCATCCTTCGGCTCATTGGCCTAGCATTTGCCTTTATGCAAATTGCTCCTTCGCACCCTGAATCCAGCTCAATTATTCACACCTAACCACCTGAAGGCACTAAAATTACTGGTAGCTAAGGAAAACAACGATCAGCCACGAGGTTTGGTAATCTTTTGTAGCCTTCTATCATTTGGATTATTTATTTGCTTTTTTTTTTTTTTAACTTGCTTTATTATTTCACCACAGCCTAAAGGAAAGGCTTCCCAGCGGGCGTGCCTTTGAATGTACCCATCATGTCATACTTACCTGGCAGGGGAGCAATAGCCATGATCCCTAAGGTGGCTCTCCCAGAGTGAGGCTGGTTCATTGCACTCCGTACCAGTTGACCTCTGCGATTTCCTCAAATGTGGGAAACTCGACTGCATAATTTACGGTAGTGGGGGACTGCGTTCGCGCTTTCCCCTGTGTTTGCTTGTTTGACAAAAATAGAGAACTTCACCAATTCTGACGAAGGATAATTTCAGCCACGGCACCCGTCTTCTTTGGCTCTTACTTTCCGCATCAAGCAGGCAGCGACAATCATTTCCTAGGCTTGATCATTTTTATTATCTATGTTTTCTGGAGACCAGTTTTAAGCCAGAATTTCACTTTTTATTTTAACTTTTCAGCTTTTTTTTCATCATTTTTTTATCCTGACTTCTTTTGATTTATTGTATGCTTCAATGCAATGGAAGAAATAAAGAATTGGAGACCTATATTACGTCTTCCAACAGAACGTAACGTTTGATTGAATTTCTGGGAAAAAAAGATTTTCTGGATCAAGGCAGTGAATTGCCGCTTGAGACAATCAGACCAAACCTTAGGAATAGCTGGGTGGTCGCTAGCACTTACTAATGAACACCATGGAATTTTGAAAAAGCCACCACAAATGTTCTTTCAGCCCTGTTGAGTGTGGATGAAGAGAAGACAGGTGCTAGGCAAGGGTCATTCCTATCGATGGAGTCATGAAATGTGTGACTTTGGGGACGAACGTAGACCAGCGGATTGTGTACTCTGCCTAATGGCTGCTGTAGTAGAATCTTGGCAAAACTGTTTCCAAAGAGAGAAAAAAAATTGTACAAGGTTTGCTGCAAGATATGGTTGCCCTCACTCTCTGTTATAGGTTTGGAACCATTCCAAGATGCCATATAAGAAGACCGAGGAATTTGTTGGGGTTTAAGCTTCCCTGTAGGAGGAAGCGGGCCTAATTAGAATATTGCCTCCCATAATCCTTTGCAATGGCTTATGGTCATGAACTTTTTCTCACCGCTGTCTTAAAGTTTCCTTACGTGGTAGCTCTTAAAAGCTGGCCCACTTGAACAGCTAGCTTTGCGCAGTGGCAGTATCGTAGCCCATGAGGTCAATCCGAGGCGTGATTATTGCTAATTGAAAACTTTACCCAATACCCCGCCATGATGACTTGAAATACAGTCAGCATTGGCAATTTTTGACAGGCTCTAAGGAGACTGAAAGATTGGTTTAATAAAAGTTTATGGCGCCCCATGTCTAGGGCGTGTCTTACGTGACTCCCGTTTCTTCCTGAGCTCTGTTGCACCATTCCTTCCGCTGGCTTCTTAGCATTTCCCTTTTACCTTTCTCTCCCACTGAATTCACTTGTTTCCGGCAGCACACTATTCTCACTACATGCTACGAATTCCCATCCTTCGGCTCATTGGCCTAGCATTTGCCTTTATGCAAATTGCTCCTTCGCACCCTGAATCCAGCTCAATTATTCACACCTAACCACCTGAAGGCACTAAAATTACTGGTAGCTAAGGAAAACAACGATCAGCCACGAGGTTTGGTAATCTTTTGTAGCCTTTTATCATTTGGATTATTTATTTGCTTTTTTTTTTTTTTAACTTGCTTTATTATTTCACCACAGCCTAAAGGAAAGGCTTCCCAGCGGGCGTGCCTTTGAATGTACCCATCATGTCATACTTACCTGGCAGGGGAGCAATAGCCATGATCCCTAAGGTGGTTCTCCCAGAGTGAGGCTGGTTCATTGCACTCCGTACCAGTTGACCTCTGCGATTTCCTCAAATGTGGGAAACTCGACTGCATAATTTATGGTAGTGGGGGACTGCGTTCGCGCTTTCCCCTGTGTTTGCTTGTTTGACAAAAATAGAGAACTTCACCAATTCTGACGAAGGATAATTTCAGCCACGGCACCCGTCTTCTTTGGCTCTTACTTTCCGCATCAAGCAGGCAGCGACAATCATTTCCTAGGCTTGATCATTTTTATTATCTATGTTTTCTGGAGACCAGTTTTAAGCCAGAATTTCACTTTTTATTTTAACTTTTCAGCTTTTTTTTCATCATTTTTTTATCCTGACTTCTTTTGATTTATTGTATGCTTCAATGCAATGGAAGAAATAAAGAATTGGAGACCTATATTACGTCTTCCAACAGAACGTAACGTTTGATTGAATTTCTGGGAAAAAAAAGATTTTCTGGATCAAGGCAGTGAATTGCCGCTTGAGACAATCAGACCAAACCTTAGGAATAGCTGGGTGGTCGCTAGCACTTACTAATGAACACCATGGAATTTTGAAAAAGCCACCACAAATGTTCTTTCAGCCCTGTTGAGTGTGGATGAAGAGAAGACAGGTGCTAGGCAAGGGTCATTCCTATCGATGGAGTCATGAAATGTGTGACTTTGGGGACGAACGTAGACCAGCGGATTGTGTACTCTGCCTAATGGCTGCTGTAGTAGAATCTTGGCAAAACTGTTTCCAAAGAGAGAAAAAAAATTGTACAAGGTTTGCTGCAAGATATGGTTGCCCTCACTCTCTGTTATAGGTTTGGAACCATTCCAAGATGCCATATAAGAAGACCCAGGAATTTGTTGGGGTTTAAGCTTCCCTGTAGGAGGAAGCGGGCCTAATTAGAATATTGCCTCCCATAATCCTTTGCAATGGCTTATGGTCATGAACTTTTTCTCACCGCTGTCTTAAAGTGTCCTTACGTGGTAGCTCTTAAAAGCTGGCCCACTTGAACAGCTAGCTTTGTGCAGTGGCAGTATCGTAGCCCATGAGGTCAATCCGAGGCGTGATTATTGCTAATTGAAAACTTTACCCAATACCCCGCCATGATGACTTGAAATACAGTCAGCATTGACAATTTTTGACAGGCTCTAAGGAGACTGAAAGATTGGTTTAATAAAAGTTTATGGCGCCCCATGTCTAGGGCGTGTCTTACGTGACTCCCGTTTCTTCCTGAGCTCTGTTGCACCATTCCTTCCGCTGGCTTCTTAGCATTTCCCTTTTACCTTTCTCTCCCACTGAATTCACTTGTTTCCGGCAGCACACTATTCTCACTACATGCTACGAATTCCCATCCTTCGGCTCATTGGCCTAGCATTTGCCTTTATGCAAATTGCTCCTTCGCACCCTGAATCCAGCTCAATTATTCACACCTAACCACCTGAAGGCACTAAAATTACTGGTAGCTAAGGAAAACAACGATCAGCCACGAGGTTTGGTAATCTTTTGTAGCCTTCTATCATTTGGATTATTTATTTGCTTTTTTTTTTTTTTAACTTGCTTTATTATTTCACCACAGCCTAAAGGAAAGGCTTCCCAGCGGGCGTGCCTTTGAATGTACCCGTCATGTCATACTTACCTGGCAGGGGAGCAATAGCCATGATCCCTAAGGTGGCTCTCCCAGAATGAGGCTGGTTCATTGCACTCCGTACCAATTGACCTCTGCGATTTCCTCAAATGTGGGAAACTCGACTGCATAATTTATGGTAGTGGGGGACTGCGTTCGCGCTTTCCCCTGTGTTTGCTTGTTTGACAAAAAATAGAGAACTTCACCAATTCTGACGAAGGATAATTTCAGCCACGGCACCCGTCTTCTTTGGCTCTTACTTTCCGCATCAAGCAGGCAGCGACAATCATTTCCTAGGCTTGATCATTTTTATTATCTATGTTTTCTGGAGACCAGTTTTAAGCCAGAATTTCACTTTTTATTTTAACTTTTCAGCTTTTTTTTCATCATTTTTTTATCCTGACTTCTTTTGATTTATTGTATGCTTCAATGCAATGGAAGAAATAAAGAATTGGAGACCTATATTACGTCTTCCAACAGAACGTAACGTTTGATTGAATTTCTGGGAAAAAAAGATTTTCTGGATCAAGGCAGTGAATTGCCGCTTGAGACAATCAGACCAAACCTTAGGAATAGCTGGGTGGTCGCTAGCACTTACTAATGAACACCATGGAATTTTGAAAAAGCCACCACAAATGTTCTTTCAGCCCTGTTGAGTGTGGATGAAGAGAAGACAGGTGCTAGGCAAGGGTCATTCCTATCGATGGAGTCATGAAATGTGTGACTTTGGGGACGAACGTAGACCAGCGGATTGTGTACTCTGCCTAATGGCTGCTGTAGTAGAATCTTGGCAAAACTGTTTCCAAAGAGAGAAAAAAAATTGTACAAGGTTTGCTGCAAGATATGGTTGCCCTCACTCTCTGTTATAGGTTTGGAACCATTCCAAGATGCCATATAAGAAGACCGAGGAATTTGTTGGGGTTTAAGCTTCCCTGTAGGAGGAAGCGGGCCTAATTAGAATATTGCCTCCCATAATCCTTTGCAATGGCTTATGGTCATGAACTTTTTCTCACCGCTGTCTTAAAGTTTCCTTACGTGGTAGCTCTTAAAAGCTGGCCCACTTGAACAGCTAGCTTTGCGCAGTGGCAGTATCGTAGCCCATGAGGTCAATCCGAGGCGTGATTATTGCTAATTGAAAACTTTACCCAATACCCCGCCATGATGACTTGAAATACAGTCAGCATTGGCAATTTTTGACAGGCTCTAAGGAGACTGAAAGATTGGTTTAATAAAAGTTTATGGCGCCCCATGTCTAGGGCTTGTCTTACGTGACTCCCGTTTCTTCCTGAGCTCTGTTGCACCATTCCTTCCGCTGGCTTCTTAGCATTTCCCTTTTACCTTTCTCTCCCACTGAATTCACTTGTTTCCGGCAGCACACTATTCTCACTACATGCTACGAATTCCCATCCTTCGGCTCATTGGCCTAGCATTTGCCTTTATGCAAATTGCTCCTTCGCACCCTGAATCCAGCTCAATTATTCACACCTAACCACCTGAAGGCACTAAAATTACTGGTAGCTAAGGAAAACAACGATCAGCCACGAGGTTTGGTAATCTTTTGTAGCCTTCTATCATTTGGATTATTTATTTGCTTTTTTTTTTTTTTAACTTGCTTTATTATTTCACCACAGCCTAAAGGAAAGGCTTCCCAGCGGGCGTGCCTTTGAATGTACCCATCATGTCATACTTACCTGGCAGGGGAGCAATAGCCATGATCCCTAAGGTGGCTCTCCCAGAGTGAGGCTGGTTCATTGCACTCCGTACCAGTTGACCTCTGCGATTTCCTCAAATGTGGGAAACTCGACTGCATAATTTACGGTAGTGGGGGGACTGCGTTCGCGCTTTCCCCTGTGTTTGCTTGTTTGACAAAAATAGAGAACTTCACCAATTCTGACGAAGGATAATTTCAGCCACGGCACCCGTCTTCTTTGGCTCTTACTTTCCGCATCAAGCAGGCAGCGACAATCATTTCCTAGGCTTGATCATTTTTATTATCTATGTTTTCTGGAGACCAGTTTTAAGCCAGAATTTCACTTTTTATTTTAACTTTTCAGCTTTTTTTTCATCATTTTTTTATCCTGACTTCTTTTGATTTATTGTATGCTTCAATGCAATGGAAGAAATAAAGAATTGGAGACCTATATTACGTCTTCCAACAGAACGTAACGTTTGATTGAATTTCTGGGAAAAAAAGATTTTCTGGATCAAGGCAGTGAATTGCCGCTTGAGACAATCAGACCAAACCTTAGGAATAGCTGGGTGGTCGCTAGCACTTACTAATGAACACCATGGAATTTTGAAAAAGCCACCACAAATGTTCTTTCAGCCCTGTTGAGTGTGGATGAAGAGAAGACAGGTGCTAGGCAAGGGTCATTCCTATCGATGGAGTCATGAAATGTGTGACTTTGGGGACGAACGTAGACCAGCGGATTGTGTACTCTGCCTAATGGCTGCTGTAGTAGAATCTTGGCAAAACTGTTTCCAAAGAGAGAAAAAAAATTGTACAAGGTTTGCTGCAAGATATGGTTGCCCTCACTCTCTGTTATAGGTTTGGAACCATTCCAAGATGCCATATAAGAAGACCGAGGAATTTGTTGGGGTTTAAGCTTCCCTGTAGGAGGAAGCGGGCCTAATTAGAATATTGCCTCCCATAATCCTTTGCAATGGCTTATGGTCATGAACTTTTTCTCACCGCTGTCTTAAAGTTTCCTTACGTGGTAGCTCTTAAAAGCTGGCCCACTTGAACAGCTAGCTTTGCGCAGTGGCAGTATCGTAGCCCATGAGGTCAATCCGAGGCGTGATTATTGCTAATTGAAAACTTTACCCAATACCCCGCCATGATGACTTGAAATACAGTCAGCATTGGCAATTTTTGACAGGCTCTAAGGAGACTGAAAGATTGGTTTAATAAAAGTTTATGGCGCCCCATGTCTAGGGCGTGTCTTACGTGACTCCCGTTTCTTCCTGAGCTCTGTTGCACCATTCCTTCCGCTGGCTTCTTAGCATTTCCCTTTTACCTTTCTCTCCCACTGAATTCACTTGTTTCCGGCAGCACACTATTCTCACTACATGCTACGAATTCCCATCCTTCGGCTCATTGGCCTAGCATTTGCCTTTATGCAAATTGCTCCTTCGCACCCTGAATCCAGCTCAATTATTCACACCTAACCACCTGAAGGCACTAAAATTACTGGTAGCTAAGGAAAACAACGATCAGCCACGAGGTTTGGTAATCTTTTGTAGCCTTTTATCATTTGGATTATTTATTTGCTTTTTTTTTTTTTTAACTTGCTTTATTATTTCACCACAGCCTAAAGGAAAGGCTTCCCAGCGGGCGTGCCTTTGAATGTACCCATCATGTCATACTTACCTGGCAGGGGAGCAATAGCCATGATCCCTAAGGTGGTTCTCCCAGAGTGAGGCTGGTTCATTGCACTCCGTACCAGTTGACCTCTGCGATTTCCTCAAATGTGGGAAACTCGACTGCATAATTTATGGTAGTGGGGGACTGCGTTCGCGCTTTACCCTGTGTTTGCTTGTTTGACAAAAATAGAGAACTTCACCAATTCTGACGAAGGATAATTTCAGCCACGGCACCCGTCTTCTTTGGCTCTTACTTTCCGCATCAAGCAGGCAGCGACAATCATTTCCTAGGCTTGATCATTTTTATTATCTATGTTTTCTGGAGACCAGTTTTAAGCCAGAATTTCACTTTTTATTTTAACTTTTCAGCTTTTTTTTCATCATTTTTTTATCCTGACTTCTTTTGATTTATTGTATGCTTCAATGCAATGGAAGAAATAAAGAATTGGAGACCTATATTACGTCTTCCAACAGAACGTAACGTTTGATTGAATTTCTGGGAAAAAAAAGATTTTCTGGATCAAGGCAGTGAATTGCCGCTTGAGACAATCAGACCAAACCTTAGGAATAGCTGGGTGGTCGCTAGCACTTACTAATGAACACCATGGAATTTTGAAAAAGCCACCACAAATGTTCTTTCAGCCCTGTTGAGTGTGGATGAAGAGAAGACAGGTGCTAGGCAAGGGTCATTCCTATCGATGGAGTCATGAAATGTGTGACTTTGGGGACGAACGTAGACCAGCGGATTGTGTACTCTGCCTAATGGCTGCTGTAGTAGAATCTTGGCAAAACTGTTTCCAAAGAGAGAAAAAAAATTGTACAAGGTTTGCTGCAAGATATGGTTGCCCTCACTCTCTGTTATAGGTTTGGAACCATTCCAAGATGCCATATAAGAAGACCCAGGAATTTGTTGGGGTTTAAGCTTCCCTGTAGGAGGAAGCGGGCCTAATTAGAATATTGCCTCCCATAATCCTTTGCAATGGCTTATGGTCATGAACTTTTTCTCACCGCTGTCTTAAAGTGTCCTTACGTGGTAGCTCTTAAAAGCTGGCCCACTTGAACAGCTAGCTTTGTGCAGTGGCAGTATCGTAGCCCATGAGGTCAATCCGAGGCGTGATTATTGCTAATTGAAAACTTTACCCAATACCCCGCCATGATGACTTGAAATACAGTCAGCATTGACAATTTTTGACAGGCTCTAAGGAGACTGAAAGATTGGTTTAATAAAAGTTTATGGCGCCCCATGTCTAGGGCGTGTCTTACGTGACTCCCGTTTCTTCCTGAGCTCTGTTGCACCATTCCTTCCGCTGGCTTCTTAGCATTTCCCTTTTACCTTTCTCTCCCACTGAATTCACTTGTTTCCGGCAGCACACTATTCTCACTACATGCTACGAATTCCCATCCTTCGGCTCATTGGCCTAGCATTTGCCTTTATGCAAATTGCTCCTTCGCACCCTGAATCCAGCTCAATTATTCACACCTAACCACCTGAAGGCACTAAAATTACTGGTAGCTAAGGAAAACAACGATCAGCCACGAGGTTTGGTAATCTTTTGTAGCCTTCTATCATTTGGATTATTTATTTGCTTTTTTTTTTTTTTAACTTGCTTTATTATTTCACCACAGCCTAAAGGAAAGGCTTCCCAGCGGGCGTGCCTTTGAATGTACCCGTCATGTCATACTTACCTGGCAGGGGAGCAATAGCCATGATCCCTAAGGTGGCTCTCCCAGAATGAGGCTGGTTCATTGCACTCCGTACCAGTTGACCTCTGCGATTTCCTCAAATGTGGGAAACTCGACTGCATAATTTATGGTAGTGGGGGACTGCGTTCGCGCTTTCCCCTGTGTTTGCTTGTTTGACAAAAAATAGAGAACTTCACCAATTCTGACGAAGGATAATTTCAGCCACGGCACCCGTCTTCTTTGGCTCTTACTTTCCGCATCAAGCAGGCAGCGACAATCATTTCCTAGGCTTGATCATTTTTATTATCTATGTTTTCTGGAGACCAGTTTTAAGCCAGAATTTCACTTTTTATTTTAACTTTTCAGCTTTTTTTTCATCATTTTTTTATCCTGACTTCTTTTGATTTATTGTATGCTTCAATGCAATGGAAGAAATAAAGAATTGGAGACCTATATTACGTCTTCCAACAGAACGTAACGTTTGATTGAATTTCTGGGAAAAAAAGATTTTCTGGATCAAGGCAGTGAATTGCCGCTTGAGACAATCAGACCAAACCTTAGGAATAGCTGGGTGGTCGCTAGCACTTACTAATGAACACCATGGAATTTTGAAAAAGCCACCACAAATGTTCTTTCAGCCCTGTTGAGTGTGGATGAAGAGAAGACAGGTGCTAGGCAAGGGTCATTCCTATCGATGGAGTCATGAAATGTGTGACTTTGGGGACGAACGTAGACCAGCGGATTGTGTACTCTGCCTAATGGCTGCTGTAGTAGAATCTTGGCAAAACTGTTTCCAAAGAGAGAAAAAAAATTGTACAAGGTTTGCTGCAAGATATGGTTGCCCTCACTCTCTGTTATAGGTTTGGAACCATTCCAAGATGCCATATAAGAAGACCGAGGAATTTGTTGGGGTTTAAGCTTCCCTGTAGGAGGAAGCGGGCCTAATTAGAATATTGCCTCCCATAATCCTTTGCAATGGCTTATGGTCATGAACTTTTTCTCACCGCTGTCTTAAAGTGTCCTTACGTGGTAGCTCTTAAAAGCTGGCCCACTTGAACAGCTAGCTTTGCGCAGTGGCAGTATCGTAGCCCATGAGGTCAATCCGAGGCGTGATTATTGCTAATTGAAAACTTTACCCAATACCCCGCCATGATGACTTGAAATACAGTCAGCATTGGCAATTTTTGACAGGCTCTAAGGAGACTGAAAGATTGGTTTAATAAAAGTTTATGGCGCCCCATGTCTAGGGCGTGTCTTACGTGACTCCCGTTTCTTCCTGAGCTCTGTTGCACCATTCCTTCCGCTGGCTTCTTAGCATTTCCCTTTTACCTTTCTCTCTAACTGAATTCACTTGTTTCCGGCAGCACACTATTCTCACTACATGCTATGAATTCCCATCCTTCGGCTCATTGGCCTAGCATTTGCCTTTATGCAAATTGCTCCTTCGCACCCTGAATCCAGCTCAATTATTCACACCTAACCACCTGAAGGCACTAAAATTACTGGTAGCTAAGGAAAACAACGATCAGCCACGAGGTTTGGTAATCTTTTGTAGCCTTCTATCATTTGGATTATTTATTTGCTTTTTTTTTTTTTTAACTTGCTTTATTATTTCACCACAGCCTAAAGGAAAGGCTTCCCAGCGGGCGTGCCTTTGAATGTACCCATCATGTCATACTTACCTGGCAGGGGAGCAATAGCCATGATCCCTAAGGTGGCTCTCCCAGAGTGAGGCTGGTTCATTGCACTCCGTACCAGTTGACCTCTGCGATTTCCTCAAATGTGGGAAACTCGACTGCATAATTTACGGTAGTGGGGGACTGCGTTCGCGCTTTCCCCTGTGTTTGCTTGTTTGACAAAAATAGAGAACTTCACCAATTCTGACGAAGGATAATTTCAGCCACGGCACCCGTCTTCTTTGGCTCTTACTTTCCGCATCAAGCAGGCAGCGACAATCATTTCCTAGGCTTGATCATTTTTATTATCTATGTTTTCTGGAGACCAGTTTTAAGCCAGAATTTCACTTTTTATTTTAACTTTTCAGCTTTTTTTTCATCATTTTTTTATCCTGACTTCTTTTGATTTATTGTATGCTTCAATGCAATGGAAGAAATAAAGAATTGGAGACCTATATTACGTCTTCCAACAGAACGTAACGTTTGATTGAATTTCTGGGAAAAAAAGATTTTCTGGATCAAGGCAGTGAATTGCCGCTTGAGACAATCAGACCAAACCTTAGGAATAGCTGGGTGGTCGCTAGCACTTACTAATGAACACCATGGAATTTTGAAAAAGCCACCACAAATGTTCTTTCAGCCCTGTTGAGTGTGGATGAAGAGAAGACAGGTGCTAGGCAAGGGTCATTCCTATCGATGGAGTCATGAAATGTGTGACTTTGGGGACGAACGTAGACCAGCGGATTGTGTACTCTGCCTAATGGCTGCTGTAGTAGAATCTTGGCAAAACTGTTTCCAAAGAGAGAAAAAAAATTGTACAAGGTTTGCTGCAAGATATGGTTGCCCTCACTCTCTGTTATAGGTTTGGAACCATTCCAAGATGCCATATAAGAAGACCGAGGAATTTGTTGGGGTTTAAGCTTCCCTGTAGGAGGAAGCGGGCCTAATTAGAATATTGCCTCCCATAATCCTTTGCAATGGCTTATGGTCATGAACTTTTTCTCACCGCTGTCTTAAAGTTTCCTTACGTGGTAGCTCTTAAAAGCTGGCCCACTTGAACAGCTAGCTTTGCGCAGTGGCAGTATCGTAGCCCATGAGGTCAATCCGAGGCGTGATTATTGCTAATTGAAAACTTTACCCAATACCCCGCCATGATGACTTGAAATACAGTCAGCATTGGCAATTTTTGACAGGCTCTAAGGAGACTGAAAGATTGGTTTAATAAAAGTTTATGGCGCCCCATGTCTAGGGCGTGTCTTACGTGACTCCCGTTTCTTCCTGAGCTCTGTTGCACCATTCCTTCCGCTGGCTTCTTAGCATTTCCCTTTTACCTTTCTCTCCCACTGAATTCACTTGTTTCCGGCAGCACACTATTCTCACTACATGCTACGAATTCCCATCCTTCGGCTCATTGGCCTAGCATTTGCCTTTATGCAAATTGCTCCTTCGCACCCTGAATCCAGCTCAATTATTCACACCTAACCACCTGAAGGCACTAAAATTACTGGTAGCTAAGGAAAACAACGATCAGCCACGAGGTTTGGTAATCTTTTGTAGCCTTTTATCATTTGGATTATTTATTTGCTTTTTTTTTTTTTTAACTTGCTTTATTATTTCACCACAGCCTAAAGGAAAGGCTTCCCAGCGGGCGTGCCTTTGAATGTACCCATCATGTCATACTTACCTGGCAGGGGAGCAATAGCCATGATCCCTAAGGTGGTTCTCCCAGAGTGAGGCTGGTTCATTGCACTCCGTACCAGTTGACCTCTGCGATTTCCTCAAATGTGGGAAACTCGACTGCATAATTTATGGTAGTGGGGGACTGCGTTCGCGCTTTCCCCTGTGTTTGCTTGTTTGACAAAAATAGAGAACTTCACCAATTCTGACGAAGGATAATTTCAGCCACGGCACCCGTCTTCTTTGGCTCTTACTTTCCGCATCAAGCAGGCAGCGACAATCATTTCCTAGGCTTGATCATTTTTATTATCTATGTTTTCTGGAGACCAGTTTTAAGCCAGAATTTCACTTTTTATTTTAACTTTTCAGCTTTTTTTTCATCATTTTTTTATCCTGACTTCTTTTGATTTATTGTATGCTTCAATGCAATGGAAGAAATAAAGAATTGGAGACCTATATTACGTCTTCCAACAGAACGTAACGTTTGATTGAATTTCTGGGAAAAAAAAGATTTTCTGGATCAAGGCAGTGAATTGCCGCTTGAGACAATCAGACCAAACCTTAGGAATAGCTGGGTGGTCGCTAGCACTTACTAATGAACACCATGGAATTTTGAAAAAGCCACCACAAATGTTCTTTCAGCCCTGTTGAGTGTGGATGAAGAGAAGACAGGTGCTAGGCAAGGGTCATTCCTATCGATGGAGTCATGAAATGTGTGACTTTGGGGACGAACGTAGACCAGCGGATTGTGTACTCTGCCTAATGGCTGCTGTAGTAGAATCTTGGCAAAACTGTTTCCAAAGAGAGAAAAAAAATTGTACAAGGTTTGCTGCAAGATATGGTTGCCCTCACTCTCTGTTATAGGTTTGGAACCATTCCAAGATGCCATATAAGAAGACCCAGGAATTTGTTGGGGTTTAAGCTTCCCTGTAGGAGGAAGCGGGCCTAATTAGAATATTGCCTCCCATAATCCTTTGCAATGGCTTATGGTCATGAACTTTTTCTCACCGCTGTCTTAAAGTGTCCTTACGTGGTAGCTCTTAAAAGCTGGCCCACTTGAACAGCTAGCTTTGTGCAGTGGCAGTATCGTAGCCCATGAGGTCAATCCGAGGCGTGATTATTGCTAATTGAAAACTTTACCCAATACCCCGCCATGATGACTTGAAATACAGTCAGCATTGACAATTTTTGACAGGCTCTAAGGAGACTGAAAGATTGGTTTAATAAAAGTTTATGGCGCCCCATGTCTAGGGCGTGTCTTACGTGACTCCCGTTTCTTCCTGAGCTCTGTTGCACCATTCCTTCCGCTGGCTTCTTAGCATTTCCCTTTTACCTTTCTCTCCCACTGAATTCACTTGTTTCCGGCAGCACACTATTCTCACTACATGCTACGAATTCCCATCCTTCGGCTCATTGGCCTAGCATTTGCCTTTATGCAAATTGCTCCTTCGCACCCTGAATCCAGCTCAATTATTCACACCTAACCACCTGAAGGCACTAAAATTACTGGTAGCTAAGGAAAACAACGATCAGCCACGAGGTTTGGTAATCTTTTGTAGCCTTCTATCATTTGGATTATTTATTTGCTTTTTTTTTTTTTTAACTTGCTTTATTATTTCACCACAGCCTAAAGGAAAGGCTTCCCAGCGGGCGTGCCTTTGAATGTACCCGTCATGTCATACTTACCTGGCAGGGGAGCAATAGCCATGATCCCTAAGGTGGCTCTCCCAGAATGAGGCTGGTTCATTGCACTCCGTACCAATTGACCTCTGCGATTTCCTCAAATGTGGGAAACTCGACTGCATAATTTATGGTAGTGGGGGACTGCGTTCGCGCTTTCCCCTGTGTTTGCTTGTTTGACAAAAAATAGAGAACTTCACCAATTCTGACGAAGGATAATTTCAGCCACGGCACCCGTCTTCTTTGGCTCTTACTTTCCGCATCAAGCAGGCAGCGACAATCATTTCCTAGGCTTGATCATTTTTATTATCTATGTTTTCTGGAGACCAGTTTTAAGCCAGAATTTCACTTTTTATTTTAACTTTTCAGCTTTTTTTTCATCATTTTTTTATCCTGACTTCTTTTGATTTATTGTATGCTTCAATGCAATGGAAGAAATAAAGAATTGGAGACCTATATTACGTCTTCCAACAGAACGTAACGTTTGATTGAATTTCTGGGAAAAAAAGATTTTCTGGATCAAGGCAGTGAATTGCCGCTTGAGACAATCAGACCAAACCTTAGGAATAGCTGGGTGGTCGCTAGCACTTACTAATGAACACCATGGAATTTTGAAAAAGCCACCACAAATGTTCTTTCAGCCCTGTTGAGTGTGGATGAAGAGAAGACAGGTGCTAGGCAAGGGTCATTCCTATCGATGGAGTCATGAAATGTGTGACTTTGGGGACGAACGTAGACCAGCGGATTGTGTACTCTGCCTAATGGCTGCTGTAGTAGAATCTTGGCAAAACTGTTTCCAAAGAGAGAAAAAAAATTGTACAAGGTTTGCTGCAAGATATGGTTGCCCTCACTCTCTGTTATAGGTTTGGAACCATTCCAAGATGCCATATAAGAAGACCGAGGAATTTGTTGGGGTTTAAGCTTCCCTGTAGGAGGAAGCGGGCCTAATTAGAATATTGCCTCCCATAATCCTTTGCAATGGCTTATGGTCATGAACTTTTTCTCACCGCTGTCTTAAAGTTTCCTTACGTGGTAGCTCTTAAAAGCTGGCCCACTTGAACAGCTAGCTTTGCGCAGTGGCAGTATCGTAGCCCATGAGGTCAATCCGAGGCGTGATTATTGCTAATTGAAAACTTTACCCAATACCCCGCCATGATGACTTGAAATACAGTCAGCATTGGCAATTTTTGACAGGCTCTAAGGAGACTGAAAGATTGGTTTAATAAAAGTTTATGGCGCCCCATGTCTAGGGCTTGTCTTACGTGACTCCCGTTTCTTCCTGAGCTCTGTTGCACCATTCCTTCCGCTGGCTTCTTAGCATTTACCTTTTACCTTTCTCTCCCACTGAATTCACTTGTTTCCGGCAGCACACTATTCTCACTACATGCTACGAATTCCCATCCTTCGGCTCATTGGCCTAGCATTTGCCTTTATGCAAATTGCTCCTTCGCACCCTGAATCCAGCTCAATTATTCACACCTAACCACCTGAAGGCACTAAAATTACTGGTAGCTAAGGAAAACAACGATCAGCCACGAGGTTTGGTAATCTTTTGTAGCCTTCTATCATTTGGATTATTTATTTGCTTTTTTTTTTTTTTAACTTGCTTTATTATTTCACCACAGCCTAAAGGAAAGGCTTCCCAGCGGGCGTGCCTTTGAATGTACCCATCATGTCATACTTACCTGGCAGGGGAGCAATAGCCATGATCCCTAAGGTGGCTCTCCCAGAGTGAGGCTGGTTCATTGCACTCCGTACCAGTTGACCTCTGCGATTTCCTCAAATGTGGGAAACTCGACTGCATAATTTACGGTAGTGGGGGGACTGCGTTCGCGCTTTCCCCTGTGTTTGCTTGTTTGACAAAAATAGAGAACTTCACCAATTCTGACGAAGGATAATTTCAGCCACGGCACCCGTCTTCTTTGGCTCTTACTTTCCGCATCAAGCAGGCAGCGACAATCATTTCCTAGGCTTGATCATTTTTATTATCTATGTTTTCTGGAGACCAGTTTTAAGCCAGAATTTCACTTTTTATTTTAACTTTTCAGCTTTTTTTTCATCATTTTTTTATCCTGACTTCTTTTGATTTATTGTATGCTTCAATGCAATGGAAGAAATAAAGAATTGGAGACCTATATTACGTCTTCCAACAGAACGTAACGTTTGATTGAATTTCTGGGAAAAAAAGATTTTCTGGATCAAGGCAGTGAATTGCCGCTTGAGACAATCAGACCAAACCTTAGGAATAGCTGGGTGGTCGCTAGCACTTACTAATGAACACCATGGAATTTTGAAAAAGCCACCACAAATGTTCTTTCAGCCCTGTTGAGTGTGGATGAAGAGAAGACAGGTGCTAGGCAAGGGTCATTCCTATCGATGGAGTCATGAAATGTGTGACTTTGGGGACGAACGTAGACCAGCGGATTGTGTACTCTGCCTAATGGCTGCTGTAGTAGAATCTTGGCAAAACTGTTTCCAAAGAGAGAAAAAAAATTGTACAAGGTTTGCTGCAAGATATGGTTGCCCTCACTCTCTGTTATAGGTTTGGAACCATTCCAAGATGCCATATAAGAAGACCGAGGAATTTGTTGGGGTTTAAGCTTCCCTGTAGGAGGAAGCGGGCCTAATTAGAATATTGCCTCCCATAATCCTTTGCAATGGCTTATGGTCATGAACTTTTTCTCACCGCTGTCTTAAAGTTTCCTTACGTGGTAGCTCTTAAAAGCTGGCCCACTTGAACAGCTAGCTTTGCGCAGTGGCAGTATCGTAGCCCATGAGGTCAATCCGAGGCGTGATTATTGCTAATTGAAAACTTTACCCAATACCCCGCCATGATGACTTGAAATACAGTCAGCATTGGCAATTTTTGACAGGCTCTAAGGAGACTGAAAGATTGGTTTAATAAAAGTTTATGGCGCCCCATGTCTAGGGCGTGTCTTACGTGACTCCCGTTTCTTCCTGAGCTCTGTTGCACCATTCCTTCCGCTGGCTTCTTAGCATTTCCCTTTTACCTTTCTCTCCCACTGAATTCACTTGTTTCCGGCAGCACACTATTCTCACTACATGCTACGAATTCCCATCCTTCGGCTCATTGGCCTAGCATTTGCCTTTATGCAAATTGCTCCTTCGCACCCTGAATCCAGCTCAATTATTCACACCTAACCACCTGAAGGCACTAAAATTACTGGTAGCTAAGGAAAACAACGATCAGCCACGAGGTTTGGTAATCTTTTGTAGCCTTTTATCATTTGGATTATTTATTTGCTTTTTTTTTTTTTTAACTTGCTTTATTATTTCACCACAGCCTAAAGGAAAGGCTTCCCAGCGGGCGTGCCTTTGAATGTACCCATCATGTCATACTTACCTGGCAGGGGAGCAATAGCCATGATCCCTAAGGTGGTTCTCCCAGAGTGAGGCTGGTTCATTGCACTCCGTACCAGTTGACCTCTGCGATTTCCTCAAATGTGGGAAACTCGACTGCATAATTTATGGTAGTGGGGGACTGCGTTCGCGCTTTACCCTGTGTTTGCTTGTTTGACAAAAATAGAGAACTTCACCAATTCTGACGAAGGATAATTTCAGCCACGGCACCCGTCTTCTTTGGCTCTTACTTTCCGCATCAAGCAGGCAGCGACAATCATTTCCTAGGCTTGATCATTTTTATTATCTATGTTTTCTGGAGACCAGTTTTAAGCCAGAATTTCACTTTTTATTTTAACTTTTCAGCTTTTTTTTCATCATTTTTTTATCCTGACTTCTTTTGATTTATTGTATGCTTCAATGCAATGGAAGAAATAAAGAATTGGAGACCTATATTACGTCTTCCAACAGAACGTAACGTTTGATTGAATTTCTGGGAAAAAAAAGATTTTCTGGATCAAGGCAGTGAATTGCCGCTTGAGACAATCAGACCAAACCTTAGGAATAGCTGGGTGGTCGCTAGCACTTACTAATGAACACCATGGAATTTTGAAAAAGCCACCACAAATGTTCTTTCAGCCCTGTTGAGTGTGGATGAAGAGAAGACAGGTGCTAGGCAAGGGTCATTCCTATCGATGGAGTCATGAAATGTGTGACTTTGGGGACGAACGTAGACCAGCGGATTGTGTACTCTGCCTAATGGCTGCTGTAGTAGAATCTTGGCAAAACTGTTTCCAAAGAGAGAAAAAAAATTGTACAAGGTTTGCTGCAAGATATGGTTGCCCTCACTCTCTGTTATAGGTTTGGAACCATTCCAAGATGCCATATAAGAAGACCCAGGAATTTGTTGGGGTTTAAGCTTCCCTGTAGGAGGAAGCGGGCCTAATTAGAATATTGCCTCCCATAATCCTTTGCAATGGCTTATGGTCATGAACTTTTTCTCACCGCTGTCTTAAAGTGTCCTTACGTGGTAGCTCTTAAAAGCTGGCCCACTTGAACAGCTAGCTTTGTGCAGTGGCAGTATCGTAGCCCATGAGGTCAATCCGAGGCGTGATTATTGCTAATTGAAAACTTTACCCAATACCCCGCCATGATGACTTGAAATACAGTCAGCATTGACAATTTTTGACAGGCTCTAAGGAGACTGAAAGATTGGTTTAATAAAAGTTTATGGCGCCCCATGTCTAGGGCGTGTCTTACGTGACTCCCGTTTCTTCCTGAGCTCTGTTGCACCATTCCTTCCGCTGGCTTCTTAGCATTTCCCTTTTACCTTTCTCTCCCACTGAATTCACTTGTTTCCGGCAGCACACTATTCTCACTACATGCTACGAATTCCCATCCTTCGGCTCATTGGCCTAGCATTTGCCTTTATGCAAATTGCTCCTTCGCACCCTGAATCCAGCTCAATTATTCACACCTAACCACCTGAAGGCACTAAAATTACTGGTAGCTAAGGAAAACAACGATCAGCCACGAGGTTTGGTAATCTTTTGTAGCCTTCTATCATTTGGATTATTTATTTGCTTTTTTTTTTTTTTAACTTGCTTTATTATTTCACCACAGCCTAAAGGAAAGGCTTCCCAGCGGGCGTGCCTTTGAATGTACCCGTCATGTCATACTTACCTGGCAGGGGAGCAATAGCCATGATCCCTAAGGTGGCTCTCCCAGAATGAGGCTGGTTCATTGCACTCCGTACCAGTTGACCTCTGCGATTTCCTCAAATGTGGGAAACTCGACTGCATAATTTATGGTAGTGGGGGACTGCGTTCGCGCTTTCCCCTGTGTTTGCTTGTTTGACAAAAAATAGAGAACTTCACCAATTCTGACGAAGGATAATTTCAGCCACGGCACCCGTCTTCTTTGGCTCTTACTTTCCGCATCAAGCAGGCAGCGACAATCATTTCCTAGGCTTGATCATTTTTATTATCTATGTTTTCTGGAGACCAGTTTTAAGCCAGAATTTCACTTTTTATTTTAACTTTTCAGCTTTTTTTTCATCATTTTTTTATCCTGACTTCTTTTGATTTATTGTATGCTTCAATGCAATGGAAGAAATAAAGAATTGGAGACCTATATTACGTCTTCCAACAGAACGTAACGTTTGATTGAATTTCTGGGAAAAAAAGATTTTCTGGATCAAGGCAGTGAATTGCCGCTTGAGACAATCAGACCAAACCTTAGGAATAGCTGGGTGGTCGCTAGCACTTACTAATGAACACCATGGAATTTTGAAAAAGCCACCACAAATGTTCTTTCAGCCCTGTTGAGTGTGGATGAAGAGAAGACAGGTGCTAGGCAAGGGTCATTCCTATCGATGGAGTCATGAAATGTGTGACTTTGGGGACGAACGTAGACCAGCGGATTGTGTACTCTGCCTAATGGCTGCTGTAGTAGAATCTTGGCAAAACTGTTTCCAAAGAGAGAAAAAAAATTGTACAAGGTTTGCTGCAAGATATGGTTGCCCTCACTCTCTGTTATAGGTTTGGAACCATTCCAAGATGCCATATAAGAAGACCGAGGAATTTGTTGGGGTTTAAGCTTCCCTGTAGGAGGAAGCGGGCCTAATTAGAATATTGCCTCCCATAATCCTTTGCAATGGCTTATGGTCATGAACTTTTTCTCACCGCTGTCTTAAAGTTTCCTTACGTGGTAGCTCTTAAAAGCTGGCCCACTTGAACAGCTAGCTTTGCGCAGTGGCAGTATCGTAGCCCATGAGGTCAATCCGAGGCGTGATTATTGCTAATTGAAAACTTTACCCAATAGCCCGCCATGATGACTTGAAATACAGTCAGCATTGGCAATTTTTGACAGGCTCTAAGGAGACTGAAAGATTGGTTTAATAAAAGTTTATGGCGCCCCATGTCTAGGGCTTGTCTTACGTGACTCCCGTTTCTTCCTGAGCTCTGTTGCACCATTCCTTCCGCTGGCTTCTTAGCATTTCCCTTTTACCTTTCTCTCCCACTGAATTCACTTGTTTCCGGCAGCACACTATTCTCACTACATGCTACGAATTCCCATCCTTCGGCTCATTGGCCTAGCATTTGCCTTTATGCAAATTGCTCCTTCGCACCCTGAATCCAGCTCAATTATTCACACCTAACCACCTGAAGGCACTAAAATTACTGGTAGCTAAGGAAAACAACGATCAGCCACGAGGTTTGGTAATCTTTTGTAGCCTTCTATCATTTGGATTATTTATTTGCTTTTTTTTTTTTTTAACTTGCTTTATTATTTCACCACAGCCTAAAGGAAAGGCTTCCCAGCGGGCGTGCCTTTGAATGTACCCATCATGTCATACTTACCTGGCAGGGGAGCAATAGCCATGATCCCTAAGGTGGCTCTCCCAGAGTGAGGCTGGTTCATTGCACTCCGTACCAGTTGACCTCTGCGATTTCCTCAAATGTGGGAAACTCGACTGCATAATTTATGGTAGTGGGGGACTGCGTTCGCGCTTTCCCCTGTGTTTGCTTGTTTGACAAAAATAGAGAACTTCACCAATTCTGACGAAGGATAATTTCAGCCACGGCACCCGTCTTCTTTGGCTCTTACTTTCCGCATCAAGAAGGCAGCGACAATCATTTCCTAGGCTTGATCATTTTTATTATCTATGTTTTCTGGAGACCAGTTTTAAGCCAGAATTTCACTTTTTATTTTAACTTTTCAGCTTTTTTTTCATCATTTTTTTATCCTGACTTCTTTTGATTTATTGTATGCTTCAATGCAATGGAAGAAATAAAGAATTGGAGACCTATATTACGTCTTCCAACAGAACGTAACGTTTGATTGAATTTCTGGGAAAAAAAAGATTTTCTGGATCAAGGCAGTGAATTGCCGCTTGAGACAATCAGACCAAACCTTAGGAATAGCTGGGTGGTCGCTAGCACTTACTAATGAACACCATGGAATTTTGAAAAAGCCACCACAAATGTTCTTTCAGCCCTGTTGAGTGTGGATGAAGAGAAGACAGGTGCTAGGCAAGGGTCATTCCTATCGATGGAGTCATGAAATGTGTGACTTTGGGGACGAACGTAGACCAGCGGATTGTGTACTCTGCCTAATGGCTGCTGTAGTAGAATCTTGGCAAAACTGTTTCCAAAGAGAGAAAAAAAATTGTACAAGGTTTGCTGCAAGATATGGTTGCCCTCACTCTCTGTTATAGGTTTGGAACCATTCCAAGATGCCATATAAGAAGACCCAGGAATTTGTTGGGGTTTAAGCTTCCCTGTAGGAGGAAGCGGGCCTAATTAGAATATTGCCTCCCATAATCCTTTGCAATGGCTTATGGTCATGAACTTTTTCTCACCGCTGTCTTAAAGTGTCCTTACGTGGTAGCTCTTAAAAGCTGGCCCACTTGAACAGCTAGCTTTGTGCAGTGGCAGTATCGTAGCCCATGAGGTCAATCCGAGGCGTGATTATTGCTAATTGAAAACTTTACCCAATACCCCGCCATGATGACTTGAAATACAGTCAGCATTGACAATTTTTGACAGGCTCTAAGGAGACTGAAAGATTGGTTTAATAAAAGTTTATGGCGCCCCATGTCTAGGGCGTGTCTTACGTGACTCCCGTTTCTTCCTGAGCTCTGTTGCACCATTCCTTCCGCTGGCTTCTTAGCATTTCCCTTTTACCTTTCTCTCCCACTGAATTCACTTGTTTCCGGCAGCACACTATTCTCACTACATGCTACGAATTCCCATCCTTCGGCTCATTGGCCTAGCATTTGCCTTTATGCAAATTGCTCCTTCGCACCCTGAATCCAGCTCAATTATTCACACCTAACCACCTGAAGGCACTAAAATTACTGGTAGCTAAGGAAAACAACGATCAGCCACGAGGTTTGGTAATCTTTTGTAGCCTTCTATCATTTGGATTATTTATTTGCTTTTTTTTTTTTTTAACTTGCTTTATTATTTCACCACAGCCTAAAGGAAAGGCTTCCCAGCGGGCGTGCCTTTGAATGTACCCGTCATGTCATACTTACCTGGCAGGGGAGCAATAGCCATGATCCCTAAGGTGGCTCTCCCAGAATGAGGCTGGTTCATTGCACTCCGTACCAGTTGACCTCTGCGATTTCCTCAAATGTGGGAAACTCGACTGCATAATTTATGGTAGTGGGGGACTGCGTTCGCGCTTTCCCCTGTGTTTGCTTGTTTGACAAAAAATAGAGAACTTCACCAATTCTGACGAAGGATAATTTCAGCCACGGCACCCGTCTTCTTTGGCTCTTACTTTCCGCATCAAGCAGGCAGCGACAATCATTTCCTAGGCTTGATCATTTTTATTATCTATGTTTTCTGGAGACCAGTTTTAAGCCAGAATTTCACTTTTTATTTTAACTTTTCAGCTTTTTTTTCATCATTTTTTTATCCTGACTTCTTTTGATTTATTGTATGCTTCAATGCAATGGAAGAAATAAAGAATTGGAGACCTATATTACGTCTTCCAACAGAACGTAACGTTTGATTGAATTTCTGGGAAAAAAAGATTTTCTGGATCAAGGCAGTGAATTGCCGCTTGAGACAATCAGACCAAACCTTAGGAATAGCTGGGTGGTCGCTAGCACTTACTAATGAACACCATGGAATTTTGAAAAAGCCACCACAAATGTTCTTTCAGCCCTGTTGAGTGTGGATGAAGAGAAGACAGGTGCTAGGCAAGGGTCATTCCTATCGATGGAGTCATGAAATGTGTGACTTTGGGGACGAACGTAGACCAGCGGATTGTGTACTCTGCCTAATGGCTGCTGTAGTAGAATCTTGGCAAAACCGTTTCCAAAGAGAGAAAAAAAATTGTACAAGGTTTGCTGCAAGATATGGTTGCCCTCACTCTCTGTTATAGGTTTGGAACCATTCCAAGATGCCATATAAGAAGACCGAGGAATTTGTTGGGGTTTAAGCTTCCCTGTAGGAGGAAGCGGGCCTAATTAGAATATTGCCTCCCACAATCCTTTGCAATGGCTTATGGTCATGAACTTTTTCTCACCGCTGTCTTAAAGTATCCTTACGTGGTAGCTCTTAAAAGCTGGCCCACTTGAACAGTTAACTTTGCGCAGTGGCAGTATCGTAGCCCATGAGGTCAATCCGAGGCGTGATTATTGCTAATTGAAAACTTTACCCAATACCCCGCCATGATGACTTGAAATACAGTCAGCATTGGCAATTTTTGACAGGCTCTAAGGAGACTGAAAGATTGGTTTAAAAAAAGTTTATGGCGCCCCATGTCTAGGGCGTGTCTTACGTGACTCCCGTTTCTTCCTGAGCTCTGTTGCACCATTCCTTCCGCTGGCTTCCTTGCATTTCCCTTTTACCTTTCTCTCCCACTGAATCCACTTGTTTCCGGCAGCACACTATTCTCACTACATGCTACGAATTCCCATCCTTCGGCTCATTGGCCTAGCATTTGCCTTTATGCAAATTGCTCCTTCGCACCCTGAATCCAGCTCAATTATTCACACCTAACCACCTGAAGGCACTAAAATTACTGGTAGCTAAGGAAAACAACGATCAGCCACGAGGTTTGGTAATCTTTTGTAGCCTTCTATCATTTGGATTATTTATTTGCTCTTCTTTTTTTTTTTTTTAACTTGCTTTATTATTTCACCACAGCCTAAAGGAAAGGCTTCCCAGCGGGCGTGCCTTTGAATGTACCCGTCATGTCATACGTACCTGGCAGGGGAGCAATAGCCATGATCCCTAAGGTGGTTCTCCCAGAGTGAGGCTGGTTCTTTGCACTCCGTACCAGTTGACCTCTGCGATTTCCTCAAATGTGGGAAACTCGACTGCATAATTTATGGTAGTGGGGGACTGCGTTCGCGCTTTCCCCTGTGTTTGCTTGTTTGACAAAAATAGAGAACTTCATCAATTCTGACGAAGGATAATTTCAGCCACGGCACCCGTCTTCTTTGGCTCTTACTTTCCACATCAAGCAGGCAGCGACAATCATTTCCTAGGCTTGATCATTTTTATTATCTATGTTTTCTGGAGACCAGTTTTAAGCCAGAATTTCACTTTTTATTTTAACTTTTCAGCTTTTTTTTCATCATTTTTTTATCCTGACTTCTTTTGATTTATTGTATGCTTCAATGCAATGGAAGAAATAAAGAATTGGAGACCTATATTACGTCTTCCAACAGAACGTAACGTTTGATTGAATTTCTGGGAAAAAAAGATTTTCTGGATCAAGGCAGTGAATTGCCGCTTGAGACAATCAGACCAAACCTTAGGAATAGCTGGGTGGTCGCTAGCACTTACTAATGAACACCATGGAATTTTGAAAAAGCCACCACAAATGTTCTTTCAGCCCTGTTGAGTGTGGATGAAGAGAAGACAGGTGCTAGGCAAGGGTCATTCCTATCGATGGAGTCATGAAATGTGTGACTTTGGGGACGAACGTAGACCAGCGGATTGTGTACTCTGCCTAATGGCTGCTGTAGTAGAATCTTGGCAAAACTGTTTCCAAAGAGAGAAAAAAAATTGTACAAGGTTTGCTGCAAGATATGGTTGCCCTCACTCTCTGTTATAGGTTTGGAACCATTCCAAGATGCCATATAAGAAGACCGAGGAATTTGTTGGGGTTTAAGCTTCCCTGTAGGAGGAAGCGGCCCTAATTAGAATATTGCCTCCCATAATCCTTTGCAATGGCTTATGGTCATGAACTTTTTCTCACCGCTGTCTTAAAGTGTCCTTACGTGGTAGCTCTTAAAAGCTGGCCCATTTGAACAGCTAGCTTTGCGCAGTGGCAGTATCGTAGCCCATGAGGTCAATCCGAGGCGTGATTATTGCTAATTGAAAACTTTACCCAATACCCCGCCATGATGACTTGAAATACAGTCAGCATTGGCAATTTTTGACAGGCTCTAAGGAGACTGAAAGATTGGTTTAATAAAAGTTTATGGCGCCCCATGTCTAGGGCGTGTCTTACGTGACTCCCGTTTCTTCCTGAGCTCTGTTGCACCATTCCTTCCGCTGGCTTCTTAGCATTTCCCTTTTACCTTTCTCTCCCACTGAATTCACTTGTTTCCGGCAGCACACTATTCTCAATACATGCTACGAATTCCCATCCTTCGGCTCATTGGCCTAGCATTTGCCTTTATGCAAATTGCTCCTTCGCACCCTGAATCCAGCTCAATTATTCACACCTAACCACCTGAAGGCACTAAAATTACTGGTAGCTAAGGAAAACAACGATCAGCCACGAGGTTTGGTAATCTTTTGTAGCCTTCTATCATTTGGATTATTTATTTGCTTTTTTTTTTTTTTAACTTGCTTTATTATTTCACCACAGCCTAAAGGAAAGGCTTCCCAGCGGGCGTGCCTTTGAATGTACCCATCATGTCATACTTACCTGGCAGGGGAGCAATAGCCATGATCCCTAAGGTGGCTCTCCCAGAGTGAGGCTGGTTCATTGCACTCCGTACCAGTTGACCTCTGCGATTTCCTCAAATGTGGGAAACTCGACTGCATAATTTATGGTAGTGGGGGACTGCGTTCGCGCTTTCCCCTGTGTTTGCTTGTTTGACAAAAATAGAGAACTTCACCAATTCTGACGAAGGATAATTTCAGCCACGGCACCCGTCTTCTTTGGCTCTTACTTTCCGCATCAAGAAGGCAGCGACAATCATTTCCTAGGCTTGATCATTTTTATTATCTATGTTTTCTGGAGACCAGTTTTAAGCCAGAATTTCACTTTTTATTTTAACTTTTCAGCTTTTTTTTCATCATTTTTTTATCCTGACTTCTTTTGATTTATTGTATGCTTCAATGCAATGGAAGAAATAAAGAATTGGAGACCTATATTACGTCTTCCAACAGAACGTAACGTTTGATTGAATTTCTGGGAAAAAAAAGATTTTCTGGATCAAGGCAGTGAATTGCCGCTTGAGACAATCAGACCAAACCTTAGGAATAGCTGGGTGGTCGCTAGCACTTACTAATGAACACCATGGAATTTTGAAAAAGCCACCACAAATGTTCTTTCAGCCCTGTTGAGTGTGGATGAAGAGAAGACAGGTGCTAGGCAAGGGTCATTCCTATCGATGGAGTCATGAAATGTGTGACTTTGGGGACGAACGTAGACCAGCGGATTGTGTACTCTGCCTAATGGCTGCTGTAGTAGAATCTTGGCAAAACTGTTTCCAAAGAGAGAAAAAAAATTGTACAAGGTTTGCTGCAAGATATGGTTGCCCTCACTCTCTGTTATAGGTTTGGAACCATTCCAAGATGCCATATAAGAAGACCCAGGAATTTGTTGGGGTTTAAGCTTCCCTGTAGGAGGAAGCGGGCCTAATTAGAATATTGCCTCCCATAATCCTTTGCAATGGCTTATGGTCATGAACTTTTTCTCACCGCTGTCTTAAAGTGTCCTTACGTGGTAGCTCTTAAAAGCTGGCCCACTTGAACAGCTAGCTTTGTGCAGTGGCAGTATCGTAGCCCATGAGGTCAATCCGAGGCGTGATTATTGCTAATTGAAAACTTTACCCAATACCCCGCCATGATGACTTGAAATACAGTCAGCATTGACAATTTTTGACAGGCTCTAAGGAGACTGAAAGATTGGTTTAATAAAAGTTTATGGCGCCCCATGTCTAGGGCGTGTCTTACGTGACTCCCGTTTCTTCCTGAGCTCTGTTGCACCATTCCTTCCGCTGGCTTCTTAGCATTTCCCTTTTACCTTTCTCTCCCACTGAATTCACTTGTTTCCGGCAGCACACTATTCTCACTACATGCTACGAATTCCCATCCTTCGGCTCATTGGCCTAGCATTTGCCTTTATGCAAATTGCTCCTTCGCACCCTGAATCCAGCTCAATTATTCACACCTAACCACCTGAAGGCACTAAAATTACTGGTAGCTAAGGAAAACAACGATCAGCCACGAGGTTTGGTAATCTTTTGTAGCCTTCTATCATTTGGATTATTTATTTGCTTTTTTTTTTTTTTAACTTGCTTTATTATTTCACCACAGCCTAAAGGAAAGGCTTCCCAGCAGGCGTGCCTTTGAATGTACCCGTCATGTCATACTTACCTGGCAGGGGAGCAATAGCCATGATCCCTAAGGTGGCTCTCCCAGAATGAGGCTGGTTCATTGCACTCCGTACCAGTTGACCTCTGCGATTTCCTCAAATGTGGGAAACTCGACTGCATAATTTATGGTAGTGGGGGACTGCGTTCGCGCTTTCCCCTGTGTTTGCTTGTTTGACAAAAAATAGAGAACTTCACCAATTCTGACGAAGGATAATTTCAGCCACGGCACCCGTCTTCTTTGGCTCTTACTTTCCGCATCAAGCAGGCAGCGACAATCATTTCCTAGGCTTGATCATTTTTATTATCTATGTTTTCTGGAGACCAGTTTTAAGCCAGAATTTCACTTTTTATTTTAACTTTTCAGCTTTTTTTTCATCATTTTTTTATCCTGACTTCTTTTGATTTATTGTATGCTTCAATGCAATGGAAGAAATAAAGAATTGGAGACCTATATTACGTCTTCCAACAGAACGTAACGTTTGATTGAATTTCTGGGAAAAAAAGATTTTCTGGATCAAGGCAGTGAATTGCTGCTTGAGACAATCAGACCAAACCTTAGGAATAGCTGGGTGGTCGCTAGCACTTACTAATGAACACCATGGAATTTTGAAAAAGCCACCACAAATGTTCTTTCAGCCCTGTTGAGTGTGGATGAAGAGAAGACAGGTGCTAGGCAAGGGTCATTCCTATCGATGGAGTCATGAAATGTGTGACTTTGGGGACGAACGTAGACCAGCGGATTGTGTACTCTGCCTAATGGCTGCTGTAGTAGAATCTTGGCAAAACCGTTTCCAAAGAGAGAAAAAAAATTGTACAAGGTTTGCTGCAAGATATGGTTGCCCTCACTCTCTGTTATAGGTTTGGAACCATTCCAAGATGCCATATAAGAAGACCGAGGAATTTGTTGGGGTTTAAGCTTCCCTGTAGGAGGAAGCGGGCCTAATTAGAATATTGCCTCCCACAATCCTTTGCAATGGCTTATGGTCATGAACTTTTTCTCACCGCTGTCTTAAAGTATCCTTACGTGGTAGCTCTTAAAAGCTGGCCCACTTGAACAGTTAACTTTGCGCAGTGGCAGTATCGTAGCCCATGAGGTCAATCCGAGGCGTGATTATTGCTAATTGAAAACTTTACCCAATACCCCGCCATGATGACTTGAAATACAGTCAGCATTGGCAATTTTTGACAGGCTCTAAGGAGACTGAAAGATTGGTTTAAAAAAAGTTTATGGCGCCCCATGTCTAGGGCGTGTCTTACGTGACTCCCGTTTCTTCCTGAGCTCTGTTGCACCATTCCTTCCGCTGGCTTCCTTGCATTTCCCTTTTACCTTTCTCTCCCACTGAATCCACTTGTTTCCGGCAGCACACTATTCTCACTACATGCTACGAATTCCCATCCTTC
This sequence comes from Pelobates fuscus, assembly GCF_036172605.1. Taxonomy (NCBI): domain Eukaryota; kingdom Metazoa; phylum Chordata; class Amphibia; order Anura; family Pelobatidae; genus Pelobates; species Pelobates fuscus. The sequence continues at coordinate 354,260,428 of NC_086318.1, read as the reverse complement.
GGCTCATTGGCCTAGCATTTGCCTTTATGCAAATTGCTCCTTCGCACCCTGAATCCAGCTCAATTATTCACACCTAACCACCTGAAGGCACTAAAATTACTGGTAGCTAAGGAAAACAACGATCAGCCACGAGGTTTGGTAATCTTTTGTAGCCTTCTATCATTTGGATTATTTATTTGCTCTTCTTTTTTTTTTTTTTAACTTGCTTTATTATTTCACCACAGCCTAAAGGAAAGGCTTCCCAGCGGGCGTGCCTTTGAATGTACCCGTCATGTCATACGTACCTGGCAGGGGAGCAATAGCCATGATCCCTAAGGTGGTTCTCCCAGAGTGAGGCTGGTTCTTTGCACTCCGTACCAGTTGACCTCTGCGATTTCCTCAAATGTGGGAAACTCGACTGCATAATTTATGGTAGTGGGGGACTGCGTTCGCGCTTTCCCCTGTGTTTGCTTGTTTGACAAAAATAGAGAACTTCATCAATTCTGACGAAGGATAATTTCAGCCACGGCACCCGTCTTCTTTGGCTCTTACTTTCCACATCAAGCAGGCAGCGACAATCATTTCCTAGGCTTGATCATTTTTATTATCTATGTTTTCTGGAGACCAGTTTTAAGCCAGAATTTCACTTTTTATTTTAACTTTTCAGCTTTTTTTTCATCATTTTTTTATCCTGACTTCTTTTGATTTATTGTATGCTTCAATGCAATGGAAGAAATAAAGAATTGGAGACCTATATTACGTCTTCCAACAGAACGTAACGTTTGATTGAATTTCTGGGAAAAAAAGATTTTCTGGATCAAGGCAGTGAATTGCCGCTTGAGACAATCAGACCAAACCTTAGGAATAGCTGGGTGGTCGCTAGCACTTACTAATGAACACCATGGAATTTTGAAAAAGCCACCACAAATGTTCTTTCAGCCCTGTTGAGTGTGGATGAAGAGAAGACAGGTGCTAGGCAAGGGTCATTCCTATCGATGGAGTCATGAAATGTGTGACTTTGGGGACGAACGTAGACCAGCGGATTGTGTACTCTGCCTAATGGCTGCTGTAGTAGAATCTTGGCAAAACTGTTTCCAAAGAGAGAAAAAAAATTGTACAAGGTTTGCTGCAAGATATGGTTGCCCTCACTCTCTGTTATAGGTTTGGAACCATTCCAAGATGCCATATAAGAAGACCGAGGAATTTGTTGGGGTTTAAGCTTCCCTGTAGGAGGAAGCGGCCCTAATTAGAATATTGCCTCCCATAATCCTTTGCAATGGCTTATGGTCATGAACTTTTTCTCACCGCTGTCTTAAAGTGTCCTTACGTGGTAGCTCTTAAAAGCTGGCCCATTTGAACAGCTAGCTTTGCGCAGTGGCAGTATCGTAGCCCATGAGGTCAATCCGAGGCGTGATTATTGCTAATTGAAAACTTTACCCAATACCCCGCCATGATGACTTGAAATACAGTCAGCATTGGCAATTTTTGACAGGCTCTAAGGAGACTGAAAGATTGGTTTAATAAAAGTTTATGGCGCCCCATGTCTAGGGCGTGTCTTACGTGACTCCCGTTTCTTCCTGAGCTCTGTTGCACCATTCCTTCCGCTGGCTTCTTAGCATTTCCCTTTTACCTTTCTCTCTAACTGAATTCACTTGTTTCCGGCAGCACACTATTCTCACTACATGCTATGAATTCCCATCCTTCGGCTCATTGGCCTAGCATTTGCCTTTATGCAAATTGCTCCTTCGCACCCTGAATCCAGCTCAATTATTCACACCTAACCACCTGAAGGCACTAAAATTACTGGTAGCTAAGGAAAACAACGATCAGCCACGAGGTTTGGTAATCTTTTGTAGCCTTCTATCATTTGGATTATTTATTTGCTTTTTTTTTTTTTTAACTTGCTTTATTATTTCACCACAGCCTAAAGGAAAGGCTTCCCAGCGGGCGTGCCTTTGAATGTACCCATCATGTCATACTTACCTGGCAGGGGAGCAATAGCCATGATCCCTAAGGTGGCTCTCCCAGAGTGAGGCTGGTTCATTGCATTCCGTACCAGTTGACCTCTGCGATTTCCTCAAATGTGGGAAACTCGACTGCATAATTTATGGTAGTGGGGGACTGCGTTCGCGCTTTCCCCTGTGTTTGCTTGTTTGACAAAAATAGAGAACTTCACCAATTCTGACGAAGGATAATTTCAGCCACGGCACCCGTCTTCTTTGGCTCTTACTTTCCGCATCAAGCAGGCAGCGACAATCATTTCCTAGGCTTGATCATTTTTATTATCTATGTTTTCTGGAGACCAGTTTTAAGCCAGAATTTCACTTTTTATTTTAACTTTTCAGCTTTTTTTTCATCATTTTTTTATCCTGACTTCTTTTGATTTATTGTATGCTTCAATGCAATGGAAGAAATAAAGAATTGGAGACCTATATTACGTCTTCCAACAGAACATAACGTTTGATTGAATTTCTGGGAAAAAAAGATTTTCTGGATCAAGGCAGTGAATTGCCGCTTGAGACAATCAGACCAAACCTTAGGAATAGCTGGGTGGTCGCTAGCACTTACTAATGAACACCATGGAATTTTGAAAAAGCCACCACAAATGTTCTTTCAGCCCTGTTGAGTGTGGATGAAGAGAAGACAGGTGCTAGGCAAGGGTCATTCCTATCGATGGAGTCATGAAATGTGTGACTTTGGGGACGAACGTAGACCAGCGGATTGTGTACTCTGCCTAATGGCTGCTGTAGTAGAATCTTGGCAAAACTGTTTCCAAAGAGAGAAAAAAAATTGTACAAGGTTTGCTGCAAGATATGGTTGCCCTCACTCTCTGTTATAGGTTTGGAACCATTCCAAGATGCCATATAAGAAGACCGAGGAATTTGTTGGGGTTTAAGCTTCCCTGTAGGAGGAAGCGGCCCTAATTAGAATATTGCCTCCCATAATCCTTTGCAATGGCTTATGGTCATGAACTTTTTCTCACCGCTGTCTTAAAGTGTCCTTACGTGGTAGCTCTTAAAAGCTGGCCCATTTGAACAGCTAGCTTTGCGCAGTGGCAGTATCGTAGCCCATGAGGTCAATCCGAGGCGTGATTATTGCTAATTGAAAACTTTACCCAATACCCCGCCATGATGACTTGAAATACAGTCAGCATTGGCAATTTTTGACAGGCTCTAAGGAGACTGAAAGATTGGTTTAATAAAAGTTTATGGCGCCCCATGTCTAGGGCGTGTCTTACGTGACTCCCGTTTCTTCCTGAGCTCTGTTGCACCATTCCTTCCGCTGGCTTCTTAGCATTTCCCTTTTACCTTTCTCTCTAACTGAATTCACTTGTTTCCGGCAGCACACTATTCTCACTACATGCTATGAATTCCCATCCTTCGGCTCATTGGCCTAGCATTTGCCTTTATGCAAATTGCTCCTTCGCACCCTGAATCCAGCTCAATTATTCACACCTAACCACCTGAAGGCACTAAAATTACTGGTAGCTAAGGAAAACAACGATCAGCCACGAGGTTTGGTAATCTTTTGTAGCCTTCTATCATTTGGATTATTTATTTGCTTTTTTTTTTTTTTAACTTGCTTTATTATTTCACCACAGCCTAAAGGAAAGGCTTCCCAGCGGGCGTGCCTTTGAATGTACCCATCATGTCATACTTACCTGGCAGGGGAGCAATAGCCATGATCCCTAAGGTGGCTCTCCCAGAGTGAGGCTGGTTCATTGCATTCCGTACCAGTTGACCTCTGCGATTTCCTCAAATGTGGGAAACTCGACTGCATAATTTATGGTAGTGGGGGACTGCGTTCGCGCTTTCCCCTGTGTTTGCTTGTTTGACAAAAATAGAGAACTTCACCAATTCTGACGAAGGATAATTTCAGCCACGGCACCCGTCTTCTTTGGCTCTTACTTTCCGCATCAAGCAGGCAGCGACAATCATTTCCTAGGCTTGATCATTTTTATTATCTATGTTTTCTGGAGACCAGTTTTAAGCCAGAATTTCACTTTTTATTTTAACTTTTCAGCTTTTTTTTCATCATTTTTTTATCCTGACTTCTTTTGATTTATTGTATGCTTCAATGCAATGGAAGAAATAAAGAATTGGAGACCTATATTACGTCTTCCAACAGAACATAACGTTTGATTGAATTTCTGGGAAAAAAAGATTTTCTGGATCAAGGCAGTGAATTGCCGCTTGAGACAATCAGACCAAACCTTAGGAATAGCTGGGTGGTCGCTAGCACTTACTAATGAACACCATGGAATTTTGAAAAAGCCACCACAAATGTTCTTTCAGCCCTGTTGAGTGTGGATGAAGAGAAGACAGGTGCTAGGCAAGGGTCATTCCTATCGATGGAGTCATGAAATGTGTGACTTTGGGGACGAACGTAGACCAGCGGATTGTGTACTCTGCCTAATGGCTGCTGTAGTAGAATCTTGGCAAAACTGTTTCCAAAGAGAGAAAAAAAATTGTACAAGGTTTGCTGCAAGATATGGTTGCCCTCACTCTCTGTTATAGGTTTGGAACCATTCCAAGATGCCATATAAGAAGACCGAGGAATTTGTTGGGGTTTAAGCTTCCCTGTAGGAGGAAGCGGCCCTAATTAGAATATTGCCTCCCATAATCCTTTGCAATGGCTTATGGTCATGAACTTTTTCTCACCGCTGTCTTAAAGTGTCCTTACGTGGTAGCTCTTAAAAGCTGGCCCATTTGAACAGCTAGCTTTGCGCAGTGGCAGTATCGTAGCCCATGAGGTCAATCCGAGGCGTGATTATTGCTAATTGAAAACTTTACCCAATACCCCGCCATGATGACTTGAAATACAGTCAGCATTGGCAATTTTTGACAGGCTCTAAGGAGACTGAAAGATTGGTTTAATAAAAGTTTATGGCGCCCCATGTCTAGGGCGTGTCTTACGTGACTCCCGTTTCTTCCTGAGCTCTGTTGCACCATTCCTTCCGCTGGCTTCTTAGCATTTCCCTTTTACCTTTCTCTCCCACTGAATTCACTTGTTTCCGGCAGCACACTATTCTCACTACATGCTACGAATTCCCATCCTTCGGCTCATTGGCCTAGCATTTGCCTTTATGCAAATTGCTCCTTCGCACCCTGAATCCAGCTCAATTATTCACACCTAACCACCTGAAGGCACTAAAATTACTGGTAGCTAAGGAAAACAACGATCAGCCACGAGGTTTGGTAATCTTTTGTAGCCTTCTATCATTTGGATTATTTATTTGCTTTTTTTTTTTTTTAACTTGCTTTATTATTTCACCACAGCCTAAAGGAAAGGCTTCCCAGCGGGCGTGCCTTTGAATGTACCCATCATGTCATACTTACCTGGCAGGGGAGCAATAGCCATGATCCCTAAGGTGGCTCTCCCAGAGTGAGGCTGGTTCATTGCACTCCGTACCAGTTGACCTCTGCGATTTCCTCAAATGTGGGAAACTCGACTGCATAATTTATGGTAGTGGGGGACTGCGTTCGCGCTTTCCCCTGTGTTTGCTTGTTTGACAAAAATAGAGAACTTCACCAATTCTGACGAAGGATAATTTCAGCCACGGCACCCGTCTTCTTTGGCTCTTACTTTCCGCATCAAGAAGGCAGCGACAATCATTTCCTAGGCTTGATCATTTTTATTATCTATGTTTTCTGGAGACCAGTTTTAAGCCAGAATTTCACTTTTTATTTTAACTTTTCAGCTTTTTTTTCATCATTTTTTTATCCTGACTTCTTTTGATTTATTGTATGCTTCAATGCAATGGAAGAAATAAAGAATTGGAGACCTATATTACGTCTTCCAACAGAACGTAACGTTTGATTGAATTTCTGGGAAAAAAAAGATTTTCTGGATCAAGGCAGTGAATTGCCGCTTGAGACAATCAGACCAAACCTTAGGAATAGCTGGGTGGTCGCTAGCACTTACTAATGAACACCATGGAATTTTGAAAAAGCCACCACAAATGTTCTTTCAGCCCTGTTGAGTGTGGATGAAGAGAAGACAGGTGCTAGGCAAGGGTCATTCCTATCGATGGAGTCATGAAATGTGTGACTTTGGGGACGAACGTAGACCAGCGGATTGTGTACTCTGCCTAATGGCTGCTGTAGTAGAATCTTGGCAAAACTGTTTCCAAAGAGAGAAAAAAAATTGTACAAGGTTTGCTGCAAGATATGGTTGCCCTCACTCTCTGTTATAGGTTTGGAACCATTCCAAGATGCCATATAAGAAGACCCAGGAATTTGTTGGGGTTTAAGCTTCCCTGTAGGAGGAAGCGGGCCTAATTAGAATATTGCCTCCCATAATCCTTTGCAATGGCTTATGGTCATGAACTTTTTCTCACCGCTGTCTTAAAGTGTCCTTACGTGGTAGCTCTTAAAAGCTGGCCCACTTGAACAGCTAGCTTTGTGCAGTGGCAGTATCGTAGCCCATGAGGTCAATCCGAGGCGTGATTATTGCTAATTGAAAACTTTACCCAATACCCCGCCATGATGACTTGAAATACAGTCAGCATTGACAATTTTTGACAGGCTCTAAGGAGACTGAAAGATTGGTTTAATAAAAGTTTATGGCGCCCCATGTCTAGGGCGTGTCTTACGTGACTCCCGTTTCTTCCTGAGCTCTGTTGCACCATTCCTTCCGCTGGCTTCTTAGCATTTCCCTTTTACCTTTCTCTCCCACTGAATTCACTTGTTTCCGGCAGCACACTATTCTCACTACATGCTACGAATTCCCATCCTTCGGCTCATTGGCCTAGCATTTGCCTTTATGCAAATTGCTCCTTCGCACCCTGAATCCAGCTCAATTATTCACACCTAACCACCTGAAGGCACTAAAATTACTGGTAGCTAAGGAAAACAACGATCAGCCACGAGGTTTGGTAATCTTTTGTAGCCTTCTATCATTTGGATTATTTATTTGCTTTTTTTTTTTTTTAACTTGCTTTATTATTTCACCACAGCCTAAAGGAAAGGCTTCCCAGCAGGCGTGCCTTTGAATGTACCCGTCATGTCATACTTACCTGGCAGGGGAGCAATAGCCATGATCCCTAAGGTGGCTCTCCCAGAATGAGGCTGGTTCATTGCACTCCGTACCAGTTGACCTCTGCGATTTCCTCAAATGTGGGAAACTCGACTGCATAATTTATGGTAGTGGGGGACTGCGTTCGCGCTTTCCCCTGTGTTTGCTTGTTTGACAAAAAATAGAGAACTTCACCAATTCTGACGAAGGATAATTTCAGCCACGGCACCCGTCTTCTTTGGCTCTTACTTTCCGCATCAAGCAGGCAGCGACAATCATTTCCTAGGCTTGATCATTTTTATTATCTATGTTTTCTGGAGACCAGTTTTAAGCCAGAATTTCACTTTTTATTTTAACTTTTCAGCTTTTTTTTCATCATTTTTTTATCCTGACTTCTTTTGATTTATTGTATGCTTCAATGCAATGGAAGAAATAAAGAATTGGAGACCTATATTACGTCTTCCAACAGAACGTAACGTTTGATTGAATTTCTGGGAAAAAAAGATTTTCTGGATCAAGGCAGTGAATTGCTGCTTGAGACAATCAGACCAAACCTTAGGAATAGCTGGGTGGTCGCTAGCACTTACTAATGAACACCATGGAATTTTGAAAAAGCCACCACGAATGTTCTTTCAGCCCTGTTGAGTGTGGATGAAGAGAAGACAGGTGCTAGGCAAGGGTCATTCCTATCGATGGAGTCATGAAATGTGTGACTTTGGGGACGAACGTAGACCAGCGGATTGTGTACTCTGCCTAATGGCTGCTGTAGTAGAATCTTGGCAAAACCGTTTCCAAAGAGAGAAAAAAAATTGTACAAGGTTTGCTGCAAGATATGGTTGCCCTCACTCTCTGTTATAGGTTTGGAACCATTCCAAGATGCCATATAAGAAGACCGAGGAATTTGTTGGGGTTTAAGCTTCCCTGTAGGAGGAAGCGGGCCTAATTAGAATATTGCCTCCCACAATCCTTTGCAATGGCTTATGGTCATGAACTTTTTCTCACCGCTGTCTTAAAGTATCCTTACGTGGTAGCTCTTAAAAGCTGGCCCACTTGAACAGTTAACTTTGCGCAGTGGCAGTATCGTAGCCCATGAGGTCAATCCGAGGCGTGATTATTGCTAATTGAAAACTTTACCCAATACCCCGCCATGATGACTTGAAATACAGTCAGCATTGGCAATTTTTGACAGGCTCTAAGGAGACTGAAAGATTGGTTTAAAAAAAGTTTATGGCGCCCCATGTCTAGGGCGTGTCTTACGTGACTCCCGTTTCTTCCTGAGCTCTGTTGCACCATTCCTTCCGCTGGCTTCCTTGCATTTCCCTTTTACCTTTCTCTCCCACTGAATCCACTTGTTTCCGGCAGCACACTATTCTCACTACATGCTACGAATTCCCATCCTTCGGCTCATTGGCCTAGCATTTGCCTTTATGCAAATTGCTCCTTCGCACCCTGAATCCAGCTCAATTATTCACACCTAACCACCTGAAGGCACTAAAATTACTGGTAGCTAAGGAAAACAACGATCAGCCACGAGGTTTGGTAATCTTTTGTAGCCTTCTATCATTTGGATTATTTATTTGCTCTTCTTTTTTTTTTTTTTAACTTGCTTTATTATTTCACCACAGCCTAAAGGAAAGGCTTCCCAGCGGGCGTGCCTTTGAATGTACCCGTCATGTCATACGTACCTGGCAGGGGAGCAATAGCCATGATCCCTAAGGTGGTTCTCCCAGAGTGAGGCTGGTTCTTTGCACTCCGTACCAGTTGACCTCTGCGATTTCCTCAAATGTGGGAAACTCGACTGCATAATTTATGGTAGTGGGGGACTGCGTTCGCGCTTTCCCCTGTGTTTGCTTGTTTGACAAAAATAGAGAACTTCATCAATTCTGACGAAGGATAATTTCAGCCACGGCACCCGTCTTCTTTGGCTCTTACTTTCCACATCAAGCAGGCAGCGACAATCATTTCCTAGGCTTGATCATTTTTATTATCTATGTTTTCTGGAGACCAGTTTTAAGCCAGAATTTCACTTTTTATTTTAACTTTTCAGCTTTTTTTTCATCATTTTTTTATCCTGACTTCTTTTGATTTATTGTATGCTTCAATGCAATGGAAGAAATAAAGAATTGGAGACCTATATTACGTCTTCCAACAGAACGTAACGTTTGATTGAATTTCTGGGAAAAAAAGATTTTCTGGATCAAGGCAGTGAATTGCCGCTTGAGACAATCAGACCAAACCTTAGGAATAGCTGGGTGGTCGCTAGCACTTACTAATGAACACCATGGAATTTTGAAAAAGCCACCACAAATGTTCTTTCAGCCCTGTTGAGTGTGGATGAAGAGAAGACAGGTGCTAGGCAAGGGTCATTCCTATCGATGGAGTCATGAAATGTGTGACTTTGGGGACGAACGTAGACCAGCGGATTGTGTACTCTGCCTAATGGCTGCTGTAGTAGAATCTTGGCAAAACTGTTTCCAAAGAGAGAAAAAAAATTGTACAAGGTTTGCTGCAAGATATGGTTGCCCTCACTCTCTGTTATAGGTTTGGAACCATTCCAAGATGCCATATAAGAAGACCGAGGAATTTGTTGGGGTTTAAGCTTCCCTGTAGGAGGAAGCGGCCCTAATTAGAATATTGCCTCCCATAATCCTTTGCAATGGCTTATGGTCATGAACTTTTTCTCACCGCTGTCTTAAAGTGTCCTTACGTGGTAGCTCTTAAAAGCTGGCCCATTTGAACAGCTAGCTTTGCGCAGTGGCAGTATCGTAGCCCATGAGGTCAATCCGAGGCGTGATTATTGCTAATTGAAAACTTTACCCAATACCCCGCCATGATGACTTGAAATACAGTCAGCATTGGCAATTTTTGACAGGCTCTAAGGAGACTGAAAGATTGGTTTAATAAAAGTTTATGGCGCCCCATGTCTAGGGCGTGTCTTACGTGACTCCCGTTTCTTCCTGAGCTCTGTTGCACCATTCCTTCCGCTGGCTTCTTAGCATTTCCCTTTTACCTTTCTCTCTAACTGAATTCACTTGTTTCCGGCAGCACACTATTCTCACTACATGCTATGAATTCCCATCCTTCGGCTCATTGGCCTAGCATTTGCCTTTATGCAAATTGCTCCTTCGCACCCTGAATCCAGCTCAATTATTCACACCTAACCACCTGAAGGCACTAAAATTACTGGTAGCTAAGGAAAACAACGATCAGCCACGAGGTTTGGTAATCTTTTGTAGCCTTCTATCATTTGGATTATTTATTTGCTTTTTTTTTTTTTTAACTTGCTTTATTATTTCACCACAGCCTAAAGGAAAGGCTTCCCAGCGGGCGTGCCTTTGAATGTACCCATCATGTCATACTTACCTGGCAGGGGAGCAATAGCCATGATCCCTAAGGTGGCTCTCCCAGAGTGAGGCTGGTTCATTGCATTCCGTACCAGTTGACCTCTGCGATTTCCTCAAATGTGGGAAACTCGACTGCATAATTTATGGTAGTGGGGGACTGCGTTCGCGCTTTCCCCTGTGTTTGCTTGTTTGACAAAAATAGAGAACTTCACCAATTCTGACGAAGGATAATTTCAGCCACGGCACCCGTCTTCTTTGGCTCTTACTTTCCGCATCAAGCAGGCAGCGACAATCATTTCCTAGGCTTGATCATTTTTATTATCTATGTTTTCTGGAGACCAGTTTTAAGCCAGAATTTCACTTTTTATTTTAACTTTTCAGCTTTTTTTTCATCATTTTTTTATCCTGACTTCTTTTGATTTATTGTATGCTTCAATGCAATGGAAGAAATAAAGAATTGGAGACCTATATTACGTCTTCCAACAGAACATAACGTTTGATTGAATTTCTGGGAAAAAAAGATTTTCTGGATCAAGGCAGTGAATTGCCGCTTGAGACAATCAGACCAAACCTTAGGAATAGCTGGGTGGTCGCTAGCACTTACTAATGAACACCATGGAATTTTGAAAAAGCCACCACAAATGTTCTTTCAGCCCTGTTGAGTGTGGATGAAGAGAAGACAGGTGCTAGGCAAGGGTCATTCCTATCGATGGAGTCATGAAATGTGTGACTTTGGGGACGAACGTAGACCAGCGGATTGTGTACTCTGCCTAATGGCTGCTGTAGTAGAATCTTGGCAAAACTGTTTCCAAAGAGAGAAAAAAAATTGTACAAGGTTTGCTGCAAGATATGGTTGCCCTCACTCTCTGTTATAGGTTTGGAACCATTCCAAGATGCCATATAAGAAGACCGAGGAATTTGTTGGGGTTTAAGCTTCCCTGTAGGAGGAAGCGGCCCTAATTAGAATATTGCCTCCCATAATCCTTTGCAATGGCTTATGGTCATGAACTTTTTCTCACCGCTGTCTTAAAGTGTCCTTACGTGGTAGCTCTTAAAAGCTGGCCCATTTGAACAGCTAGCTTTGCGCAGTGGCAGTATCGTAGCCCATGAGGTCAATCCGAGGCGTGATTATTGCTAATTGAAAACTTTACCCAATACCCCGCCATGATGACTTGAAATACAGTCAGCATTGGCAATTTTTGACAGGCTCTAAGGAGACTGAAAGATTGGTTTAATAAAAGTTTATGGCGCCCCATGTCTAGGGCGTGTCTTACGTGACTCCCGTTTCTTCCTGAGCTCTGTTGCACCATTCCTTCCGCTGGCTTCTTAGCATTTCCCTTTTACCTTTCTCTCTAACTGAATTCACTTGTTTCCGGCAGCACACTATTCTCACTACATGCTATGAATTCCCATCCTTCGGCTCATTGGCCTAGCATTTGCCTTTATGCAAATTGCTCCTTCGCACCCTGAATCCAGCTCAATTATTCACACCTAACCACCTGAAGGCACTAAAATTACTGGTAGCTAAGGAAAACAACGATCAGCCACGAGGTTTGGTAATCTTTTGTAGCCTTCTATCATTTGGATTATTTATTTGCTTTTTTTTTTTTTTTACTTGCTTTATTATTTCACCACAGCCTAAAGGAAAGGCTTCCCAGCGGGCGTGCCTTTGAATGTACCCATCATGTCATACTTACCTGGCAGGGGAGCAATAGCCATGATCCCTAAGGTGGCTCTCCCAGAGTGAGGCTGGTTCATTGCATTCCGTACCAGTTGACCTCTGCGATTTCCTCAAATGTGGGAAACTCGACTGCATAATTTATGGTAGTGGGGGACTGCGTTCGCGCTTTCCCCTGTGTTTGCTTGTTTGACAAAAATAGAGAACTTCACCAATTCTGACGAAGGATAATTTCAGCCACGGCACCCGTCTTCTTTGGCTCTTACTTTCCGCATCAAGCAGGCAGCGACAATCATTTCCTAGGCTTGATCATTTTTATTATCTATGTTTTCTGGAGACCAGTTTTAAGCCAGAATTTCACTTTTTATTTTAACTTTTCAGCTTTTTTTTCATCATTTTTTTATCCTGACTTCTTTTGATTTATTGTATGCTTCAATGCAATGGAAGAAATAAAGAATTGGAGACCTATATTACGTCTTCCAACAGAACATAACGTTTGATTGAATTTCTGGGAAAAAAAGATTTTCTGGATCAAGGCAGTGAATTGCCGCTTGAGACAATCAGACCAAACCTTAGGAATAGCTGGGTGGTCGCTAGCACTTACTAATGAACACCATGGAATTTTGAAAAAGCCACCACAAATGTTCTTTCAGCCCTGTTGAGTGTGGATGAAGAGAAGACAGGTGCTAGGCAAGGGTCATTCCTATCGATGGAGTCATGAAATGTGTGACTTTGGGGACGAACGTAGACCAGCGGATTGTGTACTCTGCCTAATGGCTGCTGTAGTAGAATCTTGGCAAAACTGTTTCCAAAGAGAGAAAAAAAATTGTACAAGGTTTGCTGCAAGATATGGTTGCCCTCACTCTCTGTTATAGGTTTGGAACCATTCCAAGATGCCATATAAGAAGACCGAGGAATTTGTTGGGGTTTAAGCTTCCCTGTAGGAGGAAGCGGGCCTAATTAGAATATTGCCTCCCATAATCCTTTGCAATGGCTTATGGTCATGAACTTTTTCTCACCGCTGTCTTAAAGTGTCCTTACGTGGTAGCTCTTAAAAGCTGGCCCACTTGAACAGCTAGCTTTGCGCAGTGGCAGTATCGTAGCCCATGAGGTCAATCCGAGGCGTGATTATTGCTAATTGAAAACTTTACCCAATACCCCGCCATGATGACTTGAAATACAGTCAGCATTGGCAATTTTTGACAGGCTCTAAGGAGACTGAAAGATTGGTTTAATAAAAGTTTATGGCGCCCCATGTCTAGGGCGTGTCTTACGTGACTCCTGTTTCTTCCTGAGCTCTGTTGCACCATTCCTTCCGCTGGCTTCTTAGCATTTCCCTTTTACCTTTCTCTCCCACTGAATTCACTTGTTTCCGGTAGCACACTATTCTCACTACATGCTACGAATTCCCATCCTTCGGCTCATTGGCCTAGCATTTGCCTTTATGCAAATTGCTCCTTCGCACCCTGAATCCAGCTCAATTATTCACACCTAACCACCTGAAGGCACTAAAATTACTGGTAGCTAAGGAAAACAACGATCAGCCATGAGGTTTGGTAATCTTTTGTAGCCTTCTATCATTTGGATTATTTATTTGCTTTTTTTTTTTTTTAACTTGCTTTATTATTTCACCACAGCCTAAAGGAAAGGCTTCCCAGCGGGCGTGCCTTTGAATGTACCCGTCATGTCATACTTACCTGGCAGGGGAGCAATAGCCATGATCCCTAAGGTGGTTCTCCCAGAGTGAGGCTGGTTCATTGCACTCCGTACCAGTTGACCTCTGCGATTTCCTCAAATGTGGGAAACTCGACTGCATAATTTATGGTAGTGGGGGACTGCGTTCGCGCTTTCCCCTGTGTTTGCTTGTTTGTCAAAAATAGAGAACTTCATCAATTCTGACGAATGATAATTTCAGCCACGGCACCCGTCTTCTTTGGCTCTTACTTTCCACATCAAGCAGGCAGCGACAATCATTTCCTAGGCTTGATCATTTTTATTATCTATGTTTTCTGGAGACCAGTTTTAAGCCAGAGCTTCACTTTTTATTTTAACTTTTCAGCTTTTTTTTCATCATTTTTTTATCCTGACTTCTTTTGATTTATTGTATGCTTCAATGAAATGGAAGAAATAAAGAATTGGAGACCTATATTACGTCTTCCAACAGAACGTAACGTTTGATTGAATTTCTGGGAAAAAAAGATTTTCTGGATCAAGGCAGTGAATTGCCGCTTGAGACAATCAGACCAAACCTTAGGAATAGCTGGGTGGTCGCTAGCACTTACTAATGAACACCATGGAATTTTGAAAAAGCCACCACAAATGTTCTTTCAGCCCTGTTGAGTGTGGATGAAGAGAAGACAGGTGCTAGGCAAGGGTCATTCCTATCGATGGAGTCATGAAATGTGTGACTTTGGGGACGAACGTAGACCAGCGGATTGTGTACTCTGCCTAATGGCTGCTGTAGTAGAATCTTGGCAAAACTGTTTCCAAAGAGAGAAAAAAAATTGTACAAGGTTTGCTGCAAGATATGGTTGCCCTCACTCTCTGTTATAGGTTTGGAACCATTCCAAGATGCCATATAAGAAGACCGAGGAATTTGTTGGGGTTTAAGCTTCCCTGTAGGAGGAAGCGGGCCTAATTAGAATATTGCCTCCCATAATCCTTTGCAATGGCTTATGGTCATGAACTTTTTCTCACCGCTGTCTTAAAGTGTCCTTACGTGGTAGCTCTTAAAAGCTGGCCCACTTGAACAGCTAGCTTTGCGCAGTGGCAGTATCGTAGCCCATGAGGTCAATCCGAGGCGTGATTATTGCTAATTGAAAACTTTACCCAATACCCCGCCATGATGACTTGAAATACAGTCAGCATTGGCAATTTTTGACAGGCTCTAAGGAGACTGAAAGATTGGTTTAAAAAAAGTTTATGGCGCCCCATGTCTAGGGCGTGTCTTACGTGACTCCCGTTTCTTCCTGAGCTCTGTTGCACCATTCCTTCCGCTGGCTTCCTTGCATTTCCCTTTTACCTTTCTCTCCCACTGAATCCACTTGTTTCCGGCAGCACACTATTCTCACTACATGCTACGAATTCCCATCCTTCGGCTCATTGGCCTAGCATTTGCCTTTATGCAAATTGCTCCTTCGCACCCTGAATCCAGCTCAATTATTCACACCTAACCACCTGAAGGCACTAAAATTACTGGTAGCTAAGGAAAACAACGATCAGCCACGAGGTTTGGTAATCTTTTGTAGCCTTCTATCATTTGGATTATTTATTTGCTCTTCTTTTTTTTTTTTTTTTAACTTGCTTTATTATTTCACCACAGCCTAAAGGAAAGGCTTCCCAGCGGGCGTGCCTTTGAATGTACCCATCATGTCATACTTACCTGGCAGGGGAGCAATAGCCATGATCCCTAAGGTGGCTCTCCCAGAGTGAGGCTGGTTCATTGCACTCCGTCCCAGTTGACCTCTGCGATTTCCTCAAATGTGGGAAACTCGACTGCATAATTTATGGTAGTGGGGGACTGCGTTCGCGCTTTCCCCTGTGTTTGCTTGTTTGACAAAAATAGAGAACTTCACCAATTCTGACGAAAGATAATTTCAGCCACGGCACCCGTCTTCTTTGGCTCTTACTTTCCACATTAAGCAGGCAGCGACAATCATTTCCTAGGCTTGATCATTTTTATTATCTATGTTTTCTGGAGACCAGTTTTAAGCCAGAATTTCACTTTTTATTTTAACTTTTCAGCTTTTTTTTCATCATTTTTTTATCCTGACTTCTTTTGATTTATTGTATGCTTCAATGCAATGGAAGAAATAAAGAATTGGAGACCTATATTACGTCTTCCAACAGAACGTAACGTTTGATTGAATTTCTGGGAAAAAAAGATTTTCTGGATCAAGGCAGTGAATTGCCGCTTGAGACAATCAGACCAAACCTTATGAATAGCTGGGTGGTCGCTAGCACTTACTAATGAACACCATGGAATTTTGAAAAAGCCACCACAAATGTTCTTTCAGCCCTGTTGAGTGTGGATGAAGAGAAGACAGGTGCTAGGCAAGGGTCATTCCTATCGATGGAGTCATGAAATGTGTGACTTTGGGGACGAACGTAGACCAGCGGATTGTGTACTCTGCCTAATGGCTGCTGTAGTAGAATCTTGGCAAAACTGTTTCCAAAGAGAGAAAAAAAATTGTACAAGGTTTGCTGCAAGATATGGTTGCCCTCACTCTCTGTTATAGGTTTGGAACCATTCCAAGATGCCATATAAGAAGACCGAGGAATTTGTTGGGGTTTAAGCTTCCCTGTAGGAGGAAGCGGGCCTAATTAGAATATTGCCTCCCATAATCCTTTGCAATGGCTTATGGTCATGAACTTTTTCTCACCGCTGTCTTAAAGTTTCCTTACGTGGTAGCTCTTAAAAGCTGGCCCACTTGAACAGCTAGCTTTGCGCAGTGGCAGTATCGTAGCCCATGAGGTCAATCCGAGGCGTGATTATTGCTAATTGAAAACTTTACCCAATACCCCGCCATGATGACTTGAAATACAGTCAGCATTGGCAATTTTTGACAGGCTCTAAGGAGATTGAAAGATTGGTTTAATAAAAGTTTATGGCGCCCCATGTCTAGGGCGTGTCTTACGTGACTCCCGTTTCTTCCTGAGCTCTGTTGCACCATTCCTTCCGCTGGCTTCTTAGCATTTCCCTTTTACCTTTCTCTCCCACTGAATCCACTTGTTTCCGGCAGCACACTATTCTCACTCCATGCTACGAATTCCCATCCTTCGGCTCATTGGCCTAGCATTTGCCTTTATGCAAATTGCTCCTTCGCACCCTGAATCCAGCTCAATTATTCACACCTAACCACCTGAAGGCACTAAAATTACTGGTAGCTAAGGAAAACAACGATCAGCCACGAGGTTTGGTAATCTTTTGTAGCCTTCTATCATTTGGATTATTTATTTGCTTTTTTTTTTTTTAACTTGTTTTATTATTTCACCACAGCCTAAAGGAAAGGCTTCCCAGCGTGCGTGCCTTTGAATGTACCCGCCATGTCATACTTACCTGGCAGGGGAGCAATAGCCATGATCCCTAAGGTGGCTCTCCCAGAGTGAGGCTGGTTCATTGCACTCCGTACCAGTTGACCTCTGCGATTTCCTCAAATGTGGGAAACTCGACTGCATAATTTATGGTAGTGGGGGACTGCGTTCGCGCTTTCCCCTGTGTTTACTTGTTTGACAAAAATAGAGAACTTCACCAATTCTGACGAAGGATAATTTCAGCCACGGCACCCGTCTTCTTTGGCTCTTACTTTCCACATCAAGCAGGCAGCGACAATCATTTCCTAGGCTTGATCATTTTTATTATCTATGTTTTCTGGAGACCAGTTTTAAGCCAGAATTTCACTTTTTATTTTAACTTTTCAGCTTTTTTCATCATTTTTTTATCCTGACTTCTTTTGATTTATTGTATGCTTAAATGCAATGGAAGAAATAAAGAATTGGAGACCTATATTACGTCTTCCAACAGAACGTAACGTTTGATTGAATTTCTGGGAAAAAAAGATTTTCTGGATCAAGGCAGTGAATTGCCGCTTGAGACAATCAGACCAAACCTTAGGAATAGCTGGGTGGTCGCTAGCACTTACTAATGAACACCATGGAATTTTTAAAAAGCCACCACAAATGTTCTTTCAGCCCTGTTGAGTGTGGATGAAGAGAAGACAGGTGCTAGGCAAGGGTCATTCCTATCGATGGAGTCATGAAATGTGTGACTTTGGGGACGAACGTAGACCAGCGGATTGTGTACTCTGCCTAATGGCTGCTGTAGTAGAATCTTGGCAAAACTGTTTCCAAAGAGAGAAAAAAAATTGTACAAGGTTTGCTGCAAGATATGGTTGCCCTCACTCTCTGTTATAGGTTTGGAACCATTCCAAGATGCCATATAAGAAGACCGAGGAATTTGTTGGGGTTTAAGCTTCCCTGTAGGAGGAAGCGGGCCTAATTAGAATATTGCCTCCCATAATCCTTTGCAATGGCTTATGGTCATGAACTTTTTCTCACCGCTGTCTTAAAGTGTCCTTACGTGGTAGCTCTTAAAAGCTGGCCCACTTGAACAGCTAGCTTTGCGCAGTGGCAGTATCGTAGCCCATGAGGTCAATCCGAGGCGTGATTATTGCTAATTGAAAACTTTACCCAATACCCCGCCATGATGACTTGAAATACAGTCAGCATTGGCAATTTTTGACAGGCTCTAAGGAGACTGAAAGATTGGTTTAATAAAAGTTTATGGCGCCCCATGTCTAGGGCGTGTCTTACGTGACTCCCGTTTCTTCCTGAGCTCTGTTGCACCATTCCTTCCGCTGGCTTCTTAGCATTTCCCTTTTACCTTTCTCTCCCACTGAATTCACTTGTTTCCGGCAGCACACTATTCTCACTACATGCTACGAATTCCCATCCTTCGGCTCATTGGCCTAGCATTTGCCTTTATGCAAATTGCTCCTTCGCACCCTGAATCCAGCTCAATTATTCACACCTAACCACCTGAAGGCACTAAAATTACTGGTAGCTAAGGAAAACAATGATCAGCCACGAGGTTTGGTAATCTTTTGTAGCCTTCTATCATTTGGATTATTTATTTGCTTTTTTTTTTTTTTTAACTTGCTTTATTATTTCACCACAGCCTAAAGGAAAGGCTTCCCAGCGGGCGTGCCTTTGAATGTACCCGTCATGTCATACTTACCTGGCAGGGGAGCAATAGCCATGATCCCTAAGTTGGCTCTCCCAGAGTGAGGCTGGTTCATTGCACTCCGTACCAGTTGACCTCTGCGATTTCCTCAAATGTGGGAAACTCGACTGCATAATTTATGGTAGTGGGGGACTGCGTTCGCGCTTTCCCCAGTGTTTGCTTGTTTGACAAAAATAGAGAACTTCACCAATTCTGATGAAGGATAATTTCAGCCACGGCACCCGTCTTCTTTGGCTCTTACTTTCCACATCAAGCAGGCAGCGACAATCATTTCCTAGGCTTGATCATTTTTATTATCTATGTTTTCTGGAGACCAGTTTTAAGCCAGAATTTCACTTTTTATTTTAACTTTTCAGCTTTTTTTTCATCATTTTTTTATCCTGACTTCTTTTGATTTATTGTATGCTTCAATGCAATGGAAGAAATAAAGAATTGGAGACCTATATTACGTCTTCCAACAGAACGTAACGTTTGATTGAATTTCTGGGAAAAAAAGATTTTCTGGATCAAGGCAGTTAATTGCCGCTTGAGACAATCAGACCAAACCTTAGGAATAGCTGGGTGGTCGCTAGCACTTACTAATGAACACCATGGAATTTTGAAAAAGCCACCACAAATGTTCTTTCAGCCCTGTTGAGTGTGGATGAAGAGAAGACAGGTGCTAGGCAAGGGTCATTCCTATCGATGGAGTCATGAAATGTGTGACTTTGGGGACGAACGTAGACCAGCGGATTGTGTACTCTGCCTAATGGCTGCTGTAGTAGAATCTTGGCAAAACTGTTTCCAAAGAGAGAAAAAAAATTGTACAAGGTTTGCTGCAAGATATGGTTGCCCTCACTCTCTGTTATAGGTTTGGAACCATTCCAAGATGCCATATAAGAAGACCGAGGAATTTGTTGGGGTTTAAGCTTCCCTGTAGGAGGAAGCGGGCCTAATTAGAATATTGCCTCCCATAATCCTTTGCAATGGCTTATGGTCATGAACTTTTTCTCACCGCTGTCTTAAAGTTTCCTTACGTGGTAGCTCTTAAAAGCTGGCCCACTTGAACAGCTAGCTTTGCGCAGTGGCAGTATCGTAGCCCATGAGGTCAATCCGAGGCGTGATTATTGCTAATTGAAAACTTTACCCAATACCCCGCCATGATGACTTGAAATACAGTCAGCATTGGCAATTTTTGACAGGCTCTAAGGAGATTGAAAGATTGGTTTAATAAAAGTTTATGGCGCCCCATGTCTAGGGCGTGTCTTACGTGACTCCCGTTTCTTCCTGAGCTCTGTTGCACCATTCCTTCCGCTGGCTTCTTAGCATTTCCCTTTTACCTTTCTCTCCCACTGAATCCACTTGTTTCCGGCAGCACACTATTCTCACTCCATGCTACGAATTCCCATCCTTCGGCTCATTGGCCTAGCATTTGCCTTTATGCAAATTGCTCCTTCGCACCCTGAATCCAGCTCAATTATTCACACCTAACCACCTGAAGGCACTAAAATTACTGGTAGCTAAGGAAAACAACGATCAGCCACGAGGTTTGGTAATCTTTTGTAGCCTTCTATCATTTGGATTATTTATTTGCTTTTTTTTTTTTTTTTTTTAATTTGCTTTATTATTTCACCACAGCCTAAAGGAAAGGCTTCCCAGCGGGCGTGCCTTTGAATGTACCCGTCATGTCATACTTACCTGGCAGGGGAGTAATAGCCATGATCCCTAAGGTGGCTCTCCCAGAGTGAGGCTGGTTCATTGCACTCCGTACCAGTTGACCTCTGCGATTTCCTCAAATGTGGGAAACTCGACTGCATAATTTATGGTAGTGGGGGACTGCGTTTGCGCTTTCCCCTGTGTTTGCTTGTTTGACAAAAATAGAGAACTTCACCAATTCTGACGAAGGATAATTTCAGCCACGGCACCCGTCTTCTTTGGCTCTTACTTTCCACATCAAGCAGGCAGCGACAATCATTTCCTAGGCTTGATCATTTTTATTATCTATGTTTTCTGGAGACCAGTTTTAAGCCAGAATTTCACTTTTTATTTTAACTTTTCAGCTTTTTTTTCATCATTTTTTTATCCTGACTTCTTTTGATTTATTGTATGCTTCAATGCAATGGAAGAAATAAAGAATTGGAGACCTATATTACGTCTTCCAACAGAACGTAACGTTTGATTGAATTTCTGGGAAAAAAAGATTTTCTGGATCAAGGCAGTGAATTGCCGCTTGAGACAATCAGACCAAACCTTAGGAATAGCTGGGTGGTCGCTAGCACTTACTAATGAACACCATGGAATTTTGAAAAAGCCACCACAAATGTTCTTTCAGCCCTGTTGAGTGTGGATGAAGAGAAGACAGGTGCTAGGCAAGGGTCATTCCTATCGATGGAGTCATGAAATGTGTGACTTTGGGGACGAACGTAGACCAGCGGATTGTGTACTCTGCCTAATGGCTGCTGTAGTAGAATCTTGGCAAAACTGTTTCCAAAGAGAGAAAAAAAATTGTACAAGGTTTGCTGCAAGATATGGTTGCCCTCACTCTCTGTTATAGGTTTGGAACCATTCCAAGATGCCATATAAGAAGACCGAGGAATTTGTTGGGGTTTAAGCTTCCCTGTAGGAGGAAGCAGGCCTAATTAGAATATTGCCTCCCATAATCCTTTGCAATGGCTTATGGTCATGAACTTTTTCTCACCGCTGTCTTAAAGTTTCCTTACGTGGTAGCTCTTAAAAGCTGGCCCACTTGAACAGCTAGCTTTGCGCAGTGGCAGTATCGTAGCCCATGAGGTCAATCCGAGGCGTGATTATTGCTATTTGAAAACTTTACCCAATACCCCGCCATGATGACTTGAAATACAGTCAGCATTGGCAATTTTTGACAGGCTCTAAGGAGACTGAAAGATTGGTTTAATAAAAGTTTATGGCGCCCCATGTCTAGGGCGTGTCTTACGTGACTCCCGTTTCTTCCTGAGCTCTGTTGCACCATTCCTTCCGCTGGCTTCTTAGCATTTCCCTTTTACCTTTCTCTCCCACTGAATTCACTTGTTTCCGGCAGCACACTATTCTCACTACATGCTACGAATTCCCATCCTTCAGCTCATTGGCCTAGCATTTGCCTTTATGCAAATTGCTCCTTCGCACCCTGAATCCAGCTCAATTATTCACACCTAACCACCTGAAGGCACTAAAATTACTGGTAGCTAAGGAAAACAACGATCAGCCACGAGGTTTGGTAATCTTTTGTAGCCTTCTATCATTTGGATTATTTATTTGCTTTTTTTTTTTTAACTTGCTTTATTATTTCACCACAGCCTAAAGGAAAGGCTTCCCAGCGGGCGTGCCTTTGAATGTACCCGTCATGTCATACTTACCTGGCAGGGGAGCAATAGCCATGATTCCTAAGGTCGCTCTCCCAGAGTGAGGCTGGTTCTTTGCACTCTGTACCAGTTGATCTCTGCGATTTCCTCAAATGTGGGAAACTCGACTGCATAATTTATGGTAGTGGAGGACTGCGTTCGCGCTTTCCCCTGTGTTTACTTGTTTGACAAAAATAGAGAAATTCACCAATTCTGACGAAGGATAATTTCAGCCACGGCACCCGTCTTCTTTGGCTCTTACTTTCCACATCAAGCAGGCAGCGACAATCATTTCCTAGGCTTGATCATTTTTATTATCTATGTTTTCTGGAGACCAGTTTTAAGCCAGAATTTCACTTTTTATTTTAACTTTTCAGCTTTTTTTTCATCATTTTTTTATCCTGACTTCTTTTGATTTATTGTATGCTTCAATGCAATGGAAGAAATAAAGAATTGGAGACCTATATTACGTCTTCCAACAGAACGTAACGTTTGATTGAATTTCTGGGAAAAAAAGATTTTCTGGATCAAGGCAGTGAATTGCCGCTTGAGACAATCAGACCAAACCTTAGGAATAGCTGGGTGGTCGCTAGCACTTACTAATGAACACCATGGAATTTTGAAAAAGCCACCACAAATGTTCTTTCAGCCCTGTTGAGTGTGGATGAAGAGAAGACAGGTGCTAGGCAAGGGTCATTCCTATCGATGGAGTCATGAAATGTGTGACTTTGGGGACGAACGTAGACCAGCGATTGTGTACTCTGCCTAATGGCTGCTGTAGTAGAATCTTGGCAAAACTGTTTCCAAAGAGAGAAAAAAAATTGTACAAGGTTTGCTGCAAGATATGGTTGCCCTCACTCTCTGTTATAGGTTTGGAACCATTCCAAGATGCCATATAAGAAGACCGAGGAATTTGTTGGGGTTTAAGCTTCCCTGTAGGAGGAAGCGGGCCTAATTAGAATATTGCCTCCCATAATCCTTTGCAATGGCTTATGGTCATGAACTTTTTCTCACCGCTGTCTTAAAGTGTCCTTACGTGGTAGCTCTTAAAAGCTGGCCCACTTGAACAGCTAGCTTTGCGCAGTGGCAGTATCGTAGCCCATGAGGTCAATCCGAGGCGTGATTATTGCTAATTGAAAACTTTACCCAATACCCCGCCATGATGACTTGAAATACAGTCAGCATTGGCAATTTTTGACAGGCTCTAAGGAGACTGAAAGGTTGGTTTAATAAAAGTTTATGGCGCCCCATGTCTAGGGCGTGTCTTACGTGACTCCCGTTTCTTCCTGAGCTCTGTTGCACCATTCCTTCCGCTGGCTTCTTAGCATTTCCCTTTTACCTTTCTCTCCCACTGAATTCACTTGTTTCCGGCAGCACACTATTCTCACTACATGCTACGAATTCCCATCCTTCGGCTCATTGGCCTAGCATTTGCCTTTATGCAAATTGCTCCTTCGCACCCTGAATCCAGCTCAATTATTCACACCTAACCACCTGAAGGCACTAAAATTACTGGTAGCTAAGGAAAACAACGATCAGCCACGAGGTTTGGTAATCTTTTGTAGCCTTCTATCATTTGGATTATTTATTTGCTTTTTTTTTTTAACTTGCTTTATTATTTCACCACAGCCTAAAGGAAAGGCTTCCCAGCGGGCGTGCCTTTGAATCTACCCGTCATGTCATACTTACCTGGCAGGGGAGCAATAGCCATGATCCCTAAGGTGGCTCTCCCAGAGTGAGGCTGGTTCATTGCACTCCGTACCAGTTGACCTCTGCGATTTCCTCAAATGTGGGAAAATCGACTGCATAATTTATGGTAGTGGTGGACTGCGTTCGCGCTTTCCCCTGTGTTTGCTTGTTTGACAAAAATAGAGAACTTCACCAATTCTGACGAAGGATAATTTCAGCCACGGCACCTGTCTTCTTTGGCTCTTACTTTCCGCATCAAGCAGGCAGCGACAATCATTTCCTAGGCTTGATCATTTTTATTATCTATGTTTTCTGGAGACCAGTTTTAAGCCAGAATTTCACTTTTTATTTTAAGTTTTCAGCTTTTTTTTCATCATTTTTTTATCCTGACTTCTTTTGATTTATTGTATGCTTCAATGCAATGGAAGAAATAAAGAATTGGAGACCTATATTACGTCTTCCAACAGAACGTAACGTTTGATTGAATTTCTGGGAAAAAAAGATTTTCTGGATCAAGGCAGTGAATTGCCGCTTGAGACAATCAGACCAAACCTTAGGAATAGCTGGGTGGTCGCTAGCACTTACTAATGAACACCATGGAATTTTGAAAAAGCCACCACAAATGTTCTTTCAGCCCTGTTGAGTGTGGATGAAGAGAAGACAGGTGCTAGGCAAGGGTCATTCCTATCGATGGAGTCATGAAATGTGTGACTTTGGGGACGAACGTAGACCAGCGATTGTGTACTCTGCCTAATGGCTGCTGTAGTAGAATCTTGGCAAAACTGTTTCCAAAGAGAGAAAAAAAATTGTACAAGGTTTGCTGCAAGATATGGTTGCCCTCACTCTCTGTTATAGGTTTGGAACCATTCCAAGATGCCATATAAGAAGACCGAGGAATTTGTTGGGGTTTAAGCTTCCCTGTAGGAGGAAGCGGGCCTAATTAGAATATTGCCTCCCATAATCCTTTGCAATGGCTTATGGTCATGAACTTTTTATCACCGCTGTCTTAAAGTGTCCTTACGTGGTAGCTCTTAAAAGCTGGCCCACTTGAACAGTTAGCTTTGTGCAGTGGCAGTATCGTAGCCCATGAGGTCAATCCGAGGCGTGATTATTGCTAATTGAAAACTTTACCCAATACCCCGCCATGATGACTTGAAATACAGTCAGCATTGGCAATTTTTGACAGGCTCTAAGGAGACTGAAAGATTGGTTTAATAAAAGTTTATGGCGCCCCATGTCTAGGGCGTGTCTTACGTGACTCCCGTTTCTTCCTGAGCTCTGTTGCACCATTCCTTCCGCTGGCTTCTTAGCATTTCCCTTTTACCTTTCTCTCCCACTGAATTCACTTGTTTCCGGCAGCACACTATTCTCACTACATGCTACGAATTCCCATCCTTCGGCTCATTGGCCTAGCATTTGCCTTTATGCAAATTGCTCCTTCGCACCCTGAATCCAGCTCAATTATTCACACCTAACCACCTGAAGGCACTAAAATTACTGGTAGCTAAGGAAAACAATGATCAGCCACGAGGTTTGGTAATCTTTTGTAGCCTTCTATCATTTGGATTATTTATTTGCTTTTTTTTTTTTTAACTTGCTTTATTATTTCACCACAGCCTAAAGGAACGGCTTCCCAGCATGCGTGCCTTTGAATGTACCCGTCATGTCATACTTACCTGGCAGGGGAGCAATAGCCATGATCCCTAAGGTGGCTCTCCCAGAGTGAGGCTGGTTCATTGCACTCCGTACCAGTTGACCTCTGCGATTTCCTCAAATGTGGGAAACTCGACTGCATAATTTATGGTAGTGGGGGACTGCGTTCGCGCTTTCCCCTGTGTTTACTTGTTTGACAAAAATAGAGAATTTCACCAATTCTGACGAAGGATAATTTCAGCCACGGCACCCGTCTTCTTTGGCTCTTACTTTCCACATCAAGCAGGCAGCGACAATCATTTCCTAGGCTTGATCATTTTTATTATCTATGTTTTCTGGAGACCAGTTTTAAGCCAGAATTTCACTTTTTATTTTAACTTTTCAGCTTTTTTTTCATCATTTTTTTATCCTGACTTCTTTTGATTTATTGTATGCTTCAATGCAATGGAAGAAATAAAGAATTGGAGACCTATATTACGTCTTCCAACAGAACGTAACGTTTGATTGAATTTCTGGGAAAAAAAGATTTTCTGGATCAAGGCAGTGAATTGCCGCTTGAGACAATCAGACCAAACCTTAGGAATAGCTGGGTGGTCGCTAGCACTTACTAATGAACACCATGGAATTTTGAAAAAGCCACCACAAATGTTCTTTCAGCCCTGTTGAGTGTGGATGAAGAGAAGACAGGTGCTAGGCAAGGGTCATTCCTATCGATGGAGTCATGAAATGTGTGACTTTGGGGACGAACGTAGACCAGCGGATTGTGTACTCTGCCTAATGGCTGCTGTAGTAGAATCTTGGCAAAACTGTTTCCAAAGAGAGAAAAAAAATTGTACAAGGTTTGCTGCAAGATATGGTTGCCCTCACTCTCTGTTATAGGTTTGGAACCATTCCAAGATGCCATATAAGAAGACCGAGGAATTTGTTGGGGTTTAAGCTTCCCTGTAGGAGGAAGCGGGCCTAATTAGAATATTGCCTCCCATAATCCTTTGCAATGGCTTATGGTCATGAACTTTTTCTCACCGCTGTCTTAAAGCTTCCTTACGTGGTAGCTCTTAAAAGCTGGCCCACTTGAACAGCTAGCTTTGCGCAGTGGCAGTATCGTAGCCCATGAGGTCAATCCGAGGCGTGATTATTGCTAATTGAAAACTTTACCCAATACCCCGCCATGATGACTTGAAATACAGTCAGCATTGGCAATTTTTGACAGGCTCTAAGGAGACTGAAAGATTGGTTTAATAAAAGTTTATGGCGCCCCATGTCTAGGGCGTGTCTTACGTGACTCCCGTTTCTTCCTGAGCTCTGTTGCACCATTCCTTCCGCTGGCTTCTTAGCATTTCCCTTTTACCTTTCTCTCCCACTGAATTCACTTGTTTCCGGCAGCACACTATTCTCACTACATGCTACGAATTCCCATCCTTCGGCTCATTGGCCTAGCATTTGCCTTTATGCAAATTGCTCCTTCGCACCCTGAATCCAGCTCAATTATTCACACCTAACCACCTGAAGGCACT
The DNA here is from genome assembly GCF_036172605.1 of Pelobates fuscus. Classification (NCBI taxonomy): domain Eukaryota; kingdom Metazoa; phylum Chordata; class Amphibia; order Anura; family Pelobatidae; genus Pelobates; species Pelobates fuscus. Next base: position 354,233,474 of record NC_086318.1, on the reverse strand, counting down.
AAAATTACTGGTAGCTAAGGAAAACAACGATCAGCCACGAGGTTTGGTAATCTTTTGTAGCCTTCTATCATTTGGATTATTTATTTGCTTTTTTTTTTTTTAACTTGCTTTATTATTTCACCACAGCCTAAAGGAAAGGCTTCCCAGCATGCGTGCCTTTGAATGTACCCGTCATGTCATACTTACCTGGCAGGGGAGCAATAGCCATGATCCCTAAGGTGGCTCTCCCAGAGTGAGGCTGGTTCATTGCACTCCGTACCAGTTGACCTCTGCGATTTCCTCAAATGTGGGAAACTCGACTGCATAATTTATGGTAGTGGGGGACTGCGTTCGCGCTTTCCCCTGTGTTTACTTGTTTGACAAAAATAGAGAACTTCACCAATTCTGACGAAGGATAATTTCAGCCACGGCACCCGTCTTCTTTGGCTCTTACTTTCCACATCAAGCAGGCAGCGACAATCATTTCCTAGGCTTGATCATTTTTATTATCTATGTTTTCTGGAGACCAGTTTTAAGCCAGAATTTCACTTTTTATTTTAACTTTTCAGCTTTTTTTTCATCATTTTTTTATCCTGACTTCTTTTGATTTATTGTATGCTTAAATGCAATGGAAGAAATAAAGAATTGGAGACCTATATTACGTCTTCCAACAGAACGTAACGTTTGATTGAATTTCTGGGAAAAAAAGATTTTCTGGATCAAGGCAGTGAATTGCCGCTTGAGACAATCAGACCAAACCTTAGGAATAGCTGGGTGGTCGCTAGCACTTACTAATGAACACCATGGAATTTTGAAAAAGCCACCACAAATGTTCTTTCAGCCCTGTTGAGTGTGGATGAAGAGAAGACAGGTGCTAGGCAAGGGTCATTCCTATCGATGGAGTCATGAAATGTGTGACTTTGGGGACGAACGTAGACCAGCGGATTGTGTACTCTGCCTAATGGCTGCTGTAGTAGAATCTTGGCAAAACTGTTTCCAAAGAGAGAAAAAAAATTGTACAAGGTTTGCTGCAAGATATGGTTGCCCTCACTCTCTGTTATAGGTTTGGAACCATTCCAAGATGCCATATAAGAAGACCGAGGAATTTGTTGGGGTTTAAGCTTCCCTGTAGGAGGAAGCGGGCCTAATTAGAATATTGCCTCCCATAATCCTTTGCAATGGCTTATGGTCATGAACTTTTTCTCACCGCTGTCTTAAAGTGTCCTTACGTGGTAGCTCTTAAAAGCTGGCCCACTTGAACAGCTAGCTTTGCGCAGTGGCAGTATCGTAGCCCATGAGGTCAATCCGAGGCGTGATTATTGCTAATTGAAAACTTTACCCAATACCCCGCCATGATGACTTGAAATACAGTCAGCATTCGCAATTTTTGACAGGCTCTAAGGAGACTGAAAGATTGGTTTAATAAAAGTTTATGGCGCCCCATGTCTAGGGCGTGTCTTACGTGACTCCCGTTTCTTCCTGAGCTCTGTTGCACCATTCCTTCCGCTGGCTTCTTAGCATTTCCCTTTTACTTTTCTCTCCCACTGAATTCACTTGTTTCCGGCAGCACACTATTCTCACTACATGCTACGAATTCCCATCCTTCGGCTCATTGGCCTAGCATTTGCCTTTATGCAAATTGCTCCTTCGCACCCTGAATCCAGCTCAATTATTCACACCTAACCACCTGAAGGCACTAAAATTACTGGTAGCTAAGGAAAACAACGATCAGCCACGAGGTTTGGTAATCTTTTGTAGCCTTCTATCATTTGGATTATTTATTTGCTTTTTTTTTTTAACTTGCTTTATTATTTCACCACAGCCTAAAGGAAAGGCTTCCCAGCGGGCGTGCCTTTGAATGTACCCGTCATGTCATACTTACCTGGCAGGGGAGCAATAACCATGATTCCTAAGGTCGCTCTCCCAGAGTGAGGCTGGTTCTTTGCACTCTGTACCAGTTGACCTCTGCGATTTCCTCAAATGTGGGAAACTCGACTGCATAATTTATGGTAGTGGGGGACTGCGTTCGCGCTTTCCCCTGTGTTTACTTGTTTGACAAAAATAGAGAACTTCACCAATTCTGACGAAGAATAATTTCAGCCACGGCACCCGTCTTCTTTGGCTCTTACTTTCCACATCAAGCAGGCAGTGACAATCATTTCCTAGGCTTGATCATTTTTATTATCTATGTTTTCTGGAGACCAGTTTTAAGCCAGAGCTTCACTTTTTATTTTAACTTTTCAGCTTTTTTTTCATCATTTTTTTATCCTGACTTCTTTTGATTTATTGTATGCTTCAATGCAATGGAAGAAATAAAGAATTGGAGACCTATATTACGTCTTCCAACAGAACGTAACGTTTGATTGAATTTCTGGGAAAAAAAGATTTTCTGGATCAAGGCAGTGAATTGCCGCTTGAGACAATCAGACCAAACCTTAGGAATAGCTGGGTGGTCGCTAGCACTTACTAATGAACACCATGGAATTTTGAAAAAGCCACCACAAATGTTCTTTCAGCCCTGTTGAGTGTGGATGAAGAGAAGACAGGTGCTAGGCAAGGGTCATTCCTATCGATGGAGTCATGGAATGTGTGACTTTGGGGACGAACGTAGACCAGCGATTGTGTACTCTGCCTAATGGCTGCTGTAGTAGAATCTTGGCAAAACTGTTTCCAAAGAGAGAAAAAAAATTGTACAAGGTTTGCTGCAAGATATGGTTGCCCTCACTCTCTGTTATAGGTTTGGAACCATTCCAAGATGCCATATAAGAAGACCGAGGAATTTGTTGGGGTTTAAGCTTCCCTGTAGGAGGAAGTGGGCCTAATTAGAATATTGCCTCCCACAATCCTTTGCAATGGCTTATGGTCATGAACTTTTTCTCACCGCTGTCTTAAAGTGTCCTTACGTGGTAGCTCTTAAAAGCTGGCCCACTTGAACAGTTAGCTTTGCGCAGTGGCAGTATCGTAGCCCATGAGGTCAATCCGAGGCGTGATTATTGCTAATTGAAAACTTTACCCAATACCCCGCCATGATGACTTGAAATACAGTCAGCATTGGCAATTTTTGACAGGCTCTAAGGAGACTGAAAGATTGGTTTAATAAAAGTTTATGGCGCCCCATGTCTAGGGCGTGTCTTACGTGACTCCCGTTTCTTCCTGAGCTCTGTTGCACCATTCCTTCTGCTGGCTTCTTAGCATTTCCCTTTTACCTTTCTCTCCCACTGAATCCACTTGTTTCCGGCAGCACACTATTCTCACTCCATGCTACGAATTCCCATCCTTCGGCTCATTGGCCTAGCATTTGCCTTTATGCAAATTGCTCCTTCGCACCCTGAATCCAGCTCAATTATTCACACCTAACCACCTGAAGGCACTAAAATTACTGGTAGCTAAGGAAAACAACGATCAGCCACGAGGTTTGGTAATCTTTTGTAGCCTTCTATCATTTGGATTATTTATTTGCTTTTTTTTTTTTAACTTGCTTTATTATTTCACCACAGCCTAAAGGAAAGGCTTCCCAGCGGGCGTGCCTTTGAATGTACCCGTCATGTCATACTTACCTGGCAGGGGAGCAATAGCCATGATCCCTAAGGTGGCTCTCCCAGAGTGAGGCTGGTTCATTGCATTCCGTACCAGTTGACCTCTGCGATTTCCTCAAATGTGGGAAACTCGACTGCATAATTTATGGTAGTGGGGGACTGCGTTCGCGCTTTCCCCTGTGTTTGCTTGTTTGACAAAAATAGAGAACTTCACCAATTCTGACGAAGGATAATTTCAGCCACGGCACCCGTCTTCTTTGGCTCTTACTTTCCGCATCAAGCAGGCAGCGACAATCATTTCCTAGGCTTGATCATTTTTATTATCTATGTTTTCTGGAGACCAGTTTTAAGCCAGAATTTCACTTTTTATTTTAACTTTTCAGCTTTTTTTTCATCATTTTTTTATCCTGACTTCTTTTGATTTATTGTATGCTTCAATGCAATGGAAGAAATAAAGAATTGGAGACCTATATTACGTCTTCCAACAGAACGTAACGTTTGATTGAATTTCTGGGAAAAAAAGATTTTCTGGATCAAGGCAGTGAATTGCCGCTTGAGACAATCAGACCAAACCTTAGGAATAGCTGGGTGGTCGCTAGCACTTACTAATGAACACCATGGAATTTTGAAAAAGCCACCACAAATGTTCTTTCAGCCCTGTTGAGTGTGGATGAAGAGAAGACAGGTGCTAGGCAAGGGTCATTCCTATCGATGGAGTCATGAAATGTGTGACTTTGGGGACGAACGTAGACCAGCGGATTGTGTACTCTGCCTAATGGCTGCTGTAGTAGAATCTTGGCAAAACTGTTTCCAAAGAGAGAAAAAAAATTGTACAAGGTTTGCTGCAAGATATGGTTGCCCTCACTCTCTGTTATAGGTTTGGAACCATTCCAAGATGCCATATAAGAAGACCGAGGAATTTGTTGGGGTTTAAGCTTCCCTGTAGGAGGAAGCGGGCCTAATTAGAATATTGCCTCCCACAATCCTTTGCAATGGCTTATGGTCATGAACTTTTTCTCACCGCTGTCTTAAAGTTTCCTTACGTGGTAGCTCTTAAAAGCTGGCCCACTTGAACAGTTAGCTTTGCGCAGTGGCAGTATCGTAGCCCATGAGGTCAATCCGAGGCGTGATTATTGCTAATTGAAAACTTTACCCAATACCCCGCCTTGATGACTTGAAATACAGTCAGCATTGGCAATTTTTGACAGGCTCTAAGGAGACTGAAAGATTGGTTTAATAAAAGTTTATGGCGCCCCATGTCTAGGGCGTGTCTTACGTGACTCCCGTTTCTTCCTGAGCTCTGTTGCACCATTCCTTCCGCTGGCTTCTTAGCATTTCCCTTTTACCTTTCTCTCCCACTGAATCCACTTGTTTCCGGCAGCACACTATTCTCACTCCATGCTACGAATTCCCATCCTTCGGCTCATTGGCCTAGCATTTGCCTTTATGCAAATTGCTCCTTCGCACCCTGAATCCAGCTCAATTATTCACACCTAACCACCTGAAGGCACTAAAATTACTGGTAGCTAAGGAAAACAACGATCAGCCACGAGGTTTGGTAATCTTTTGTAGCCTTCTATCATTTGGATTATTTATTTGCTTTTTTTTTTTTTTTTTTTTTTTAAACTTGCTTTATTATTTCACCACAGCCTAAAGGAAAGGCTTCCCAGCGGGCGTGCCTTTGAATGTACCCGTCATGTCATACTTACCTGGCAGGGGAGTAATAGCCATGATCCCTAAGGTGGCTCTCCCAGAGTGAGGCTGGTTCATTGCACTCCGTACCAGTTGACCTCTGCGATTTCCTCAAATGTGGGAAACTCGACTGCATAATTTATGGTAGTGGGGGACTGCGTTTGCGCTTTCCCCTGTGTTTGCTTGTTTGACAAAAATAGAGAACTTCACCAATTCTGACGAAGGATAATTTCAGCCACGGCACCCGTCTTCTTTGGCTCTTACTTTCCACATCAAGCAGGCAGCGACAATCATTTCCTAGGCTTGATCATTTTTATTATATATGTTTTCTGGAGACCAGTTTTAAGCCAGAATTTCACTTTTTATTTTAACTTTTCAGCTTTTTTTTCATCATTTTTTTATCCTGACTTCTTTTGATTTATTGTATGCTTCAATGCAATGGAAGAAATAAAGAATTGGAGACCTATATTACGTCTTCCAACAGAACGTAACGTTTGATTGAATTTCTGGGAAAAAAAGATTTTCTGGATCAAGGCAGTGAATTGCCGCTTGAGACAATCAGACCAAACCTTAGGAATAGCTGGGTGGTCGCTAGCACTTACTAATGAACACCATGGAATTTTGAAAAAGCCACCACAAATGTTCTTTCAGCCCTGTTGAGTGTGGATGAAGAGAAGACAGGTGCTAGGCAAGGGTCATTCCTATCGATGGAGTCATGAAATGTGTGACTTTGGGGACGAACGTAGACCAGCGGATTGTGTACTCTGCCTAATGGCTGCTGTAGTAGAATCTTGGCAAAACTGTTTCCAAAGAGAGAAAAAAAATTGTACAAGGTTTGCTGCAAGATATGGTTGCCCTCACTCTCTGTTATAGGTTTGGAACCATTCCAAGATGCCATATAAGAAGACCGAGGAATTTGTTGGGGTTTAAGCTTCCCTGTAGGAGGAAGCGGGCCTAATTAGAATATTGCCTCCCATAATCCTTTGCAATGGCTTATGGTCATGAACTTTTTCTCACCGCTGTCTTAAAGTGTCCTTACGTGGTAGCTCTTAAAAGCTGGCCCACTTGAACAGCTAGCTTTGCGCAGTGGCAGTATCGTAGCCCATGAGGTCAATCCGAGGCGTGATTATTGCTAATTGAAAACTTTACCCAATACCCCGCCATGATGACTTGAAATACAGTCAGCATTGGCAATTTTTGACAGGCTCTAAGGAGACTGAAAGATTGGTTTAATAAAAGTTTATGGCGCTCCATGTCTAGGGCGTGTCTTACGTGACTCCCGTTTCTTCCTGAGCTCTGTTGCACAATTCCTTCCGCTGGCTTCTTAGCATTTCCCTTTTACCTTTCTCTCCCACTGAATCCACTTGTTTCCGGCAGCACACTATTCTCACTCCATGCTACGAATTCCCATCCTTCGGCTCATTGGCCTAGCATTTGCCTTCATGCAAATTGCTCCTTCGCACCCTGAATCCAGCTCAATTATTCACACCTAACCCCCTGAAGGCACTAAAATTACTGGTAGCTAAGGAAAACAACGATCAGCCACGAGGTTTGGTAATCTTTTGTAGCCTTCTATCATTTGGATTATTTATTTGCTCTTCTTTTTTTTTTTTTAACTTGCTTTATTATTTCACCACAGCCTAAAGGAAAGGCTTCCCAGCGGGCGTGCCTTTGAATGTACCCGTCATGTCATACTTACCTGGCAGGGGAGCAATAGCCATGATCCCTAAGGTGGCTCTCCCAGAGTGAGGCTGGTTCATTGCACTCCGTACCAGTTGACCTCTGCGATTTCCTCAAATGTGGGAAACTCGACTGCATAATTTATGGTAGTGGGGGACTGCGTTCACGCTTTCCACTGTGTTTGCTTGTTTGACAAAAATAGAGAACTTAACCAATTCTGACGAAGGATAATTTCAGTCACGGCACCCGTCTTCTTTGGCTCTTACTTTCCGCATCAAGCAGGCAGCGACAATCATTTCCTAGGCTTGATCATTTTTATTATCTATGTTTTCTGGAGACCAGTTTTAAGCCAGAATTTCACTTTTTATTTTAACTTTTCAGCTTTTTTTTCATCATTTTTTTATCCTGACTTCTTTTGATTTATTGTATGCTTCAATGCAATGGAAGAAATAAAGAATTGGAGACCTATATTACGTCTTCCAACAGAACGTAACCTTTGATTGAATTTCTGGGAAAAAAAGATTTTCTGGATCAAGGCAGTGAATTGCCGCTTGAGACAATCAGACCAAACCTTAGGAATAGCTGGGTGGTCGCTAGCACTTACTAATGAACACCATGGAATTTTGAAAAAGCCACCACAAATGTTCTTTCAGCCCTGTTGAGTGTGGATGAACAGAAGACAGGTGCTAGGCAAGGGTCATTCCTATCGATGGAGTCATGAAATGTGTGACTTTGGGGACGAACGTAGACCAGCGGATTGTGTACTCTGCCTAATGGCTGCTGTAGTAAAATCTTGGCAAAACTGTTTGCAAAGAGAGAAAAAAAATTGTACAAGGTTTGCTGCAAGATATGGTTGCCCTCACTCTCTGTTATAGGTTTGGAACCATTCCAAGATGCCATATAAGAAGACCGAGGAATTTGTTGGGGTTTAAGCTTCCCTGTAGGAGGAAGCGGGCCTAATTAGAATATTGCCTCCCATAATCCTTTGCAATGGCTTATGGTCATGAACTTTTTCTCACCGCTGTCTTAAAGTGTCCTTACGTGGTAGCTCTTAAAAGCTGGCCCACTTGAACAGCTAGCTTTGCGCAGTGGCAGTATCGTAGCCCATGAGGTCAATCCGAGGCGTGATTATTGCTAATTGAAAACTTTACCCAATACCCCGCCATGATGACTTGAAATACAGTCAGCATTGGCAATTTTTGACAGGCTCTAAGGAGACTGAAAGATTGGTTTAATAAAAGTTTATGGCGCCCCATGTCTAGGGCGTGTCTTACATGACTCCCGTTTCTTCCTGAGCTCTGTTGCACCATTCCTTCCGCTGGCTTCTTAGCATTTCCCTTTTACCTTTCTCTCCCACTGAATTCACTTGTTTCCGGCAGCACACTATTCTCACTACATGCTACGAATTCCCATCCTTCGGCTCATTGGCCTAGCATTTGCCTTTATGCAAATTGCTCCTTCGCACCCTGAATCCAGCTCAATTATTCACACCTAACCACCTGAAGGCACTAAAATTACTGGTAGCTAAGGAAAACAACGATCAGCCACGAGGTTTGGTAATCTTTTGTAGCCTTCTATCATTTGGATTATTTATTTGCTTTTTTTTTTTAACTTGCTTTATTATTTCACCACAGCCTAAAGGAAAGGCTTCCCAGCGGGCGTGCCTTTGAATGTACCTGTCATGTCATACTTACCTGGCAGGGGAGCAATAGCCATGATCCCTAAGGTGGCTCTCCCAGAGTGAGGCTGGTTCTTTGCACTCTGTAACAGTTGACCTCTGCGATTTCCTCAAATGTGGGAAACTCGACTGCATAATTTATTTAGTGGGGGACTGCGTTCGCGCTTTCCCCTGTGTTTGCTTGTTTGACAAAAATAGTTCGCGCTTTCCCCTGTGTTTGCTTGTTTGACAAAAATAGAGAACTTCACCAATTCTGACGAAGGATAATTTCAGCCACGGCACCTGTCTTCTTTGGCTCTTACTTTCCGCATCAAGCAGGCAGCGACAATCATTTCCTAGGCTTGATCATTTTTATTATCTATGTTTTCTGGAGACCAGTTTTAAGCCAGAATTTCACTTTTTATTTTAAGTTTTCAGCTTTTTTTTCATCATTTTTTTATCCTGACTTCTTTTGATTTATTGTATGCTTCAATGCAATGGAAGAAATAAAGAATTGGAGACCTATATTACGTCTTCCAACAGAACGTAACGTTTGATTGAATTTCTGGGAAAAAAAGATTTTCTGGATCAAGGCAGTGAATTGCCGCTTGAGACAATCAGACCAAACCTTAGGAATAGCTGGGTGGTCGCTAGCACTTACTAATGAACACCATGGAATTTTGAAAAAGCCACCACAAATGTTCTTTCAGCCCTGTTGAGTGTGGATGAAGAGAAGACAGGTGCTAGGCAAGGGTCATTCCTATCGATGGAGTCATGAAATGTGTGACTTTGGGGACGAACGTAGACCAGCGATTGTGTACTCTGCCTAATGGCTGCTGTAGTAGAATCTTGGCAAAACTGTTTCCAAAGAGAGAAAAAAAATTGTACAAGGTTTGCTGCAAGATATGGTTGCCCTCACTCTCTGTTATAGGTTTGGAACCATTCCAAGATGCCATATAAGAAGACCGAGGAATTTGTTGGGGTTTAAGCTTCCCTGTAGGAGGAAGCGGGCCTAATTAGAATATTGCCTCCCATAATCCTTTGCAATGGCTTATGGTCATGAACTTTTTCTCACCGCTGTCTTAAAGTGTCCTTACGTGGTAGCTCTTAAAAGCTGGCCCACTTGAACAGCTAGCTTTGCGCAGTGGCAGTATCGTAGCCCATGAGGTCAATCCGAGGCGTGATTATTGCTTATTGAAAACTTTACCCAATACCCCGCCATGATGACTTGAAATACAGTCAGCATTCGCAATTTTTGACAGGCTCTAAGGAGACTGAAAGATTGGTTTAATAAAAGTTTATGGCGCCCCATGTCTAGGGCGTGTCTTACGTGACTCCCGTTTCTTCCTGAGCTCTGTTGCACCATTCCTTCCGCTGGCTTCTTAGCATTTCCCTTTTACCTTTCTCTCCCACTGAATTCACTTGTTTCCGGCAGCACACTATTCTCACTACATGCTACGAATTCCCATCCTTCGGCTCATTGGCCTAGCATTTGCCTTTATGCAAATTGCTCCTTCGCACCCTGAATCCAGCTCAATTATTCACACCTAACCACCTGAAGGCACTAAAATTACTGGTAGCTAAGGAAAACAACGATCAGCCACGAGGTTTGGTAATCTTTTGTAGCCTTCTATCATTTGGATTATTTATTTGCTTTTTTTTTTTTAACTTGCTTTATTATTTCACCACAGCCTAAAGGAAAGGCTTCCCAGCGGGCGTGCCTTTGAATGTACCCGTCATGTCATACTTACCTGGCAGGGGAGCAATAGCCATGATCCCTAAGGTGGCTCTCCCAGAGTGAGGCTGGTTCATTGCACTCCGTACCAGTTGACCTCTGCGATTTCCTCAAATGTGGGAAAATCGACTGCATAATTTATGGTAGTGGTGGACTGCGTTCGCGCTTTCCCCTGTGTTTGCTTATTTGACAAAAATAGAGAACTTCACCAATTCTGACGAAGGATAATTTCAGCCACGGCACCTGTCTTCTTTGGCTCTTACTTTCCGCATCAAGCAGGCAGCGACAATCATTTCCTAGGCTTGATCATTTTTATTATCTATGTTTTCTGGAGACCAGTTTTAAGCCAGAATTTCACTTTTTATTTTAAGTTTTCAGCTTTTTTTTCATCATTTTTTTATCCTGACTTCTTTTGATTTATTGCATGCTTCAATGCAATGGAAGAAATAAAGAATTGGAGACCTATATTACGTCTTCCAACAGAACGTAACGTTTGATTGAATTTCTGGGAAAAAAAGATTTTCTGGATCAAGGCAGTGAATTGCCGCTTGAGACAATCAGACCAAACCTTAGGAATAGCTGGGTGGTCGCTAGCACTTACTAATGAACACCATGGAATTTTGAAAAAGCCACCACAAATGTTCTTTCAGCCCTGTTGAGTGTGGATGAAGAGAAGACAGGTGCTAGGCAAGGGTCATTCCTATCGATGGAGTCATGAAATGTGTGACTTTGGGGACGAACGTAGACCAGCGATTGTGTACTCTGCCTAATGGCTGCTGTAGTAGAATCTTGGCAAAACTGTTTCCAAAGAGAGAAAAAAAATTGTACAAGGTTTGCTGCAAGATATGGTTGCCCTCACTCTCTGTTATAGGTTTGGAACCATTCCAAGATGCCATATAAGAAGACCGAGGAATTTGTTGGGGTTTAAGCTTCCCTGTAGGAGGAAGCGGGCCTAATTAGAATATTGCCTCCCATAATCCTTTGCAATGGCTTATGGTCATGAACTTTTTCTCACCGCTGTCTTAAAGTGTCCTTACGTGGTAGCTCTTAAAAGCTGGCCCACTTGAACAGTTAGCTTTGCGCAGTGGCAGTATCGTAGCCCATGAGGTCAATCCGAGGCGTGATTATTGCTAATTGAAAACTTTACCCAATACCCCGCCATGATGACTTGAAATACAGTCAGCATTGGCAATTTTTGACAGGCTCTAAGGAGACTGAAAGATTGGTTTAATAAAAGTTTATGGCGCCCCATGTCTAGGGCGTGTCTTACGTGACTCCCGTTTCTTCCTGAGCTCTGTTGCACCATTCCTTCCGCTGGCTTCTTAGCATTTCCCTTTTACCTTTCTCTCCCACTGAATTCACTTGTTTCCGGCAGCACACTATTCTCACTACATGCTACGAATTCCCATCCTTCGGCTCATTGGCCTAGCATTTGCCTTTATGCAAATTGCTCCTTCGCACCCTGAATCCAGCTCAATTATTCACACCTAACCACCTGAAGGCACTAAAATTACTGGTAGCTAAGGAAAACAACGATCAGCCACGAGGTTTGGTAATCTTTTGTAGCCTTCTATCATTTGGATTATTTATTTGCTTTTTTTTTTTTTAACTTGCTTTATTATTTCACCACAGCCTAAAGGAAAGGCTTCCCAGCGGGCGTGCCTATGAATGTACCCGTCATGTCATACTTACCTGGCAGGGGAGCAATAGCCATGATCCCTAAGGTGGCTCTCCCAGAGTGAGGCTGGTTCATTGCACTCCGTACCAGTTGACCTCTGCGATTTCCTCAAATGTGGGAAAATCGACTGCATAATTTATGGTAGTGGTGGACTGCGTTCGCGCTTTCCCCTGTGTTTGCTTGTTTGACAAAAATAGAGAACTTCACCAATTCTGACGAAGGATAATTTCAGCCACGGCACCTGTCTTCTTTGGCTCTTACTTTCCACATCAAGCAGGCAGCGACAATCATTTCCTAGGCTTGATCATTTTTATTATCTATGTTTTCTGGAGACCAGTTTTAAGCCAGAATTTCACTTTTTATTTTAAGTTTTCAGCTTTTTTTTCATCATTTTTTTATCCTGACTTCTTTTGATTTATTGTATGCTTCAATGCAATGGAAGAAATAAAGAATTGGAGACCTATATTACGTCTTCCAACAGAACGTAACGTTTGATTGAATTTCTGGGAAAAAAAGATTTTCTGGATCAAGGCAGTGAATTGCCGCTTGAGACAATCAGACCAAACCTTAGGAATAGCTGGGTGGTCGCTAGCACTTACTAATGAACACCATGGAATTTTGAAAAAGCCACCACAAATGTTCTTTCAGCCCTGTTGAGTGTGGATGAAGAGAAGACAGGTGCTAGGCAAGGGTCATTCCTATCGATGGAGTCATGAAATGTGTGACTTTGGGGACGAACGTAGACCAGCGATTGTGTACTCTGCCTAATGGCTGCTGTAGTAGAATCTTGTCAAAACTGTTTCCAAAGAGAGAAAAAAAATTGTACAAGGTTTGCTGCAAGATATGGTTGCCCTCACTCTCTGTTATAGGTTTGGAACCATTCCAAGATGCCATATAAGAAGACCGAGGAATTTGTTGGGGTTTAAGCTTCCCTGTAGGAGGAAGCGGGCCTAATTAGAATATTGCCTCCCATAATCCTTTGCAATGGCTTATGGTCATGAACTTTTTCTCACCGCTGTCTTAAAGTGTCCTTACGTGGTAGCTCTTAAAAGCTGGCCCACTTGAACAGCTAGCTTTGCGCAGTGGCAGTATCGTAGCCCATGAGGTCAATCCGAGGCGTGATTATTGCTAATTGAAAACTTTACCCAATACCCCGCCATGATGACTTGAAATACAGTCAGCATTCGCAATTTTTGACAGGCTCTAAGGAGACTGAAAGATTGGTTTAATAAAAGTTTATGGCGCCCCATGTCTAGGGCGTGTCTTACGTGACTCCCGTTTCTTCCTGAGCTCTGTTGCACCATTCCTTCCGCTGGCTTCTTAGCATTTCCCTTTTACCTTTCTCTCCCACTGAATTCACTTGTTTCCGGCAGCACACTATTCTCACTACATGCTACGAATTCCCATCCTTCGGCTCATTGGCCTAGCATTTGCCTTTATGCAAATTGCTCCTTCGCACCCTGAATCCAGCTCAATTATTCACACCTAACCACCTGAAGGCACTAAAATTACTGGTAGCTAAGGAAAACAACGATCAGCCACGAGGTTTGGTAATCTTTTGTAGCCTTCTATCATTTGGATTATTTATTTGCTTTTTTTTTTTTAACTTGCTTTATTATTTCACCACAGCCTAAAGGAAAGGCTTCCCAGCGGGCGTGCCTTTGAATGTACCCGTCATGTCATACTTACCTGGCAGGGGAGCAATAGCCATGATCCCTAAGGTGGCTCTCCCAGAGTGAGGCTGGTTCGTTGCACTCCGTACCAGTTGACCTCTGCGATTTCCTCAAATGTGGGAAAATCGACTGCATAATTTATGGTAGTGGTGGACTGCGTTCGCGCTTTCCCCTGTGTTTGCTTATTTGACAAAAATAGAGAACTTCACCAATTCTGACGAAGGATAATTTCAGCCACGGCACCTGTCTTCTTTGGCTCTTACTTTCCGCATCAAGCAGGCAGCGACAATCATTTCCTAGGCTTGATCATTTTTATTATCTATGTTTTCTGGAGACCAGTTTTAAGCCAGAATTTCACTTTTTATTTTAAGTTTTCAGCTTTTTTTTCATCATTTTTTTATCCTGACTTCTTTTGATTTATTGCATGCTTCAATGCAATGGAAGAAATAAAGAATTGGAGACCTATATTACGTCTTCCAACAGAACGTAACGTTTGATTGAATTTCTGGGAAAAAAAGATTTTCTGGATCAAGGCAGTGAATTGCCGCTTGAGACAATCAGACCAAACCTTAGGAATAGCTGGGTGGTCGCTAGCACTTACTAATGAACACCATGGAATTTTGAAAAAGCCACCACAAATGTTCTTTCAGCCCTGTTGAGTGTGGATGAAGAGAAGACAGGTGCTAGGCAAGGGTCATTCCTATCGATGGAGTCATGAAATGTGTGACTTTGGGGACGAACGTAGACCAGCGGATTGTGTACTCTGCCTAATGGCTGCTGTAGTAGAATCTTGGCAAAACTGTTTCCAAAGAGAGAAAAAAAATTGTACAAGGTTTGCTGCAAGATATGGTTGCCCTCACTCTCTGTTATAGGTTTGGAACCATTCCAAGATGCCATATAAGAAGACCGAGAAATTTGTTGGGGTTTAAGCTTCCCTGTAGGAGGAAGCGGGCCTAATTAGAATATTGCCTCCCATAATCCTTTGCAATGGCTTATGGTCATGAACTTTTTCTCACCGCTGTCTTAAAGTGTCCTTACGTGGTAGCTCTTAAAAGCTGGCCCACTTGAACAGCTAGCTTTGAGCAGTGGCAGTATCGTAGCCCATGAGGTCAATCCGAGGCGTGATTATTGCTAATTGAAAACTTTACCCAATACCCCGCCATGATGACTTGAAATACAGTCAGCATTGGCAATTTTTGACAGGCTCTAAGGAGACTGAAAGGTTGGTTTAATAAAAGTTTATGGCGCCCCATGTCTAGGGCGTGTCTTACGTGACTCCCGTTTCTTCCTGAGCTCTGTTGCACTATTCCTTCCGCTGGCTTCTTAGCATTTCCCTTTTACCTTTCTCTCCCACTGAATTCACTTGTTTCCGGCAGCACACTATTCTCACTACATGCTACGAATTCCCATCCTTCGGCTCATTGGCCTAGCATTTGCCTTTATGCAAATTGCTCCTTCGCACCCTGAATCCAGCTCAATTATTCACACCTAACCACCTGAAGGCACTAAAATTACTGGTAGCTAAGGAAAACAACGATCAGCCACGAGGTTTGGTAATCTTTTGTAGCCTTCTATCATTTGGATTATTTATTTGCTTTTTTTTTTTTTACTTGCTTTATTATTTCACCACAGCCTAAAGGAAAGGCTTCCCAGCGGGCGTGCCTTTGAATGTACCCGTCATGTCATACTTACCTGGCAGGGGAGCAATAGCCATGATCCCTAAGGTGGCTCTCCCAGTGTGAGGCTGGTTCATTGCACTCCATACCAGTTGACCTCTGCGATTTCCTCAAATGTGGGAAACTCGACTGCATAATTTATGGTAGTGGGGGACTGCGTTCGCGCTTTCCCCTGTGTTTGCTTGTTTGACAAAAATAGAGAACTTCACCAATTCTGACGAAGGATAATTTCAGCCACGGCACCCGTCTTCTTTGGCTCTTACTTTCCGCATCAAGCAGGCAGCGACAATCATTTCCTAGGCTTGATCATTTTTATTATCTATGTTTTCTGGAGACCAGTTTTAAGCCAGAATTTCACTTTTTATTTTAACTTTTCAGCTTTTTTTTCATCATTTTTTTATCCTGACTTCTTTTGATTTATTGTATGCTTCAATGCAATGGAAGAAATAAAGAATTGGAGACCTATATTACGTCTTCCAACAGAACGTAACGTTTGATTGAATTTCTGGGAAAAAAAGATTTTCTGGATCAAGGCAGTGAATTGCCGCTTGAGACAATCAGACCAAACCTTAGGAATAGCTGGGTGGTCGCTAGCACTTACTAATGAACACCATGGAATTTTGAAAAAGCCACCACAAATGTTCTTTCAGCCCTGTTGAGTGTGGATGAAGAGAAGACAGGTGCTAGGCAAGGGTCATTCCTATCGATGGAGTCATGAAATGTGTGACTTTGGGGACGAACGTAGACCAGCGGATTGTGTACTCTGCCTAATGGCTGCTGTAGTAGAATCTTGGCAAAACTGTTTCCAAAGAGAGAAAAAAAATTGTACAAGGTTTGTTGCAAGATATGGTTGCCCTCACTCTCTGTTATAGGTTTGGAACCATTCCAAGATGCCATATAAGAAGACCGAGGAATTTGTTGCTTTTCAGCTTTTTTTTCATCATTTTTTTATCCTGACTTCTTTTGATTTATTGTATGCTTCAATGCAATGGAAGAAATAAAGAATTGGAGACCTATATTACGTCTTCCAACAGAACGTAACGTTTGATTGAATTTCTGGGAAAAAAAGATTTTCTGGATGAAGGCAGTGAATTGCCGCTTGAGACAATCAGACCAAACCTTAGGAATAGCTGGGTGGTCGCTAGCACTTACTAATGAACACCATGGAATTTTGAAAAAGCCACCACAAATGTTCTTTCAGCCCTGTTGAGTGTGGATGAAGAGAAGACAGGTGCTAGGCAAGGGTCATTCCTATCGATGGAGTCATGAAATGTGTGACTTTGGGGACGAACGTAGACCAGCGATTGTGTACTCTGCCTAATGGCTGCTGTAGTAGAATCTTGGCAAAACTGTTTCCAAAGAGAGAAAAAAAATTGTACAAGGTTTGCTGCAAGATATGGTTGCCCTCACTCTCTGTTATAGGTTTGGAACCATTCCAAGATGCCATATAAGAAGACCGAGGAATTTGTTGGGGTTTAAGCTTCCCTGTAGGAGGAAGCGGGCCTAATTAGAATATTGCCTCCCATAATCCTTTGCAATGGCTTATGGTCATGAACTTTTTCTCACCGCTGTCTTAAAGTGTCCTTACGTGGTAGCTCTTAAAAGCTGGCCCACTTGAACAACTAGCTTTGCGCAGTGGCAGTATCGTAGCCCATGAGGTCAATCCGAGGCGTGATTATTGCTAATTGAAAACTTTACCCAATACCCCGCCATGATGACTTGAAATACAGTCAGCATTGGCAATTTTTGACAGGCTCTAAGGAGACTGAAAGATTGGTTTAATAAAAGTTTATGGCGCCCCATGTCTAGGGCGTGTCTTACATGACTCCCGTTTCTTCCTGAGCTCTGTTGCACCATTCCTTCCGCTGGCTTCTTAGCATTTCCCTTTTACCTTTCTCTCCCACTGAATTCACTTGTTTCCGGCAGCACACTATTCTCACTACATGCTACGAATTCCCATCCTTCGGCTCATTGGCCTAGCATTTGCCTTTATGCAAATTGCTCCTTCGCACCCTGAATCCAGCTCAATTATTCACACCTAACCACCTGAAGGCACTAAAATTACTGGTAGCTAAGGAAAACAACGATCAGCCACGAGGTTTGGTAATCTTTTGTAGCCTTCTATCATTTGGATTATTTATTTGCTTTTTTTTTTTTTACTTGCTTTATTATTTCACCACAGCCTAAAGGAAAGGCTTCCCAGCGGGCGTGCCTTTGAATGTACCCGTCATGTCATACTTACCTGGCAGGGGAGCAATAGCCATGATCCCTAAGGTGGCTCTCCCAGAGTGAGGATGGTTCATTGCACTCTGTACCAGTTGACCTCTGCGATTTCCTCAAATGTGGGAAACTTGACTGCATAATTTATGGTAGTGGGGGACTGCGTTCGCGCTTTCCCCTGTGTTTGCTTGTTTGACAAAAATAGAGAACTTCACCAATTCTGACGAAGGATAATTTCAGCCACGGCACCCGTCTTCTTTGGCTCTTACTTTCCACATCAAGCAGGCAGCGACAATCATTTCCTAGGCTTGATCATTTTTATTATCTATGTTTTCTGGAGACCAGTTTTAAGCCAGAATTTCACTTTTTATTTTAACTTTTCAGCTTTTTTTTCATCATTTTTTTATCCTGACTTCTTTTGATTTATTGTATGCTTCAATGCAATGGAAGAAATAAATGATTGGAGACCTATATTACGTCTTCCAACAGAACGTAACGTTTGATTGAATTTCTGGGAAAAAAAGATTTTCTGGATCAAGGCAGTGAATTGCCGCTTGAGACAATCAGACCAAACCTTAGGAATAGCTGGGTGGTCGCTAGCACTTACTAATGAACACCATGGAATTTTGAAAAAGCCACCACAAATGTTCTTTCAGCCCTGTTGAGTGTGGATGAAGAGAAGACAGGTGCTAGGCAAGGGTCATTCCTATCGATGGAGTCATGAAATGTGTGACTTTGGGGACGAACGTAGACCAGCGGATTGTGTACTCTGCCTAATGGCTGCTGTAGTAGAATCTTGGCAAAACCGTTTCCAAAGAGAGAAAAAAAATTGTACAAGGTTTGCTGCAAGATATGGTTGCCCTCACTCTCTGTTATAGGTTTGGAACCATTCCAAGATGCCATATAAGAAGACCGAGGAATTTGTTGGGGTTTAAGCTTCCCTGTAGGAGGAAGCGGGCCTAATTAGAATATTGCCTCCCACAATCCTTTGCAATGGCTTATGGTCATGAACTTTTTCTCACCGCTGTCTTAAAGTGTCCTTACGTGGTAGCTCTTAAAAGCTGGCCCACTTGAACAGTTAACTTTGCGCAGTGGCAGTATCGTAGCCCATGAGGTCAATCCGAGGCGTGATTATTGCTAATTGAAAACTTTACCCAATACCCCGCCATGATGACTTGAAATACAGTCAGCATTGGCAATTTTTGACAGGCTCTAAGGAGACTGAAAGATTGGTTTAATAAAAGTTTATGGCGCCCCATGTCTAGGGCGTGTCTTACGTGACTCCTGTTTCTTCCTGAGCTCTGTTGCACCATTCCTTCCGCTGGCTTCTTAGCATTTCCCTTTTACCTTTCTCTCCCACTGAATTCACTTGTTTCCGGCAGCACACTATTCTCACTACATGCTACGAATTCCCATCCTTCGGCTCATTGGCCTAGCATTTGCCTTTATGCAAATTGCTCCTTCGCACCCTGAATCCAGCTCAATTATTCACACCTAACCACCTGAAGGCACTAAAATTACTGGTAGCTAAGGAAAACAACGATCAGCCACGAGGTTTGGTAATCTTTTGTAGCCTTCTATCATTTGGATTATTTATTTGCTTTTTTTTTTTTTTTAACTTGCTTTATTATTTCACCACAGCCTAAAGGAAAGGCTTCCCAGCGGGCGTGCCTTTGAATGTACCCGTCATGTCATACTTACCTGGCAGGGGAGCAATAGCCATGATCCCTAAGGTGGCTCTCCCAGAGTGAGGCTGGTTCATTGCACTCCATACCAGTTGACCTCTGCGATTTCCTCAAATGTGGGAAACTCGACTGCATAATTTATGGTAGTGGGGGACTGCGTTCGCGCTTTCCCCTGTGTTTGCTTGTTTGACAAAAATAGAGAACTTCACCAATTCTGACGAAGGATAATTTCAGCCACGGCACCCGTCTTCTTTGGCTCTTACTTTCCGCATCAAGCAGGCAGCGACAATCATTTCCTAGGCTTGATCATTTTTATTATCTATGTTTTCTGGAGACCAGTTTTAAGCCAGAATTTCACTTTTTATTTTAACTTTTCAGCTTTTTTTTCATCATTTTTTTATCCTGACTTCTTTTGATTTATTGTATGCTTCAATGCAATGGAAGAAATAAAGAATTGGAGACCTATATTACGTCTTCCAACAGAACGTAACGTTTGATTGAATTTCTGGGAAAAAAAGATTTTCTGGATCAAGGCAGTGAATTGCCGCTTGAGACAATCAGACCAAACCTTAGGAATAGCTGGGTGGTCGCTAGCACTTACTAATGAACACCATGGAATTTTGAAAAAGCCACCACAAATGTTCTTTCAGCCCTGTTGAGTGTGGAGGAAGAGAAGACAGGTGCTAGGCAAGGGTCATTCCTATCGATGGAGTCATGAAATGTGTGACTTTGGGGACGAACGTAGACCAGCGGATTGTGTACTCTGCCTAATGGCTGCTGTAGTAGAATCTTGGCAAAACTGTTTCCAAAGAGAGAAAAAAAATTGTACAAGGTTTGTTGCAAGATATGGTTGCCCTCACTCTCTGTTATAGGTTTGGAACCATTCCAAGATGCCATATAAGAAGACCGAGGAATTTGTTGCTTTTCAGCTTTTTTTTCATCATTTTTTTATCCTGACTTCTTTTGATTTATTGTATGCTTCAATGCAATGGAAGAAATAAAGAATTGGAGACCTATATTACGTCTTCCAACAGAACGTAACGTTTGATTGAATTTCTGGGAAAAAAAGATTTTCTGGATGAAGGCAGTGAATTGCCGCTTGAGACAATCAGACCAAACCTTAGGAATAGCTGGGTGGTCGCTAGCACTTACTAATGAACACCATGGAATTTTGAAAAAGCCACCACAAATGTTCTTTCAGCCCTGTTGAGTGTGGATGAAGAGAAGACAGGTGCTAGGCAAGGGTCATTCCTATCGATGGAGTCATGAAATGTGTGACTTTGGGGACGAACGTAGACCAGCGATTGTGTACTCTGCCTAATGGCTGCTGTAGTAGAATCTTGGCAAAACTGTTTCCAAAGAGAGAAAAAAAATTGTACAAGGTTTGCTGCAAGATATGGTTGCCCTCACTCTCTGTTATAGGTTTGGAACCATTCCAAGATGCCATATAAGAAGACCGAGGAATTTGTTGGGGTTTAAGCTTCCCTGTAGGAGGAAGCGGGCCTAATTAGAATATTGCCTCCCATAATCCTTTGCAATGGCTTATGGTCATGAACTTTTTCTCACCGCTGTCTTAAAGTGTCCTTACGTGGTAGCTCTTAAAAGCTGGCCCACTTGAACAACTAGCTTTGCGCAGTGGCAGTATCGTAGCCCATGAGGTCAATCCGAGGCGTGATTATTGCTAATTGAAAACTTTACCCAATACCCCGCCATGATGACTTGAAATACAGTCAGCATTGGCAATTTTTGACAGGCTCTAAGGAGACTGAAAGATTGGTTTAATAAAAGTTTATGGCGCCCCATGTCTAGGGCGTGTCTTACATGACTCCCGTTTCTTCCTGAGCTCTGTTGCACCATTCCTTCCGCTGGCTTCTTAGCATTTCCCTTTTACCTTTCTCTCCCACTGAATTCACTTGTTTCCGGCAGCACACTATTCTCACTACATGCTACGAATTCCCATCCTTCGGCTCATTGGCCTAGCATTTGCCTTTATGCAAATTGCTCCTTCGCACCCTGAATCCAGCTCAATTATTCACACCTAACCACCTGAAGGCACTAAAATTACTGGTAGCTAAGGAAAACAACGATCAGCCACGAGGTTTGGTAATCTTTTGTAGCCTTCTATCATTTGGATTATTTATTTGCTTTTTTTTTTTTTACTTGCTTTATTATTTCACCACAGCCTAAAGGAAAGGCTTCCCAGCGGGCGTGCCTTTGAATGTACCCGTCATGTCATACTTACCTGGCAGGGGAGCAATAGCCATGATCCCTAAGGTGGCTCTCCCAGAGTGAGGATGGTTCATTGCACTCTGTACCAGTTGACCTCTGCGATTTCCTCAAATGTGGGAAACTTGACTGCATAATTTATGGTAGTGGGGGACTGCGTTCGCGCTTTCCCCTGTGTTTGCTTGTTTGACAAAAATAGAGAACTTCACCAATTCTGACGAAGGATAATTTCAGCCACGGCACCCGTCTTCTTTGGCTCTTACTTTCCACATCAAGCAGGCAGCGACAATCATTTCCTAGGCTTGATCATTTTTATTATCTATGTTTTCTGGAGACCAGTTTTAAGCCAGAATTTCACTTTTTATTTTAACTTTTCAGCTTTTTTTTCATCATTTTTTTATCCTGACTTCTTTTGATTTATTGTATGCTTCAATGCAATGGAAGAAATAAATGATTGGAGACCTATATTACGTCTTCCAACAGAACGTAACGTTTGATTGAATTTCTGGGAAAAAAAGATTTTCTGGATCAAGGCAGTGAATTGCCGCTTGAGACAATCAGACCAAACCTTAGGAATAGCTGGGTGGTCGCTAGCACTTACTAATGAACACCATGGAATTTTGAAAAAGCCACCACAAATGTTCTTTCAGCCCTGTTGAGTGTGGATGAAGAGAAGACAGGTGCTAGGCAAGGGTCATTCCTATCGATGGAGTCATGAAATGTGTGACTTTGGGGACGAACGTAGACCAGCGGATTGTGTACTCTGCCTAATGGCTGCTGTAGTAGAATCTTGGCAAAACCGTTTCCAAAGAGAGAAAAAAAATTGTACAAGGTTTGCTGCAAGATATGGTTGCCCTCACTCTCTGTTATAGGTTTGGAACCATTCCAAGATGCCATATAAGAAGACCGAGGAATTTGTTGGGGTTTAAGCTTCCCTGTAGGAGGAAGCGGGCCTAATTAGAATATTGCCTCCCACAATCCTTTGCAATGGCTTATGGTCATGAACTTTTTCTCACCGCTGTCTTAAAGTGTCCTTACGTGGTAGCTCTTAAAAGCTGGCCCACTTGAACAGTTAACTTTGCGCAGTGGCAGTATCGTAGCCCATGAGGTCAATCCGAGGCGTGATTATTGCTAATTGAAAACTTTACCCAATACCCCGCCATGATGACTTGAAATACAGTCAGCATTGGCAATTTTTGACAGGCTCTAAGGAGACTGAAAGATTGGTTTAATAAAAGTTTATGGCGCCCCATGTCTAGGGCGTGTCTTACGTGACTCCTGTTTCTTCCTGAGCTCTGTTGCACCATTCCTTCCGCTGGCTTCTTAGCATTTCCCTTTTACCTTTCTCTCCCACTGAATTCACTTGTTTCCGGCAGCACACTATTCTCACTACATGCTACGAATTCCCATCCTTCGGCTCATTGGCCTAGCATTTGCCTTTATGCAAATTGCTCCTTCGCACCCTGAATCCAG
Source organism: Pelobates fuscus (assembly GCF_036172605.1). Lineage (NCBI taxonomy): Eukaryota > Metazoa > Chordata > Amphibia > Anura > Pelobatidae > Pelobates > Pelobates fuscus. The sequence continues at coordinate 354,210,564 of NC_086318.1, read as the reverse complement.
CTCAATTATTCACACCTAACCACCTGAAGGCACTAAAATTACTGGTAGCTAAGGAAAACAACGATCAGCCACGAGGTTTGGTAATCTTTTGTAGCCTTCTATCATTTGGATTATTTATTTGCTTTTTTTTTTTTTTTAACTTGCTTTATTATTTCACCACAGCCTAAAGGAAAGGCTTCCCAGCGGGCGTGCCTTTGAATGTACCCGTCATGTCATACTTACCTGGCAGGGGAGCAATAGCCATGATCCCTAAGGTGGCTCTCCCAGAGTGAGGCTGGTTCATTGCACTCTGTACCAGTTGACCTCTGCGATTTCCTCAAATGTGGGAAACTTGACTGCATAATTTATGGTAGTGGGGGACTGCGTTCGCGCTTTCCCCTGTGTTTGCTTGTTTGACAAAAATAGAGAACTTCACCAATTCTGACGAAGGATAATTTCAGCCACGGCACCCGTCTTCTTTGGCTCTTACTTTCCACATCAAGCAGGCAGCGACAATCATTTCCTAGGCTTGATCATTTTTATTATCTATGTTTTCTGGAGACCAGTTTTAAGCCAGAATTTCACTTTTTATTTTAACTTTTCAGCTTTTTTTTCATCATTTTTTTATCCTGACTTCTTTTGATTTATTGTATGCTTCAATGCAATGGAAGAAATAAAGGATTGGAGACCTATATTACGTCTTCCAACAGAACGTAACGTTTGATTGAATTTCTGGGAAAAAAAGATTTTCTGGATCAAGGCAGTGAATTGCCGCTTGAGACAATCAGACCAAACCTTAGGAATAGCTGGGTGGTCGCTAGCACTTACTAATGAACACCATGGAATTTTGAAAAAGCCACCACAAATGTTCTTTCAGCCCTGTTGAGTGTGGATGAAGAGAAGACAGGTGCTAGGCAAGGGTCATTCCTATCGATGGAGTCATGAAATGTGTGACTTTGGGGACGAACGTAGACCAGCGGATTGTGTACTCTGCCTAATGGCTGCTGTAGTAGAATCTTGGCAAAACCGTTTCCAAAGAGAGAAAAAAAATTGTACAAGGTTTGCTGCAAGATATGGTTGCCCTCACTCTCTGTTATAGGTTTGGAACCATTCCAAGATGCCATATAAGAAGACCGAGGAATTTGTTGGGGTTTAAGCTTCCCTGTAGGAGGAAGCGGGCCTAATTAGAATATTGCCTCCCACAATCCTTTGCAATGGCTTATGGTCATGAACTTTTTCTCACCGCTGTCTTAAAGTGTCCTTACGTGGTAGCTCTTAAAAGCTGGCCCACTTGAACAGTTAACTTTGCGCAGTGGCAGTATCGTAGCCCATGAGGTCAATCCGAGGCGTGATTATTGCTAATTGAAAACTTTACCCAATACCCCGCCATGATGACTTGAAATACAGTCAGCATTGGCAATTTTTGACAGGCTCTAAGGAGACTGAAAGATTGGTTTAATAAAAGTTTATGGCGCCCCATGTCTAGGGCGTGTCTTACGTGACTCCTGTTTCTTCCTGAGCTCTGTTGCACCATTCCTTCCGCTGGCTTCTTAGCATTTCCCTTTTACCTTTCTCTCCCACTGAATTCACTTGTTTCCGGCAGCACACTATTCTCACTACATGCTACGAATTCCCATCCTTCGGCTCATTGGCCTAGCATTTGCCTTTATGCAAATTGCTCCTTCGCACCCTGAATCCAGCTCAATTATTCACACCTAACCACCTGAAGGCACTAAAATTACTGGTAGCTAAGGAAAACAACGATCAGCCACGAGGTTTGGTAATCTTTTGTAGCCTTCTATCATTTGGATTATTTATTTGCTTTTTTTTTTTTTAACTTGCTTTATTATTTCACCACAGCCTAAAGGAAAGGCTTCCCAGCGGGCGTGCCTTTGAATGTACCCGTCATGTCATACTTACCTGGCAGGGGAGCAATAGCCATGATCCCTAAGGTGGCTCTCCCAGAGTGAGGCTGGTTCATTGCACTCTGTACCAGTTGACCTCTGCGATTTCCTCAAATGTGGGAAACTCGACTGCATAATTTATGGTAGTGGGGGACTGCGTTCGCGCTTTCCCCTGTGTTTGCTTGTTTGACAAAAATAGAGAACTTCACCAATTCTGACGAAAGATAATTTCAGCCACGGCACCCGTCTTCTTTGGCTCTTACTTTCCACATCAAGCAGGCAGCGACAATCATTTCCTAGGCTTGATCATTTTTATTATCTATGTTTTCTGGAGACCAGTTTTAAGCCAGAATTTCACTTTTTATTTTAACTTTTCAGCTTTTTTTTCATCATTTTTTTATCCTGACTTCTTTTGATTTATTGTATGCTTCAATGCAATGGAAGAAATAAAGGATTGGAGACCTATATTACGTCTTCCAACAGAACGTAACGTTTGATTGAATTTCTGGGAAAAAAAGATTTTCTGGATCAAGGCAGTGAATTGCCGCTTGAGACAATCAGACCAAACCTTAGGAATAGCTGGGTGGTCGCTAGCACTTACTAATGAACACCATGTAATTTTGAAAAAGCCACCACAAATGTTCTTTCAGCCCTGTTGAGTGTGGATGAAGAGAAGACAGGTGCTAGGCAAGGGTCATTCCTATCGATGGAGTCATGAAATGTGTGACTTTGGGGACGAACGTAGACCAGCGGATTGTGTACTCTGCCTAATGGCTGCTGTAGTAGAATCTTGGCAAAACCGTTTCCAAAGAGAGAAAAAAAATTGTACAAGGTTTGCTGCAAGATATGGTTGCCCTCACTCTCTGTTATAGGTTTGGAACCATTCCAAGATGCCATATAAGAAGACCGAGGAATTTGTTGGGGTTTAAGCTTCCCTGTAGGAGGAAGCGGGCCTAATTAGAATATTGCCTCCCACAATCCTTTGCAATGGCTTATGGTCATGAACTTTTTCTCACCGCTGTCTTAAAGTGTCCTTACGTGGTAGCTCTTAAAAGCTGGCCCACTTGAACAGTTAACTTTGCGCAGTGGCAGTATCGTAGCCCATGAGGTCAATCCGAGGCGTGATTATTGCTAATTGAAAACTTTACCCAATACCCCGCCATGATGATTTGAAATACAGTCAGCATTGGCAATTTTTGACAGGCTCTAAGGAGACTGAAAGATTGGTTTAATAAAAGTTTATGGCGCCCCATGTCTAGGGCGTGTCTTACGTGACTCCTGTTTCTTCCTGAGCTCTGTTGCACCATTCCTTCCGCTGGCTTCTTAGCATTTCCCTTTTACCTTTCTCTCCCACTGAATTCACTTGTTTCCGGCAGCACACTATTCTCACTACATGCTACGAATTCCCATCCTTCGGCTCATTGGCCTAGCATTTGCCTTTATGCAAATTGCTCCTTCGCACCCTGAATCCAGCTCAATTATTCACACCTAACCACCTGAAGGCACTAAAATTACTGGTAGCTAAGGAAAACAACGATCAGCCACGAGGTTTGGTAATCTTTTGTAGCCTTCTATCATTTGGATTATTTATTTGCTTTTTTTTTTTTTTTAACTTGCTTTATTATTTCACCACAGCCTAAAGGAAAGGCTTCCCAGCGGGCGTGCCTTTGAATGTACCCGTCATGTCATACTTACCTGGCAGGGGAGCAATAGCCATGATCCCTAAGGTGGCTCTCCCAGAGTGAGGCTGGTTCATTGCACTCTGTACCAGTTGACCTCTGCGATTTCCTCAAATGTGGGAAACTTGACTGCATAATTTATGGTAGTGGGGGACTGCGTTCGCGCTTTCCCCTGTGTTTGCTTGTTTGACAAAAATAGAGAACTTCACCAATTCTGACGAAGGATAATTTCAGCCACGGCACCCGTCTTCTTTGGCTCTTACTTTCCACATCAAGCAGGCAGCGACAATCATTTCCTAGGCTTGATCATTTTTATTATCTATGTTTTCTGGAGACCAGTTTTAAGCCAGAATTTCACTTTTTATTTTAACTTTTCAGCTTTTTTTTCATCATTTTTTTATCCTGACTTCTTTTGATTTATTGTATGCTTCAATGCAATGGAAGAAATAAAGGATTGGAGACCTATATTACGTCTTCCAACAGAACGTAACGTTTGATTGAATTTCTGGGAAAAAAAGATTTTCTGGATCAAGGCAGTGAATTGCCGCTTGAGACAATCAGACCAAACCTTAGGAATAGCTGGGTGGTCGCTAGCACTTACTAATGAACACCATGGAATTTTGAAAAAGCCACCACAAATGTTCTTTCAGCCCTGTTGAGTGTGGATGAAGAGAAGACAGGTGCTAGGCAAGGGTCATTCCTATCGATGGAGTCATGAAATGTGTGACTTTGGGGACGAACGTAGACCAGCGGATTGTGTACTCTGCCTAATGGCTGCTGTAGTAGAATCTTGGCAAAACCGTTTCCAAAGAGAGAAAAAAAATTGTACAAGGTTTGCTGCAAGATATGGTTGCCCTCACTCTCTGTTATAGGTTTGGAACCATTCCAAGATGCCATATAAGAAGACCGAGGAATTTGTTGGGGTTTAAGCTTCCCTGTAGGAGGAAGCGGGCCTAATTAGAATATTGCCTCCCACAATCCTTTGCAATGGCTTATGGTCATGAACTTTTTCTCACCGCTGTCTTAAAGTGTCCTTACGTGGTAGCTCTTAAAAGCTGGCCCACTTGAACAGTTAACTTTGCGCAGTGGCAGTATCGTAGCCCATGAGGTCAATCCGAGGCGTGATTATTGCTAATTGAAAACTTTACCCAATACCCCGCCATGATGACTTGAAATACAGTCAGCATTGGCAATTTTTGACAGGCTCTAAGGAGACTGAAAGATTGGTTTAATAAAAGTTTATGGCGCCCCATGTCTAGGGCGTGTCTTACGTGACTCCTGTTTCTTCCTGAGCTCTGTTGCACCATTCCTTCCGCTGGCTTCTTAGCATTTCCCTTTTACCTTTCTCTCCCACTGAATTCACTTGTTTCCGGCAGCACACTATTCTCACTACATGCTACGAATTCCCATCCTTCGGCTCATTGGCCTAGCATTTGCCTTTATGCAAATTGCTCCTTCGCACCCTGAATCCAGCTCAATTATTCACACCTAACCACCTGAAGGCACTAAAATTACTGGTAGCTAAGGAAAACAACGATCAGCCACGAGGTTTGGTAATCTTTTGTAGCCTTCTATCATTTGGATTATTTATTTGCTTTTTTTTTTTTTTAACTTGCTTTATTATTTCACCACAGCCTAAAGGAAAGGCTTCCCAGCGGGCGTGCCTTTGAATGTACCTGTCATGTCATACTTACCTGGCAGGGGAGCAATAGCCATGATCCCTAAGGTGGCTCTCCCAGAGTGAGGCTGGTTCATTGCACTCTGTACCAGTTGACCTCTGCGATTTCCTCAAATGTGGGAAACTCGACTGCATAATTTATGGTAGTGGGGGACTGCGTTCGCGCTTTCCCCTGTGTTTGCTTGTTTGACAAAAATAGAGAACTTCACCAATTCTGACGAAAGATAATTTCAGCCACGGCACCCGTCTTCTTTGGCTCTTACTTTCCGCATCAAGCAGGCAGCGACAATCATTTCCTAGGCTTGATCATTTTTATTATCTATGTTTTCTGGAGACCAGTTTTAAGCCAGAATTTCACTTTTTATTTTAACTTTTCAGCTTTTTTTTCATCATTTTTTTATCCTGACTTCTTTTGATTTATTGTATGCTTCAATGCAATGGAAGAAATAAAGAATTGGAGACCTATATTACGTCTTCCAACAGAACGTAACGTTTGATTGAATTTCTGGGAAAAAAAGATTTTCTGGATCAAGGCAGTGAATTGCCGCTTGAGACAATCAGACCAAACCTTAGGAATAGCTGGGTGGTCGCTAGCACTTACTAATGAACACCATGGAATTTTGAAAAAGCCACCACAAATGTTCTTTCAGCCCTGTTGAGTGTGGATGAAGAGAAGACAGGTGCTAGGCAAGGGTCATTCCTATCGATGGAGTCATGAAATGTGTGACTTTGGGGATGAACGTAGACCAGCGGATTGTGTACTCTGCCTAATGGCTGCTGTAGTAGAATCTTGGCAAAACCGTTTCCAAAGAGAGAAAAAAAATTGTACAAGGTTTGCTGCAAGATATGGTTGCCCTCACTCTCTGTTATAGGTTTGGAACCATTCCAAGATGCCATATAAGAAGACCGAGGAATTTGTTGGGGTTTAAGCTTCCCTGTAGGAGGAAGCGGGCCTAATTAGAATATTGCCTCCCACAATCCTTTGCAATGGCTTATGGTCATGAACTTTTTCTCACCGCTGTCTTAAAGTGTCCTTACGTGGTAGCTCTTAAAAGCTGGCCCACTTGAACAGTTATCTTTGCGCAGTGGCAGTATCGTAGCCCATGAGGTCAATCCGAGGCGTGATTATTGCTAATTGAAAACTTTACCCAATACCCCGCCATGATGACTTGAAATACAGTCAGCATTGGCAATTTTTGACAGGCTCTAAGGAGACTGAAAGATTGGTTTAAAAAAAGTTTATGGCGCCCCATGTCTAGGGCATGTCTTACGTGACTCCCGTTTCTTCCTGAGCTCTATTGCACCATTCCTTCCGCTGGCTTCCTTGCATTTCCCTTTTACCTTTCTCTCCCACTGAATCCACTTGTTTCCGGCAGCACACTATTCTCACTACATGCTACGAATTCCCATCCTTCGGCTCATTGGCCTAGCATTTGCCTTTATGCAAATTGCTCCTTCGCACCCTGAATCCAGCTCAATTATTCACACCTAACCACCTGAAGGCACTAAAATTACTGGTAGCTAAGGAAAACAACGATCAGCCACGAGGTTTGGTAATCTTTTGTAGCCTTCTATCATTTGGATTATTTATTTGCTCTTCTTTTTTTTTTTTTTTTAACTTGCTTTATTATTTCACCACAGCCTAAAGGAAAGGCTTCCCAGCGGGCGTGCCTTTGAATGTACCCGTCATGTCATACTTACCTGGCAGGGGAGCAATAGCCATGATCCCTAAGGTGGCTCTCCCAGAGTGAGGCTGGTTCATTGCACTCTGTACCAGTTGACCTCTGCGATTTCCTCAAATGTGGGAAACTCGACTGCATAATTTATGGTAGTGGGGGACTGCGTTCGCGCTTTCCCCTGTGTTTGCTTGTTTGACAAAAATAGAGAACTTCACCAATTCTGACGAAGGATAATTTCAGCCACGGCACCCGTCTTCTTTGGCTCTTACTTACCACATCAAGCAGGCAGCGACAATCATTTCCTAGGCTTGATCATTTTTATTATCTATGTTTTCTGGAGACCAGTTTTAAGCCAGAATTTCACTTTTTATTTTAACTTTTCAGCTTTTTTTTCATCCTTTTTTTATCCTGACTTCTTTTGATTTATTGTATGCTTCAATGCAATGGAAGAAATAAAGGATTGGAGACCTATATTACGTCTTCCAACAGAACGTAACGTTTGATTGAACTTCTGGGAAAAAAAGATTTTCTGGATCAAGGCAGTGAATTGCCGCTTGAGACAATCAGACCAAACCTTAGGAATAGCTGGGTGGTCGCTAGCACTTACTAATGAACACCATGGAATTTTGAAAAAGCCACCACAAATGTTCTTTCAGCCCTGTTGAGTGTGGATGAAGAGAAGACAGGTGCTAGGCAAGGGTCATTCCTATCAATGGAGTCATGAAATGTGTGACTTTGGGGACGAACGTAGACCAGCGGATTGTGTACTCTGCCTAATGGCTGCTGTAGTAGAATCTTGGCAAAACCGTTTCCAAAGAGAGAAAAAAAATTGTACAAGGTTTGCTGCAAGATATGGTTGCCCTCACTCTCTGTTATAGGTTTGGAACCATTCCAAGATGCCATATAAGAAGACCGAGGAATTTGTTGGGGTTTAAGCTTCCCTGTAGGAGGAAGCGGGCCTAATTAGAATATTGCCTCCCACAATCCTTTGCAATGGCTTATGGTCATGAACTTTTTCTCACCGCTGTCTTAAAGTGTCCTTACGTGGTAGCTCTTAAAAGCTGGCCCACTTGAACAGTTAACTTTGCGCAGTGGCAGTATCGTAGCCCATGAGGTCAATCCGAGGCGTGATTATTGCTAATTGAAAACTTTACCCAATACCCCGCCATGATGACTTGAAATACAGTCAGCATTGGCAATTTTTGACAGGCTCTAAGGAGACTGAAAGATTGGTTTAATAAAAGTTTATGGCGCCCCATGTCTAGGGTGTGTCTTACGTGACTCCTGTTTCTTCCTGAGCTCTGTTGCACCATTCCTTCCGCTGGCTTCTTAGCATTTCCCTTTTACCTTTCTCTCCCACTGAATTCACTTGTTTCCGGCAGCACACTATTCTCACTCCATGCTACGAATTCCCATCCTTCGGCTCATTGGCCTAGCATTTGCCTTTATGCAAATTGCTCCTTCGCACCCTGAATCCAGCTCAATTATTCACACCTAACCACCTGAAGGCACTAAAATTACTGGTAGCTAAGGAAAACAACGATCAGCCACGAGGTTTGGTAATCTTTTGTAGCCTTCTATCATTTGGATTATTTATTTGCTCTTCTTTTTTTTTTTTTTTTAAACTTGCTTTATTATTTCACCACAGCCTAAAGGAAAGGCTTCCCAGCGGGCGTGCCTTTGAATGTACCCATCATGTCATACTTACCTGGCAGGGGAGCAATAGCCATGATCCCTAAGGTGGCTCTCCCAGAGTGAGGCTGGTTCATTGCACTCCGTACCAGTTGACCTCTGCGATTTCCTCAAATGTGGGAAACTCGACTGCATAATTTATGGTAGTGGGGGACTGCGTTCGCGCTTTCCCCTGTGTTTGCTTGTTTGACAAAAATAGAGAACTTCACCGATTCTGACGAAGGATAATTTCAGCCATGGCACCCGTCTTCTTTGGCTCTTACTTTCCACATCAAGCAGGCAGCGACAATCATTTCCTAGGCTTGATCATTTTTATTATCTATGTTTTCTGGAGACCAGTTTTAAGCCAGAATTTCACTTTTTATTTTAACTTTTCAGCTTTTTTTTCATCATTTTTTTATCCTGACTTCTTTTGATTTATTGTATGCTTCAATGCAATGGAAGAAATAAAGAATTGGAGACCTATATTACGTCTTCCAACAGAACGTAACGTTTGATTGAATTTCTGGGAAAAAAAGATTTTCTGGATCAAGGCAGTGAATTGCCGCTTGAGACAATCAGTCCAAACCTTAGGAATAGCTGGGTGGTCGCTAGCACTTACTAATGAACACCATGGAATTTTGAAAAAGCCACCACAAATGTTCTTTCAGCCCTGTTGAGTGTGGATGAAGAGAAGACAGGTGCTAGGCAAGGGTCATTCCTATCGATGGAGTCATGAAATGTGTGACTTTGGGGACGAACGTAGACCAGCGGATTGTGTACTCTGCCTAATGGCTGCTGTAGTAGAATCTTGGCAAAACTGTTTCCAAAGAGAGAAAAAAAATTGTACAAGGTTTGCTGCAAGATATGGTTGCCCTCACTCTCTGTTATAGGTTTGGAACCATTCCAAGATGCCATATAAGAAGACCGAGGAATTTGTTGGGGTTTAAGCTTCCCTGTAGGAGGAAGCGGGCCTAATTAGAATATTGCCTCCCACAATCCTTTGCAATGGCTTATGGTCATGAACTTTTTCTCACCGCTGTCTTAAAGTGTCCTTACGTGGTAGCTCTTAAAAGCTGGCCCACTTGAACAGTTAACTTTGCGCAGTGGCAGTATCGTAGCCCATGAGGTCAATCCGAAGCGTGATTATTGCTAATTGAAAACTTTACCCAATACCCCGCCATGATGACTTGAAATACAGTCAGCATTGGCAATTTTTGACAGGCTCTAAGGAGACTGAAAGATTGGTTTAAAAAAAGTTTATGGCGCCCCATGTCTAGGGCGTGTCTTACGTGACTCCCGTTTCTTTCTGAGCTCTGTTGCACCATTCCTTCCGCTGGCTTCCTTGCATTTCCCTTTTACCTTTCTCTCCCACTGAATCCACTTGTTTCCGGCAGCACACTATTCTCACTACATGCTACGAATTCCCATCCTTCGGCTCATTGGCCTAGCATTTGCCTTTATGCAAATTGCTCCTTCGCACCCTGAATCCAGCTCAATTATTCACACCTAACCACCTGAAGGCACTAAAATTACTGGTAGCTAAGGAAAACAACGATCAGCCACGAGGTTTGGTAATCTTTTGTAGCCTTCTATCATTTGGATTATTTATTTGCTCTTCTTTTTTTTTTTTTTTTAAACTTGCTTTATTATTTCACCACAGCCTAAAGGAAAGGCTTCCCAGCGGGCGTGCCTTTGAATGTACCCCTCATGTCATACTTACCTGGCAGGGGAGCAATAGCCATGATCCCTAAGGTGGCTCTCCCAGAGTGAGGCTGGTTCATTGCACTCCGTACCAGTTGACCTCTGCGATTTCCTCAAATGTGGGAAACTCGACTGCATAATTTATGGTAGTGGGGCACTGCGTTCGCGCTTTCCCCTGTGTTTGCTTGTTTGACAAAAATAGAGAACTTCACCGATTCTGACGAAGGATAATTTCAGCCACGGCACCCGTCTTCTTTGGCTCTTACTTTCCACATCAAGCAGGCAGCGACAATCATTTCCTAGGCTTGATCATTTTTATTATCTATGTTTTCTGGAGACCAGTTTTAAGCCAGAATTTCACTTTTTATTTTAACTTTTCAGCTTTTTTTTCATCATTTTTTTATCCTGACTTCTTTTGATTTATTGTATGCTTCAATGCAATGGAAGAAATAAAGAATTGGAGACCTATATTACGTCTTCCAACAGAACGTAACGTTTGATTGAATTTCTGGGAAAAAAAGATTTTCTGGATGAAGGCAGTGAATTGCCGCTTGAGACAATCAGACCAAACCTTAGGAATAGCTGGGTGGTCGCTAGCACTTACTAATGAACACCATGGAATTTTGAAAAAGCCACCACAAATGTTCTTTCAGCCCTGTTGAGTGTGGATGAAGAGAAGACAGGTGCTAGGCAAGGGTCATTCCTATCGATGGAGTCATGAAATGTGTGACTTTGGGGACGAACGTAGACCAGCGGATTGTGTACTCTGCCTAATGGCTGCTGTAGTAGAATCTTGGCAAAACTGTTTCCAAAGAGAGAAAAAAAATTGTACAAGGTTTGCTGCAAGATATGGTTGCCCTCACTCTCTGTTATAGGTTTGGAACCATTCCAAGATGCCATATAAGAAGACCGAGGAATTTGTTGGGGTTTAAGCTTCCCTGTAGGAGGAAGCGGGCCTAATTAGAATATTGCCTCCCATAATCCTTTGCAATGGCTTATGGTCATGAACTTTTTCTCACCGCTGTCTTAAAGTGTCCTTACGTGGTAGCTCTTAAAAGCTGGCCCACTTGAACAGCTAGCTTTGCGCAGTGGCAGTATCGTAGCCCATGAGGTCAATCCGAGGCGTGATTATTGCTAATTGAAAACTTTACCCAATACCCTGCCATGATGACTTGAAATACAGTCAGCATTGGCAATTTTTGACAGGCTCTAAGGAGACTGAAAGATTGGTTTAATAAAAGTTTATGGCGCCCCATGTCTAGGGCGTGTCTTACGTGACTCCCGTTTCTTCCTGAGCTCTGTTGCACCATTCCTTCCGCTGGCTTCTTAGCATTTCCCTTTTACCTTTCTCTCCCACTGAATTCACTTGTTTCCGGCAGCACACTATTCTCACTACATGCTACGAATTCCCATCCTTCGGCTCATTGGCCTAGCATTTGCCTTTATGCAAATTCTCCTTCGCACCCTGAATCCAGCTCAATTATTCACACCTAACCACCTGAAGGCACTAAAATTACTGGTAGCTAAGGAAAACAACGATCAGCCACCAGGTTTGGTAATCTTTTGTAGCCTTCTATCATTTGGATTATTTATTTGCTTTTTTTTTTTTTTAACTTACTTTATTATTTCACCACAGCCTAAAGGAAAGGCTTCCCAGCGGGCGTGCCTTTGAATGTACCCGTCATGTCATACTTACTTGGCAGGGGAGCAATAGCCATGATCCCTAAGGTGGCTCTCCCAGAGTGAGGCTGGTTCATTGCACTCCGTACCAGTTGACCTCTGCGATTTCCTCAAATGTGGGAAACTCGACTGTATAATTTATGGTAGTGGGGGACTGCGTTCGCGCTTTCCCCTGTGTTTGCTTGTTTGACAAAAATAGAGAACTTCACCAATTCTGACGAAGGATAATTTCAGCCACGGCACCCGTCTTCTTTGGCTCTTACTTTCCGCATCAAGCAGGCAGCGACAATCATTTCCTAGGCTTGATCATTTTTATTATCTATGTTTTCTGGAGACCAGTTTTAAGCCAGAATTTCACTTTTTATTTTAACTTTTCAGCTTTTTTTTTTCCGTCATTTTTTTATCCTGACTTCTTTTGATTTATTGTATGCTTCAATGCAATGGAAGAAATAAAGAATTGGAGACCTATATTACGTCTTCCAACAGAACGTAACGTTTGATTGAATTTCTGGGAAAAAAAGATTTTCTGGATCAAGGCAGTGAATTGCCGCTTGAGACAATCAGACCAAACCTTAGGAATAGCTGGGTGGTCGCTAGCACTTACTAATGAACACCATGGAATTTTGAAAAAGCCACCATAAATGTTCTTTCAGCCCTGTTGAGTGTGGATGAAGAGAAGACAGGTGCTAGGCAAGGGTCATTCCTATCGATGGAGTCATGAAATGTGTGACTTTGGGGACGAACGTAGACCAGCGGATTGTGTACTCTGCCTAATGGCTGCTGTAGTAGAATCTTGGCAAAACTGTTTCCAAAGAGAGAAAAAAAATTGTACAAGGTTTGCTGCAAGATATGGTTGCCCTCACTCTCTGTTATAGGTTTGGAACCATTCCAAGATGCCATATAAGAAGACCGAGGAATTTGTTGGGGTTTAAGCTTCCCTGTAGGAGGAAGCGGGCCTAATTAGAATATTGCCTCCCACAATCCTTTGCAATGGCTTATGGTCATGAACTTTTTCTCACCGCTGTCTTAAAGTTTCCTTACGTGGTAGCTCTTAAAAGCTGGCCCACTTGAACAGCTAGCTTTGCGCAGTGGCAGTATCGTAGCCCATGAGGTCAATCCGAGGCGTGATTATTGCTAATTGAAAACTTTACCCAATACCCCGCCATGATGACTTGAAATACAGTCAGCATTGGCAATTTTTGACAGGCTCTAAGGAGACTGAAAGATTGGTTTAATAAAAGTTTATGGCGCCCCATGTCTAGGGCGTGTCTTACGTGACTCCCGTTTCTTCCTGAGCTCTGTTGCACCATTCCTTCCGCTGGCTTCTTAGCATTTCCCTTTTACCTTTCTCTCCCACTGAATTCACTTGTTTCCGGCAGCACACTATTCTCACTCCATGCTACGAATTCCCATCCTTCGGCTCATTGGCCTAGCATTTGCCTTTATGCAAATTGCTCCTTCGCACCCTGAATCCAGCTCAATTATTCACACCTAACCACCTGAAGGCACTAAAATTACTGGTAGCTAAGGAAAACAACGATCAGCCACGAGGTTTGGTAATCTTTTGTAGCCTTCTATCATTTGGATTATTTATTTGCTTTTTTTTTTTTTTAACTTGCTTTATTATTTCACCACAGCCTAAAGGAAAGGCTTCCCAGCGGGCGTGCCTTTGAATGTACCCGTCATGTCATACTTACCTGGCAGGGGAGCAATAGCCATGATCCCTAAGGTGGCTCTCCCAGAGTGAGGCTGGTTCATTGCACTCCGTACCAGTTGACCTCTGCGATTTCCTCAAATGTGGGAAACTCGACTGCATAATTTATGGTAGTGAGGGACTGCGTTCGCGCTTTCCCCTGTGTTTGCTTGTTTGACAAAAATAGAGAACTTCACCGATTCTGACCAAGGATAATTTCAGCCACGGCACCTGTCTTCTTTGGCTCTTACTTTCCGCATCAAGCAGGCAGCGACAATCATTTTCTAGGCTTGATCATTTTTATTATCTATGTTTTCTGGAGACCAGTTTTAAGCCAGAATTTCACTTTTTATTTTAACTTTTCAGCTTTTTATTCATCATTTTTTTATCCTGACTTCTTTTGATTTATTGTATGCTTCAATGCAATGGAAGAAATAAAGAATTGGAGACCTATATTACGTCTTCCAACAGAACGTAACGTTTGATTGAATTTCTGGGAAAAAAAGATTTTCTGGATCAAGGCAGTGAATTGCCGCTTGAGACAATCAGACCAAACCTTAGGAATAGCTGGGTGGTCGCTAGCACTTACTAATGAACACCATGGAATTTTGAAAAAGCCACCACAAATGTTCTTTCAGCCCTGTTGAGTGTGGATGAAGAGAAGACAGGTGCTAGGCAAGGGTCATTCCTATCGATGGAGTCATGAAATGTGTGACTTTGGGGACGAACGTAGACCAGCGATTGTGTACTCTGCCTAATGGCTGCTGTAGTAGAATCTTGGCAAAACTGTTTCCAAAGAGAGAAAAAAAATTGTACAAGGTTTGCTGCAAGATATGGTTGCCCTCACTCTCTGTTATAGGTTTGGAACCATTCCAAGATGCCATATAAGAAGACCGAGGAATTTGTTGGGGTTTAAGCTTCCCTGTAGGAGGAAGCGGGCCTAATTAGAATATTGCCTCCCACAATCCTTTGCAATGGCTTATGGTCATGAACTTTTTCTCACCGCTGTCTTAAAGTGTCCTTACGTGGTAGCTCTTAAAAGCTGGCCCACTTGAACAGATAGCTTTGCGCAGTGGCAGTATCGTAGCCCATGAGGTCAATCCGAGGCGTGATTATTGCTAATTGAAAACTTTACCCAATACCCCGCCATGATGACTTGAAATACAGTCAGCATTGGCAATTTTTGACAGGCTCTAAGGAGACTGAAAGATTGGTTTAATAAAAGTTTATGGCGCCCCATGTCTAGGGCGTGTCTTACGTGACTCCCGTTTCTTCCTGAGCTCTGTTGCACCATTCCTTCTGCTGGCTTCTTAGCATTTCCCTTTTACCTTTCTCTCCCACTGAATCCACTTGTTTCCGGCAGCACACTATTCTCACTCCATGCTACGAATTCCCATCCTTCGGCTCATTGGCCTAGCATTTGCCTTTATGCAAATTGCTCCTTCGCACCCTGAATCCAGCTCAATTATTCACACCTAACCCCCTGAAGGCACTAAAATTACTGGTAGCTAAGGAAAACAACGATCAGCCACGAGGTTTGGTAATCTTTTGTAGCCTTCTATCATTTGGATTATTTATTTGCTCTTCTTTTTTTTTTTTTAACTTGCTTTATTATTTCACCACAGCCTAAAGGAAAGGCTTCCCAGCGGGCGTGCCTTTGAATGTACCCGTCATGTCATACTTACCTGGCAGGGGAGCAATAGCCATGATCCCTAAGGTGGCTCTCCCAGAGTGAGGCTGGTTCATTGCACTCCGTACCAGTTGACCTCTGCGATTTCCTCAAATGTGGGAAACTCGACTGCATAATTTATGGTAGTGAGGGACTGCGTTCGCGCTTTCCCCTGTGTTTGCTTGTTTGACAAAAATAGAGAACTTCACCGATTCTGACGAAGGATAATTTCAGCCACGGCACCTGTCTTCTTTGGCTCTTACTTTCCGCATCAAGCAGGCAGCGACAATCATTTCCTAGGCTTGATCATTTTTATTATCTATGTTTTCTGGAGACCAGTTTTAAGCCAGAATTTCACTTTTTATTTTAACTTTTCAGCTTTTTATTCATCATTTTTTTATCCTGACTTCTTTTGATTTATTGTATGCTTCAATGCAATGGAAGAAATAAAGAATTGGAGACCTATATTACGTCTTCCAACAGAACGTAACGTTTGATTGAATTTCTGGGAAAAAAAGATTTTCTGGATCAAGGCAGTGAATTGCCGCTTGAGACAATCAGACCAAACCTTAGGAATAGCTGGGTGGTCGCTAGCACTTACTAATGAACACCATGGAATTTTGAAAAAGCCACCACAAATGTTCTTTCAGCCCTGTTGAGTGTGGATGAAGAGAAGACAGGTGCTAGGCAAGGGTCATTCCTATCGATGGAGTCATGAAATGTGTGACTTTGGGGACGAACGTAGACCAGCGATTGTGTACTCTGCCTAATGGCTGCTGTAGTAGAATCTTGGCAAAACTGTTTCCAAAGAGAGAAAAAAAATTGTACAAGGTTTGCTGCAAGATATGGTTGCCCTCACTCTCTGTTATAGGTTTGGAACCATTCCAAGATGCCATATAAGAAGACCGAGGAATTTGTTGGGGTTTAAGCTTCCCTGTAGGAGGAAGCGGGCCTAATTAGAATATTGCCTCCCACAATCCTTTGCAATGGCTTATGGTCATGAACTTTTTCTCACCGCTGTCTTAAAGTGTCCTTACGTGGTAGCTCTTAAAAGCTGGCCCACTTGAACAGTTAGCTTTGCGCAGTGGCAGTATCGTAGCCCATGAGGTCAATCCGAGGCGTGATTATTGCTAATTGAAAACTTTACCCAATACCCCGCCATGATGACTTGAAATACAGTCAGCATTGGCAATTTTTGACAGGCTCTAAGGAGACTGAAAGATTGGTTTAATAAAAGTTTATGGCGCCCCATGTCTAGGGCGTGTCTTACGTGACTCCCGTTTCTTCCTGAGCTCTGTTGCACCATTCCTTCTGCTGGCTTCTTAGCATTTCCCTTTTACCTTTCTCTCCCACTGAATCCACTTGTTTCCGGCAGCACACTATTCTCACTCCATGCTACGAATTCCCATCCTTCGGCTCATTGGCCTAGCATTTGCCTTTATGCAAATTGCTCCTTCGCACCCTGAATCCAGCTCAATTATTCACACCTAACCACCTGAAGGCACTAAAATTACTGGTAGCTAAGGAAAACAACGATCAGCCACGAGGTTTGGTAATCTTCTGTAGCCTTCTATCATTTGGATTATTTATTTGCTTTTTTTTTTTTAACTTGCTTTATTATTTCACCACAGCCTAAAGGAAAGGCTTCCCAGCGGGCGTGCCTTTGAATGTACCCGTCATGTCATACTTACCTGGCAGGGGAGCAATAGCCATGATCCCTATGGTGGCTCTCCCAGAGTGAGGCTGGTTCATTGCATTCCGTACCAGTTGACCTCTGCGATTTCCTCAAATGTGGGAAACTCGACTGCATAATTTATGGTAGTGGGGGACTGCGTTCGCGCTTTCCCCTGTGTTTGCTTGTTTGACAAAAATAGAGAACTTCACCAATTCTGACGAAGGATAATTTCAGCCACGGCACCCGTCTTCTTTGGCTCTTACTTTCCGCATCAAGCAGGCAGCGACAATCATTTCCTAGGCTTGATCATTTTTATTATCTATGTTTTCTGGAGACCAGTTTTAAGCCAGAATTTCACTTTTTATTTTAACTTTTCAGCTTTTTTTTCATCATTTTTTTATCCTGACTTCTTTTGATTTATTGTATGCTTCAATGCAATGGAAGAAATAAAGAATTGGAGACCTATATTACGTCTTCCAACAGAACATAACGTTTGATTGAATTTCTGGGAAAAAAAGATTTTCTGGATCAAGGCAGTGAATTGCCGCTTGAGACAATCAGACCAAACCTTAGGAATAGCTGGGTGGTCGCTAGCACTTACTAATGAACACCATGGAATTTTGAAAAAGCCACCACAAATGTTCTTTCAGCCCTGTTGAGTGTGGATGAAGAGAAGACAGGTGCTAGGCAAGGGTCATTCCTATCGATGGAGTCATGAAATGTGTGACTTTGGGGACGAACGTAGACCAGCGGATTGTGTACTCTGCCTAATGGCTGCTGTAGTAGAATCTTGGCAAAACTGTTTCCAAAGAGAGAAAAAAAATTGTACAAGGTTTGTTGCAAGATATGGTTGCCCTCACTCTCTGTTATAGGTTTGGAACCATTCCAAGATGCCATATAAGAAGACCGAGGAATTTGTTGCTTTTCAGCTTTTTTTTCATCATTTTTTTATCCTGACTTCTTTTGATTTATTGTATGCTTCAATGCAATGGAAGAAATAAAGAATTGGAGACCTATATTACGTCTTCCAACAGAACGTAACGTTTGATTGAATTTCTGGGAAAAAAAGATTTTCTGGATGAAGGCAGTGAATTGCCGCTTGAGACAATCAGACCAAACCTTAGGAATAGCTGGGTGGTCGCTAGCACTTACTAATGAACACCATGGAATTTTGAAAAAGCCACCACAAATGTTCTTTCAGCCCTGTTGAGTGTGGATGAAGAGAAGACAGGTGCTAGGCAAGGGTCATTCCTATCGATGGAGTCATGAAATGTGTGACTTTGGGGACGAACGTAGACCAGCGGATTGTGTACTCTGCCTAATGGCTGCTGTAGTAGAATCTTGGCAAAACTGTTTCCAAAGAGAGAAAAAAAATTGTACAAGGTTTGCTGCAAGATATGGTTGCCCTCACTCTCTGTTATAGGTTTGGAACCATTCCAAGATGCCATATAAGAAGACCGAGGAATTTGTTGGGGTTTAAGCTTCCCTGTAGGAGGAAGCGGGCCTAATTAGAATATTGCCTCCCACAATCCTTTGCAATGGATATGGTCATGAACTTTTTCTCACCGCTGTTTTAAAGTTTCCTTACGTGGTAGCTCTTAAAAGCTGGCCCACTTGAACAGTTAACTTTGCGCAGTGGCAGTATCGTAGCCCATGAGGTCAATCCGAGGCGTGATTATTGCTAATTGAAAACTTTACCCAATACCCCGCCATGATGACTTGAAATACAGTCAGCATTGGCAATTTTTGACAGGCTCTAAGGAGACTGAAAGATTGGTTTAAAAAAAGTTTATGGCGCCCCATGTCTAGGGCGTGTCTTACGTGACTCCCGTTTCTTCCTGAGCTCTGTTGCACCATTCCTTCCGCTGGCTTCTTAGCATTTCCCTTTTACCTTTCTCTCCCACTGAATCCACTTGTTTCCGGCAGCACACTATTCTCACTCCATGCTACGAATTCCCATCCTTCGGCTCATTGGCCTAGCATTTGCCTTTATGCAAATTGCTCCTTCGCACCCTGAATCCAGCTCAATTATTCACACCTAACCACCTGAAGGCACTAAAATTACTGGTAGCTAAGGAAAACAACGATCAGCCACGAGGTTTGGTAATCTTTTGTAGCCTTCTATCATTTGGATTATTTATTTGCTTTTTTTTTTTTTTAACTTGCTTTATTATTTCACCACAGCCTAAAGGAAAGGCTTCCCAGCAGGCGTGCCTTTGAATGTACCCGTCATGTCATACTTACCTGGCAGGGGAGCAATAGCCATGATCCCTAAGGTGGCTCTCCCAGAGTGAGGCTGGTTCATTGCACTCCGTACCAGTTGACCTCTGCGATTTCCTCAAATGTGGGAAACTCGACTGCATAATTTATGGTAGTGGGGGACTGCGTTCGCGCTTTCCCCTGCGTTTGCTTGTTTGACAAAAATAGAGAACTTCACCAATTCTGATGAAGGACAATTTCAGCCACGGCACCCGTCTTCTTTGGCTCTTACTTTCCACATCAAGCAGGCAGCGACAATCATTTCCTAGGCTTGATCATTTTTATTATCTATGTTTTCTGGAGACCAGTTTTAAGCCAGAATTTCACTTTTTATTTTAACTTTTCAGCTTTTTTTTCATCATTTTTTTATCCTGACTTCTTTTGATTTATTGTATGCTTCAATGCAATGGAAGAAATAAAGAATTGGAGACCTATATTACGTCTTCCAACAGAACGTAACGTTTGATTGAATTTCTGGGAAAAAAAGATTTTCTGGATCAAGGCAGTGAATTGCCGCTTGAGACAATCAGACCAAACCTTAGGAATAGCTGGGTGGTCGCTAGCACTTACTAATGAACACCATGGAATTTTGAAAAAGCCACCACAAATGTTCTTTCAGCCCTGTTGAGTGTGGATGAAGAGAAGACAGGTGCTAGGCAAGGGTCATTCCTATCGATGGAGTCATGAAATGTGTGACTTTGGGGACGAACGTAGACCAGCGGATTGTGTACTCTGCCTAATGGCTGCTGTAGTAGAATCTTGGCAAAACTGTTTCCAAAGAGAGAAAAAAAATTGTACAAGGTTTGCTGCAAGATATGGTTGCCCTCACTCTCTGTTATAGGTTTGGAACCATTCCAAGATGCCATATAAGAAGACCGAGGAATTTGTTGGGGTTTAAGCTTCCCTGTAGGAGGAAGCGGGCCTAATTAGAATATTGCCTCCCATAATCCTTTGCAATGGCTTATGGTCATGAACTTTTTCTCACCGCTGTCTTAAAGTGTCCTTACGTGGTAGCTCTTAAAAGCTGGCCCACTTGAACAGCTAGCTTTGCGCAGTGGCAGTATCGTAGCCCATGAGGTCAATCCGAGACGTGATTATTGCTAATTGAAAACTTTACCCAATACCCTGCCATGATGACTTGAAATACAGTCAGCATTGGCAATTTTTGAAAGGCTCTAAGGAGACTGAAAGATTGGTTTAATAAAAGTTTATGGCGCCCCATGTCTAGGGCGTGTCTTACGTGACTCCCGTTTCTTCCTGAGCTCTGTTGCACCATTCCTTCCGCTGGCTTCTTAGCATTTCCCTTTTACCTTTCTCTCCCACTGAATTCACTTGTTTCCGGCAGCACACTATTCTCACTACATGCTACGAATTCCCATCCTTCGGCTCATTGGCCTAGCATTTGCCTTTATGCAAATTGCTCCTTCGCACCCTGAATCCAGCTCAATTATTCACACCTAACCACCTGAAGGCACTAAAATTACTGGTAGCTAAGGAAAACAACGATCAGCCACGAGGTTTGGTAATCTTTTGTAGCCTTCTATCATTTGGATTATTTATTTGCTTTTTTTTTTTTTTAACTTGCTTTATTATTTCACCACAGCCTAAAGGAAAGGCTTCCCAGCGGGCGTGCCTTTGAATGTACCCGTCATGTCATACTTACCTGGCAGGGGAGCAATAGCCATGATCCCTAAGGTGGCTCTCCCAGAGTGAGGCTGGTTCATTGCACTCCGTACCAGTTGACCTCTGCGATTTCCTCAAATGTGGGAAACTCGACTGCATAATTTATGGTAGTGGGGGACTGCGTTCGCGCTTTCCCCTGTGTTTGCTTGTTTGACAAAAATAGAGAACTTCACCAATTCTGACGAAGGATAATTTCAGCCACGGCACCCGTCTTCTTTGGCTCTTACTTTCCGCATCAAGCAGGCAGCGACAATCATTTCCTAGGCTTGATCATTATTATTATCTATGTTTTCTGGAGACCAGTTTTAAGCCAGAATTTCACTTTTTATTTTAACTTTTCAGCTTTTTTTTCATCATTTTTTTATCCTGACTTCTTTTGATTTATTGTATGCTTCAATGCAATGGAAGAAATAAAGAATTGGAGACCTATATTACGTCTTCCAACAGAACGTAACGTTTGATTGAATTTCTGGGAAATAAAGATTTTCTGGATCAAGGCAGTGAATTGCCGCTTGAGACAATCAGACCAAACCTTAGGAATAGCTGGGTGGTCGCTAGCACTTACTAATGAACACCATGGAATTTTGAAAAAGCCACCACAAATGTTCTTTCAGCCCTGTTGAGTGTGGATGAAGAGAAGACAGGTGCTAGGCAAGGGTCATTCCTATCGATGGAGTCATGAAATGTGTGACTTTGGGGACGAACGTAGACCAGCGGATTGTGTACTCTGCCTAATGGCTGCTGTAGTAGAATCTTGGCAAAACCGTTTCCAAAGAGAGAAAAAAAATTGTACAAGGTTTGCTGCAAGATATGGTTGCCCTCACTCTCTGTTATAGGTTTGGAACCATTCCAAGATGCCATATAAGAAGACCGAGGAATTTGTTGGGGTTTAAGCTTCCCTGTAGGAGGAAGCGGGCCTAATTAGAATATTGCCTCCCACAATCCTTTGCAATGGCTTATGGTCATGAACTTTTTCTCACCGCTGTCTTAAAGTGTCCTTACGTGGTAGCTCTTAAAAGCTGGCCCACTTGAACAGTTATCTTTGCGCAGTGGCAGTATCGTAGCCCATGAGGTCAATCCGAGGCGTGATTATTGCTAATTGAAAACTTTACCCAATACCCCGCCATGATGACTTGAAATACAGTCAGCATTGGCAATTTTTGACAGGCTCTAAGGAGACTGAAAGATTGGTTTAATAAAAGTTTATGGCGCCCCATGTCTAGGGCGTGTCTTACGTGACTCCTGTTTCTTCCTGAGCTCTGTTGCACCATTCCTTCCGCTGGCTTCTTAGCATTTCCCTTTTACCTTTCTCTCCCACTGAATTCACTTGTTTCCGGCAGCACACTATTCTCACTCCATGCTACGAATTCCCATCCTTCGGCTCATTGGCCTAGCATTTGCCTTTATGCAAATTGCTCCTTCGCACCCTGAATCCAGCTCAATTATTCACACCTAACCACCTGAAGGCACTAAAATTACTGGTAGCTAAGGAAAACAACGATCAGCCACGAGGTTTGGTAATCTTTTGTAGCCTTCTATCATTTGGATTATTTATTTGCTTTTTTTTTTTTTTTAACTTGCTTTATTATTTCACCACAGCCTAAAGGAAAGGCTTCCCAGCGGGCGTGCCTTTGAATGTACCCGTCATGTCATACTTACCTGGCAGGGAAGCAATAGCCATGATCCCTAAGGTGGCTCTCCCAGAGTGAGGCTGGTTTATTGCACTCTGTACCAGTTGACCTCTGCGATTTCCTCAAATGTGGGAAACTCGACTGCATAATTTATGGTAGTGGGGGACTGCGTTTGCGCTTTCCCCTGTGTTTGCTTGTTTGACAAAAATAGAGAACTTCACCAATTCTGACGAAGGATAATTTCAGCCACGGCACCCGTCTTCTTTGGCTCTTACTTTCCACATCAAGCAGGCAGCGACAATCATTTCCTAGGCTTGATCATTTTTATTATCTATGTTTTCTGGAGACCAGTTTTAAGCCAGAATTTCACTTTTTATTTTAACTTTTCAGCTTTTTTTTCATCATTTTTTTATCCTGACTTCTTTTGATTTATTGTATGCTTCAATGCAATGGAAGAAATAAAGAATTGGAGACCTATATTACGTCTTCCAACAGAACGTAACGTTTGATTGAATTTCTGGGAAAAAAAGATTTTCTGGATCAAGGCAGTGAATTGCCGCTTGAGACAATCAGACCAAACCTTAGGAATAGCTGGGTGGTCGCTAGCACTTACTAATGAACACCATGGAATTTTGAAAAAGCCACCACAAATGTTCTTTCAGCCCTGTTGAGTGTGGATGAAGAGAAGACAGGTGCTAGGCAAGGGTCATTCCTATCGATGGAGTCATGAAATGTGTGACTTTGGGGACGAACGTAGACCAGCGGATTGTGTACTCTGCCTAATGGCTGCTGTAGTAGAATCTTGGCAAAACTGTTTCCAAAGAGAGAAAAAAAATTGTACAAGGTTTGCTGCAAGATATGGTTGCCCTCACTCTCTGTTATAGGTTTGGAACCATTCCAAGATGCCATATAAGAAGACCGAGGAATTTGTTGGGGTTTAAGCTTCCCTGTAGGAGGAAGCGGGCCTAATTAGAATATTGCCTCCCACAATCCTTTGCAATGGCTTATGGTCATGAACTTTTTCTCACCGCTGTCTTAAAGTGTCCTTACGTGGTAGCTCTTAAAAGCTGGCCCACTTGAACAGTTAACTTTGCGCAGTGGCAGTATCGTAGCCCATGAGGTCAATCCGAGGCGTGATTATTGCTAATTGAAAACTTTACCCAATACCCCGCCATGATGACTTGAAATACAGTCAGCATTGGCAATTTTTGACAGGCTCTAAGGAGACTGAAAGATTGGTTTAAAAAAAGTTTATGGCGCCCCATGTCTAGGGCGTGTCTTACGTGACTCCCGTTTCTTCCTGAGCTCTGTTGCACCATTCCTTCCGCTGGCTTCCTTGCATTTCCCTTTTACCTTTCTCTCCCACTGAATCCACTTGTTTCCGGCAGCACACTATTCTCACTACATGCTACGAATTCCCATCCTTCAGCTCATTGGCCTAGCATTTGCCTTTATGCAAATTGCTCCTTCGCACCCTGAATCCAGCTCAATTATTCACACCTAACCACCTGAAGGCACTAAAATTACTGGTAGCTAAGGAAAACAACGATCAGCCACGAGGTTTGGTAATCTTTTGTAGCCTTCTATCATTTGGATTATTTATTTGCTCTTCTTTTTTTTTTTTTTTTAAACTTGCTTTATTATTTCACCACAGCCTAAAGGAAAGGCTTCCCAGCGGGCGTGCCTTTGAATGTACCCGTCATGTCATACTTACCTGGCAGGGGAGCAATAGCCATGATCCCTAAGGTGGCTCTCCCAGAGTGAGGCTGGTTCATTGCACTCCGTACCAGTTGACCTCTGCGATTTCCTCAAAGGTGGGAAACTCGACTGCATAATTTATGGTAGTGGGGGACTGCGTTCGCGCTTTCCCCTGTGTTTGCTTGTTTGACAAAAATAGAGAACTTCACCAATTCTGACGAAGGATAATTTCAGCCACGGCACCCGTCTTCTTTGGCTCTTACTTTCCACATCAAGCAGGCAGCGACAATCATTTCCTAGGCTTGATCATTTTTATTATCTATGTTTTCTGGAGACCAGTTTTAAGCCAGAATTTCACTTTTTATTTTAACTTTTCAGCTTTTTTTTCATCATTTTTTTATCCTGACTTCTTTTGATTTATTGTATGCTTCAATGCAATGGAAGAAATAAAGAATTGGAGACCTATATTACGTCTTCCAACAGAACGTAACGTTTGATTGAATTTCTGGGAAAAAAAGATTTTCTGGATCAAGGCAGTGAATTGCCGCTTGAGACAATCAGACCAAACCTTAGGAATAGCTGGGTGGTCGCTAGCACTTACTAATGAACACCATGGAATTTTGAAAAAGCCACCACAAATGTTCTTTCAGCCCTGTTGAGTGTGGATGAAGAGAAGACAGGTGCTAGGCAAGGGTCATTCCTATCGATGGAGTCATGAAATGTGTGACTTTGGGGACGAACGTAGACCAGCGGATTGTGTACTCTGCCTAATGGCTGCTGTAGTAGAATCTTGGCAAAACCGTTTCCAAAGAGAGAAAAAAAATTGTACAAGGTTTGCTGCAAGATATGGTTGCCCTCACTCTCTGTTATAGGTTTGGAACCATTCCAAGATGCCATATAAGAAGACCGAGGAATTTGTTGGGGTTTAAGCTTCCCTGTAGGAGGAAGCGGGCCTAATTAGAATATTGCCTCCCATAATCCTTTGCAATGGCTTATGGTCATGAACTTTTTCTCACCGCTGTCTTAAAGTGTCCTTACGTGGTAGCTCTTAAAAGCTGGCCCACTTGAACAGCTAGCTTTGCACAGTGGCAGTATCGTAGCCCATGAGGTCAATCCGAGGCGTGATTATTGCTAATTGAAAACTTTACCCAATACCCTGCCATGATGACTTGAAATACAGTCAGCATTGGCAATTTTTGACAGGCTCTAAGGAGACTGAAAGATTGGTTTAATAAAAGTTTATGGCGCCCCATGTCTAGGGCGTGTCTTACGTGACTCCCGTTTCTTCCTGAGCTCTGTTGCACCATTCCTTCCGCTGGCTTCTTAGCATTTCCCTTTTACCTTTCTCTCCCACTGAATTCACTTGTTTCCGGCAGCACACTATTCTCACTACATGCTACGAATTCCCATCCTTCGGCTCATTGGCCTAGCATTTGCCTTTATGCAAATTGCTCCTTCGCACCCTGAATCCAGCTCAATTATTCACACCTAACCACCTGAAGGCACTAAAATTACTGGTAGCTAAGGAAAACAACGATCAGCCACGAGGTTTGGTAATCTTTTGTAGCCTTCTATCATTTGGATTATTTATTTGCTTTTTTTTTTTTTTTAAACTTACTTTATTATTTCACCACAGCCTAAAGGAAAGGCTTCCCAGCGGGCGTGCCTTTGAATGTACCCGTCATGTCATACTTACCTGGCAGGGGAGCAATAGCCATGATCCCTAAGGTGGCTCTCCCAGAGTGAGGCTGGTTCATTGTACTCCGTACCAGTTGACCTCTGCGATTTCCTCAAATGTGGGAAACTCGACTGCATAATTTATGGTAGTGGGGGACTGCGTTCGCGCTTTCCCCTGTGTTTGCTTGTTTGACAAAAATAGAGAACTTCACCAATTCTGACGAAGGATAATTTCAGCCACGGCACCCGTCTTCTTTGGCTCTTACTTTCCGCATCAAGCAGGCAGCGACAATCATTTCCTAGGCTTGATCATTTTTATTATCTATGTTTTCTGGAGACCAGTTTTAAGCCAGAATTTCACTTTTTATTTTAACTTTTCAGCTTTTTTTTCATCATTTTTTTATCCTGACTTCTTTTGATTTATTGTATGCTTCAATGCAATGGAAGAAATAAAGAATTGGAGACCTATATTACGTCTTCCAACAGAACGTAACGTTTGATTGAATTTCTGGGAAAAAAAAAATTTCTGGATCAAGGCAGTGAATTGCCGCTTGAGACAATCAGACCAAACCTTAGGAATAGCTGGGTGGTCGCTAGCACTTACTAATGAACACCATGGAATTTTGAAAAAGCCACCACAAATGTTCTTTCAGCCCTGTTGAGTGTGGATGAAGAGAAGACAGGTGCTAGGCAAGGGTCATTCCTATCGATGGAGTCATGAAATGTGTGACTTTGGGGACGAACGTAGACCAGCGGATTGTGTACTCTGCCTAATGGCTGCTGTAGTAGAATCTTGGCAAAACCGTTTCCAAAGAGAGAAAAAAAATTGTACAAGGTTTGCTGCAAGATATGGTTGCCCTCACTCTCTGTTATAGGTTTGGAACCATTCCAAGATGCCATATAAGAAGACCGAGGAATTTGTTGGGGTTTAAGCTTCCCTGTAGGAGGAAGCGGGCCTAATTAGAATATTGCCTCCCACAATCCTTTGCAATGGCTTATGGTCATGAACTTTTTCTCACCGCTGTCTTAAAGTGTCCTTACGTGGTAGCTCTTAAAAGCTGGCCCACTTGAACAGTTATCTTTGCGCAGTGGCAGTATCGTAGCCCATGAGGTCAATCCGAGGCGTGATTATTGCTAATTGAAAACTTTACCCAATACCCCGCCATGATGACTTGAAATACAGTCAGCATTGGCAATTTTTGACAGGCTCTAAGGGGACTGAAAGATTGGTTTAAAAAAAGTTTATGGCGCCCCATGTCTAGGGCGTGTCTTACGTGACTCCCGTTTCTTCCTGAGCTCTGTTGCACCATTCCTTCCGCTGGCTTCCTTGCATTTCCCTTTTACCTTTCTCTCCCACTGAATCCACTTGTTTCCGGCAGCACACTATTCTCACTACATGCTACGAATTCCCATCCTTCGGCTCATTGGCCTAGCATTTGCCTTTATGCAAATTGCTCCTTCGCACCCTGAATCCAGCTCAATTATTCACACCTAACCACCTGAAGGCACTAAAATTACTGGTAGCTAAGGAAAACAACGATCAGCCACGAGGTTTGGTAATCTTTTGTAGCCTTCTATCATTTGGATTATTTATTTGCTCTTCTTTTTTTTTTTTTTTAACTTGCTTTATTATTTCACCACAGCCTAAAGGAAAGGCTTCCCATCGGGCGTGCCTTTGAATGTACCCGTCATGTCATACTTACCTGGCAGGGGAGCAATAGCCATGCTCCCTAAGGTGGCTCTCCCAGAGTGAGGCTGGTTCATTGCACTCCGTACCAGTTGACCTCTGCGATTTCCTCAAATGTGGGAAACTCGACTGCATAATTTATGGTAGTGGGGGACTGCGTTCGCGCTTTCCCCTGTGTTTGCTTGTTTGACAAAAATAGAGAACTTCACCAATTCTGACGAAGGATAATTTCAGCCACGGCACCCGTCTTCTTTGGCTCTTACTTTCCACATCAAGCAGGCAGCGACAATCATTTCCTAGGCTTGATCATTTTTATTATCTATGTTTTCTGGAGACCAGTTTTAAGCCAGAATTTCACTTTTTATTTTAACTTTTCAGCTTTTTTTTCATCATTTTTTTATCCTGACTTCTTTTGATTTATTGTATGCTTCAATGCAATGGAAGAAATAAAGAATTGGAGACCTATATTACGTCTTCCAACAGAACGTAACGTTTGATTGAATTTCTGGGAAAAAAAGATTTTCTGGATCAAGGCAGTGAATTGCCGCTTGAGACAATCAGACCAAACCTTAGGAATAGCTGGGTGGTCGCTAGCACTTACTAATGAACACCATGGAATTTTGAAAAAGCCACCACAAATGTTCTTTCAGCCCTGTTGAGTGTGGATGAAGAGAAGACAGGTGCTAGGCAAGGGTCATTCCTATCGATGGAGTCATGAAATGTGTGACTTTGGGGACGAACGTAGACCAGCGGATTGTGTACTCTGCCTAATGGCTGCTGTAGTAGAATCTTGGCAAAACTGTTTCCAAAGAGAGAAAAAAAATTGTACAAGGTTTGCTGCAAGATATGGTTGCCCTCACTCTCTGTTATAGGTTTGGAACCATTCCAAGATGCCATATAAGAAGACCGAGGAATTTGTTGGGGTTTAAGCTTCCCTGTAGGAGGAAGCGGGCCTAATTAGAATATTGCCTCCCATAATCCTTTGCAATGGCTTATGGTCATGAACTTTTTCTCACCGCTGTCTTAAAGTGTCCTTACGTGGTAGCTCTTAAAAGCTGGCCCACTTGAACAGTTATCTTTGCGCAGTGGCAGTATCGTAGCCCATGAGGTCAATCCGAGGCGTGATTATTGCTAATTGAAAACTTTACCCAATACCCCGCCATGATGACTTGAAATACAGTCAGCATTGGCAATTTTTGACAGGCTCTAAGGGGACTGAAAGATTGGTTTAAAAAAAGTTTATGGCGCCCCATGTCTAGGGCGTGTCTTACGTGACTCCCGTTTCTTCCTGAGCTCTGTTGCACCATTCCTTCCGCTGGCTTCCTTGCATTTCCCTTTTACCTTTCTCTCCCACTGAATCCACTTGTTTCCGGCAGCACACTATTCTCACTACATGCTACGAATTCCCATCCTTCGGCTCATTGGCCTAGCATTTGCCTTTATGCAAATTGCTCCTTCGCACCCTGAATCCAGCTCAATTATTCACACCTAACCACCTGAAGGCACTAAAATTACTGGTAGCTAAGGAAAACAACGATCAGCCACGAGGTTTGGTAATCTTTTGTAGCCTTCTATCATTTGGATTATTTATTTGCTCTTCTTTTTTTTTTTTTTTTAAACTTGCTTTATTATTTCACCACAGCCTAAAGGAAAGGCTTCCCAGCGGGCGTGCCTTTGAATGTACCCGTCATGTCATACTTACCTGGCAGGGGAGCAATAACCATGATCCCTAAGGTGGCTCTCCCAGAGTGAGGCTGGTTCATTGCACTCCGTACCAGTTGACCTCTGCGATTTCCTCAAATGTGGGAAACTCGACTGCATAATTTATGGTAGTGGGGGACTGCGTTCGCGCTTTCCCCTGTGTTTGCTTGTTTGACAAAAATAGAGAACTTCACCAATTCTGATGAAGGATAATTTCAGCCACGGCACCCGTCTTCTTTGGCTCTTACTTTCCACATCAAGCAGGCAGCGACAATCATTTCCTAGGCTTGATCATTTTTATTATCTATGTTTTCTGGAGACCAGTTTTAAGCCAGAATTTCACTTTTTATTTTAACTTTTCAGCTTTTTTTTCATCATTTTTTTATCCTGACTTCTTTTGATTTATTGTATGCTTCAATGCAATGGAAGAAATAAAGAATTGGAGACCTATATTACGTCTTCCAACAGAACGTAACGTTTGATTGAATTTCTGGGAAAAAAAGATTTTCTGGATCAAGGCAGTGAATTGCCGCTTGAGACAATCAGACCAAACCTTAGGAATAGCTGGGTGGTCGCTAGCACTTACTAATGAACACCATGGAATTTTGAAAAAGCCACCACAAATGTTCTTTCAGCCCTGTTGAGTGTGGATGAAGAGAAGACAGGTGCTAGGCAAGGGTCATTCCTATCGATGGAGTCATGAAATGTGTGACTTTGGGGACGAACGTAGACCAGCGGATTGTGTACTCTGCCTAATGGCTGCTGTAGTAGAATCTTGGCAAAACTGTTTCCAAAGAGAGAAAAAAAATTGTACAAGGTTTGCTGCAAGATATGGTTGCCCTCACTCTCTGTTATAGGTTTGGAACCATTCCAAGATGCCATATAAGAAGACCGAGGAATTTGTTGGGGTTTAAGCTTCCCTGTAGGAGGAAGCGGGCCTAATTAGAATATTGCCTCCCACAATCCTTTGCAATGGCTTATGGTCATGAACTTTTTCTCACCGCTGTCTTAAAGTGTCCTTACGTGGTAGCTCTTAAAAGCTGGCCCACTTGAACAGTTAACTTTGCGCAGTGGCAGTATCGTAGCCCATGAGGTCAATCCGAGGCGTGATTATTGCTAATTGAAAACTTTACCCAATACCCCGCCATGATGACTTGAAATACAGTCAGCATTGGCAATTTTTGACAGGCTCTAAGGAGACTGAAAGATTGGTTTAAAAAAAGTTTATGGCGCCCCATGTCTAGGGCGTGTCTTACGTGACTCCCGTTTCTTCCTGAGCTCTGTTGCACCATTCCTTCCGCTGGCTTCCTTGCATTTCCCTTTTACCTTTCTCTCCCACTGAATCCACTTGTTTCCGGCAGCACACTATTCTCACTACATGCTACGAATTCCCATCCTTCGGCTCATTGGCCTAGCATTTGCCTTTATGCAAATTGCTCCTTCGCACCCTGAATCCAGCTCAATTATTCACACCTAACCACCTGAAGGCACTAAAATTACTGGTAGCTAAGGAAAACAACGATCAGCCACGAGGTTTGGTAATCTTTTGTAGCCTTCTATCATTTGGATTATTTATTTGCTCTTCTTTTTTTTTTTTTTTTAAACTTGCTTTATTATTTCACCACAGCCTAAAGGAAAGGCTTCCCAGCGGGCGTGCCTTTGAATGTACCCATCATGTCATACTTACCTGGCAGGGGAGCAATAGCCATGATCCCTAAGGTGGCTCTCCCAGAGTGAGGCTGGTTCATTGCACTCCGTACCAGTTGACCTCTGCGATTTCCTCAAATGTGGGAAACTCAACTGCATAATTTATGGTAGTGGGGGACTGCGTTCGCGCTTTCCCCTGTGTTTGCTTGTTTGACAAAAATAGAGAACTTCACCAATTCTGACGAAGGATAATTTCAGCCACGGCACCCGTCTTCTTTGGCTCTTACTTTCCACATCAAGCAGGCAGCGACAATCATTTCCTAGGCTTGATCATTTTTATTATCTATGTTTTCTGGAGACCAGTTTTAAGCCAGAATTTCACTTTTTATTTTAACTTTTCAGCTTTTTTTTCATCATTTTTTTATCCTGACTTCTTTTGATTTATTGTATGCTTCAATGCAATGGAAGAAATAAAGAATTGGAGACCTATATTTTTTTTTTTATTTGATAAATTTTTATTGGGTTATAAGTATACAAATACAAAAAATGTTTTGGTAAAGCGAGTAAACATCGAGGTTGCATTTTCTAAACAACTTAGTTAATAAAACAGTAATAAGTTAATACATTACAACTTGTAAGATGACATATAGCTTCAACAGTGTACCATTTTACAAGTAATTTTAGAGTGAGGATGGTTAGGCAGGGAGAATATAATATTATAACATGAGCAAGAATCATATGCAGTGGGTTGTGTTATGTGAGGGTGTCGTCTCATGCAAAAGTAGAGGTTGAAATAAGAAGTAGTGTTTGAGAGCACTCTAATAGCAAGGTGGCTAGATGATAGCTGTTTGCCCATGAAAAGCAAGTCAAGTGTATTAACAATGAAGACTTTGTTTAGGGTTTCTACTTTATAGCCCTTGCCATAGTAGAGTCCTGCTACACCATGAGTAAATACAGTTTTTTAACATCAGTGATAGAAGGTATATGTAGGTGTGGGTGTTTGAATGAACATTTTGAATATGTTGGAGAACCAAGAATCTGGGTGACATGTTGAGTCAAAAAGTAAGGGTTGGGAACATTATGAGGAGAGGGGAGTAAGGAATTTACAGTAAGTTGGTCGAAGGTGAGAACGGGTGTATTTGGACCAAGGATCCCAGATGGAAAGGTATTTAGCATGTCTCCCTGTTTTGGAAGAGGTTATTCCCTCCATCAATTTAATATCTTCCACTTTCGTTATCCATTCCCTGATTGAGGGGGATTCGGCTTGTTTCCAGAGTTTGGGGATCAATTGGGAAGCTGCCATGACCAGGTTGCGGAACAAAATCAACTCTAGTGATTTAAAATCGGGCGGGGGTAATAGAAAGATATAGTGATTTGGGTCGATGATGAAAGTTTTATGGAAAATTAACTGGATAATTCTGTGGATTCTCGACCAGAATTTATTAATTATCGGGCATTGCCACCAGATATGAGCATGGTGTGCATTAGGAGCTTGACATCTCCAGCAAAGATGGGATGTTGCGGGATAGAACTTGCTGAGTTTGGCCGGAGTATTGTGCCAGCGGATTATTCTTTTGTAGTTACATTCCTGAGCGTGAGTTGAGATAGTGGATTTATGTACGGTATTAAAGATGTTTTTCCATTGCATTTCAGTAATGTTGGTAGAGAGTTCCTCTGTCCATCTTAGTGTAAAAGTCGGGGGAGTTTGAGTGTATGCCTCTCTAATTATGATGTAGAACGTTGAAAGAGTCTTTATCTTTGGAGGGTGAGTGGTGCAGATCGTTTCGAGTCTAGTGAGTGGTCTATTGCCCTCTGGTAGGAGACAATGGGATTTGATGAAGTGTTTTAGTTGATCATAGAAGAAGGATTGAATCCCTGTGTGTGAGTCAGATTTGGTGAGATCTCGCAATGGTTTAAGCTCCTTCCCGTTTAAGGCCTCATTTAATTTCAAGTAGGGTCCCGTGAATTTAAAGCCAAATTGTTTTCCTGATATTCCTTTATGCATAAGAGGATTTAGCGTTAGAGGATAAATTGGGGAGGGGAAGGGAGAGATATTTGTGTGTTTCCTCAGTTTGAGCCATATGCGGAATGTAGGAGATATTGTTGGGTGTTTAAATAAATTCCCTGTGAGTTGGGGAATATCTTGAAGCCAGGTATAAACCTGGAGTGGAAGGTCCAAAAAGCTATTTTCCAAAGTGACCCATTGGAGTGTAGTGTGGTTTCTATTCCATTCATAGATTCTTTGTAGGTGGGTAGATTTGTAATATGTTTCTATGTCTGGAAGGTTTAGGCCCCCTTGTTCCCTTCTTTTTATCAAGGTTTGGTATGCTAGTCTGGGAGGTTTGTGAGACCAAATAAACTTGAGGAAGAGTGATTTGACAGTGACGAAGAATTTCGTAGGAATTTTGAGTGGGATAGTTTGGAGGAGATAAAGTATTCGTGGAAGGATATTCATTTTAAGAATATTAACACGACAAAGTAGGCTAAAACAAGGTTTATGCCACCTAGTAAGGTCTTTTGTGATGTCGTCTATCAGCGGTGGGAAGTTAATCGCGTAGGTATTATCTAGAATGCTGGGAATGTGAATTCCTAAATATTTAATTGATTTGGTTGTCCAGTTGAAGGGGAATTGGGATCTAATAGCTTTATTTGTCTGATCTGATGAACAAATAGGCATTAGGTCACATTTAGTAAGGTTGGCTTGAAAGAATGAAAGTTTGCCGTATGTTTCCATTTCTGTAATGATGGCGGGAATAGTCGTTATTGGGTTTGAAATGGTGAAGAGAAGGTCGTCTGCGAAAGCGGTGACTTTGTAGTTCTGTTTATTGACTTGAATTCCCTGTATTAAGTTATTATCCCTTATACCTTGGAGGAATGGTTCCAGGACTAGAATAAACAATAGTGGTGATAGAGGGCACCCCTGTCTCGTGCCGTTTGTTATGCTCACTGATTTTGAGAGTTGACCGTTAATTCTCAGTTTTGCTGTAGGCTTAGAGTAGATCATATTGATCCATTCCAGCCATCTGTCTCCGAAATTTAAGAATCTAAGGGTATATTTCAGCAGCGACCAATTAACCCTGTCAAAGGCTTTCTCGGCATCAATAGCCAATAAAGCACTTTGAGTCTTGTGTGTGTGGGCCCAGTGAATAATGTTAATAATTTTTGTGGTATTGTTTTTAGCTTCCCTACCCATAACAAATCCGGCTTGATCAGGGTGAATTAGTGTTGGTATAATGGGTTTGAGTCTATTTGCCATGATTTTGGTTAGAATCTTTAGATCGATATTGATTAGGGAAATTGGTCTATAATTACCACAGATTGTTGTATCTTTTCCTGGTTTAGGAATTACTGTAATGGTTGCTTCGAGAGAAGAGTTTGGAATATGTGACGCTATGTGTGGCATGTTGTAGGCATTGATGAAAGGTTGTGCCAGTATATGTGAAAGTTCTTTATAGTATTTCCCTGTAAAGCCGTCGGGGCCTGGGCTTTTACCTAGTGGGAGTGATTTGACTGTATCATAAAATTCCTCTGTGGTTATAGGGCTATCTAGGAAGGCAATTTCGTTACTTGGAATAGTATGTTTTATCCTAGATTTTAGAAAGGTTAGTATACTTTCTGACGTGGGTTTTGTATTAGAGAGGTTATATAGTTGGGAGTAAAAGTTGTGAAAAGAGTCTAAAATATCTGACATATGGCACGAGAGGGAGCCATCTTCTTTCCTGATTTCAGGAATGAAAGAGGATTGTCTTTCTGTCTGTATAGATCTAGCTAGAAGTTTACCGGCCTTGCCACCTTGGGAGTAATATAGGTTTTTCGTTAGAGATAGTTTACGTTTGGCATGTAGATGTAGAATAGCCGAGAGTTCAGAACGTTTATCTGAGAGTGTTTTAAAGTCATCTATTGTAAGAGATTTTTTGTGGTTACATTCCAGGTGTTTAATTTCCCTGGTGAGAAGTTCTACTTTTTTGTCTCTGTTCTTTTTTAGAATTGATGCTGCTTTAATCAGTTCCCCTCTAGTGACTGCCTTGTGGGCTTCCCACGTCATAATTGGGGTTGTGTCTGGATGGGTATTTTCAATGAAATAAATAGATGTTAGTTTACGCAATTTTGTTAATACCTCCTTATCGTTCAAGATAAGGTCATTTAGTTTCCACTGGGATAAGGGCATATTTACTGCTGGGATGGAAATGGTGAGGGTCATAGAGGCGTGGTCTGACCATGTAATCTGACCGTACGTGGCGGATTTAATGAGAGAGAGGTATCTATGTTGGAGGAATATGGTGTCAATCCTAGAGTAAGTACCTGCTGGGTGGGAGAAGGAGTAATCTTTTTGCGTTGGGTGTATAGCTCTCCAACTATCATAAAATTGGGCCTCGGCAAGAGATTTTTTAAGTAGAGTTCGTGTTTGGGTCTGGTAGTTTCTAGACTTAGAAGTGGTATCTAAGTTCTCATCTAGAGGGATATTGAAGTCACCTCCCATAATGAGGATACCATCTTGAAACATGTTGAGTTTATGTAGTATTTTTGTGAGAGTGTGATTCTGTTTTTTATTGGGAAGGTAAAGGTTTGCCAGAGTGAGCTGGGTGTTGCCAATTTTGCCCTTGACAAACACAAATCTCCCAGAGTCATCTGCCAAGTGGTCTTGGTAAGTGAATGATAAATGCTGGTTTATGAGAATTGCAACTCCCCGAGATTTGGATTCAGAGAAATGGCTAAAGTAGCCCACTGGATAGTCTTTATTACGCAGATTGGGTGGGGATTTTTTCTTAAAATGCGTCTCTTGGATAAACACAATCTGTGCTTTGTTCCTTTTAAAGTCTGTAAGTGCTATGTTACGTTTTTCAGGGGTGTTTAAACCTCTTGCATTTTGTGTAAGAATATTTAGGGTGGTCATGTTCGTCTTTGGTTTCTTTGGATTTGTTGGTGTCTGGGAGAGTGGTGGGAGTGGGTGGGAGTGCTGTTTGGTAGGAGACTAGATGGAATTAGTGTATCGTAATCAAACGTAAGTTTGTTGTTACGTCAGAGAGATGTTACTTGGATTGTTTAACTTCAAGTCTTAGCTTATCTTACTGTAGCTGTCTATGGAAAATGGGATATGTGTCCGTATCCTGGTTCTCCACTGTGTAAGTTATCGCCTATCCGATTTGTTGGTGGGACAAAGTGTAAAAAATATTATAATGTGTCCAAAAAAGAAAAAAAAAAAAAGAAAATTGGTACAGAATATTTACAATGTATCAAGCAATAGCGTAATGTCACTTATATTATACAAGAATTAATAACAATTTTTTAACAAAAAAGATAAAAAAAGGAAAAAAGATAACCTCGTAGAAAAGAGTAAAGTTTTTGGTGGTGATGTGTAGAATCTCCACTTATTAGATAAACACGAATTTATTTGACTCGCTAGTAATGGTCTAAGTTAGAACTAATGGGGGAATAAAGGAGGGGAAGAAGTAGAATGAGTATAAGGATGGAGGAGAGGGGGAGGTAGTGGAGAAAGAGTGAACAGGAAGGAGTAGGGGTAAGGAGAGAAAGATAATAAGTTTTCCTAGTGGAAATGAAGTTCAGTCTCGACACAGGAGATTGAACCAAAAAATAAATGGGGTCGTAACGTAGCGTTGGCGCTAGAGACCCAAGCCTAAATCCTATATATTTTTTTTTTTTTTTTTTGCTAGTTGTAGTGGAGAGGAGCCGCAGAAACTTCAATTAATTAATTTCTCCTCTAGTTAGTATTAAGTAGGGCGTTCTTTTGAAACCTATTCTATGTTGAAAAAAAAAGAAAAATTAAGATTACCATAAAGGTCATAATGATTACTTGTAGGTGGTAAGGCCTCGACAGTTAACTGCAGAGAGTACACATAGTATTTACTTTAAGGGGCATAAGAATTGTGTAGTTAATAATCTTTTTGTGCCTAAGTTCTGACTGTTGGGTCACCAGTATTTGTCCATATCAGGTCTGGTGAGGAATGGTGGAAGGTATCTACACCATTATACATGTTACTTTAGAGATATTCTAGGGTTAGACCGCCTAAATTAGCGGTTGGTTAGAGATATGCAAAATTCCTATAGCGTTATGTTACTCAGATAGTAAAACCTGGTAGTTTCATTACCAAATATTATAGATGTTTAAACATGTTTACAACGAGCTGCTCTTAAGATTTATGTGTCGGTTATCTCCCTGTGTTAGTGCAAACTCAGGAGTTACACTTTATAAGTAATAACAGGTGCCTTGTAGTGTGGTTCAGTTAGATAAGCAGCAATCATTGGAGAGTCTAAACAATAGCAATATTGACATACTGAGGGTGAGATAACAACAGTCTACTGCTTTGGTCTAGCCGATTAGAGTAATAGAACAGATACTATTTAGGATTTCTATACTCGGCATCTTACTTTGGCAACATAAAATCATAATTAACATGTCAGTTAAATAGAAAAAAAAGAAAAAAAAAAGGGATTATTATACGACCTGTGAGGCCTGGTTTCCTGTAGCCTCTATTAGGAATGGTCTAAGTAGGATATCAGTGAGAGTCACATATGAGGAAAGTTCTCTAGGTAAAAAGTTGTGACTAGAGATAAATTATGAAGGTCCAGTTGATAAGTCTCAGTTCCGATGAATAGGTTGCTTTTCAAGTAATGTTTCCCTTCAGTTTAGAGGAGGAGAATTATTCGGTGTTTGTTTCGCGGTTTTCAGTTTGTTCCAATGTCTTGCGGGCGTTGTCTCTGAGGTGTATTTTCAGTCGGGATTCTATTCTGTCTCTGGTTCGGGGAAAGGAACCTCTGATCCGGTCGTCTTTTTCTTGCTGGAGTGGACCACTTATTTCGCTGGGATTGATGGAGTGAGTCTTGATTTGGGGGTGGTGTATTCCAATCAATGACCGTAGTGGTAGGGAGGTCTAGGGCTCTGAGGAATGGAGCGACATCCAGGAATGACGTGATAGAGTGAACTATTCCCTTGGCGGTTACAATCAGCGCAAAGGGGAATCCCTAACGGTATCTAATATTTCTCTGTCGGAGTAATTCTGTGACAGGTTTTAGGGCCCTTCTTGCCTGAAGGGTGTACCATGACAGATCTGGGAAGATTTGGATGGGGTTGCCCTGGAACAGTAGGGGTTGAGATGTGTCCCTGATGGCTTTCACTATATTATCTTTTATGTTGTAGTAGTGAAGTCTACAAATTATGTCTCTTGGTGAGTCTTGTGTTATGCCTCTCGGGCGGAGAGATCTATGGGCTCTATCTAGCAATATTGGATTATCTGCGGGGGAACCAAGGATTAGGTTAAATAGCTCAGCGAGTATTAGCGTTATGTCCTCACCTTGGGCCTCCGGTATCCCCCTGATTCTCAGATTATTTCTTCTTCCTCTATTATCGAGGTCGTCGATGTGTCTCTGGGTTGCAGCCCAATTCATAATTTGTGAGTCCAATGTTGTTGCTATATTGGTAATTTGGGCTTGTAATACGTCTTTTTCTTCTTCCAGATCCGATACCCGTAAGTTGAGCTGTTGGACGTCTGTGCCCATAACTTCCAGTTTGGATTGGAATGAGGTTTCTATTTTTCCCAGCGTTTGCTGTATTTGTTGGATATCAGCCTTCGATGGTAAGTTTTTGATCAGAGTTCTAATATCTAATTCGTCTTGTTTATCTGTTAATTGTGAGTTTTCAGAGTAACAGGGACTATGTGATAATGAATTCGAAGGGGAGTCCATTTCCGCCATGTTTTGGGCCGCGGCCGCGGCCTCCGACGCACGGTCAGGATTTTCTCTAAAATAGCGGGTTAACGAACCCGATTTGGATACAGGCGTCTTCCCTGTGTTGCCTTGAGGGTTATTCTGTTTTCTGTGATTGCCCATGTTTTATGGTTCTCTCCGATTGCTGTGGATTAGGCTCGGGTCAGAAGCAGAGGGCTTAATGTGCGTCCATCAAGCTCGGCGGTTGGCCACGCCCCCCCCTTGGAGACCTATATTACGTCTTCCAACAGAACGTAACGTTTGATTGAATTTCTGGGAAAAAAAGATTTTCTGGATCAAGGCAGTGAATTGCCGCTTGAGACAATCAGACCAAACCTTAGGAATAGCTGGGTGGTCGCTAGCACTTACTAATGAACACCATGGAATTTTGAAAAAGCCACCACAAATGTTCTTTCAGCCCTGTTGAGTGTGGATGAAGAGAAGACAGGTGCTAGGCAAGGGTCATTCCTATCGATGGAGTCATGAAATGTGTGACTTTGGGGACGAACGTAGACCAGCGGATTGTGTACTCTGCCTAATGGCTGCTGTAGTAGAATCTTGGCAAAACTGTTTCCAAAGAGAGAAAAAAAATTGTACAAGGTTTGCTGCAAGATATGGTTGCCCTCACTCTCTGTTATAGGTTTGGAACCATTCCAAGATGCCATATAAGAAGACCGAGGAATTTGTTGGGGTTTAAGCTTCCCTGTAGGAGGAAGCGGGCCTAATTAGAATATTGCCTCCCATAATCCTTTGCAATGGCTTATGGTCATGAACTTTTTCTCACCGCTGTCTTAAAGTGTCCTTACGTGGTAGCTCTTAAAAGCTGGCCCACTTGAACAGCTAGCTTTGCGCAGTGGCAGTATCGTAGCCCATGAGGTCAATCCGAGGCGTGATTATTGCTAATTGAAAACTTTACCCAATACCCTGCCATGATGACTTGAAATACAGTCAGCATTGGCAATTTTTGACAGGCTCTAAGGAGATTGAAAGATTGGTTTAATAAAAGTTTATGGCGCCCCATGTCTAGGGCGTGTCTTACGTGACTCCCGTTTCTTCCTGAGCTCTGTTGCACCATTCCTTCCGCTGGCTTCCTTGCATTTCCCTTTTACCTTTCTCTCCCACTGAATCCACTTGTTTCCGGCAGCACACTATTCTCACTACATGCTACGAATTCCCATCCTTCGGCTCATTGGCCTAGCATTTGCCTTTATGCAAATTGCTCCTTCGCACCCTGAATCCAGCTCAATTATTCACACCTAACCACCTGAAGGCACTAAAATTACTGGTAGCTAAGGAAAACAACGATCAGCCACGAGGTTTGGTAATCTTTTGTAGCCTTCTATCATTTGGATTATTTATTTGCTCTTCTTTTTTTTTTTTTTTAACTTGCTTTATTATTTCACCACAGCCTAAAGGAAAGGCTTCCCATCGGGCGTGCCTTTGAATGTACCCGTCATGTCATACTTACCTGGCAGGGGAGCAATAGCCATGCTCCCTAAGGTGGCTCTCCCAGAGTGAGGCTGGTTCATTGCACTCCGTACCAGTTGACCTCTGCGATTTCCTCAAATGTGGGAAACTCGACTGCATAATTTATGGTAGTGGGGGACTGCGTTCGCGCTTTCCCCTGTGTTTGCTTGTTTGACAAAAATAGAGAACTTCACCAATTCTGACGAAGGATAATTTCAGCCACGGCACCCGTCTTCTTTGGCTCTTACTTTCCACATCAAGCAGGCAGCGACAATCATTTCCTAGGCTTGATCATTTTTATTATCTATGTTTTCTGGAGACCAGTTTTAAGCCAGAATTTCACTTTTTATTTTAACTTTTCAGCTTTTTTTTCATCATTTTTTTATCCTGACTTCTTTTGATTTATTGTATGCTTCAATGCAATGGAAGAAATAAAGAATTGGAGACCTATATTACGTCTTCCAACAGAACGTAACGTTTGATTGAATTTCTGGGAAAAAAAGATTTTCTGGATCAAGGCAGTGAATTGCCGCTTGAGACAATCAGACCAAACCTTAGGAATAGCTGGGTGGTCGCTAGCACTTACTAATGAACACCATGGAATTTTGAAAAAGCCACCACAAATGTTCTTTCAGCCCTGTTGAGTGTGGATGAAGAGAAGACAGGTGCTAGGCAAGGGTCATTCCTATCGATGGAGTCATGAAATGTGTGACTTTAGGGACGAACGTAGACCAGCGGATTGTGTACTCTGCCTAATGGCTGCTGTAGTAGAATCTTGGCAAAACTGTTTCCAAAGAGAGAAAAAAAATTGTACAAGGTTTGCTGCAAGATATGGTTGCCCTCACTCTCTGTTATAGGTTTGGAACCATTCCAAGATGCCATATAAGAAGACCGAGGAATTTGTTGGGGTTTAAGCTTCCCTGTAGGAGGAAGCGGGCCTAATTAGAATATTGCCTCCCATAATCCTTTGCAATGGCTTATGGTCATGAACTTTTTCTCACCGCTGTCTTAAAGTGTCCTTACGTGGTAGCTCTTAAAAGCTGGCCCACTTGAACAGCTAGCTTTGCGCAGTGGCAGTATCGTAGCCCATGAGGTCAATCCGAGGCGTGATTATTGCTAATTGAAAACTTTACCCAATACCCTGCCATGATGACTTGAAATACAGTCAGCATTGGCAATTTTTGACAGGCTCTAAGGAGACTGAAAGATTGGTTTAATAAAAGTTTATGGCGCCCCATGTCTAGGGCGTGTCTTACGTGACTCCCGTTTCTTCCTGAGCTCTGTTGCACCATTCCTTCCGCTGGCTTCTTAGCATTTCCCTTTTACCTTTCTCTCCCACTGAATTCACTTGTTTCCGGCAGCACACTATTCTCACTACATGCTACGAATTCCCATCCTTCGGCTCATTGGCCTAGCATTTGCCTTTATGCAAATTGCTCCTTCGCACCCTGAATCCAGCTCAATTATTCACACCTAACCACCTGAAGGCACTAAAATTACTGGTAGCTAAGGAAAACAACGATCAGCCACGAGGTTTGGTAATCTTTTGTAGCCTTCTATCATTTGGATTATTTATTTGCTTTTTTTTTTTTTTTAAACTTACTTTATTATTTCACCACAGCCTAAAGGAAAGGCTTCCCAGCGGGCGTGCCTTTGAATGTACCCGTCATGTCATACTTACCTGGCAGGGGAGCAATAGCCATGATCCCTAAGGTGGCTCTCCCAGAGTGAGGCTGGTTCATTGCACTCCGTACCAGTTGACCTCTGCGATTTCCTCAAATGTGGGAAACTCGACTGCATAATTTATGGTAGTGGGGGACTGCGTTCGCGC
Organism: Pelobates fuscus; assembly: GCF_036172605.1. NCBI lineage: Eukaryota > Metazoa > Chordata > Amphibia > Anura > Pelobatidae > Pelobates > Pelobates fuscus. The sequence continues at coordinate 354,168,550 of NC_086318.1, read as the reverse complement.
TTTCCCCTGTGTTTGCTTGTTTGACAAAAATAGAGAACTTCACCAATTCTGACGAAGGATAATTTCAGTCACGGCACCCGTCTTCTTTGGCTCTTACTTTCCGCATCAAGCAGGCAGCGACAATCATTTCCTAGGCTTGATCATTTTTATTATCTATGTTTTCTGGAGACCAGTTTTAAGCCAGAATTTCACTTTTTATTTTAACTTTTCAGCTTTTTTTTCATCATTTTTTTATCCTGACTTCTTTTGATTTATTGTATGCTTCAATGCAATGGAAGAAATAAAGAATTGGAGACCTATATTACGTCTTCCAACAGAACGTAACGTTTGATTGAATTTCTGGGAAAAAAAAAATTTCTGGATCAAGGCAGTGAATTGCCGCTTGAGACAATCAGACCAAACCTTAGGAATAGCTGGGTGGTCGCTAGCACTTACTAATGAACACCATGGAATTTTGAAAAAGCCACCACAAATGTTCTTTCAGCCCTGTTGAGTGTGGATGAAGAGAAGACAGGTGCTAGGCAAGGGTCATTCCTATCGATGGAGTCATGAAATGTGTGACTTTGGGGACGAACGTAGACCAGCGGATTGTGTACTCTGCCTAATGGCTGCTGTAGTAGAATCTTGGCAAAACCGTTTCCAAAGAGAGAAAAAAAATTGTACAAGGTTTGCTGCAAGATATGGTTGCCCTCACTCTCTGTTATAGGTTTGGAACCATTCCAAGATGCCATATAAGAAGACCGAGGAATTTGTTGGGGTTTAAGCTTCCCTGTAGGAGGAAGCGGGCCTAATTAGAATATTGCCTCCCACAATCCTTTGCAATGGCTTATGGTCATGAACTTTTTCTCACCGCTGTCTTAAAGTGTCCTTACGTGGTAGCTCTTAAAAGCTGGCCCACTTGAACAGTTATCTTTGCGCAGTGGCAGTATCGTAGCCCATGAGGTCAATCCGAGGCGTGATTATTGCTAATTGAAAACTTTACCCAATACCCCGCCATGATGACTTGAAATACAGTCAGCATTGGCAATTTTTGACAGGCTCTAAGGGGACTGAAAGATTGGTTTAAAAAAAGTTTATGGCGCCCCATGTCTAGGGCGTGTCTTACGTGACTCCCGTTTCTTCCTGAGCTCTGTTGCACCATTCCTTCCGCTGGCTTCCTTGCATTTCCCTTTTACCTTTCTCTCCCACTGAATCCACTTGTTTCCGGCAGCACACTATTCTCACTACATGCTACGAATTCCCATCCTTCGGCTCATTGGCCTAGCATTTGCCTTTATGCAAATTGCTCCTTCGCACCCTGAATCCAGCTCAATTATTCACACCTAACCACCTGAAGGCACTAAAATTACTGGTAGCTAAGGAAAACAACGATCAGCCACGAGGTTTGGTAATCTTTTGTAGCCTTCTATCATTTGGATTATTTATTTGCTCTTCTTTTTTTTTTTTTTTAAACTTGCTTTATTATTTCACCACAGCCTAAAGGAAAGGCTTCCCAGCGGGCGTGCCTTTGAATGTACCCGTCATGTCATACTTACCTGGCAGGGGAGCAATAGCCATGATCCCTAAGGTGGCTCTCCCAGAGTGAGGCTGGTTCATTGCACTCCGTACCAGTTGACCTCTGCGATTTCCTCAAATGTGGGAAACTCGACTGCATAATTTATGGTAGTGGGGGACTGCGTTCGCGCTTTCCCCTGTGTTTGCTTGTTTGACAAAAATAGAGAACTTCACCAATTCTGATGAAGGATAATTTCAGCCACGGCACCCGTCTTCTTTGGCTCTTACTTTCCACATCAAGCAGGCAGCGACAATCATTTCCTAGGCTTGATCATTTTTATTATCTATGTTTTCTGGAGACCAGTTTTAAGCCAGAATTTCACTTTTTATTTTAACTTTTCAGCTTTTTTTTCATCATTTTTTTATCCTGACTTCTTTTGATTTATTGTATGCTTCAATGCAATGGAAGAAATAAAGAATTGGAGACCTATATTACGTCTTCCAACAGAACGTAACGTTTGATTGAATTTCTGGGAAAAAAAGATTTTCTGGATCAAGGCAGTGAATTGCCGCTTGAGACAATCAGACCAAACCTTAGGAATAGCTGGGTGGTCGCTAGCACTTACTAATGAACACCATGGAATTTTGAAAAAGCCACCACAAATGTTCTTTCAGCCCTGTTGAGTGTGGATGAAGAGAAGACAGGTGCTAGGCAAGGGTCATTCCTATCGATGGAGTCATGAAATGTGTGACTTTGGGGACGAACGTAGACCAGCGGATTGTGTACTCTGCCTAATGGCTGCTGTAGTAGAATCTTGGCAAAACTGTTTCCAAAGAGAGAAAAAAAATTGTACAAGGTTTGCTGCAAGATATGGTTGCCCTCACTCTCTGTTATAGGTTTGGAACCATTCCAAGATGCCATATAAGAAGACCGAGGAATTTGTTGGGGTTTAAGCTTCCCTGTAGGAGGAAGCGGGCCTAATTAGAATATTGCCTCCCACAATCCTTTGCAATGGCTTATGGTCATGAACTTTTTCTCACCGCTGTCTTAAAGTGTCCTTACGTGGTAGCTCTTAAAAGCTGGCCCACTTGAACAGTTAACTTTGCGCAGTGGCAGTATCGTAGCCCATGAGGTCAATCCGAGGCGTGATTATTGCTAATTGAAAACTTTACCCAATACCCCGCCATGATGACTTGAAATACAGTCAGCATTGGCAATTTTTGACAGGCTCTAAGGAGACTGAAAGATTGGTTTAATAAAAGTTTATGGCGCCCCATGTCTAGGGCGTGTCTTACGTGACTCCCGTTTCTTCCTGAGCTCTGTTGCACCATTCCTTCCGCTGGCTTCCTTGCATTTCCCTTTTACCTTTCTCTCCCACTGAATCCACTTGTTTCCGGCAGCACACTATTCTCACTACATGCTACGAATTCCCATCCTTCGGCTCATTGGCCTAGCATTTGCCTTTATGCAAATTGCTCCTTCGCACCCTGAATCCAGCTCAATTATTCACACCTAACCACCTGAAGGCACTAAAATTACTGGTAGCTAAGGAAAACAACGATCAGCCACGAGGTTTGGTAATCTTTTGTAGCCTTCTATCATTTGGATTATTTATTTGCTCTTCTTTTTTTTTTTTTTTAACTTGCTTTATTATTTCACCACAGCCTAAAGGAAAGGCTTCCCATCGGGCGTGCCTTTGAATGTACCCGTCATGTCATACTTACCTGGCAGGGGAGCAATAGCCATGCTCCCTAAGGTGGCTCTCCCAGAGTGAGGCTGGTTCATTGCACTCCGTACCAGTTGACCTCTGCGATTTCCTCAAATGTGGGAAACTCGACTGCATAATTTATGGTAGTGGGGGACTGCGTTCGCGCTTTCCCCTGTGTTTGCTTGTTTGACAAAAATAGAGAACTTCACCAATTCTGACGAAGGATAATTTCAGCCACGGCACCCGTCTTCTTTGGCTCTTACTTTCCACATCAAGCAGGCAGCGACAATCATTTCCTAGGCTTGATCATTTTTATTATCTATGTTTTCTGGAGACCAGTTTTAAGCCAGAATTTCACTTTTTATTTTAACTTTTCAGCTTTTTTTTCATCATTTTTTTATCCTGACTTCTTTTGATTTATTGTATGCTTCAATGCAATGGAAGAAATAAAGAATTGGAGACCTATATTACGTCTTCCAACAGAACGTAACGTTTGATTGAATTTCTGGGAAAAAAAGATTTTCTGGATCAAGGCAGTGAATTGCCGCTTGAGACAATCAGACCAAACCTTAGGAATAGCTGGGTGGTCGCTAGCACTTACTAATGAACACCATGGAATTTTGAAAAAGCCACCACAAATGTTCTTTCAGCCCTGTTGAGTGTGGATGAAGAGAAGACAGGTGCTAGGCAAGGGTCATTCCTATCGATGGAGTCATGAAATGTGTGACTTTGGGGACGAACGTAGACCAGCGGATTGTGTACTCTGCCTAATGGCTGCTGTAGTAGAATCTTGGCAAAACTGTTTCCAAAGAGAGAAAAAAAATTGTACAAGGTTTGCTGCAAGATATGGTTGCCCTCACTCTCTGTTATAGGTTTGGAACCATTCCAAGATGCCATATAAGAAGACCGAGGAATTTGTTGGGGTTTAAGCTTCCCTGTAGGAGGAAGCGGGCCTAATTAGAATATTGCCTCCCATAATCCTTTGCAATGGCTTATGGTCATGAACTTTTTCTCACCGCTGTCTTAAAGTGTCCTTACGTGGTAGCTCTTAAAAGCTGGCCCACTTGAACAGCTAGCTTTGCGCAGTGGCAGTATCGTAGCCCATGAGGTCAATCCGAGGCGTGATTATTGCTAATTGAAAACTTTACCCAATACCCTACCATGATGACTTGAAATACAGTCAGCATTGGCAATTTTTGACAGGCTCTAAGGAGACTGAAAGATTGGTTTAATAAAAGTTTATGGCGCCCCATGTCTAGGGCGTGTCTTACGTGACTCCCGTTTCTTCCTGAGCTCTGTTGCACCATTCCTTCCGCTGGCTTCTTAGCATTTCCCTTTTACCTTTCTCTCCCACTGAATTCACTTGTTTCCGGCAGCACACTATTCTCACTACATGCTACGAATTCCCATCCTTCGGCTCATTGGCCTAGCATTTGCCTTTATGCAAATTGCTCCTTCGCACCCTGAATCCAGCTCAATTATTCACACCTAACCACCTGAAGGCACTAAAATTACTGGTAGCTAAGGAAAACAACGATCAGCCACGAGGTTTGGTAATCTTTTGTAGCCTTCTATCATTTGGATTATTTATTTGCTTTTTTTTTTTTTTTAAATTTACTTTATTATTTCACCACAGCCTAAAGGAAAGGCTTCCCAGCGGGCGTGCCTTTGAATGTACCCGTCATGTCATACTTACCTGGCAGGGGAGCAATAGCCATGATCCCTAAGGTGGCTCTCCCAGAGTGAGGCTGGTTCATTGCACTCCGTACCAGTTGACCTCTGCGATTTCCTCAAATGTGGGAAACTCGACTGCATAATTTATGGTAGTGGGGGACTGCGTTCGCGCTTTCCCCTGTGTTTGCTTGTTTGACAAAAATAGAGAACTTCACCAATTCTGACGAAGGATAATTTCAGTCACGGCACCCGTCTTCTTTGGCTCTTACTTTCCGCATCAAGCAGGCAGCGACAATCATTTCCTAGGCTTGATCATTTTTATTATCTATGTTTTCTGGAGACCAGTTTTAAGCCAGAATTTCACTTTTTATTTTAACTTTTCAGCTTTTTTTTCATCATTTTTTTATCCTGACTTCTTTTGATTTATTGTATGCTTCAATGCAATGGAAGAAATAAAGAATTGGAGACCTATATTACGTCTTCCAACAGAACGTAACGTTTGATTGAATTTCTGGGAAAAAAAAAATTTCTGGATCAAGGCAGTGAATTGCCGCTTGAGACAATCAGACCAAACCTTAGGAATAGCTGGGTGGTCGCTAGCACTTACTAATGAACACCATGGAATTTTGAAAAAGCCACCACAAATGTTCTTTCAGCCCTGTTGAGTGTGGATGAAGAGAAGACAGGTGCTAGGCAAGGGTCATTCCTATCGATGGAGTCATGAAATGTGTGACTTTGGGGACGAACGTAGACCAGCGGATTGTGTACTCTGCCTAATGGCTGCTGTAGTAGAATCTTGGCAAAACCGTTTCCAAAGAGAGAAAAAAAATTGTACAAGGTTTGCTGCAAGATATGGTTGCCCTCACTCTCTGTTATAGGTTTGGAACCATTCCAAGATGCCATATAAGAAGACCGAGGAATTTGTTGGGGTTTAAGCTTCCCTGTAGGAGGAAGCGGGCCTAATTAGAATATTGCCTCCCACAATCCTTTGCAATGGCTTATGGTCATGAACTTTTTCTCACCGCTGTCTTAAAGTGTCCTTACGTGGTAGCTCTTAAAAGCTGGCCCACTTGAACAGTTATCTTTGCGCAGTGGCAGTATCGTAGCCCATGAGGTCAATCCGAGGCGTGATTATTGCTAATTGAAAACTTTACCCAATACCCCGCCATGATGACTTGAAATACAGTCAGCATTGGCAATTTTTGACAGGCTCTAAGGGGACTGAAAGATTGGTTTAAAAAAAGTTTATGGCGCCCCATGTCTAGGGCGTGTCTTACGTGACTCCCGTTTCTTCCTGAGCTCTGTTGCACCATTCCTTCCGCTGGCTTCCTTGCATTTCCCTTTTACCTTTCTCTCCCACTGAATCCACTTGTTTCCGGCAGCACACTATTCTCACTACATGCTACGAATTCCCATCCTTCGGCTCATTGGCCTAGCATTTGCCTTTATGCAAATTGCTCCTTCGCACCCTGAATCCAGCTCAATTATTCACACCTAACCACCTGAAGGCACTAAAATTACTGGTAGCTAAGGAAAACAACGATCAGCCACGAGGTTTGGTAATCTTTTGTAGCCTTCTATCATTTGGATTATTTATTTGCTCTTCTTTTTTTTTTTTTTTTAAACTTGCTTTATTATTTCACCACAGCCTAAAGGAAAGGCTTCCCAGCGGGCGTGCCTTTGAATGTACCCGTCATGTCATACTTACCTGGCAGGGGAGCAATAGCCATGATCCCTAAGGTGGCTCTCCCAGAGTGAGGCTGGTTCATTGCACTCCGTACCAGTTGACCTCTGCGATTTCCTCAAATGTGGGAAACTCGACTGCATAATTTATGGTAGTGGGGGACTGCGTTCGCGCTTTCCCCTGTGTTTGCTTGTTTGACAAAAATAGAGAACTTCACCAATTCTGATGAAGGATAATTTCAGCCACGGCACCCGTCTTCTTTGGCTCTTACTTTCCACATCAAGCAGGCAGCGACAATCATTTCCTAGGCTTGATCATTTTTATTATCTATGTTTTCTGGAGACCAGTTTTAAGCCAGAATTTCACTTTTTATTTTAACTTTTCAGCTTTTTTTTCATCATTTTTTTATCCTGACTTCTTTTGATTTATTGTATGCTTCAATGCAATGGAAGAAATAAAGAATTGGAGACCTATATTACGTCTTCCAACAGAACGTAACGTTTGATTGAATTTCTGGGAAAAAAAGATTTTCTGGATCAAGGCAGTGAATTGCCGCTTGAGACAATCAGACCAAACCTTAGGAATAGCTGGGTGGTCGCTAGCACTTACTAATGAACACCATGGAATTTTGAAAAAGCCACCACAAATGTTCTTTCAGCCCTGTTGAGTGTGGATGAAGAGAAGACAGGTGCTAGGCAAGGGTCATTCCTATCGATGGAGTCATGAAATGTGTGACTTTGGGGACGAACGTAGACCAGCGGATTGTGTACTCTGCCTAATGGCTGCTGTAGTAGAATCTTGGCAAAACTGTTTCCAAAGAGAGAAAAAAAATTGTACAAGGTTTGCTGCAAGATATGGTTGCCCTCACTCTCTGTTATAGGTTTGGAACCATTCCAAGATGCCATATAAGAAGACCGAGGAATTTGTTGGGGTTTAAGCTTCCCTGTAGGAGGAAGCGGGCCTAATTAGAATATTGCCTCCCACAATCCTTTGCAATGGCTTATGGTCATGAACTTTTTCTCACCGCTGTCTTAAAGTGTCCTTACGTGGTAGCTCTTAAAAGCTGGCCCACTTGAACAGTTAACTTTGCGCAGTGGCAGTATCGTAGCCCATGAGGTCAATCCGAGGCGTGATTATTGCTAATTGAAAACTTTACCCAATACCCCGCCATGATGACTTGAAATACAGTCAGCATTGGCAATTTTTGACAGGCTCTAAGGAGACTGAAAGATTGGTTTAAAAAAAGTTTATGGCGCCCCATGTCTAGGGCGTGTCTTACGTGACTCCCGTTTCTTCCTGAGCTCTGTTGCACCATTCCTTCCGCTGGCTTCCTTGCATTTCCCTTTTACCTTTCTCTCCCACTGAATCCACTTGTTTCCGGCAGCACACTATTCTCACTACATGCTACGAATTCCCATCCTTCGGCTCATTGGCCTAGCATTTGCCTTTATGCAAATTGCTCCTTCGCACCCTGAATCCAGCTCAATTATTCACACCTAACCACCTGAAGGCACTAAAATTACTGGTAGCTAAGGAAAACAACGATCAGCCACGAGGTTTGGTAATCTTTTGTAGCCTTCTATCATTTGGATTATTTATTTGCTCTTCTTTTTTTTTTTTTTTTAAACTTGCTTTATTATTTCACCACAGCCTAAAGGAAAGGCTTCCCAGCGGGCGTGCCTTTGAATGTACCCATCATGTCATACTTACCTGGCAGGGGAGCAATAGCCATGATCCCTAAGGTGGCTCTCCCAGAGTGAGGCTGGTTCATTGCACTCCGTACCAGTTGACCTCTGCGATTTCCTCAAATGTGGGAAACTCAACTGCATAATTTATGGTAGTGGGGGACTGCGTTCGCGCTTTCCCCTGTGTTTGCTTGTTTGACAAAAATAGAGAACTTCACCAATTCTGACGAAGGATAATTTCAGCCACGGCACCCGTCTTCTTTGGCTCTTACTTTCCACATCAAGCAGGCAGCGACAATCATTTCCTAGGCTTGATCATTTTTATTATCTATGTTTTCTGGAGACCAGTTTTAAGCCAGAATTTCACTTTTTATTTTAACTTTTCAGCTTTTTTTTCATCATTTTTTTATCCTGACTTCTTTTGATTTATTGTATGCTTCAATGCAATGGAAGAAATAAAGAATTGGAGACCTATATTACGTCTTCCAACAGAACGTAACGTTTGATTGAATTTCTGGGAAAAAAAGATTTTCTGGATCAAGGCAGTGAATTGCCGCTTGAGACAATCAGACCAAACCTTAGGAATAGCTGGGTGGTCGCTAGCACTTACTAATGAACACCATGGAATTTTGAAAAAGCCACCACAAATGTTCTTTCAGCCCTGTTGAGTGTGGATGAAGAGAAGACAGGTGCTAGGCAAGGGTCATTCCTATCGATGGAGTCATGAAATGTGTGACTTTGGGGACGAACGTAGACCAGCGGATTGTGTACTCTGCCTAATGGCTGCTGTAGTAGAATCTTGGCAAAACTGTTTCCAAAGAGAGAAAAAAAATTGTACAAGGTTTGCTGCAAGATATGGTTGCCCTCACTCTCTGTTATAGGTTTGGAACCATTCCAAGATGCCATATAAGAAGACCGAGGAATTTGTTGGGGTTTAAGCTTCCCTGTAGGAGGAAGCGGGCCTAATTAGAATATTGCCTCCCATAATCCTTTGCAATGGCTTATGGTCATGAACTTTTTCTCACCGCTGTCTTAAAGTGTCCTTACGTGGTAGCTCTTAAAAGCTGGCCCACTTGAACAGCTAGCTTTGCGCAGTGGCAGTATCGTAGCCCATGAGGTCAATCCGAGGCGTGATTATTGCTAATTGAAAACTTTACCCAATACCCTGCCATGATGACTTGAAATACAGTCAGCATTGGCAATTTTTGACAGGCTCTAAGGAGATTGAAAGATTGGTTTAATAAAAGTTTATGGCGCCCCATGTCTAGGGCGTGTCTTACGTGACTCCCGTTTCTTCCTGAGCTCTGTTGCACCATTCCTTCCGCTGGCTTCCTTGCATTTCCCTTTTACCTTTCTCTCCCACTGAATCCACTTGTTTCCGGCAGCACACTATTCTCACTACATGCTACGAATTCCCATCCTTCGGCTCATTGGCCTAGCATTTGCCTTTATGCAAATTGCTCCTTCGCACCCTGAATCCAGCTCAATTATTCACACCTAACCACCTGAAGGCACTAAAATTACTGGTAGCTAAGGAAAACAACGATCAGCCACGAGGTTTGGTAATCTTTTGTAGCCTTCTATCATTTGGATTATTTATTTGCTTTTTTTTTTTTTTTAAACTTACTTTATTATTTCACCACAGCCTAAAGGAAAGGCTTCCCAGCGGGCGTGCCTTTGAATGTACCCGTCATGTCATACTTACCTGGCAGGGGAGCAATAGCCATGATCCCTAAGGTGGCTCTCCCAGAGTGAGGCTGGTTCATTGCACTCCGTACCAGTTGACCTCTGCGATTTCCTCAAATGTGGGAAACTCGACTGCATAATTTATGGTAGTGGGGGACTGCGTTCGCGCTTTCCCCTGTGTTTGCTTGTTTGACAAAAATAGAGAACTTCACCAATTCTGACGAAGGATAATTTCAGTCACGGCACCCGTCTTCTTTGGCTCTTACTTTCCGCATCAAGCAGGCAGCGACAATCATTTCCTAGGCTTGATCATTTTTATTATCTATGTTTTCTGGAGACCAGTTTTAAGCCAGAATTTCACTTTTTATTTTAACTTTTCAGCTTTTTTTTCATCATTTTTTTATCCTGACTTCTTTTGATTTATTGTATGCTTCAATGCAATGGAAGAAATAAAGAATTGGAGACCTATATTACGTCTTCCAACAGAACGTAACGTTTGATTGAATTTCTGGGAAAAAAAAAAATTCTGGATCAAGGCAGTGAATTGCCGCTTGAGACAATCAGACCAAACCTTAGGAATAGCTGGGTGGTCGCTAGCACTTACTAATGAACACCATGGAATTTTGAAAAAGCCACCACAAATGTTCTTTCAGCCCTGTTGAGTGTGGATGAAGAGAAGACAGGTGCTAGGCAAGGGTCATTCCTATCGATGGAGTCATGAAATGTGTGACTTTGGGGACGAACGTAGACCAGCGGATTGTGTACTCTGCCTAATGGCTGCTGTAGTAGAATCTTGGCAAAACCGTTTCCAAAGAGAGAAAAAAAATTGTACAAGGTTTGCTGCAAGATATGGTTGCCCTCACTCTCTGTTATAGGTTTGGAACCATTCCAAGATGCCATATAAGAAGACCGAGGAATTTGTTGGGGTTTAAGCTTCCCTGTAGGAGGAAGCGGGCCTAATTAGAATATTGCCTCCCACAATCCTTTGCAATGGCTTATGGTCATGAACTTTTTCTCACCGCTGTCTTAAAGTGTCCTTACGTGGTAGCTCTTAAAAGCTGGCCCACTTGAACAGTTATCTTTGCGCAGTGGCAGTATCGTAGCCCATGAGGTCAATCCGAGGCGTGATTATTGCTAATTGAAAACTTTACCCAATACCCCGCCATGATGACTTGAAATACAGTCAGCATTGGCAATTTTTGACAGGCTCTAAGGGGACTGAAAGATTGGTTTAAAAAAAGTTTATGGCGCCCCATGTCTAGGGCGTGTCTTACGTGACTCCCGTTTCTTCCTGAGCTCTGTTGCACCATTCCTTCCGCTGGCTTCCTTGCATTTCCCTTTTACCTTTCTCTCCCACTGAATCCACTTGTTTCCGGCAGCACACTATTCTCACTACATGCTACGAATTCCCATCCTTCGGCTCATTGGCCTAGCATTTGCCTTTATGCAAATTGCTCCTTCGCACCCTGAATCCAGCTCAATTATTCACACCTAACCACCTGAAGGCACTAAAATTACTGGTAGCTAAGGAAAACAACGATCAGCCACGAGGTTTGGTAATCTTTTGTAGCCTTCTATCATTTGGATTATTTATTTGCTCTTCTTTTTTTTTTTTTTTTTTTTTTAAACTTGCTTTATTATTTCACCACAGCCTAAAGGAAAGGCTTCCCAGCGGGCGTGCCTTTGAATGTACCCGTCATGTCATACTTACCTGGCAGGGGAGCAATAGCCATGATCCCTAAGGTGGCTCTCCCAGAGTGAGGCTGGTTCATTGCACTCCGTACCAGTTGACCTCTGCGATTTCCTCAAATGTGGGAAACTCGACTGCATAATTTATGGTAGTGGGGGACTGCGTTCGCGCTTTCCCCTGTGTTTGCGTGTTTGACAAAAATAGAGAACTTCACCAATTCTGATGAAGGATAATTTCAGCCACGGCACCCGTCTTCTTTGGCTCTTACTTTCCACATCAAGCAGGCAGCGACAATCATTTCCTAGGCTTGATCATTTTTATTATCTATGTTTTCTGGAGACCAGTTTTAAGCCAGAATTTCACTTTTTATTTTAACTTTTCAGCTTTTTTTTCATCATTTTTTTATCCTGACTTCTTTTGATTTATTGTATGCTTCAATGCAATGGAAGAAATAAAGAATTGGAGACCTATATTACGTCTTCCAACAGAACGTAACGTTTGATTGAATTTCTGGGAAAAAAAGATTTTCTGGATCAAGGCAGTGAATTGCCGCTTGAGACAATCAGACCAAACCTTAGGAATAGCTGGGTGGTCGCTAGCACTTACTAATGAACACCATGGAATTTTGAAAAAGCCACCACAAATGTTCTTTCAGCCCTGTTGAGTGTGGATGAAGAGAAGACAGGTGCTAGGCAAGGGTCATTCCTATCGATGGAGTCATGAAATGTGTGACTTTGGGGACGAACGTAGACCAGCGGATTGTGTACTCTGCCTAATGGCTGCTGTAGTAGAATCTTGGCAAAACTGTTTCCAAAGAGAGAAAAAAAATTGTACAAGGTTTGCTGCAAGATATGGTTGCCCTCACTCTCTGTTATAGGTTTGGAACCATTCCAAGATGCCATATAAGAAGACCGAGGAATTTGTTGGGGTTTAAGCTTCCCTGTAGGAGGAAGCGGGCCTAATTAGAATATTGCCTCCCACAATCCTTTGCAATGGCTTATGGTCATGAACTTTTTCTCACCGCTGTCTTAAAGTGTCCTTACGTGGTAGCTCTTAAAAGCTGGCCCACTTGAACAGTTAACTTTGCGCAGTGGCAGTATCGTAGCCCATGAGGTCAATCCGAGGCGTGATTATTGCTAATTGAAAACTTTACCCAATACCCCGCCATGATGACTTGAAATACAGTCAGCATTGGCAATTTTTGACAGGCTCTAAGGAGACTGAAAGATTGGTTTAAAAAAAGTTTATGGCGCCCCATGTCTAGGGCGTGTCTTACGTGACTCCCGTTTCTTCCTGAGCTCTGTTGCACCATTCCTTCCGCTGGCTTCCTTGCATTTCCCTTTTACCTTTCTCTCCCACTGAATCCACTTGTTTCCGGCAGCACACTATTCTCACTACATGCTACGAATTCCCATCCTTCGGCTCATTGGCCTAGCATTTGCCTTTATGCAAATTGCTCCTTCGCACCCTGAATCCAGCTCAATTATTCACACCTAACCACCTGAAGGCACTAAAATTACTGGTAGCTAAGGAAAACAACGATCAGCCACGAGGTTTGGTAATCTTTTGTAGCCTTCTATCATTTGGATTATTTATTTGCTCTTCTTTTTTTTTTTTTTTTAAACTTGCTTTATTATTTCACCACAGCCTAAAGGAAAGGCTTCCCAGCGGGCGTGCCTTTGAATGTACCCATCATGTCATACTTACCTGGCAGGGGAGCAATAGCCATGATCCCTAAGGTGGCTCTCCCAGAGTGAGGCTGGTTCATTGCACTCCGTACCAGTTGACCTCTGCGATTTCCTCAAATGTGGGAAACTCAACTGCATAATTTATGGTAGTGGGGGACTGCGTTCGCGCTTTCCCCTGTGTTTGCTTGTTTGACAAAAATAGAGAACTTCACCAATTCTGACGAAGGATAATTTCAGCCACGGCACCCGTCTTCTTTGGCTCTTACTTTCCACATCAAGCAGGCAGCGACAATCATTTCCTAGGCTTGATCATTTTTATTATCTATGTTTTCTGGAGACCAGTTTTAAGCCAGAATTTCACTTTTTATTTTAACTTTTCAGCTTTTTTTTCATCATTTTTTTATCCTGACTTCTTTTGATTTATTGTATGCTTCAATGCAATGGAAGAAATAAAGAATTGGAGACCTATATTACGTCTTCCAACAGAACGTAACGTTTGATTGAATTTCTGGGAAAAAAAGATTTTCTGGATCAAGGCAGTGAATTGCCGCTTGAGACAATCAGACCAAACCTTAGGAATAGCTGGGTGGTCGCTAGCACTTACTAATGAACACCATGGAATTTTGAAAAAGCCACCACAAATGTTCTTTCAGCCCTGTTGAGTGTGGATGAAGAGAAGACAGGTGCTAGGCAAGGGTCATTCCTATCGATGGAGTCATGAAATGTGTGACTTTGGGGACGAACGTAGACCAGCGGATTGTGTACTCTGCCTAATGGCTGCTGTAGTAGAATCTTGGCAAAACTGTTTCCAAAGAGAGAAAAAAAATTGTACAAGGTTTGCTGCAAGATATGGTTGCCCTCACTCTCTGTTATAGGTTTGGAACCATTCCAAGATGCCATATAAGAAGACCGAGGAATTTGTTGGGGTTTAAGCTTCCCTGTAGGAGGAAGCGGGCCTAATTAGAATATTGCCTCCCATAATCCTTTGCAATGGCTTATGGTCATGAACTTTTTCTCACCGCTGTCTTAAAGTGTCCTTACGTGGTAGCTCTTAAAAGCTGGCCCACTTGAACAGCTAGCTTTGCGCAGTGGCAGTATCGTAGCCCATGAGGTCAATCCGAGGCGTGATTATTGCTAATTGAAAACTTTACCCAATACCCTGCCATGATGACTTGAAATACAGTCAGCATTGGCAATTTTTGACAGGCTCTAAGGAGATTGAAAGATTGGTTTAATAAAAGTTTATGGCGCCCCATGTCTAGGGCGTGTCTTACGTGACTCCCGTTTCTTCCTGAGCTCTGTTGCACCATTCCTTCCGCTGGCTTCCTTGCATTTCCCTTTTACCTTTCTCTCCCACTGAATCCACTTGTTTCCGGCAGCACACTATTCTCACTACATGCTACGAATTCCCATCCTTCGGCTCATTGGCCTAGCATTTGCCTTTATGCAAATTGCTCCTTCGCACCCTGAATCCAGCTCAATTATTCACACCTAACCACCTGAAGGCACTAAAATTACTGGTAGCTAAGGAAAACAACGATCAGCCACGAGGTTTGGTAATCTTTTGTAGCCTTCTATCATTTGGATTATTTATTTGCTCTTCTTTTTTTTTTTTTTTAACTTGCTTTATTATTTCACCACAGCCTAAAGGAAAGGCTTCCCATCGGGCGTGCCTTTGAATGTACCCGTCATGTCATACTTACCTGGCAGGGGAGCAATAGCCATGCTCCCTAAGGTGGCTCTCCCAGAGTGAGGCTGGTTCATTGCACTCCGTACCAGTTGACCTCTGCGATTTCCTCAAATGTGGGAAACTCGACTGCATAATTTATGGTAGTGGGGGACTGCGTTCGCGCTTTCCCCTGTGTTTGCTTGCTTGACAAAAATAGAGAACTTCACCAATTCTGACGAAGGATAATTTCAGCCACGGCACCCGTCTTCTTTGGCTCTTACTTTCCACATCAAGCAGGCAGCGACAATCATTTCCTAGGCTTGATCATTTTTATTATCTATGTTTTCTGGAGACCAGTTTTAAGCCAGAATTTCACTTTTTATTTTAACTTTTCAGCTTTTTTTTCATCATTTTTTTATCCTGACTTCTTTTGATTTATTGTATGCTTCAATGCAATGGAAGAAATAAAGAATTGGAGACCTATATTACGTCTTCCAACAGAACGTAACGTTTGATTGAATTTCTGGGAAAAAAAGATTTTCTGGATCAAGGCAGTGAATTGCCGCTTGAGACAATCAGACCAAACCTTAGGAATAGCTGGGTGGTCGCTAGCACTTACTAATGAACACCATGGAATTTTGAAAAAGCCACCACAAATGTTCTTTCAGCCCTGTTGAGTGTGGATGAAGAGAAGACAGGTGCTAGGCAAGGGTCATTCCTATCGATGGAGTCATGAAATGTGTGACTTTGGGGACGAACGTAGACCAGCGGATTGTGTACTCTGCCTAATGGCTGCTGTAGTAGAATCTTGGCAAAACTGTTTCCAAAGAGAGAAAAAAAATTGTACAAGGTTTGCTGCAAGATATGGTTGCCCTCACTCTCTGTTATAGGTTTGGAACCATTCCAAGATGCCATATAAGAAGACCGAGGAATTTGTTGGGGTTTAAGCTTCCCTGTAGGAGGAAGCGGGCCTAATTAGAATATTGCCTCCCATAATCCTTTGCAATGGCTTATGGTCATGAACTTTTTCTCACCGCTGTCTTAAAGTGTCCTTACGTGGTAGCTCTTAAAAGCTGGCCCACTTGAACAGCTAGCTTTGCGCAGTGGCAGTATCGTAGCCCATGAGGTCAATCCGAGGCGTGATTATTGCTAATTGAAAACTTTACCCAATACCCTGCCATGATGACTTGAAATACAGTCAGCATTGGCAATTTTTGACAGGCTCTAAGGAGACTGAAAGATTGGTTTAATAAAAGTTTATGGCGCCCCATGTCTAGGGCGTGTCTTACGTGACTCCCGTTTCTTCCTGAGCTCTGTTGCACCATTCCTTCCGCTGGCTTCTTAGCATTTCCCTTTTACCTTTCTCTCCCACTGAATTCACTTGTTTCCGGCAGCACACTATTCTCACTACATGCTACGAATTCCCATCCTTCGGCTCATTGGCCTAGCATTTGCCTTTATGCAAATTGCTCCTTCGCACCCTGAATCCAGCTCAATTATTCACACCTAACCACCTGAAGGCACTAAAATTACTGGTAGCTAAGGAAAACAACGATCAGCCACGAGGTTTGGTAATCTTTTGTAGCCTTCTATCATTTGGATTATTTATTTGCTTTTTTTTTTTTTTTAAACTTACTTTATTATTTCACCACAGCCTAAAGGAAAGGCTTCCCAGCGGGCGTGCCTTTGAATGTACCCGTCATGTCATACTTACCTGGCAGGGGAGCAATAGCCATGATCCCTAAGGTGGCTCTCCCAGAGTGAGGCTGGTTCATTGCACTCCGTACCAGTTGACCTCTGCGATTTCCTCAAATGTGGGAAACTCGACTGCATAATTTATGGTAGTGGGGGACTGCGTTCGCGCTTTCCCCTGTGTTTGCTTGTTTGACAAAAATAGAGAACTTCACCAATTCTGATGAAGGATAATTTCAGCCACGGCACCCGTCTTCTTTGGCTCTTACTTTCCACATCAAGCAGGCAGCGACAATCATTTCCTAGGCTTGATCATTTTTATTATCTATGTTTTCTGGAGACCAGTTTTAAGCCAGAATTTCACTTTTTATTTTAACTTTTCAGCTTTTTTTTCATCATTTTTTTATCCTGACTTCTTTTGATTTATTGTATGCTTCAATGCAATGGAAGAAATAAAGAATTGGAGACCTATATTACGTCTTCCAACAGAACGTAACGTTTGATTGAATTTCTGGGAAAAAAAGATTTTCTGGATCAAGGCAGTGAATTGCCGCTTGAGACAATCAGACCAAACCTTAGGAATAGCTGGGTGGTCGCTAGCACTTACTAATGAACTTCATGGAATTTTGAAAAAGCCACCACAAATGTTCTTTCAGCCCTGTTGAGTGTGGATGAAGAGAAGACAGGTGCTAGGCAAGGGTCATTCCTATCGATGGAGTCATGAAATGTGTGACTTTGGGGACGAACGTAGACCAGCGGATTGTGTACTCTGCCTAATGGCTGCTGTAGTAGAATCTTGGCAAAACTGTTTCCAAAGAGAGAAAAAAAATTGTACAAGGTTTGCTGCAAGATATGGTTGCCCTCACTCTCTGTTATAGGTTTGGAACCATTCCAAGATGCCATATAAGAAGACCGAGGAATTTGTTGGGGTTTAAGCTTCCCTGTAGGAGGAAGCGGGCCTAATTAGAATATTGCCTCCCACAATCCTTTGCAATGGCTTATGGTCATGAACTTTTTCTCACCGCTGTCTTAAAGTGTCCTTACGTGGTAGCTCTTAAAAGCTGGCCCACTTGAACAGTTAACTTTGCGCAGTGGCAGTATCGTAGCCCATGAGGTCAATCCGAGGCGTGATTATTGCTAATTGAAAACTTTACCCAATACCCCGCCATGATGACTTGAAATACAGTCAGCATTGGCAATTTTTGACAGGCTCTAAGGAGACTGAAAGATTGGTTTAAAAAAAGTTTATGGCGCCCCATGTCTAGGGCGTGTCTTACGTGACTCCCGTTTCTTCCTGAGCTCTGTTGCACCATTCCTTCCGCTGGCTTCCTTGCATTTCCCTTTTACCTTTCTCTCCCACTGAATCCACTTGTTTCCGGCAGCACACTATTCTCACTACATGCTACGAATTCCCATCCTTCGGCTCATTGGCCTAGCATTTGCCTTTATGCAAATTGCTCCTTCGCACCCTGAATCCAGCTCAATTATTCACACCTAACCACCTGAAGGCACTAAAATTACTGGTAGCTAAGGAAAACAACGATCAGCCACGAGGTTTGGTAATCTTTTGTAGCCTTCTATCATTTGGATTATTTATTTGCTCTTCTTTTTTTTTTTTTTTTAAACTTGCTTTATTATTTCACCACAGCCTAAAGGAAAGGCTTCCCAGCGGGCGTGCCTTTGAATGTACCCATCATGTCATACTTACCTGGCAGGGGAGCAATAGCCATGCTCCCTAAGGTGGCTCTCCCAGAGTGAGGCTGGTTCATTGCACTCCGTACCAGTTGACCTCTGCGATTTCCTCAAATGTGGGAAACTCGACTGCATAATTTATGGTAGTGGGGGACTGCGTTCGCGCTTTCCCCTGTGTTTGCTTGTTTGACAAAAATAGAGAACTTCACCAATTCTGACGAAGGATAATTTCAGCCACGGCACCCGTCTTCTTTGGCTCTTACTTTCCACATCAAGCAGGCAGCGACAATCATTTCCTAGGCTTGATCATTTTTATTATCTATGTTTTCTGGAGACCAGTTTTAAGCCAGAATTTCACTTTTTATTTTAACTTTTCAGCTTTTTTTTCATCATTTTTTTATCCTGACTTCTTTTGATTTATTGTATGCTTCAATGCAATGGAAGAAATAAAGAATTGGAGACCTATATTACGTCTTCCAACAGAACGTAACGTTTGATTGAATTTCTGGGAAAAAAAGATTTTCTGGATCAAGGCAGTGAATTGCCGCTTGAGACAATCAGACCAAACCTTAGGAATAGCTGGGTGGTCGCTAGCACTTACTAATGAACACCATGGAATTTTGAAAAAGCCACCACAAATGTTCTTTCAGCCCTGTTGAGTGTGGATGAAGAGAAGACAGGTGCTAGGCAAGGGTCATTCCTATCGATGGAGTCATGAAATGTGTGACTTTGGGGACGAACGTAGACCAGCGGATTGTGTACTCTGCCTAATGGCTGCTGTAGTAGAATCTTGGCAAAACTGTTTCCAAAGAGAGAAAAAAAATTGTACAAGGTTTGCTGCAAGATATGGTTGCCCTCACTCTCTGTTATAGGTTTGGAACCATTCCAAGATGCCATATAAGAAGACCGAGGAATTTGTTGGGGTTTAAGCTTCCCTGTAGGAGGAAGCGGGCCTAATTAGAATATTGCCTCCCATAATCCTTTGCAATGGCTTATGGTCATGAACTTTTTCTCACCGCTGTCTTAAAGTGTCCTTACGTGGTAGCTCTTAAAAGCTGGCCCACTTGAACAGCTAGCTTTGCGCAGTGGCAGTATCGTAGCCCATGAGGTCAATCCGAGGCGTGATTATTGCTAATTGAAAACTTTACCCAATACCCTGCCATGATGACTTGAAATACAGTCAGCATTGGCAATTTTTGACAGGCTCTAAGGAGATTGAAAGATTGGTTTAATAAAAGTTTATGGCGCCCCATGTCTAGGGCGTGTCTTACGTGACTCCCGTTTCTTCCTGAGCTCTGTTGCACCATTCCTTCCGCTGGCTTCCTTGCATTTCCCTTTTACCTTTCTCTCCCACTGAATCCACTTGTTTCCGGCAGCACACTATTCTCACTACATGCTACGAATTCCCATCCTTCGGCTCATTGGCCTAGCATTTGCCTTTATGCAAATTGCTCCTTCGCACCCTGAATCCAGCTCAATTATTCACACCTAACCACCTGAAGGCACTAAAATTACTGGTAGCTAAGGAAAACAACGATCAGCCACGAGGTTTGGTAATCTTTTGTAGCCTTCTATCATTTGGATTATTTATTTGCTCTTCTTTTTTTTTTTTTTTAACTTGCTTTATTATTTCACCACAGCCTAAAGGAAAGGCTTCCCATCGGGCGTGCCTTTGAATGTACCCGTCATGTCATACTTACCTGGCAGGGGAGCAATAGCCATGCTCCCTAAGGTGGCTCTCCCAGAGTGAGGCTGGTTCATTGCACTCCGTACCAGTTGACCTCTGCGATTTCCTCAAATGTGGGAAACTCGACTGCATAATTTATGGTAGTGGGGGACTGCGTTCGCGCTTTCCCCTGTGTTTGCTTGTTTGACAAAAATAGAGAACTTCACCAATTCTGACGAAGGATAATTTCAGCCACGGCACCCGTCTTCTTTGGCTCTTACTTTCCACATCAAGCAGGCAGCGACAATCATTTCCTAGGCTTGATCATTTTTATTATCTATGTTTTCTGGAGACCAGTTTTAAGCCAGAATTTCACTTTTTATTTTAACTTTTCAGCTTTTTTTTCATCATTTTTTTATCCTGACTTCTTTTGATTTATTGTATGCTTCAATGCAATGGAAGAAATAAAGAATTGGAGACCTATATTACGTCTTCCAACAGAACGTAACGTTTGATTGAATTTCTGGGAAAAAAAGATTTTCTGGATCAAGGCAGTGAATTGCCGCTTGAGACAATCAGACCAAACCTTAGGAATAGCTGGGTGGTCGCTAGCACTTACTAATGAACACCATGGAATTTTGAAAAAGCCACCACAAATGTTCTTTCAGCCCTGTTGAGTGTGGATGAAGAGAAGACAGGTGCTAGGCAAGGGTCATTCCTATCGATGGAGTCATGAAATGTGTGACTTTGGGGACGAACGTAGACCAGCGGATTGTGTACTCTGCCTAATGGCTGCTGTAGTAGAATCTTGGCAAAACTGTTTCCAAAGAGAGAAAAAAAATTGTACAAGGTTTGCTGCAAGATATGGTTGCCCTCACTCTCTGTTATAGGTTTGGAACCATTCCAAGATGCCATATAAGAAGACCGAGGAATTTGTTGGGGTTTAAGCTTCCCTGTAGGAGGAAGCGGGCCTAATTAGAATATTGCCTCCCATAATCCTTTGCAATGGCTTATGGTCATGAACTTTTTCTCACCGCTGTCTTAAAGTGTCCTTACGTGGTAGCTCTTAAAAGCTGGCCCACTTGAACAGCTAGCTTTGCGCAGTGGCAGTATCGTAGCCCATGAGGTCAATCCGAGGCGTGATTATTGCTAATTGAAAACTTTACCCAATACCCTGCCATGATGACTTGAAATACAGTCAGCATTGGCAATTTTTGACAGGCTCTAAGGAGACTGAAAGATTGGTTTAATAAAAGTTTATGGCGCCCCATGTCTAGGGCGTGTCTTACGTGACTCCCGTTTCTTCCTGAGCTCTGTTGCACCATTCCTTCCGCTGGCTTCTTAGCATTTCCCTTTTACCTTTCTCTCCCACTGAATTCACTTGTTTCCGGCAGCACACTATTCTCACTACATGCTACGAATTCCCATCCTTCGGCTCATTGGCCTAGCATTTGCCTTTATGCAAATTGCTCCTTCGCACCCTGAATCCAGCTCAATTATTCACACCTAACCACCTGAAGGCACTAAAATTACTGGTAGCTAAGGAAAACAACGATCAGCCACGAGGTTTGGTAATCTTTTGTAGCCTTCTATCATTTGGATTATTTATTTGCTTTTTTTTTTTTTTTAAACTTACTTTATTATTTCACCACAGCCTAAAGGAAAGGCTTCCCAGCGGGCGTGCCTTTGAATGTACCCGTCATGTCATACTTACCTGGCAGGGGAGCAATAGCCATGATCCCTAAGGTGGCTCTCCCAGAGTGAGGCTGGTTCATTGCACTCCGTACCAGTTGACCTCTGCGATTTCCTCAAATGTGGGAAACTCGACTGCATAATTTATGGTAGTGGGGGACTGCGTTCGCGCTTTCCCCTGTGTTTGCTTGTTTGACAAAAATAGAGAACTTCACCAATTCTGACGAAGGATAATTTCAGTCACGGCACCCGTCTTCTTTGGCTCTTACTTTCCGCATCAAGCAGGCAGCGACAATCATTTCCTAGGCTTGATCATTTTTATTATCTATGTTTTCTGGAGACCAGTTTTAAGCCAGAATTTCACTTTTTATTTTAACTTTTCAGCTTTTTTTTCATCATTTTTTTATCCTGACTTCTTTTGATTTATTGTATGCTTCAATGCAATGGAAGAAATAAAGAATTGGAGACCTATATTACGTCTTCCAACAGAACGTAACGTTTGATTGAATTTCTGGGAAAAAAAAAATTTCTGGATCAAGGCAGTGAATTGCCGCTTGAGACAATCAGACCAAACCTTAGGAATAGCTGGGTGGTCGCTAGCACTTACTAATGAACACCATGGAATTTTGAAAAAGCCACCACAAATGTTCTTTCAGCCCTGTTGAGTGTGGATGAAGAGAAGACAGGTGCTAGGCAAGGGTCATTCCTATCGATGGAGTCATGAAATGTGTGACTTTGGGGACGAACGTAGACCAGCGGATTGTGTACTCTGCCTAATGGCTGCTGTAGTAGAATCTTGGCAAAACCGTTTCCAAAGAGAGAAAAAAAATTGTACAAGGTTTGCTGCAAGATATGGTTGCTCTCACTCTCTGTTATAGGTTTGGAACCATTCCAAGATGCCATATAAGAAGACCGAGGAATTTGTTGGGGTTTAAGCTTCCCTGTAGGAGGAAGCGGGCCTAATTAGAATATTGCCTCCCACAATCCTTTGCAATGGCTTATGGTCATGAACTTTTTCTCACCGCTGTCTTAAAGTGTCCTTACGTGGTAGCTCTTAAAAGCTGGCCCACTTGAACAGTTATCTTTGCGCAGTGGCAGTATCGTAGCCCATGAGGTCAATCCGAGGCGTGATTATTGCTAATTGAAAACTTTACCCAATACCCCGCCATGATGACTTGAAATACAGTCAGCATTGGCAATTTTTGACAGGCTCTAAGGGGACTGAAAGATTGGTTTAAAAAAAGTTTATGGCGCCCCATGTCTAGGGCGTGTCTTACGTGACTCCCGTTTCTTCCTGAGCTCTGTTGCACCATTCCTTCCGCTGGCTTCCTTGCATTTCCCTTTTACCTTTCTCTCCCACTGAATCCACTTGTTTCCGGCAGCACACTATTCTCACTACATGCTACGAATTCCCATCCTTCGGCTCATTGGCCTAGCATTTGCCTTTATGCAAATTGCTCCTTCGCACCCTGAATCCAGCTCAATTATTCACACCTAACCACCTGAAGGCACTAAAATTACTGGTAGCTAAGGAAAACAACGATCAGCCACGAGGTTTGGTAATCTTTTGTAGCCTTCTATCATTTGGATTATTTATTTGCTCTTCTTTTTTTTTTTTTTTTAAACTTGCTTTATTATTTCACCACAGCCTAAAGGAAAGGCTTCCCAGCGGGCGTGCCTTTGAATGTACCCGTCATGTCATACTTACCTGGCAGGGGAGCAATAGCCATGATCCCTAAGGTGGCTCTCCCAGAGTGAGGCTGGTTCATTGCACTCCGTACCAGTTGACCTCTGCGATTTCCTCAAATGTGGGAAACTCGACTGCATAATTTATGGTAGTGGGGGACTGCGTTCGCGCTTTCCCCTGTGTTTGCTTGTTTGACAAAAATAGAGAACTTCACCAATTCTGATGAAGGATAATTTCAGCCACGGCACCCGTCTTCTTTGGCTCTTACTTTCCACATCAAGCAGGCAGCGACAATCATTTCCTAGGCTTGATCATTTTTATTATCTATGTTTTCTGGAGACCAGTTTTAAGCCAGAATTTCACTTTTTATTTTAACTTTTCAGCTTTTTTTTCATCATTTTTTTATCCTGACTTCTTTTGATTTATTGTATGCTTCAATGCAATGGAAGAAATAAAGAATTGGAGACCTATATTACGTCTTCCAACAGAACGTAACGTTTGATTGAATTTCTGGGAAAAAAAGATTTTCTGGATCAAGGCAGTGAATTGCCGCTTGAGACAATCAGACCAAACCTTAGGAATAGCTGGGTGGTCGCTAGCACTTACTAATGAACACCATGGAATTTTGAAAAAGCCACCACAAATGTTCTTTCAGCCCTGTTGAGTGTGGATGAAGAGAAGACAGGTGCTAGGCAAGGGTCATTCCTATCGATGGAGTCATGAAATGTGTGACTTTGGGGACGAACGTAGACCAGCGGATTGTGTACTCTGCCTAATGGCTGCTGTAGTAGAATCTTGGCAAAACTGTTTCCAAAGAGAGAAAAAAAATTGTACAAGGTTTGCTGCAAGATATGGTTGCCCTCACTCTCTGTTATAGGTTTGGAACCATTCCAAGATGCCATATAAGAAGACCGAGGAATTTGTTGGGGTTTAAGCTTCCCTGTAGGAGGAAGCGGGCCTAATTAGAATATTGCCTCCCACAATCCTTTGCAATGGCTTATGGTCATGAACTTTTTCTCACCGCTGTCTTAAAGTGTCCTTACGTGGTAGCTCTTAAAAGCTGGCCCACTTGAACAGTTAACTTTGCGCAGTGGCAGTATCGTAGCCCATGAGGTCAATCCGAGGCGTGATTATTGCTAATTGAAAACTTTACCCAATACCCCGCCATGATGACTTGAAATACAGTCAGCATTGGCAATTTTTGACAGGCTCTAAGGAGACTGAAAGATTGGTTTAAAAAAAGTTTATGGCGCCCCATGTCTAGGGCGTGTCTTACGTGACTCCCGTTTCTTCCTGAGCTCTGTTGCACCATTCCTTCCGCTGGCTTCCTTGCATTTCCCTTTTACCTTTCTCTCCCACTGAATCCACTTGTTTCCGGCAGCACACTATTCTCACTACATGCTACGAATTCCCATCCTTCGGCTCATTGGCCTAGCATTTGCCTTTATGCAAATTGCTCCTTCGCACCCTGAATCCAGCTCAATTATTCACACCTAACCACCTGAAGGCACTAAAATTACTGGTAGCTAAGGAAAACAACGATCAGCCACGAGGTTTGGTAATCTTTTGTAGCCTTCTATCATTTGGATTATTTATTTGCTCTTCTTTTTTTTTTTTTTTTAAACTTGCTTTATTATTTCACCACAGCCTAAAGGAAAGGCTTCCCAGCGGGCGTGCCTTTGAATGTACCCATCATGTCATACTTACCTGGCAGGGGAGCAATAGCCATGATCCCTAAGGTGGCTCTCCCAGAGTGAGGCTGGTTCATTGCACTCCGTACCAGTTGACCTCTGCGATTTCCTCAAATGTGGGAAACTCAACTGCATAATTTATGGTAGTGGGGGACTGCGTTCGCGCTTTCCCCTGTGTTTGCTTGTTTGACAAAAATAGAGAACTTCACCAATTCTGACGAAGGATAATTTCAGCCACGGCACCCGTCTTCTTTGGCTCTTACTTTCCACATCAAGCAGGCAGCGACAATCATTTCCTAGGCTTGATCATTTTTATTATCTATGTTTTCTGGAGACCAGTTTTAAGCCAGAATTTCACTTTTTATTTTAACTTTTCAGCTTTTTTTTCATCATTTTTTTATCCTGACTTCTTTTGATTTATTGTATGCTTCAATGCAATGGAAGAAATAAAGAATTGGAGACCTATATTACGTCTTCCAACAGAACGTAACGTTTGATTGAATTTCTGGGAAAAAAAGATTTTCTGGATCAAGGCAGTGAATTGCCGCTTGAGACAATCAGACCAAACCTTAGGAATAGCTGGGTGGTCGCTAGCACTTACTAATGAACACCATGGAATTTTGAAAAAGCCACCACAAATGTTCTTTCAGCCCTGTTGAGTGTGGATGAAGAGAAGACAGGTGCTAGGCAAGGGTCATTCCTATCGATGGAGTCATGAAATGTGTGACTTTGGGGACGAACGTAGACCAGCGGATTGTGTACTCTGCCTAATGGCTGCTGTAGTAGAATCTTGGCAAAACTGTTTCCAAAGAGAGAAAAAAAATTGTACAAGGTTTGCTGCAAGATATGGTTGCCCTCACTCTCTGTTATAGGTTTGGAACCATTCCAAGATGCCATATAAGAAGACCGAGGAATTTGTTGGGGTTTAAGCTTCCCTGTAGGAGGAAGCGGGCCTAATTAGAATATTGCCTCCCACAATCCTTTGCAATGGCTTATGGTCATGAACTTTTTCTCACCGCTGTCTTAAAGTGTCCTTACGTGGTAGCTCTTAAAAGCTGGCCCACTTGAACAGTTAACTTTGCGCAGTGGCAGTATCGTAGCCCATGAGGTCAATCCGAGGCGTGATTATTGCTAATTGAAAACTTTACCCAATACCCCGCCATGATGACTTGAAATACAGTCAGCATTGGCAATTTTTGACAGGCTCTAAGGAGACTGAAAGATTGGTTTAAAAAAAGTTTATGGCGCCCCATGTCTAGGGCGTGTCTTACGTGACTCCCGTTTCTTCCTGAGCTCTGTTGCACCATTCCTTCCGCTGGCTTCCTTGCATTTCCCTTTTACCTTTCTCTCCCACTGAATCCACTTGTTTCCGGCAGCACACTATTCTCACTACATGCTACGAATTCCCATCCTTCGGCTCATTGGCCTAGCATTTGCCTTTATGCAAATTGCTCCTTCGCACCCTGAATCCAGCTCAATTATTCACACCTAACCACCTGAAGGCACTAAAATTACTGGTAGCTAAGGAAAACAACGATCAGCCACGAGGTTTGGTAATCTTTTGTAGCCTTCTATCATTTGGATTATTTATTTGCTCTTCTTTTTTTTTTTTTTTTAAACTTGCTTTATTATTTCACCACAGCCTAAAGGAAAGGCTTCCCAGCGGGCGTGCCTTTGAATGTACCCATCATGTCATACTTACCTGGCAGGGGAGCAATAGCCATGATCCCTAAGGTGGCTCTCCCAGAGTGAGGCTGGTTCATTGCACTCCGTACCAGTTGACCTCTGCGATTTCCTCAAATGTGGGAAACTCAACTGCATAATTTATGGTAGTGGGGGACTGCGTTCGCGCTTTCCCCTGTGTTTGCTTGTTTGACAAAAATAGAGAACTTCACCAATTCTGACGAAGGATAATTTCAGCCACGGCACCCGTCTTCTTTGGCTCTTACTTTCCACATCAAGCAGGCAGCGACAATCATTTCCTAGGCTTGATCATTTTTATTATCTATGTTTTCTGGAGACCAGTTTTAAGCCAGAATTTTACTTTTTATTTTAACTTTTCAGCTTTTTTTTCATCATTTTTTTATCCTGACTTCTTTTGATTTATTGTATGCTTCAATGCAATGGAAGAAATAAAGAATTGGAGACCTATATTACGTCTTCCAACAGAACGTAACGTTTGATTGAATTTCTGGGAAAAAAAGATTTTCTGGATCAAGGCAGTGAATTGCCGCTTGAGACAATCAGACCAAACCTTAGGAATAGCTGGGTGGTCGCTAGCACTTACTAATGAACACCATGGAATTTTGAAAAAGCCACCACAAATGTTCTTTCAGCCCTGTTGAGTGTGGATGAAGAGAAGACAGGTGCTAGGCAAGGGTCATTCCTATCGATGGAGTCATGAAATGTGTGACTTTGGGGACGAACGTAGACCAGCGGATTGTGTACTCTGCCTAATGGCTGCTGTAGTAGAATCTTGGCAAAACTGTTTCCAAAGAGAGAAAAAAAATTGTACAAGGTTTGCTGCAAGATATGGTTGCCCTCACTCTCTGTTATAGGTTTGGAACCATTCCAAGATGCCATATAAGAAGACCGAGGAATTTGTTGGGGTTTAAGCTTCCCTGTAGGAGGAAGCGGGCCTAATTAGAATATTGCCTCCCACAATCCTTTGCAATGGCTTATGGTCATGAACTTTTTCTCACCGCTGTCTTAAAGTGTCCTTACGTGGTAGCTCTTAAAAGCTGGCCCACTTGAACAGTTAACTTTGCGCAGTGGCAGTATCGTAGCCCATGAGGTCAATCCGAGGCGTGATTATTGCTAATTGAAAACTTTACCCAATACCCCGCCATGATGACTTGAAATACAGTCAGCATTGGCAATTTTTGACAGGCTCTAAGGAGACTGAAAGATTGGTTTAAAAAAAGTTTATGGCGCCCCATGTCTAGGGCGTGTCTTACGTGACTCCCGTTTCTTCCTGAGCTCTGTTGCACCATTCCTTCCGCTGGCTTCCTTGCATTTCCCTTTTACCTTTCTCTCCCACTGAATCCACTTGTTTCCGGCAGCACACTATTCTCACTACATGCTACGAATTCCCATCCTTCGGCTCATTGGCCTAGCATTTGCCTTTATGCAAATTGCTCCTTCGCACCCTGAATCCAGCTCAATTATTCACACCTAACCACCTGAAGGCACTAAAATTACTGGTAGCTAAGGAAAACAACGATCAGCCACGAGGTTTGGTAATCTTTTGTAGCCTTCTATCATTTGGATTATTTATTTGCTCTTCTTTTTTTTTTTTTTTTAAACTTGCTTTATTATTTCACCACAGCCTAAAGGAAAGGCTTCCCAGCGGGCGTGCCTTTGAATGTACCCATCATGTCATACTTACCTGGCAGGGGAGCAATAGCCATGATCCCTAAGGTGGCTCTCCCAGAGTGAGGCTGGTTCATTGCACTCCGTACCAGTTGACCTCTGCGATTTCCTCAAATGTGGGAAACTCAACTGCATAATTTATGGTAGTGGGGGACTGCGTTCGCGCTTTCCCCTGTGTTTGCTTGTTTGACAAAAATAGAGAACTTCACCAATTCTGACGAAGGATAATTTCAGCCACGGCACCCGTCTTCTTTGGCTCTTACTTTCCACATCAAGCAGGCAGCGACAATCATTTCCTAGGCTTGATCATTTTTATTATCTATGTTTTCTGGAGACCAGTTTTAAGCCAGAATTTCACTTTTTATTTTAACTTTTCAGCTTTTTTTTCATCATTTTTTTATCCTGACTTCTTTTGATTTATTGTATGCTTCAATGCAATGGAAGAAATAAAGAATTGGAGACCTATATTACGTCTTCCAACAGAACGTAACGTTTGATTGAATTTCTGGGAAAAAAAGATTTTCTGGATCAAGGCAGTGAATTGCCGCTTGAGACAATCAGACCAAACCTTAGGAATAGCTGGGTGGTCGCTAGCACTTACTAATGAACACCATGGAATTTTGAAAAAGCCACCACAAATGTTCTTTCAGCCCTGTTGAGTGTGGATGAAGAGAAGACAGGTGCTAGGCAAGGGTCATTCCTATCGATGGAGTCATGAAATGTGTGACTTTGGGGACGAACGTAGACCAGCGGATTGTGTACTCTGCCTAATGGCTGCTGTAGTAGAATCTTGGCAAAACTGTTTCCAAAGAGAGAAAAAAAATTGTACAAGGTTTGCTGCAAGATATGGTTGCCCTCACTCTCTGTTATAGGTTTGGAACCATTCCAAGATGCCATATAAGAAGACCGAGGAATTTGTTGGGGTTTAAGCTTCCCTGTAGGAGGAAGCGGGCCTAATTAGAATATTGCCTCCCATAATCCTTTGCAATGGCTTATGGTCATGAACTTTTTCTCACCGCTGTCTTAAAGTGTCCTTACGTGGTAGCTCTTAAAAGCTGGCCCACTTGAACAGCTAGCTTTGCGCAGTGGCAGTATCGTAGCCCATGAGGTCAATCCGAGGCGTGATTATTGCTAATTGAAAACTTTACCCAATACCCTGCCATGATGACTTGAAATACAGTCAGCATTGGCAATTTTTGACAGGCTCTAAGGAGACTGAAAGATTGGTTTAATAAAAGTTTATGGCGCCCCATGTCTAGGGCGTGTCTTACGTGACTCCCGTTTCTTCCTGAGCTCTGTTGCACCATTCCTTCCGCTGGCTTCTTAGCATTTCCCTTTTACCTTTCTCTCCCACTGAATTCACTTGTTTCCGGCAGCACACTATTCTCACTACATGCTACGAATTCCCATCCTTCGGCTCATTGGCCTAGCATTTGCCTTTATGCAAATTGCTCCTTCGCACCCTGAATCCAGCTCAATTATTCACACCTAACCACCTGAAGGCACTAAAATTACTGGTAGCTAAGGAAAACAACGATCAGCCACGAGGTTTGGTAATCTTTTGTAGCCTTCTATCATTTGGATTATTTATTTGCTTTTTTTTTTTTTTTAAACTTACTTTATTATTTCACCACAGCCTAAAGGAAAGGCTTCCCAGCGGGCGTGCCTTTGAATGTACCCGTCATGTCATACTTACCTGGCAGGGGAGCAATAGCCATGATCCCTAAGGTGGCTCTCCCAGAGTGAGGCTGGTTCATTGCACTCCGTACCAGTTGACCTCTGCGATTTCCTCAAATGTGGGAAACTCGACTGCATAATTTATGGTAGTGGGGGACTGCGTTCGCGCTTTCCCCTGTGTTTGCTTGTTTGACAAAAATAGAGAACTTCACCAATTCTGACGAAGGATAATTTCAGTCACGGCACCCGTCTTCTTTGGCTCTTACTTTCCGCATCAAGCAGGCAGCGACAATCATTTCCTAGGCTTGATCATTTTTATTATCTATGTTTTCTGGAGACCAGTTTTAAGCCAGAATTTCACTTTTTATTTTAACTTTTCAGCTTTTTTTTCATCATTTTTTTATCCTGACTTCTTTTGATTTATTGTATGCTTCAATGCAATGGAAGAAATAAAGAATTGGAGACCTATATTACGTCTTCCAACAGAACGTAACGTTTGATTGAATTTCTGGGAAAAAAAAAATTTCTGGATCAAGGCAGTGAATTGCCGCTTGAGACAATCAGACCAAACCTTAGGAATAGCTGGGTGGTCGCTAGCACTTACTAATGAACACCATGGAATTTTGAAAAAGCCACCACAAATGTTCTTTCAGCCCTGTTGAGTGTGGATGAAGAGAAGACAGGTGCTAGGCAAGGGTCATTCCTATCGATGGAGTCATGAAATGTGTGACTTTGGGGACGAACGTAGACCAGCGGATTGTGTACTCTGCCTAATGGCTGCTGTAGTAGAATCTTGGCAAAACCGTTTCCAAAGAGAGAAAAAAAATTGTACAAGGTTTGCTGCAAGATATGGTTGCTCTCACTCTCTGTTATAGGTTTGGAACCATTCCAAGATGCCATATAAGAAGACCGAGGAATTTGTTGGGGTTTAAGCTTCCCTGTAGGAGGAAGCGGGCCTAATTAGAATATTGCCTCCCACAATCCTTTGCAATGGCTTATGGTCATGAACTTTTTCTCACCGCTGTCTTAAAGTGTCCTTACGTGGTAGCTCTTAAAAGCTGGCCCACTTGAACAGTTATCTTTGCGCAGTGGCAGTATCGTAGCCCATGAGGTCAATCCGAGGCGTGATTATTGCTAATTGAAAACTTTACCCAATACCCCGCCATGATGACTTGAAATACAGTCAGCATTGGCAATTTTTGACAGGCTCTAAGGGGACTGAAAGATTGGTTTAAAAAAAGTTTATGGCGCCCCATGTCTAGGGCGTGTCTTACGTGACTCCCGTTTCTTCCTGAGCTCTGTTGCACCATTCCTTCCGCTGGCTTCCTTGCATTTCCCTTTTACCTTTCTCTCCCACTGAATCCACTTGTTTCCGGCAGCACACTATTCTCACTACATGCTACGAATTCCCATCCTTCGGCTCATTGGCCTAGCATTTGCCTTTATGCAAATTGCTCCTTCGCACCCTGAATCCAGCTCAATTATTCACACCTAACCACCTGAAGGCACTAAAATTACTGGTAGCTAAGGAAAACAACGATCAGCCACGAGGTTTGGTAATCTTTTGTAGCCTTCTATCATTTGGATTATTTATTTGCTCTTCTTTTTTTTTTTTTTTTAAACTTGCTTTATTATTTCACCACAGCCTAAAGGAAAGGCTTCCCAGCGGGCGTGCCTTTGAATGTACCCGTCATGTCATACTTACCTGGCAGGGGAGCAATAGCCATGATCCCTAAGGTGGCTCTCCCAGAGTGAGGCTGGTTCATTGCACTCCGTACCAGTTGACCTCTGCGATTTCCTCAAATGTGGGAAACTCGACTGCATAATTTATGGTAGTGGGGGACTGCGTTCGCGCTTTCCCCTGTGTTTGCTTGTTTGACAAAAATAGAGAACTTCACCAATTCTGACGAAGGATAATTTCAGTCACGGCACCCGTCTTCTTTGGCTCTTACTTTCCGCATCAAGCAGGCAGCGACAATCATTTCCTAGGCTTGATCATTTTTATTATCTATGTTTTCTGGAGACCAGTTTTAAGCCAGAATTTCACTTTTTATTTTAACTTTTCAGCTTTTTTTTCATCATTTTTTTATCCTGACTTCTTTTGATTTATTGTATGCTTCAATGCAATGGAAGAAATAAAGAATTGGAGACCTATATTACGTCTTCCAACAGAACGTAACGTTTGATTGAATTTCTGGGAAAAAAAAAATTTCTGGATCAAGGCAGTGAATTGCCGCTTGAGACAATCAGACCAAACCTTAGGAATAGCTGGGTGGTCGCTAGCACTTACTAATGAACACCATGGAATTTTGAAAAAGCCACCACAAATGTTCTTTCAGCCCTGTTGAGTGTGGATGAAGAGAAGACAGGTGCTAGGCAAGGGTCATTCCTATCGATGGAGTCATGAAATGTGTGACTTTGGGGACGAACGTAGACCAGCGGATTGTGTACTCTGCCTAATGGCTGCTGTAGTAGAATCTTGGCAAAACTGTTTCCAAAGAGAGAAAAAAAATTGTACAAGGTTTGCTGCAAGATATGGTTGCCCTCACTCTCTGTTATAGGTTTGGAACCATTCCAAGATGCCATATAAGAAGACCGAGGAATTTGTTGGGGTTTAAGCTTCCCTGTAGGAGGAAGCGGGCCTAATTAGAATATTGCCTCCCACAATCCTTTGCAATGGCTTATGGTCATGAACTTTTTCTCACCGCTGTCTTAAAGTGTCCTTACGTGGTAGCTCTTAAAAGCTGGCCCACTTGAACAGTTAACTTTGCGCAGTGGCAGTATCGTAGCCCATGAGGTCAATCCGAGGCGTGATTATTGCTAATTGAAAACTTTACCCAATACCCCGCCATGATGACTTGAAATACAGTCAGCATTGGCAATTTTTGACAGGCTCTAAGGAGACTGAAAGATTGGTTTAAAAAAAGTTTATGGCGCCCCATGTCTAGGGCGTGTCTTACGTGACTCCCGTTTCTTCCTGAGCTCTGTTGCACCATTCCTTCCGCTGGCTTCCTTGCATTTCCCTTTTACCTTTCTCTCCCACTGAATCCACTTGTTTCCGGCAGCACACTATTCTCACTACATGCTACGAATTCCCATCCTTCGGCTCATTGGCCTAGCATTTGCCTTTATGCAAATTGCTCCTTCGCACCCTGAATCCAGCTCAATTATTCACACCTAACCACCTGAAGGCACTAAAATTACTGGTAGCTAAGGAAAACAACGATCAGCCACGAGGTTTGGTAATCTTTTGTAGCCTTCTATCATTTGGATTATTTATTTGCTTTTTTTTTTTTTTTAAACTTACTTTATTATTTCACCACAGCCTAAAGGAAAGGCTTCCCAGCGGGCGTGCCTTTGAATGTACCCGTCATGTCATACTTACCTGGCAGGGGAGCAATAGCCATGATCCCTAAGGTGGCTCTCCCAGAGTGAGGCTGGTTCATTGCACTCCGTACCAGTTGACCTCTGCGATTTCCTCAAATGTGGGAAACTCGACTGCATAATTTATGGTAGTGGGGGACTGCGTTCGCGCTTTCCCCTGTGTTTGCTTGTTTGACAAAAATAGAGAACTTCACCAATTCTGACGAAGGATAATTTCAGTCACGGCACCCGTCTTCTTTGGCTCTTACTTTCCGCATCAAGCAGGCAGCGACAATCATTTCCTAGGCTTGATCATTTTTATTATCTATGTTTTCTGGAGACCAGTTTTAAGCCAGAATTTCACTTTTTATTTTAACTTTTCAGCTTTTTTTTCATCATTTTTTTATCCTGACTTCTTTTGATTTATTGTATGCTTCAATGCAATGGAAGAAATAAAGAATTGGAGACCTATATTACGTCTTCCAACAGAACGTAACGTTTGATTGAATTTCTGGGAAAAAAAAAATTTCTGGATCAAGGCAGTGAATTGCCGCTTGAGACAATCAGACCAAACCTTAGGAATAGCTGGGTGGTCGCTAGCACTTACTAATGAACACCATGGAATTTTGAAAAAGCCACCACAAATGTTCTTTCAGCCCTGTTGAGTGTGGATGAAGAGAAGACAGGTGCTAGGCAAGGGTCATTCCTATCGATGGAGTCATGAAATGTGTGACTTTGGGGACGAACGTAGACCAGCGGATTGTGTACTCTGCCTAATGGCTGCTGTAGTAGAATCTTGGCAAAACCGTTTCCAAAGAGAGAAAAAAAATTGTACAAGGTTTGCTGCAAGATATGGTTGCTCTCACTCTCTGTTATAGGTTTGGAACCATTCCAAGATGCCATATAAGAAGACCGAGGAATTTGTTGGGGTTTAAGCTTCCCTGTAGGAGGAAGCGGGCCTAATTAGAATATTGCCTCCCACAATCCTTTGCAATGGCTTATGGTCATGAACTTTTTCTCACCGCTGTCTTAAAGTGTCCTTACGTGGTAGCTCTTAAAAGCTGGCCCACTTGAACAGTTATCTTTGCGCAGTGGCAGTATCGTAGCCCATGAGGTCAATCCGAGGCGTGATTATTGCTAATTGAAAACTTTACCCAATACCCCGCCATGATGACTTGAAATACAGTCAGCATTGGCAATTTTTGACAGGCTCTAAGGGGACTGAAAGATTGGTTTAAAAAAAGTTTATGGCGCCCCATGTCTAGGGCGTGTCTTACGTGACTCCCGTTTCTTCCTGAGCTCTGTTGCACCATTCCTTCCGCTGGCTTCCTTGCATTTCCCTTTTACCTTTCTCTCCCACTGAATCCACTTGTTTCCGGCAGCACACTATTCTCACTACATGCTACGAATTCCCATCCTTCGGCTCATTGGCCTAGCATTTGCCTTTATGCAAATTGCTCCTTCGCACCCTGAATCCAGCTCAATTATTCACACCTAACCACCTGAAGGCACTAAAATTACTGGTAGCTAAGGAAAACAACGATCAGCCACGAGGTTTGGTAATCTTTTGTAGCCTTCTATCATTTGGATTATTTATTTGCTCTTCTTTTTTTTTTTTTTTTAAACTTGCTTTATTATTTCACCACAGCCTAAAGGAAAGGCTTCCCAGCGGGCGTGCCTTTGAATGTACCCGTCATGTCATACTTACCTGGCAGGGGAGCAATAGCCATGATCCCTAAGGTGGCTCTCCCAGAGTGAGGCTGGTTCATTGCACTCCGTACCAGTTGACCTCTGCGATTTCCTCAAATGTGGGAAACTCGACTGCATAATTTATGGTAGTGGGGGACTGCGTTCGCGCTTTCCCCTGTGTTTGCTTGTTTGACAAAAATAGAGAACTTCACCAATTCTGATGAAGGATAATTTCAGCCACGGCACCCGTCTTCTTTGGCTCTTACTTTCCACATCAAGCAGGCAGCGACAATCATTTCCTAGGCTTGATCATTTTTATTATCTATGTTTTCTGGAGACCAGTTTTAAGCCAGAATTTCACTTTTTATTTTAACTTTTCAGCTTTTTTTTCATCATTTTTTTATCCTGACTTCTTTTGATTTATTGTATGCTTCAATGCAATGGAAGAAATAAAGAATTGGAGACCTATATTACGTCTTCCAACAGAACGTAACGTTTGATTGAATTTCTGGGAAAAAAAGATTTTCTGGATCAAGGCAGTGAATTGCCGCTTGAGACAATCAGACCAAACCTTAGGAATAGCTGGGTGGTCGCTAGCACTTACTAATGAACACCATGGAATTTTGAAAAAGCCACCACAAATGTTCTTTCAGCCCTGTTGAGTGTGGATGAAGAGAAGACAGGTGCTAGGCAAGGGTCATTCCTATCGATGGAGTCATGAAATGTGTGACTTTGGGGACGAACGTAGACCAGCGGATTGTGTACTCTGCCTAATGGCTGCTGTAGTAGAATCTTGGCAAAACTGTTTCCAAAGAGAGAAAAAAAATTGTACAAGGTTTGCTGCAAGATATGGTTGCCCTCACTCTCTGTTATAGGTTTGGAACCATTCCAAGATGCCATATAAGAAGACCGAGGAATTTGTTGGGGTTTAAGCTTCCCTGTAGGAGGAAGCGGGCCTAATTAGAATATTGCCTCCCACAATCCTTTGCAATGGCTTATGGTCATGAACTTTTTCTCACCGCTGTCTTAAAGTGTCCTTACGTGGTAGCTCTTAAAAGCTGGCCCACTTGAACAGTTAACTTTGCGCAGTGGCAGTATCGTAGCCCATGAGGTCAATCCGAGGCGTGATTATTGCTAATTGAAAACTTTACCCAATACCCCGCCATGATGACTTGAAATACAGTCAGCATTGGCAATTTTTGACAGGCTCTAAGGAGACTGAAAGATTGGTTTAAAAAAAGTTTATGGCGCCCCATGTCTAGGGCGTGTCTTACGTGACTCCCGTTTCTTCCTGAGCTCTGTTGCACCATTCCTTCCGCTGGCTTCCTTGCATTTCCCTTTTACCTTTCTCTCCCACTGAATCCACTTGTTTCCGGCAGCACACTATTCTCACTACATGCTACGAATTCCCATCCTTCGGCTCATTGGCCTAGCATTTGCCTTTATGCAAATTGCTCCTTCGCACCCTGAATCCAGCTCAATTATTCACACCTAACCACCTGAAGGCACTAAAATTACTGGTAGCTAAGGAAAACAACGATCAGCCACGAGGTTTGGTAATCTTTTGTAGCCTTCTATCATTTGGATTATTTATTTGCTCTTCTTTTTTTTTTTTTTTTAAACTTGCTTTATTATTTCACCACAGCCTAAAGGAAAGGCTTCCCAGCGGGCGTGCCTTTGAATGTACCCATCATGTCATACTTACCTGGCAGGGGAGCAATAGCCATGATCCCTAAGGTGGCTCTCCCAGAGTGAGGCTGGTTCATTGCACTCCGTACCAGTTGACCTCTGCGATTTCCTCAAATGTGGGAAACTCAACTGCATAATTTATGGTAGTGGGGGACTGCGTTCGCGCTTTCCCCTGTGTTTGCTTGTTTGACAAAAATAGAGAACTTCACCAATTCTGACGAAGGATAATTTCAGCCACGGCACCCGTCTTCTTTGGCTCTTACTTTCCACATCAAGCAGGCAGCGACAATCATTTCCTAGGCTTGATCATTTTTATTATCTATGTTTTCTGGAGACCAGTTTTAAGCCAGAATTTCACTTTTTATTTTAACTTTTCAGCTTTTTTTTCATCATTTTTTTATCCTGACTTCTTTTGATTTATTGTATGCTTCAATGCAATGGAAGAAATAAAGAATTGGAGACCTATATTACGTCTTCCAACAGAACGTAACGTTTGATTGAATTTCTGGGAAAAAAAGATTTTCTGGATCAAGGCAGTGAATTGCCGCTTGAGACAATCAGACCAAACCTTAGGAATAGCTGGGTGGTCGCTAGCACTTACTAATGAACACCATGGAATTTTGAAAAAGCCACCACAAATGTTCTTTCAGCCCTGTTGAGTGTGGATGAAGAGAAGACAGGTGCTAGGCAAGGGTCATTCCTATCGATGGAGTCATGAAATGTGTGACTTTGGGGAC
Organism: Pelobates fuscus; assembly: GCF_036172605.1. Lineage (NCBI taxonomy): Eukaryota > Metazoa > Chordata > Amphibia > Anura > Pelobatidae > Pelobates > Pelobates fuscus. Next base: position 354,130,924 of record NC_086318.1, on the reverse strand, counting down.
GAACGTAGACCAGCGGATTGTGTACTCTGCCTAATGGCTGCTGTAGTAGAATCTTGGCAAAACTGTTTCCAAAGAGAGAAAAAAAATTGTACAAGGTTTGCTGCAAGATATGGTTGCCCTCACTCTCTGTTATAGGTTTGGAACCATTCCAAGATGCCATATAAGAAGACCGAGGAATTTGTTGGGGTTTAAGCTTCCCTGTAGGAGGAAGCGGGCCTAATTAGAATATTGCCTCCCACAATCCTTTGCAATGGCTTATGGTCATGAACTTTTTCTCACCGCTGTCTTAAAGTGTCCTTACGTGGTAGCTCTTAAAAGCTGGCCCACTTGAACAGTTAACTTTGCGCAGTGGCAGTATCGTAGCCCATGAGGTCAATCCGAGGCGTGATTATTGCTAATTG